>NW_028258302.1:3110000-3732000 GCF_053883595.1 Heterocephalus glaber | reverse complement strand
TTTGTTTTTCCTAGAAGGCCTATCTAACGTCAGACTTTCTAAGCAGTTCTGAGTTCCTGTAAAGTAAGGGTAATTGCCTAAATCTGAATTTCTCCATATCTTCTTAAAAAGACAAACAAACAGGGCCAGGGATTTAGCTCAGTGGTGCTGCTGCCTGCCTCAAAGGCACAAGGTCCTGAGTTCAATCCCTGGTACAAAAAAAAAAAAAAGACAATATATTCCAGAAAAACATATATGTAGACAAACAAGAAATTCCAATAAAACCACCATAACCTACTGCCAACACTATAAAAAGCCAAAAATGGCATGGCATTAGGTATAGAAAAACCCAGATCCAGTAGAGCCAGTGCATTAGTCACTTTCCCATCCCTGGGACAAAATATGCAACACCCACAATTTAAAGGATGAGAGGTCTGTTTTGGCTCATGGTTTTAGAGGATTCAGTTCATGCTCATGTGGCTCCAAGGTAGAAATGCTATAGTGGTAGGGCTTGATCAGAGGACAGCAGTGCATCTCATGGCAGCCTGAGAAGCTGAGAGAGAATGGAGGAGCCAGGAACAGGAATACATTTTCCAGGTCACATCCGCAGGGACTGATCTCCAACCAGGTCCCACCTTTTAACAGCATTCAGCTGCTGAACTCATCCATGGATGAATCCAGTCACCTTCCAAACACATGAGACTAACAACCAGCTGCCTAGAGAAGACTGTGCAAAGAGGAGGGGGACTGCCTGCCTGCCTGGCAAGCGCAGAGTGCCAAGTTTGATCCCCAGTACCAAAAACAAAAAAAAAGAGGGGAGGGAGCAGGGGCCTGGAGATGATAAAGTTCATGCCCTATAAGGAGGAAGACATACCCTAATGAAGACATACTAAGGACAGGTCTGAGACTTGGTAGATTAGAATGCTGTTTACTTGGGGGATCAAAAATAAGAGAGTAGGGCCGGGGATTTAGCTCAGTGGTTCCACCACCTGCCTCACAAGCTCAGGGTCCTGAGTTTGATGCCGGTACCAATAATAATAATAATAATAATAATAATAATAAGGGACTAGCCGGTGCAGGCCTGTAATCCCAGCACTCAGGGAGGCTGAGGCAGAAGGATCTCTGAGAGTTCAAGGTCAGCCTGGGCTACATAGTGAGTTCAGGGCCAGCCTAAACTAACAAAGGGAGACCCTGCCTCAAAAAAAGAGAGAGAGTTGGGGATTTAGCTCAGTGGTTGTACCGCCTGCCTGGAAAGCTCAAGGTCCCGAGTTCAATCTCTGGTACAAAAAAAAGAGAGAGAGAGACTAGAAACGCATAGGATTATAGCTTTGGAAAAGCATTGCATGTTGGGGAGTAAATATGATGTAGCAGGAAGAGGGATTCTTTGGAGATGTGGTAGAGAAGGGAAACAAATGAGAAATGAAAGAGTCTCAAAATCAAAGAGGTTAGGCTAGGTGTGGTGGTGCACACCTATAATCCCAGCATTTGAAAGGCTGAGGCTGGAGGATTGCTGTGAGTTTAAGGCCAGCCTGGGTTACATAGTTCAAGGTCAACCTGAACTATATAGTGAAGCCCTGTCTCAAAAACAAACAAAATCAGAAATTATACCATCCTTCTTCCCCCACATAATCATTTCACTAACAGAAGAGGGTACTCTTGAACTCAGAAATCTAGTAAGCCTTCCCCAACCCTCACACCTGTCTGCATTACTGCTGATTCAGAAAAATAAAGCACTACGAAATAAGTAGAATGTGGCTGATGGCATTTATACAAAACTACTTCGAGAAGAAAATAGAAAAAAAATCAAAACATTTCAGGTAGCCAAGTGCAGTGGTACACAGCTGTAATTCCAGCTTCATGGGAGGCTGAGACAGGAGGATCACAAGCTTGAGGTCAGCCTGGGCAACTTAGTGATACCCTGTCTCAAAATAAAGAACAAGAAGGGGTGGGATATGACTTTAAATTATACTTCAAAGCTACAATGATAAAAAACAGCATGGTACTGGCAAAAGAACAGACCTGAGGATCAGTGGAACAGACTAGAGGACGAAGAAACAACTCCAGACACACTCAGCCACTTTATCTTTGACAAAGGAGCCAAACACCTTCACTGGAAGAATGATAGCTTCTTTAGTAAATGGTGCTGGAAAAACTGACTTTCCACATGCCAAAGATTGAAACTAGACCCATATCTTTCACCATGCACTAACCTAAAATCGAAATGGATCAAAGATCTAAATATTAAGACAAAAACGCTAAATCTGCTGGAAGAGAGACTTAAGTAGAATGCTTAAGGACATAGGAGTAGGCAATGACTTCATGAACAAAACCCAGACCTCACAGGAAATACTACAAAGAATCAGCAGCTGGGGCCTCATCTTACTAAAAAGCTTTTGCACAGCAAGAGAAACCACTAGCAGAATGAAGAGACAACCCATAGAGTGGGAAAAAATTTTTACCAACTATTTGGATAAAGGACTATTATTTAGAGTATATAAAGAACTCAAAAAAATCAGATCCCCCAAATTTAAAGACCCAATCCAAAAATGGGCATCTGAAATAAAAAGACACTTCTCAGATGAAGAATTAGAAACAGCAAATAAATATATTAAAAAATGTTCAACATCACTGGTCATTTGTGAAATGCAAATTAAAATAATGGTGAGATTCCATCTCCAGAAAGAATGGCTGCTATCAAGAAATCAGCCGGAGCCAGGGATATAGCTCAGTGGAAGGGCAAGGTCGTGAGTTTGATCCCTAGTTGCCCGGGGTGGGGGGGTGGGAATCAACCAATAACAAATGCTGCAGGGGCTGTGGGGAAAAAGGAACCCTTCTCCACCGCTGGTAAGAGTGTAGACTGGTGCAGCCGTTGTGGAAATCAGTGTGGAGATTTCTCAAAAAACTAAAACTAGAGGTTCCATTGATCCAGCTGTATCTGTTCTTGGTATCTTCCCGAAAGAATTAAAAACATCTGGGCCAGAGATTTAGCTCAGTGGCACCATGCCTGCCTGACAAGCACAAGGTCCTGAGTTTGATCCCTGGTACAAAAAAAAAAAAAAGAATTAAAAACACATCACAGTGATATATGTGCATCCATGTTTATAGCAGCACAATTTGTAATAGCTAAATCTTGGAAACAGCCCAAATGCCCATCAAGATAAAGAACATGTGATTTTTTTTTTATACAGTGGACTAGTACTCTGACATAAAGAAGGATGCAGTTCAGACATTTATAGCTCAGTGCGTGGACCTTGAGATCATACTCTTTAAGTGAGAGAAATACTGCATTGTTTTCTCTGGTGTGAGAAACTGTAAGTGGAAATAAGGACTGAGATGTATAATGGATGTTGGGAAATGGGAAGAAAGTGTTCAGATGGGAAGAGGAACAATGGGAAGAGGGAGGGAGAAAGTGCCAGGGCCTGTGTGGCTGAAGGGTTTGAGTGAGAAAGGAAGGTGGGAGATTAAGGAAGACAGATAATAAGGTGGGGCCAGGTGGGACTCTTAACTCCCCTGGGAGAAAAAGACCCCAGGCAAATGGCCACTCCTTTATTTGTGGTGGTAGAGATTAGGGAAGTGCCTAGGAGGTAAAAGGGCTGGTCTGTAACCTGAGCCCGGAGAGTAGCTAAGGTCTGCCCGATGTCATGCCTGATGGTTTTTTGGCAAATGGGTGGGGAGGAAGACAGTCCTCCTGTCAGCCAGGCCTTTTTTTTTTTTTGAGGGACCCTGTCTGGTCCACGGGAGGAAGCGAACAAGATGTGTGTTCCTTCTTCTACCCAGGGCCCTGCCTTATTTGCAGGAGAAGGTGAGTTAGGCCTAGCCGTAGTGATTCTACAGCGCAGCACTCCCAGCAAGAAAGGAAGGAAAAGACAAAAAAAGTGAAAATAAAAGGAAAAAATGGAAACAAAGCTTTTGTACATAGGGATGGGAGGGGACTTGAGCGGGGAAAGGGATAAAATAAAATGTGTTAAAATTTTAAAAACCAAGTGTTTCGCCTTGGGCAGCCCACCCCCCTCAGATCACACCCGTCCCCTGTGTGTTCTGGTACAGATTAACTCGGCAACTATTTTCTGAAATCCAAGTTTATGTCATCTTGTTCTCACATGATTCGCAAGACTTTGTCTTCTTTCAAGGCTAAATTACAAAACCACCTTTGTCTTGTTTCTGTAAACTCGCCTGCTGTGTCACTACAAAGACCAATCCCTTCAACCAAATGTATAAAACTGGACCCTTTCCTTTTTTCTCTGCTTTTCCTTTGGACCTTAGTTTGTTGAGCTGGTGTTCACCTAACCCTAAAATAAAGTCCTGTTCCACGCCCCCCAAAAAGGGAGGTGGGATATAGCTCAGTGGTAGAGCACTTGTATAGCATGCACAAAGCCCTGAGTTAAATTCCCAGCACTGAAAAAAGAAAGATGTCAGGTAGTAAAAATTCTTCTTCCAAAATGTCATGAAGTAGAAAAAAACTGTTGCATAGTCCACCAACTTGAATAAAATGTTATTAAACAACTGGTAGAACTTCTATAAAAGGGAAGGGGACCAAGAGGTGGAAGGGGGAGGGAGGGAAGGGGAAGGTGGTTAAAAAAAGAATTGAGATGTGTTATGAACACATACTGACCATCGTGTACTACAAACACGTGCTAATAAAAAATTGGCAGATAAGACAAAACAGGTTGAGTCAGAAATTCAAACACTTAGAACTAAAATGGACAAAAAACTAGACACTTAAGAAAGCTTACTGAAGTCAGAAAACAAAAATCATATTAGAAATAAATACTGATGCACAAGTAGCCAAAAGAGGACAGAAACACTGGAACATACATATGTATGTCATTGAGAAAAGACATAAATCAGCTAAGAGAATAAAAATTAAATATAGATAGGAGTAATACAGAAAGTAGGCAAAGAAAGCCTAACATACATATATTTGGAGATACCCAAAGAATAAAAACAGAAGAGGGGACAGGATTAATATACTTCTAACTATAAGTGCAAGAAAACTTTCTTGAAATAAGATTTGAATACAATATTTAAAGAGCCCACTGTGACCCTGGGAAAACTGACCCAGAACAGTCAACTCTAAAACATCCTAGGAAACCTTTAGACTTTACAAAACAAAACAGTCCTCAGGGCTTTAGCTTCTTAGTGTTTTCCACCCCTTACCCTACAAAAATATGTCACCAAAACAAAACAAAAACACCCAGGTTGACAGCAGACTTCCTAACAGCAACCGTGGACAACAAGGAGAGTACTATCTTAGGACACTAAAGCATGTGCAGATATTTTATAGTCAGTCAAGCTATCCTTCTATGAAGGCTATAAAAAAACATATAAAAATTCAGGAAATAACATGCTTACTAGCCATTCCCAAGGAATCTAACAGGATAAGCCTTATTCACCCACCAGGTGATGATGGATGTTTGTGGAAGGACTGATAGTTAGCATTGAATGTTTAATTGAGAATCCAAGACTAAAAGGTTGTGATGAGGGTAGAATACATGTTGTATTCTGACAACAATACAACTAAAAATAATAGAAGGGAAAGGGAGAAAAAAGGAGGAAAGTATAAGTTAATTGTTAACAAAAGAAATAGAAGTCAGAGGATATATATAATAAGCCCTCGAGCCAAATCATAGATGTTTGAGTCAGGGAAAAAGAGGCCAGGACATTGTAAACAGTATTACTATAAAGATGATCACTAGACCAAAAATGGGAAATTTTCTGAATACCAGAAGAATTTTTCAAAACAGAAAATAGAATCCATAAATTACAAATTGTGGCAAATACAAACACAATAAAATATGACAATTGCAAGCAAATGTATCACTCATATCAACAGGTGACTCCTCTTATTAGGAGAAAAAGATGTTCAAGTTGGTTCACAGAGCAGCACCGAACTGAACTGAATACTTACACAAAGAAGTAGAGTGAAGCAAAGTCATTCAGAGAGAAAATGAAGGGATGGGCAAAGGAATATAGAGAAGTGGTGTTTGTATACACATGCTATCTCCATCAGAATCAGTATGAGCACTGTCCTTGATTTATCAAAAGTCATGTTTATTTTGTTTTGTTTTTTGAGACAGAGTATTGTGTTTCTCAGGTTGGCCTCAGATTCCTGGGCTCCAGTGATGCTCCTGCCTCAGGCTCCTGAGTATCTGGGACAAGAGGCAGGTGTCACCGTGCTAAACTTATAAAAAGTTTTTGCTGTTGTTTTATTTTGTGTTTTTGCCATCTCAAAGAGGTTTTATTAGAACTCTTGCTGCAGAATAAGGGGGAACAGTGCATGAGCTAACTCTATATAAGATATTTTTGTGTTTCCATTTTCTGTAGTCTGGAATAATTTATATAGTATTGGTCTTTGAAGTTCAGTAGAATTCCTGTTTGAAATTGTGTGGCCCTGTTTTGCTGTGTAGTAATTCCTCTATAGTTTTTTCTTTTTCTTTTATGAAAGTCACTTTTGAAAACTATTTACTTAGATTATCCATTTCATCAGAGTTTTCAAATTTATCAAAAGTTATGCCAGTTAGGCTTGTTAATTTTTTTAAATTACAGAATTTTGATCTGTTTATTGGCTCTACATTTCTCTGTTTCTACCTGGAATTTTGGTTTATTTTTACTGATTGCTCCCATGTACTTCTTTCAGTTTATTATTCTTTTTCTAGCTTTCATAGTTGGGATTTTAATTCACTTATTTTCTTCTTTGATTTTTATTTATATAAATAGGAAATGCTATAAAACTGATGGGGACATGTCTAAAGGACACACAAGCCAGTTTCTAGAGCTCCCACTGGCCAAATGGACACAATTTGAACATCAAAAAGAAGAACCATAATGGATCTAATGGATTCTAATACACTGAATAAAAAGAACTATGAATCCATAGTAATATTAAGCAGAAAAAGGGAGTGTGGAATAGGGGAAGGGAAAGCCTTCTTTACAAAAGAATAATAGCCAATAATTGTAGAAAGAACAGGGTATTTGTACACACTCAGATTACCTAATTATAGTTTTGAAAATACAGTAGAAACTTTAGCCAAGAATAAATTAATATCACGTGTTTCTTTTCTTTCTTTTTTTTTCGTACCGGGGATTGAACTCAGAACCTTCTGCTTGCGAGGGCAGGCACAAGGCCATTGAGCTAAATCCCTGCCCCATATCATGTGTTTCTTGATATCTTGTCCTGAGAAAGATACAATATCCTATGTAGAATTCTTGCCAAAAATATGTAACTTGAATCCAGTGTTGAGAAAACATGAGATAAATACACATCAAGAGATATTCTGCAGTATAACTGACTTGGAGTCTTTAAATATGTCAGTGTTGGGGGAAAGAGGAAGAGTGGTGGGGGAACTGTTGTAAGTTAAAGGAGACTAAGATGAAAAGGAAATGTCTATTTAGAATATTGTATTAATATTTCTCTAGGGCAGTGATGGTGAACCTTTGGAGACAAGTGCAACCTAAAACCCACTTATTGCAAAGTGCCAACACTGCAATTAAATCTGATACTGAGGTTTTTATTTAGAAAAAACTACTCATACATTAACATCTTTTGTCTTAAAAACAACATGTGTGCCATACGTTCACACCACTGCTCTACAGTATCAATGGTATTGTGGTTCTAGAAAAGTGTCCGTTCTTACAGGATTTCTCCTGACTTATCAAGGGATCTGTTGTCACAATGCTTGCAATTTTGGATACTCATCAAAATTGTAAACTTTTTGTAAATGGGGAAGGAGAATATGGAAAAGTGTTAATAACTGGTGGATTAAAAGAAAAGATATGACTTTCATTATACTATTCTTACAGTCTTTCTGTAAGTTTGAATTTCTTTTTTAAGTTAGTGGAAGAAAATAGACCTTCTGTAAAGAAAATGTACTATGCTCAAGAAATTTGAGGCTTTTTCTTTGACAAATTGTTCGGTTGATGCCGAGGAGCCAAGTCTTTTGATCTTATCAGGAAGAGGCCAGGCCTCATAACACTGACTCTTCTCTCAGCTCCTCCTTTTCACACACAGGAGACACCTTTGTTCTCCTCCCGCCTCTGTTGTTAATTTCCAATGGTTCAGTTGCTTTTCCTCTTTCCCTCTGCAAACCGGGGCTTGCACGGCCCGGCCCGGCGTGATTGCCCTCTGCTGGAGAAGAGGCGCACTGGAGTGGGGACTTGGCATCGGAGTTGGCTGTGGCAGTTAAGGAAAGGCCTTAGGGTGGTTAGGACGAGGGGCTGAAAAGTAAGAAAAGAGCTTCTCATTCCACTTTCCTGCTGCCGAGGCCCACGATGCCTTCTTTCCCTCTCTTTGTTTTCTAACAGCATTCCCCTCCTGCAGAGTGTCACAAACAGTCTCGTGTGCTTGCAGTGCTCTGGCAAGGTGCAGGGCTGTCGTGTACCATGACAGTTTCCCTTTGTCCCCTTCTCCCCACCCTGCAGACAGGACTCCTTTTGCACTAATTGGCTAGATGCCCACAGCCTGGTCTAAACTCTCCTCTTTCCCTTACAGATGACCCAGCAGATGGCTGGGATGAACTTCTATGGAGCCAACGGCATGATGAATTATGGACAGTCAATGGGTGGTGGAAATGGACAGGCAACAAGTCAGACTCTCAGTCCTCAGATGTGGAAATAAAAACAAGACACCTGTTTGGCTGCCAGTCTCTTCCTCCCTCACTCTCCCCCTCTCTCCTTTCCCCTGCCCCCTCTCCTACTCCCATTCCCTTTTCCTACCTCTCTGTTTGGTTTAGAAATTGCTCAATAAGTCATTTGGGGTTTGGCATCTTGCCCAACCCAGCCACTTCCCAAACACGCAGACCTCTCTGTTGCTTTATGTTGTTCATGTCAAAAGCCATCCCAACACCTTCCCAGCCACAGCCCTTATTCTATCCTGCACCAGCACCTTAGAAATTGTTGGGAGAAGGCACTTAAACTTCAGGGGAAAATGTGCACATCTTTCAATACCTTCCCTCACGGTTGAACCCCTGTCAGGCCCTCACGAAGGTATGGAGGTGCTCAGTATGAGGCAGAGAAGGAGGAGAGCAGAGGTCGTCCTTCTCTACATGTTAGTGAGCTTGTTTCCAAGTGTTTAAACTTTTGACTGAAGAGGAAGGCATCCTGTTCCCATGCTTTACAGGAGCAAAGAAACAACTGCAATCACATTAAACACTTCTCCAGTCCGGGATCAGGTTGACCCTAGCCTTGGGGTGAAGCGAACCCCAGATGAGCAAAATTACTACTCTGCTTTGCTCTGAGTTGCTTTCCGGGTCTAGGGCTTCAGCACTCGCTGCTTCAGTCACCTTTATTAGCACCAAAGACTCTGAAGGTCCCCACACACACACACACAATATACACACCCCTCACCTGCCTCCTGCCCACCTTCAGCAGGATCCAGCCCCTTGGTGGGAACACAGAGCTGCGAGTGTGCACTGCTTGTGTGCGTGTACATGTGGATCCGGCATTCCACCCCCTCCCCATTTGCTTTGGTGGTTTTTGTTTTTGTTTTAGGTTTACAACAGAGAGGAGTTAATTTATCAAAAGCTAAAAAACTGTTGCCAGTTTTTCTTACAGTTTAAAAAAATTGCTATCTCGTTGATTGCTCCCTGTCTCCTTTCCCTTCCCCCTCTGCCAGTCACCCTTTCATGCCCCCTGACCCGAATGCTCTGTTGCCCACCTTTTCCAGGTGAAGAGGCAGAGAGCCTGGGCAGCAGTCCTCTCAGCCCTTGTTCATTCCATCTGAAAATTCAAATAAGAAAACTTTGCTTAAAAGATTTCATGTGTGGGAACCATAATGCCTGGTTGCCTTTCTCCTGTGTATGTGTAAATTCCTCAATAAATATTGCAGGGAAGGACCATTCGCTTGACTGGCTGCTTCTGTGTGTCATTCTCGGAGGAGGGAGAGGCACACATAGGTTTTCTGTTTTCTAGGACAATATCTTTTCTTTTTAAGGGTCTTGCTAAGTTGCTTAATTGCTCAGGCTGTGCTTGATTCTCCTGCCTCAGCCTCCCAAAGTGCTGAGATTACAGGTGTGCACCACAATGTCCAACCTTCACTTGTAATTTAAAAAATTCTGTTCTTCATATACCAGGGGCCAGGCCCCAGCCTGAGTGGTCAGAAAGGGGCCGTCTCTCCTGGTGTGTCTAGAATTGAGAGGTGAGGGAACTGGAGCTCTGTGCACATGAGGACCACAGAACCTCAGGATTAAGAGCATGTTTTCCCCTCAGATGGAGAAACTGAGGCCCAGGGGGCCACTACAGAATACTTGACAGGGCCCACACTTGGTCCAAGAATCTGGACTTCCACTCCCTTGTTCTTCCTCTATACCTTGGTAATAAGGAGCTTTAAGCTCTTCTCTGCCAAGATAGGAGCTTTAGTGAAGGTAATTCATGCCCCCCCCATAATCTGTCAGAACAAGGGGAGCTGGACTTCTGCACCAGTGGATTATGTGAGCTGAGGGGAAACCTTCCTGAGAACAGTGGTGCTTTAGATGAAGGTTAGAGGGAGAGGGAGTGGTACTCAGTGGGGTGTGTGTGTGTGTGTGTGTGTGTGTGTGTGTGTGTGTACTCCAGACAGCACCCTGTGGACAAAATGCTGCAAGAACATGAGTCACTATTTCTAAGCTATGATGTGAGTGTGTGGTGTGAGGTGAGACTGAGGTAGGGCTGGGCTGAGCCATGGGGGGACTTCGCATACCCTATGAAGGAATTTAGCATGTAGTGTGAACAAGGAGATGACATGGTCAGACTTGAGTTCCAGGTGGCTCACTCTTGCACTGTTGTGTATGCAGTGTATTTGAGGAAACAAGACCAGCACTAGGGGACCAGAGAAATGGCAAGAGCTGAACTAGGGCCATGGTAGCGAGGATAGAGGAGAATGGAGTGACTTAGAGCAGCATTTCATGACCAATTATAAGGCACATTAGATACCACAAGGTGTTCCTTAGACTTGCTAGAATAAGTGAAAAGCCAGCTTGTCATATCACCTATTTTATATTTGGAATACGATATCCACACAATAATGCCTCTGAGAAGTGTTTCTTTTCATAGTTTTCTAATATTTACCAACAATTATTTTACCAGGGAATCCATTTTTCTGGCATGCCTAATAGCCATGGAGTACTATTTGGCAAAGCAACTAGCAAAAAGGTGGAGGTTGAAAGGTCTCAGGAATGGGTGATATACAGAGTAAGGGGAAAGGAAGGAGTCCAAAAAAGTCTGAGTTTCTAGGTTAGGTGAAAACTTACAGAAGGAAGAAAAGTAAATAATTGGAAGTTTAGGGCTGGGGATTTAGCTCAGTGGTTCTGGCACCTGCCTTGCAAGTTCAAGGTCCTGAGTTCAATCTCCGGTACCAAAAAAAAAAAAAAAAAAAAAAAAAAATAATAATAATAATAATTGGAAGTTTGGGTTTTGGCATGTTGAAGTTGAGTTGCCTAGGATATATCCAGGTCTGGTTGATCAGCTGGAAACAATTTCAGAGTCTGAGGTCCAAGGAAGAGGCTGGGCTGGAGAAATTGAGAGCTCCATGGAAGTGGTGGTTGATGCCATGGGAGGGGGTGGATGGGATCACATAGGGTGGATTTGTAAAATAAAAGCAGTATGCTGGGCACAGAAACATGTGGAAAATACTCCATAGGAGTTGAGGAGGGGGTGGTAGTGAGGAGGAAGCCAATCACGGAAAACAAGACAAAGGATAATGCCAGCCAACCACAGGGACTAAAATATCTAGGAGAGATGACCATAAATGTTAAATCAGCAAAGAAGTCCTGTGAGATAAGGGTTGATGAAAGGACTATTGAATTCAGCAGTTGGAAACTTCCACAAAAGCAGTGTCAGTGGAATAGTAGGGCCCAAAGCTAGATTATAATGGGCTGAATTAACTGATAAAGTAAAGAAACAAGCTCTATTAAATATACGAGGTGTGACCAAAATATGCAGAGAATGTTTAAAAAATTACAGTAAAAGACACATTGACATTAATCCCCTTAAAATACTCTCCCTCACCTTTAACACATTTATTTTATCATTCTTGTCACTTTCTGAAGCAGTTCTGGAAGTCCTCTTGTGAGTTGCTTTATGACGTACCAAAAATGTGAATGCTGCTGCCAAGTGCCATCCAGTGGAAAAGCAGGCTAGTAAAACATTACCATGTGTCCTCTTCCACCCTGCTCACCAGATCTGGCACTGTGCACCTTTCATACGTTTTCAACAGCAAGATGACCATGAAAAACAAGTGTTTTGAATTAATTCAGGGCATCAAGGTAACCACAACAGCACAACTAAAGACATTCACGAAAGAGGACTTCCAAAAGCACTTCAGAAAGTGACAAGAATGATGAGATAAGTGTGTTCAAAGTGAGGGAGAGTATTTTGAAGGGGATTAATGTCAACGTTTTTTACTGTAATATGAAAATTTTAAATTCCAGCATTCACCATGTTTTTTAAAATCACACCCTGTATATGGGAAGCTTTTAAGAATAGAAAGAATGTAAATAAATTCCAAACCAATAAAGAGGAAAACATTGGAGTAAGAAAATTCGATTGGGCCAGGCATTGTGACATACACCTATAATCTCAGAACTCTGGGAGGCTGAGGCAGGAGGATCCCAACTTCAAACCCAGTCTAGGCAATTTAGTAACTTAGCAAGACCCTATCTCAAAGGAAATCATAAAAAAAAGGGGAACTGGGGATGTACCTCAATATAAAGACCCTGAGTTCAACCCCCAGCACCAGAGATGAAGCAAGGGAGTCCTAGATATGAGCTGTCTGCCTTCCCTGAAGAAAAAGACAAAAATTCAATTATTTTTCTTATATATATTTTTTTTAATGTGGTGCTGGAGATCAATCCCAAGACCTCACACATTAGTCAAGCACACTACCAATGAGCTATATTCCAGTCTCCCAGGCACATATTGATTTATGAAGGTAGCAATGCAAACAGTGAATTGAAGGAAGTCTCTCTCTCTCTCTCTTACTGATACTGGGGATCAAACCCAGGGCCTTTGCACTGAGCTACATCCCAGCCCTTTTTATTTTTTTTATTTTGAGACAGGGTCCACCAATCATTAATTTGCCCATGGTAGGCCCGATCTCATAATCCTCCTGCCTCAGCCTTCAGAGCAGCTGCGGGAATAGGTATGCCCCACAACCCTTGGCGTGAATGGACCTTTGAGCAACAGCATACAGCAGCTATGGCAGTGCACAACTCCAAGGCCAGGCTGTTAAAGGGCAACATGACTTCTTCCAGCCTCTCTATTGGGTCACTTGCCCTTTCAGCCTCGTCACCAAACCACAGGCAGAGGTCACATTTGGTGTTCTGGCCAACAGCCCCAGGAAAGCCCACATGATAGTGACTGTGCTTTAGGACAATTCCAGCCGTTGGCTTCAAGTCTTCCAAATAAGCCTCTGGCATCATGGAGCAGAGACATGTGATCTACACATAGCTAGTCTAATTCCTGACTCAAGAAAATTGTGTGAGAGAAGAAATAATTATTGTTGCTGTAAGCAGTAAACAATGGACAACCTACAACATAATCCACGAAGAGTCCTGTCATGCCAATGAATTATTTGAGACATGTTAGGATAACTTTTAGGAACAAGATGAACATGATGACACACACCTGTAACCCCAGTCCTCAAGAAGCTGAAGCAGGAGGACCATTGTGAATCTGAGGGCAGCCTGTGGTACATAGTGAGTTCAGTGCCAGCCTGAACGACAGAGCAACACCCTGTCTCAAAAAAAACCAAGGAGGGCTGGGGATTTAGCTCAGTGGTTCTGTTGCTTGCCTTTCAAGCACAAGGACCCCGAGTTCCATCCCTGATAGCAAAAAAGAAAAAGACAAGAGGAGGAGGACGAAGACGAAGAAGAAGAAGAAGAAGAAGAAGAAGAAGAAGAAGAAGAAGAAGAAGAAGAAGAAGAAGAAGAAGAAGAAGAAGAAGAAGAAGAAGAAGAAGAAGAAGAAGAAGAAGAAGAAGAAGAAGAAGAAGAAGAAGAAGAAGAAGAAGAAGAAGAAGAAGAAGAAGAAGAAGAAGAAGAAGAAGAAGAAGAAGGAGAGAGAAAGATTGGGGGAGAAAAAAGAAAAGAAAGAACAAGTTACTGAATTTTTTACCCCTCTCTATATAAAAAAAGTACAGGCTGAGTGTGGTGGCGCATGCCTGTAATCCCAGCCCTCAGGAGGCTGAGGCAGGAGGATTGCCACGAGTTCAGGGCCTCCCTGTGCTATATAGTGAGCTCAAGGCCAACTTGAATTACATAGCAAGACCATGTTTGAAAAAAAATTTTTTTAAATAAAGAAGTGAAGCATATTATTTCTTGGTGAGTCATCATGAGTTCTTGGTGAGTCTCTGGATTTGTGACATATATGTGTAATACTTGAGTGTGTTGGCTCAACCAGTTTTGGGTGTGTCCTGAAAAGCTGCCTGTTTCTAGTGGATCCCAGGATGATGGAAGACTGTTCTTGTTCAGGCTTTAGGTCACTATGCCCACAGCCCTGAAGCTCAGCAGATCAGTAGCAGATCTACACATTGTGTGGAGATTCTAACAAACCTCAAGGAAAGTATCACAAAAGAGGCAGCTATGGTTTTTGACTGTTGCCTTCTTTGGCAAGTGACTACTTCCCCCTTGGCCTGGTGGGGTCGAACCCCAGATCATGAGAACACTGGTACCCAGCAACCAGAACTTTCCATCATGAACTGCATGGTGGTCTGCCTGGTCCATGTCCTTGGGAACCCACTGTATCCATGTTATAGAAGTGTACCCCAAAAGGCCATATGTTAGAGGATTGGTCCTTAGAGTGATGCTCCTGCAGTTGGTGGAATCTTTAATGGGGAGCCTACTGGGAGGTCACTGGGGTGTGCCCTTGATAGTGGAACCTCAGCTCCTTCCTTCCAACTAATCGTGGACTGGGTCCCTAAAACTGTGAGCCAAAATAAACCTACTCTCTTTAAAAGTTGACTATCTTAGGTATTTGTAATAGGGATGAAAAGCTGACTGACCCTAACACAGTATCTTTAGATCTTTTCTCTTAGGCTGACTGGAGTCACCAGAGATGTTCCTCCACATTTGCTGCCCAGAGAATATAGGATCATATACTGCATAGGAGCATTCTGGGTAGGTTGGGAGTCTCAAGTTCAGTGTGTAAATTTTCATTTATCCTCACCTCATTGGTCCTCTGTATTCAGCATAATACCCTGTTCTCCACTGTGCCTGTGTCTTTCTGTTCCAAGACCCCTCTGGGACTACTCTTCCAGTCTCCTACAAAAGAACAAGGAGGACAGTCACCTAATTGTGGAATAGCATAGATACTGGGAACCTAAGTGTTGGTTCAACAGATTTGCCACCAAATTCATAGCATTGCTTCCACTCCCATTTTCAATGATATTGCAGGAAACCTGTCTCTTTTGCTTTTTTTTTTTTTTTGGTACCAGGGATTGAACTCTGGTCCTTGAGCTTGCCCAGCAGGCCGTGAAACCACTGAGCTAAATCCCCAGCCCTCTTTTGCTTTTTGGGATTCTGAAAAGGAATCTGGGTTGTTTCTGAGCCTTTCCTACTGCTTGTGTATAATACAGACTTTTCAGGACTCGAGTCTGTTGCCACTCATCCACCCATTTTCCAGTTTCCAAGATGCTGTTTTTCTCCCATTCAAATTGTCCCTGTGGATTTATGGCTGTGGATAAAGACCCCGGACAATTGTTCCAGAGAAAGCAAGGGAAGGGGAAGGACCTTCTGTTTATCTTCTTGTGTTAGTGAAGGTTGTTCCTTAGAAGATAAGGAACTACAGCAAAGTCTGGATTCTTTATGTCGAGTAGGAAGATGATCTGTAAACCCAGTGAATTCACTAGAAGCAGAAGCTCAGGACCAGGGGTGACTGTGACTCTGAAAAGACCATTTTAGCCATTATGGTTTTTCCTGTTGCCTATTTAATTGAAGTGTATCCTGCATATAGGAAAATATACAAATCGATAATTATTTATGTGCTTATTTTTAATGTGTGCTCAAAGAAATATAACTGGTACATTAAGTATGACATTTCAAATATATTTTTTGCTTGGGGTGAGGGTAGTATAGGCTGGTCAGACATGATAACTCATTTTATAAGGATTGTATGACCTACAGGCTCATTGTCCATGCACTCAGTGATTGTCTGATTTAGTTTATCTCGGATCCTGAGGCAAGGAATGGAATGTAAATAGTTTATGTGAGAAACACAGGAAATAGCAATAGGGAAGTGGGGGAAATGAGATAGGGAACAAGATAATTAGTAAACAATATACTATTAAACTAGCTAGCTTTTCTTTTCCTCCCCACCCCCCGGGGATTGAACCCAGGGCTTTCACACTGAGCTACATTTCCAGCCCTCTTTATTTTTATTTTTAATTTTGAGACAGGGTCTCACTAAATCACTAAATTGCCAGGCTGGGCTCAGAGTTATAATCTGCCTGCCTCAGCCTCCCAGAGTGCTACCATCATAAGTTTGCACCATCCCTCCTGGGGTTTTTTTTCTTTTTTAAATAAGTGACATCAAGTCAAATATCTCTCCCCTTTTAAATTTCTAAACAATTCTAGTCTTCTCATTGAGGAAGAATTTTCAGATATATACTTTTTAAAATTCATTCAATATATTACTTTGTCTTATTGAAAAGTTGAATTTCTTGGATGAAATATTAACTGTTTTTTATGACATGTAATGCTTTCCTGCTTACAGCAGACAAATTATTCTCTTTAATATATTTTCTAAAATGAAAACAGGGAGCTGAGAACTTGAACTAATGCAGCCAACATTGTTTGACATAAGTCCCCGGTTCAAACTCACTATTATGAGATAATAGCCCGCTTTTAGATAATGTTGTATTTATTTTAATTTGTGCATTTTAACAACCTAGTATGTTTCTTCATATGTATATTTGTGTGTGTGTCCGTGTGTGTATGCACCTGTAAGACCGCTGGCCTTACCAAATGCTCCGAGGAGCTGACTGCAGTGAAGAACACCCGAACACCCGAGAAGGAACACACTGGACAAGTTGGAAAGTAAAACAGACCTTAGTCTGGCCAGACGGCACTCCCAAAGCAAAGTAGCTTAGAGAGGCCATCAGCCCAGAGTCCGAGGCTCTTTTTATAGGGGGTTCAGGGAAGTTAACAAGCGAAATTTACAGAAGAGGGAACAAAGGTTAGTGGTCTTACATTTGTATGTTAATTAGCCTGACGTGTACTGATGGCCAGCAGATGTTTGTAGATTGTTCTGTAGATACTGGTGTCCTGGAACCTCAGTTTTCAAACAAAGAGTTGAATAATTTACTTTGGGACCTTATGGCTGATACAGATCTTATCCAGTGTCCTGGAACTAACAAGCATCTTTATCTGTTTACTCACATTCAATCACAGTTGGGGCTAGGGTAGTTTTATGATTACAGAGTTATGCAGTCCCACACACCCATAAAGTACATTCCCTAATACTATCAATGTATGTGTGTATACATATATGTGTGTGTGCACCATCATTCCCTAATTTGTATATTGTGTGTATGGATTTTTTTTTTTGCTACCGGGGATCAAACTCAGGACCTCACGGTTGCCAGACAGGCGCTGTGCCACTGAGCTAAATCCCTGGCCTTGTATGTATGTATATTAATGGAGTAATTTTTAGGCTGAATAATATGACTTTGCCCTTTTTGAGTATCAAAGCTGATCAAAGATTAGGAAATTCATAAGGTTTAATTAACATATATTTTTCTACAGTTTGGTTTTCTCACTGTTAGTCTGTGTGTGTCCTCTTTCAGATTTGCAAAAGGCTTTTGTTCTGTTTTTACATTTAGTGATTTAATCCAACTGGAATTACTTCTGAATATGTTTTGAAAGGGTGCTCATTTTTATTTTCTTCCAGATCAATTCTTACTAAAATTCTGTGATCTATATTTATTATATAATTCATTAATTTCTTACTGTATTGAACTACCATTTTTGTCAGTTAATAAATTCTCACATATACTCAAATCTACTTCTGGATTTCTTAGTCTGTTTCACTGATTATTTGTCATTTCTCATAGCAGTGTCATTAATTATTTAGCTATAATAACTTTTTAGTATGTTGTGATAACTGGTAAGGCAAGTTCCTCCATCACTGTTTCCTCCTTACTTTTCTTGTCTCTTCTTGTGTGAGACCAAAAGTGACTCCATTTTGCTAATGTGAGACCAGAATGACTCCATTTTGTCCAAAATGGAGCAGTCTCCTTTGTTCTTTCAAATTAATGATTAAATGTGCTTAATCTGGGACAAAAGACATGATCTGTAACTCAAGATTCCTAAGCTCATTACTCAGCCATCTGTTTACCCTAGAAACAAGTGTCCCGGGCCCACTATCTATAGGACAATCTGTTAACGTGCTGACTGTCCACACAGGGTGGTCGTGACCATGAGTCAGGATGTCTGCTGACCATCAGTACGTGACAGTAGACCACTAACCTTTGTCCCCATTTTTCTTGTAAAAACCTATATGTAATCCCCTTCAACCCCCAATGAGCCTAGCCAATCAAAATTCTACACTTCATACTTGCTAAATGTTAACCAATCATATGGCTGCTAATGACCGAAGCTTGCTGTAACCTCTATAAAAACCCTGCTAATTTGGACCTCGGGGCTCTCAATCTCGATCGGCTGTGTCGGTGACAGTTGAGAGTCCCTGCTTAAGCTTGAATAAATGACCCTCGTGTGCTTACATCGGAAACGGCCTCCTGGTGGTCTTTGGGACTTCGTAAACTGGGCACAACACTTGGACTTTTGTTTTTTGCTTTTGAGATGAAGTTCTCAAGGCTCAAGTGATCCTCCCACTTCAGCCTCCTGAGTTGCAATGGGATACTCATGGACATATAAGCACATGCCAACATACCTGGCTTTATTCTTGCAAATAAATTTTAAGATCTATTAAAAATCTAGTTCCAAAATCAAAACAAAACTTTCTCGGGGTTTAGTAGGAATTGCAATGAAGTTTATGTTATCTGACATTAGCGCAGTATCAACCCTTCTCAAAAAACAATGTGCCTTTTCACTTATTTAAATTGATGTGAGGTAGTTGCTTCATGATAAATACCCTCATTTTATTCTAGGTTCTCATTGCTAGTACAAGATACTTACTTTTTTATTATGAAGCAACTACCTCACATCAATTGTCCTATTCTAATAATTTTATTTGAGACTTGGTTTTCATAGATATACTATCATGTCATCAGCAAAAAGAAATAGCTTTAACTCTCCCAATATTTGTGCTGGCAAATATGGTTTCCATTATATTACATATAGCTTCCATACATATATATATATATATATATATATATATATATATATATATATATATATTATACATATAATTTTTTGTAAGACTGAGCCATTTAATGTTTTTTACAACTCAGTAATTCTCTTCATGATTGCAGATATGTAAGGTTGTTTGGTATATCCAGAAACATTGGGCTGGGGATTTAACTCAGTGGTTTTGACGCCTGCCTCGCAAGTGCAAGGACCCAAGTTCAATCCCCAGTACCAAAAAAAAAAAACCCAGAACAGAAACATCACAATAATATTGGTCTTCCTAGTTTATAGTCTTCAATAATTACAAGGCATGACTTGAATGAAACTGTTCTCCAACTAGTAGCATTACATTTATGCATCTACCATTTTCAGGACTGTTGATAATCTGGATATATTTTTCGTAAGTAACCTTACTTCTTGTGTTAGAAGGTCTAATATGTTCATGTTCCACTCAATGATAGTAACTTCAGTAAGACCAACTGAAGTTGTATAATGGGTGTTTAATTTGTTACATGGCTTCAGAGATTTCAGTCCATGATTGGCTGGTGCTAAGACAGGAGCATCATGGCAGAAGTGTGTGGTGGAAAGCAGCTGCTCACCTCATAGCAGCCAGGAAGCAGAGCACGGGGGAAGAATGCTAGGAGAGATTCCCCCTCCAAAGGCACACAACCAGTCCCACTTCCTAACAGCACATTCATCTGTGAACTTCAGGGGATTAATCCACCGATGATTATAGCACCTCCATGATCCAATCACCTCTCCAGGAGTCTCTCTGTCAAGTGGGAATGAGGAATTGATTTTTTATGCCAAGTATTTGACAGGCAAAAGGTGAATTTCAGATCAGGATGTGTTACCTGTGCCTTCTTGGAAAGTTCTGTTGTCCAAATGAATCTTTGTTTTTATTTTCCTCTAACACCATCTCCAACAAAGCAGACTTCATTTGCGAGGTTCATGAATGTTCATCTTCTTCCACACTTTTTTTTCCAGGTTTTCTTTCCTATTTGAATAAGTATTTTTTTTTTTTTTTTGAGACAGTTTCACTAAGTTGCCCAGGTTGGCCTCAAACTTGTGATCCTCCTACTTTAGCTTCCCGAGTATCTGTGATTACAGGTGTGTGTCACCACACCTGGCCTGTCCGAATAACTTTTAATAGTTCTGTTTCTTTCTGTGCATGAACTCTGGGCAGAGGGGCTTCCCAATTTACCCTTCTGGTTTGTTTTTGTCTAGTCGTTTAGAAAGTACTTTAATTTGGGACTATTTTTATCTGAGAGCTGGTAGGCAGGTACTGCTCCCTGTGGCTTCTTCATAGTTATTTTGTCTGGGGTTCTCTTCACGCAGCTTCATGGGCTTTTTCATTTGTACTTTCTCAGCATGGTGCTGTTTGTGGTAGAACTTAGCCTTCAGACAATTTTATTTGTCTGCCTTCGTGGAACGTTTACGAGCCTCTCGATTTTCCTTTTCTTCTTCTCATAGTAATCCAAACATAACCCATAGAGTCGATGATGTAATTCAGTATATTCATTTTGTCACCTGTTGACAGCTGCAGAGCCACCGAATATAGCCTTGAGGGTATGAAGAAACTCTCAAATTTTGGGTCTTGGAGACCCATGAGCCCACTCTTTGCTGCCTACAACAGGAAAAGTGCTTCCTTTTATTATCAAATGTGTTAAGTCCTCCAAGACAATGTTTTAAAATAATATGATCAGGCCAGGGATTTAGCTCAGTGGTTCCGACACCTGCCTCACAAGTGCAAGGTCCCGCCTCACAAGCGCAAGGTCCTGAGTACTGGTCCCCGGTACCAAAATTAAAAAAAAAAAAAAAATAATAATAACATGATGGCAAGTTTCTGATTTTAACTGAAGTGGTATTAGTGTTGTACCATTTAGGATATTATTTACTATTATGAGGGCTTTTTGGGGGGGGTAAATAGTGTATATTATATATAAGTAATAACTGTTTGGGCTGCTGTAATAGAATCCCATAGGCTGGATAGCTTATTAAAAACAACTTCTTACAGTTCTGAAGGTAGGGAAGCCCAAGATTAAGGCTGTCACAGATTTGGTGTCTGGTAAAGTCTACTTCCTGGATTAGAGAGGCCATCCTGTCCTCTGGCTGTGTTCTCTTGTGGCAGAAGAAAGGGGCAAAGGAGCTCTCCTATCTAAAGAAGAGATTAATCCCAGTCCCAAGGGCTTCACCTTCATGACACAGTCACTTATTAAAGGCCTCACCTCCAAACATCATCACACTGGGAGTTATAATTAACATATGAATTTTAGGAGGATGCAAACATTCAGTCTATGGCAAGTAGTTTCCTTCTAGTCCAATTTTAAAGTTTTTAGTATGTAAATTAGAACAATAGTTGGCAAAGAGTAAACACTATAACCACTAGTTAAAGAAATAATGATATATTAGGAATGAGCACTCAAATTTGTTCAAGTTCTTTTGAGTACTACTAACACAACCCTATGGTTTTTCCTCTTGAATTGATGTTATGGGCTATAATATTTCCTGGTGTTAAAACCCCCTTATATGCCTAGGAAAACCTTGCTTGGTCATATGTATATTTTTAATGCTTTGATGTTCTATTTACTAATGTTTTATTTCAAATATTTGTACCTAGAACGGGGCATAGTGGTGCATGCTTATAATCCTAGCACTCAAGAGACTGTGGCAGGAGGATCACCATAAATTTGAAGCCAGTCTGGACTACATAGTGAGTTCAAGGCCAAACTGAACTATATAAAGAGACCTTGTCTGAAAAAAAAAAAATCAAATCTTCCAGGGCTGGGGATTTAGCTCAGTGGTTTCGCAGCCTGCTGCGCAAGCGCAAGGACTGGAGTTCGATCCCCGGTACCAAAAAAAAAAAATCAAATCTTCCAGAAAGAGTTAAAAGCATCATACCACAGTGATATATGCATACCCATGTTTATAGCACCACAATTTATAATAGCGAAATCTTGGGAAACAGCTCATATGCCCATCAATGGATGAATGGATAAAGAAAACATGGTTTTTATATATAATACAGTACTACTCTGCCATAAAGAAGGGTAAATTTGAGACATTTTTAGGTAAATGGATGCACCTTAAGAATATAATTTTAAGTGAAATAAATCAGACACACAAGTTTAAATATTGCATTATTTCTCTTGTGTCAGAAACCCGAAGAGTAAATAAGGACCAAGATGGAGAATAGATATTGGAAAGTAGGAAGAACATGTCAGATGGAAAGGGGAACAAGGGAGGAGGCAGAGGAAAGGAAGGAAGGGAAAGGGATTGAAAAAGAGAAAGAATGAAAGGAAAAATGGAAATAAAGCTTTTGTAAATGAAGAGAAGAAAGGTTGAAGGGAGGGGAGGGGAACGGAAAAAAATAAGAAATAAGGTACCTTATGTATGGGTATAAACTCCCTATGATGAATGTGATCATTATGTATGGCAAACATGTACTAATACAAAATTTTTTTTGGGTACCGGGAATTGAACTCAGGGCCTTGCCCTTGCAAGGCAGGCTCCGGAACCACTGAGCTAAATCCCCAGCCCTACAACATTTTAAAAAAATCAGTTATTTGTACCTGTAGAAATGAATTAATGTGATATTAAATTTCTATTTGTGTCATTAAAGGAATTATGGAGTAGTCATCTTTCTCGACAGTCTGAAACACTTTGCCTCTGTTCCCTTTGAACTGCTCCCAGCTGGTGAGGGTGGGTACCCAAAAACCAAGTCTCTCTACAATGACTCTGCTTTCCCCACAGGCACAGGTCACTGATCAAATGATCTTACCAAACTTTGGAATCTGAGTTGAGCAATAAGGACTGGGCGTTTTTAGAACTGAATCATAGTATGGGTAGGGGTTTAGAGGGCATCTCTGGGGGAACCTTGCTTTGAAGAGCCCAGAAATACACTGGTTCCTAACCTGTCACACAACAGGCTGATCAGTTCGTCCTTTGATTCCAACATTCTTTTGAATCCTTCTAATAATCACATTTTTTAAACTTAGAAGTTAATTCTGGTGAGCTAACTTACAGATAAAAGAGCCACAAACACAAAGCTATGTATTGAATATTTTCTTAGCCTAAACTTAAAATCACCTTTCCTTGAACATTTTAATAATTTTGCTTTTATGTTAAAACAAATTTTACTCACTTGAGATGTTATGTAACACGTGTGGCAGGACCCCAACTTGACTTATCCCTGCCACCCCCCCTCAGTATCGGGAACTGAACTCAGGACCTTGCACTTGCCAGACAGGTGCAGCTTTGCTGAGCTACATCCCCAGCCCCAACATTAGGTTTTTTGGTTTTGTTTTGGTTTTTTCTGTTTTTGTTTTTGTTTTGTTTTTTGTTCTTGTTATGGACTGAATGTTTATGTTTCTATCCCAAATTTATGTAGAAGTCCTAACCTGCAATGTGACGGTATTTGGAGACAGGACCTTTATGGGACCAATGAAGCTTAAATGAGGCCTATCTGATAGGATTAATGTTCTTATAAAAAGAGACACCAGAGAGCTCTCTTCTTCCACTCACCTTTTTTTTGAGGGACAGGTACTGGGGATCGAACTCAGGGTTGCCCTACCACTGATCTACAACCCCAGGGTCCACCCCCAACCCCTTTTAAAGACTGAGTCTTGCTAAATTGCCCAGGCAGAACTTGAACTGTTGATCCTCCTGCCTCAGCCTCCCCTGGTGTTGGGATTATAGGCACACCTCACCATGATCAGCTCTCTTCCTTAAAGCACACAGGAAGAGGTTATGTGGACATACAAGTCAAGCACAGCTGCCTAGAAAGCAAGAGAAGAGCTTCAGAATGCAGCCTACCTTGCTGGCATCTAGCTCTTGGACTTCCAGCCTCTAAAATCCCGAGAAAGTAAATTTCTATTGTTTAGGCAACCCAGTGTAGCCCAAGAAGAGTAACAGTTCCCTGAATAGTTCCTAATGACATTGATTTGACAATCCATATTATTCAAATGTTTTGAAAGGCTACTTTGATAATATAGTAAATTTAAATAAGTTATCAAGCTCATTTTGGGCTTCCTATTTTATTTCACTAATTTATGAGAATTTTTTGGCATAAGCTTCATCGTATTTTGATTAGTGCACCTCCATAGAACAAGATAATATCTGGTAGGGAAAATGTGCTTTTACTATCATTGGAAAATGTTTTTGGCCATTCTGGAATACTTACCATTCCAACTAAACTTTAGAATCATATGGGTTTTGTTTTGCAGTGCTGGGGATTGAACTCAGGTTCTTGGACATGCTGGGCAAGTGCACTACTATGTGCAACACCCTCAGCTCATCTAGCTTAATAAAAGGGAAAGTTGAGATTTTGATTGGGGTGCATTGAAATTTATACTAATTAGGGAAAGAGACATAATTAGAATGTTCTAATTCGTGAATGTTGTAAGTCACATAATCTCCATTTAAATTCACAATCTTGTATTTTTATTTATAATTTCTTATAATATTTACTGTTTATTCTTAGCTATGTTTTATTTTCCAACATTTTACTGTAAAAATATTCACTCAGAAAAATTGAAGGCATTTTATAGGTTGCTCACTGGTCATATATCATTACCTAATTTCCACTATTAACACTTTACTGTATTTACTTATATATTATGCTATAGGTTGAGTAGCAGATAGGAACATAGACTGTCTGGATTCACCACTTGTAAGCTATAGAATCTTGGGCAAGCTATTTAACTTCTCCAAGCCTCACTTTTTTTTATCTGTAAAGTGGGAATGATGATAGAACTTACTTGAAAAGGTAGTTATAATGGCTAAATCAGAAATGTAATGCATTTAGAACAAAGTTTTGTACTCTGTAAATACTATACACTAGTGTATTAGTAGCTTGGGCTGCTATAACAAAGTACCCAATTAACTAAGTAATTTATTATTATTTTTTTGGACAGGGTCTTGCTATATAGTACAGGCTAGCCTTGAACTCACCATGGGGCCCAGGCTGGCCTTGAACTCACAGTGATCCTCCTGCCTCAGCCTCCTGAATGCTGAGATTACAGGTGTGCACCATCACACCTGACCTAAGTAGTTTAAACAAAAGAAGGTTTATTATCTCACAATTCTGAAGACTAGATATCATAGATCAAGGTTCGGCATGGTTAGTTTCTAACTAAGGTCCCTTCCTGACTTGCAGACTGAAGGCTTTTCCCCAAATCCTCCCATGGCTTTTCCTCCTCAGTGCCTGGTCTGCATGGAAAGACAGAAGGGTAAGGGAGAGTTCTCTGGTGTTTCTTCTCATAAAGACACTGATCTTGTCAGTCAGAGGCCCATCCTTTGACTTTATTTAACCTCTATTCCATAAAGTCCTATCTCCAAATTCAGCCACACTGGGGGTTAGAGCTTCAATATAAATTTTGGTGGAACACATTGAGTTCATAGCAGTTAGCAACAACCATAGTTTTATTCTCTTTTCTACATTGTTATTTTCGTAAGCTATTAATGAAGAAAAGTTCAGTATTTAGAATGATGTGCTTCCATTTTGTTGAGGAGAGAAAACCCAGCAACAAAACAACATTACAGTATAATCTCTTTGTAGGAAATATATTAAAACACACAAAAATCCAGATATTGGCATAGAGAGAAAATTAGTTGTCAACAACTATTGTATCACCTTGGTTATAGTACTAAAGTCAGCGACAACAGTGACATCAAAATATCAACTAGATATTGACCAACCCCAAGAACCACTCATGAACTGCCTTAACCAGAATAAGGAGGTCTATGATTTTAGGGAAGACAATTAGGCCATCCATTTATTGACCTATTGTAGTTCTGACCATTATTTTCTTCTGGATGTAGGCAGCAAGAGCTCAGTCATACCTCTGGACTACATGCCTTCTCCTTCAGGTCCACTCCCTCTGACAATTATACCCACCAAACCTGGCCTCCCACAACAGAATACAGCCCATGTGATCTTTCTGGTCTGAGCCTGGGCCTCCCAGGGGAATCTCAGGAGATCCCTGTTTAGCTCTCACCCTCTCTAAGTCTATTTCCCAAGGCTCTCTCTCACCTGGTCATTGTGGTAGTGAGGTAGGAGACCAGGGCATGGCCAACAATGGCTGGGCAACTGGGCATGACCTGTCAGCCATGGAGAGTGGTCAAATGACTGCTGAGATGCATGTGCAGAGCAGCTTTGGAGCCCTGCGTGGGACGGCCAGATCTGATGTCAAAAGAAGATATAGAAGATGGCAGCCATTGACTTCATGGCACTGCCCTCTTGTTCTAATAGTAGGCTGTCCTGGGTGCCGGAAATATCTTCTCTTTCTTCTTCTTTTCCTCCCCATTTCTTTGATAAATGTTAAACTCTTAGGTTTATCAGTTGTCTTTGTCCAATTCTTTGAAAGGAACAAAAGCTGGGAACCACTGGACACCACACTCTCCATCAACAGTAGGGTAACACTTTAGTCCTGAAGCTAGTCTCGCCTCCTAGGAGTTGATCTCTTCTTCAATCAGATTGGTCTTTTGGTTGTCACTTCTGCTGCCCCGTGCTGTGGAAAACCCAAGAGCAGAACTGGATAGGATTTGATAGTTTGGCCACTCTCCTCCTCTCCCACCCAGGTCTTGTAGGGCACACAGTTCCTCGGTCCTCCTTTCTGCACACAGGGCTGGGTGGACCTAATTTTAAATTTTTTAATTCTTGGGATGACTCTCTGCCTTCAACACTAACAGTCCTTTCTTCCCCTGTTAGCAGGATGTCAGCTTTGTAAACCTGGTGTGCTTTGCCAACTGGAGAAAGGAGACAAACTATGGCCGATAGATTTCAGAAGGTCTATGTTGAGGTCAAAGCAAGGCAGTAAGGCCTTGTGATGTTGACTGGACAATTTCCTTCAAAACCTTCAGGCTCTGAATGGAAGGTGGGCACAAGAAAGCCCATTCCACTATCTATCACCTTCTTCCTCAGCATGCATCTTTTTGTTAGTCTTTCTGGAGTCAGAAGAAAGAGGTACCTTCCTTATCAGGGTTAATTTCATTTTTCTCTTGACCTGACTTTTTTGTTTTTCATCTTTCCCCAGTATTTTAACTCTTGTTCTGATTGTAGTTTCTTTCCTGTGTACACCTAACATACATACAACTCTCCTCATTAAAACCCATCCACTTCACTGGATTTTCTATCATTTTATCCTTTGTTTCATTTTCTCTCAGTAATTTCCATTTTTAGTTTCTTTCTAAATTTTAGTCCACGATCACAGCTTCTATTTTGATACACTTGTGTAATTTAATTTTTTGTGCTGGATAATTCATGGCTCTTTTAGAAATCACCTGAGAATTCCTTCTTACCAAATCTGATGGCTTTTACCAGTCTTCTTCAACACACAGTCTAAGAATGCTAATAATGACAGGCAAATATCATGCTGGCCTCTGTGAGTCCTATATTAACTTTATCTTACAAATGGAGAAAAGAAGGCTAATTAAGAAATTCAATCAGGGCAGTCAGTATTGGGGGGAATTAGTATTTTAAATCTAGTCATTCTGACTCCGCAGTCTATGTTCTTATAGCAGTATTCTATATAGCAGCATTAGTTTATACAGGCTTTGCCATGTTGGTATCCTTTCCTCCACCAACAGATTAAGAATCTCTCTCTCTCTCTCTCTCTCTCTCTCTCTCTCTGTCTGTCTCCCTCCCTCCCTTCCTCTTCCTTCTCCTCTCCTATTTTAATGCTTCTTATCAATAATTTCTGCCTTCCTTAGGAGAGGGTAAACTGCTATTACAAATGTACTCCAAAATTCTACAACAAATTTTGAGCCATAAATTACCTCACACAGAATATGAATTTGTTTCTTGATCATATACCAGCCTGGAGAAATTGTTTAGGTCAGTTGACAGTTCTTCTCTGTCTGGCAGTTCAAACACCAAGGATCCTTTGAAGTGTTTCATCATTTGTGTTTAGCCAGGATAGAACAAGAGCAGAAAGGAGCTCATTTGGGAAGTTTTTATGGGCCAACAAGAGTGATTCCCATTACTTTCATTCACTTAACAGGGAAGACCTTTGTTACTTTACGTAATCTAATGAAAAGGAAATTGAGCTGGGGATTTAGCTCAGTGGTTCCAGAGCCTGCCTCACAAGCACAGGGTCCCGATGTTCAATCCCTAGTACTAAAAAAAAGAAAAAGAAAAGGAAATTGGGAAATATTATCTAGTGGTATGGCCATAAATGAGGAAAACAAATTTTAGGTAACAGCTAGCTATCTCTGCCATAACTCTTAAATAGACTGTTTATTTTACACTGTTATTCTATTTCTGTAAAAACTTCCACAAAGACATTCACATGGTATTAATTGTCCCTTCCATACCTATACACATTGTGATAAAAATATATGATGAATGTGCAAATTTTAAAAATTATTACAATAAAAGGCACATTACTATTAATCTCCCTAAAAAATTCCCCCTCACTTCACACAGATTTATCCCATTGTTCTTGCCATTTTCTGAAGCAGTCTGGAAGTCCTTTCTTGTGAGTTGCTTTCAAAGTATGATAAAAATTACAGTGAATGCTACTTCTGAGTTTCATCCAGTGGAAAGGCAGGCTCATAATCTGGCACTCTGCAACTTTTGATTCTTCCCCAAATTCAAAATGACCCATGAAAGGTAAGTGTTTTGAATTGATTTAGGACATCGAGAAAGGCAATACAGTGTGAATAAAGACATTCATGTTCTTTCATTCTCTGAAAATCATGCAAGAATGTATCATGCTTTTGCTTAGTTTTTTCCTCTTTCCTCATGTCTTCTTCCTCTTTTTCCCCACACTAATAGGATTTTATTTAGCATTATTAAAAATCTGGATTTTAGTTTTTTGTTGTTGTTGTTGACGGGGATCGAACTCAGGACCTTGTGTTTGCAAAGCAGACAGCGGAACCACTGAGCTAAATCCCCGGCCCAAAAATCTAGATTTTAAACAGACTCTTGGACTGGTGGTTCACATCCATCAGCTTGTTCAACTTTAGCCCCAGTCTCCTCCCCAGTAGCTTTTCCAGAGCTACTACCTTCACCATGAAACTCCATGATTTTTTCCAATGCAAACTTGGCCTTCTTCAGCATTTTTACTTTTCTGACGAAGATCTCACGAAGAGGATAAGTAGACTGGCAAGTTTTTTTCTATGTCTTTCCCAATGCTGTCTGGAATCAGTTTATTGACCATGTCCTTAAAGTCATTTGTCTGCACCTCTCAGGTCCTGATTTTCATCACCTTCTTCCGGATTTGGCAGACCTGTTAGTGCTGAGCGTAAGAGGTCTTCTGTATCTTATTGTTACATTTTTTTTAGTAACACCAACACAGAACAAATGAAGGAAATAACCATCAGTAGTCTTGACATCAACATGAGCTTTGATCCACAGTCTGCCAATTTTTGACCATGGAATACTTTTTGTCACAGGTGAGAGCCATCCCCTGGACATCAAGCAGTTTTTGCCCTGAACATCTTCAGTAATTATCTAGAATTTTCTAAAGGCAACTTCACTGTTCTGCAAATCAGCAAGGCTCACTTCAAACATAGGACCTTTGAGCCTATCAGATGCAATTTTGGTTATGGTGACTAGGTTTTTCCAACATTTCTTATGTTGAACATAGCTGGTGCCTTCACATCTTACCAGTCTGTTTTAGAAAATAGATCAACCACTTTCTTCTTGGCTCCCTTTTTGCCACCTTTCATAAGGCGCTTGTTCTTGCCCACCGCCACGGTGTTGCTCAGAAAGCCAAAAAGGTAGTTTCTTCCTTGATATTACCTGTTAGATCCACTTCTATTCCTCATCTTATACATATGGTGGTAAGTCAAGTTCCCAACATTTTATTCCCAAATCACTATAATTTCTCTCTCTCTCTATTTATATATTATATATATATTTTGAGACAGGGTCTCACTGTACAGCCTAGACTGGCCTCAAACTCACAGCAGTCCTCTTGCCCAGCCTCCCAAGCACTGGAATTACAGACATGAGCCATTACACCTAGCTGTATAATTTCTTTTTCTGAATTATCTTGAATGTTACTACCAGATTTAACCACTTTAAATATCATATTTGTCTTTTTTTTTTCTTGAGACAGGGTCTCATTATATGATTCAGGCTGGCCTTGAACTCATGATGATCCTCCTGCCTCAGCCTTTCGAGAGCTAGGATTACAGGCATACACCACCACACCTGTCAGTCTTGTTCTTACCTTAAAAATTAAGAGATTCCATTGGCACTGCACCTTCCTTACAAGCACAAGGTCCTGAGTTCAATCCCAAATACCACACACACACACACACACACACACACACACACACACAAATTAAGAGATTCCTTATTCCTTGAAATAATCTAAACATTTCTGCTGGCTTTTTAAGCCGACTTCAAAATGTATCTTTCTGTCACTGAGGACTTTGTAGGAGCTATTACTAAAGTGTGATTAGAAATCCTAGAAAATAAGATTTTGCTGTGAACAGAAAGTCCTGGTGTTAGCACAAAAGGGTCCAAAATGGATGGTTAAGAATAGAAAGAGCATATATTAGGGAAACTATCATCCAAGAATATTGTTGCTGGCACACTATAGGGGGAATAGATAGTCTTTGTCCTTATAGATTTTACAGAATAGTTAGTATTTTGTCACAAATTAATTTTTTATCTTGAAGATGGGTCAAATCTAGGGAATATGCTTTTACTGAGTATACTCACACCTACCACCCAACAATTCTTTAGTAAATCCAATGAAATACTGGCAGGAGTATAGACGAATACATGTGTATTGACATAGATTGTGGGGTAACTTGTAATAGTGAAAAATTGGAGACAACCTAAATATTTTTCAGTAGAGAAATGCCAAGTTATGGGATGTCCATACAATAGAATGCAATGCAATTGTTAGAATGAGATGGCCTGTTGTAAAACAACAGGTAGCTCAGTGGTAGTATGTTTGCTTAGCATGTGTGAGGCCCAGGATTCAATCCCTAGCAGCACACACACACACACACACATGCACAAATTGTTTACTGTGATCCCTTATTTTGCTGACCATATACAGTATACATAAATGTATACATTCAAATATATATGTCTATATATATTAATTATTGGGTAATATAGATACATTCTAAAATCTTTAGAAAGTGAGGGGAGTTTCAAATAGGAAAGGCTGTCCTTTTTAGTAAATGCATTAACTAAATAGTATATTACATGTATTACTGGGAAGAGAACCTATTAATGTGGGGCATGTGAGAAAGCTTTCAGCCTGATCCAACCTTGGAGAACTTATGTTAGAGAGGAGCCTTTTGCATGCAAAGACTATCCAAAAGCACTTTTCCAGGTTAAACACCCCAGAAAACATGAAATTATTCATACTAGTATAAAACCCTGTATTTGTAACGTATGTGATAAAACCCTCAGCCATAGCACATACCTAACTCAACACCAGAGGACTCATACTGGCGAGAGATCTTATAAGTGTAAAGAATGTGGGAAAACCTTTAGCCAGAGAATATAACTTTCTTTTTTATTAAATTCTTTTATTGGCACATTTTAGGTATACAATTTGTTTACATTTATCATTGGGTGCTTGTACCTGAACATGATGTATCTTGGTTCTTATTTTTTCCCCCATTACCTGTGCACCCTTCACCCCCTCCACCCTTCCCTATTTACATAGATTTCGTTTCCATTTTTTTCTTTTCTCATAAATTTTCCTTTCCTTTCTTCCCTTTCCCCTTCCCCTCCTGCCACCCTTCCACCTTTGGACCATTTCCTATTTCAAATTATCAGTTATTCATTTTAATCATTTTAATCCTTATTTACACTTTCAGTTTCTCACACTAGAGAAACTATTTGGCATTTACACATGTGTGTCCTATTTATTTCACTTAAGAGTATGGCATCAATATACATCCATTTAGCTATAAATGACTCTAGTTTCTCATTCTTTGTGGCTGAGTAGCACTCCATTTTATTAAAAAAACCACATCTTCTTTATCCAGTTTCCAGTTGATGGGCACTTGGGCTGTTTCCAAGCTTTAGCTATTACAAACTGTGCTGCTATAAAGATGGGTACACATATATCACTGTGGTATGATTATTTTAATTCTTTTAGGAAGATACCCAGCAGGGGAATAGCTGGGTCAAATGGGACCTCTAGCCTTAGTTCTTTGAGGTATCTCCATACTGATTTCCACAGTGGTTGCAACCAGTCTGCACTCCCACCAATAATGGAGAAGGGTTCCTTTCTCCCCACACCCCCGCCAGCATTTGTTATTGGTTGATTTTTAATATGGCAAAATTAATAGTTGGCAATGTATCAAGCCATTAAAAAATTATTTGTTCTTGAAATCTAAGTCAGAGATCCAGTGCTTTAGAGGATTTTATTTTAACAGTTTCTCTGATGTTGACTTACTTCATATTATCACCACTGAAGGTATTTCTTAAATGTGTCCTTCATTTCTTTTTTTTTTTTCCCCCTCGGTGTTGGGGATTGAACCCAGGATCTTACGCTTGCAAGGCAAGCGTGGTGCCACTGAGCTAAATCCCCGGCTCTCTTTTGGTGTCTAATAAATGATGAACTATTGTTGAAGGCTTTTTCACTCTCATTACAACAATAAGATTTTTCTCTAGTATGAATTCTGTCGTGTTTAGCAAAGGATGAGTCATGCCTGAAAGCTTTCCCACAAGGGCTGCATTCATAATGTTTCTCTACAGTGTGGACTCTCTGATGGATAGAAAGCTATATTCTCTGAACTACCAACAGAGCTAAGAGACAACCGACAATGTGTGAAAATTTTTTTAGCAGCTGTACCTCAGACAAAGGTCTACTATCTAGAATATATAAAGAATTGAAAAAAATCAGACCCCTCAAATTCAAAGACCCAATTCAAAAATGGGCATCTAAAATGAACAGACATTTCTCAGACAAAGAAGTAAAAGCAGCAAATAAATATGGGATTATTATTATTGGGATTGTTTCCGAAAATAAAAGGTATTTTAGTGTTTGGAAATGTAGAAAGTATGTGATAATAAAGAACAGACATTTATATTGAATTAAATATATTTTATGAAAATTTCCCAAACTTGTATATACTTTTGATGTTTTGCTATGGACCAGTGAAAATTTCATGGCCGATCAGTAATCTGTGGATTGACATTTGAGAATCACTGTTTTTACCATCCCTTTAATGAATCAATAAAATATAGTGCAGACTTTTACTTTGGTTCTTTATATGGCTAACAGAGGTGTAATTAAAATGTTAGTTGGCTTATTTTTAGAAGAGATAATGTTAAAGGGAATCTTCTAGAATTAATAGATAATCTACTGTACATGAAATAGTTATTTGTATTTTTTGGCTTCCCATAGAGCAAGAATTGGCACCTTTGTCTGTATAAGGCCAGATGACAAATATGTTAGATGTTATTGGGTGTGTATGGTCTCTGTTGCAGCTATTTCACTCTATCATTTTGTGTAAAAACAGCCAGAAACTGTAGAAGCCAGGGTTCTGGTGCCAAACCTATGACACGCATGTTGACAAAAGCTGTTAATGTATGAATTGCTCTTTCTAAACTAAAACCTCAGTATTCAGGTTTAATTGTAGTGTTGGCTTTTTGTAATAAATAAGTAGGTTTTCACCTCTAAAAGATTCACCATCACTGAGCTAGGGTATCTAAACCCTGGCTGCTGTTTAGAACTAAATAATGTTCAGCCGTGTAACAGTAGCTGTCCTGTGCATTGTGTGATGTCTAACAGAATCCCTGACCTCTTGTCATAAGATGCTAGGAGCTGCTGCCCTCTAATCATAAGAACAAAAAAACATTTTGTTGGGAGGGCAAAATTTGTCCCTGGTTGACAGCTACTGATACAAATGAATGGGGATAATAGTATTTCAATAAACTTTGTTTAAAAAAACAGGTGTTGTATTACATTTTGCCTAGGGGCTGTAGCATTTGACCTCATATAGAATATGTAAAGCAATTAGTAATTGTAACAATTTGACATTTAATGTCAAAGTATTATGTCTTATTTTCTTCACAATTCCTTTAGTATTATGTTCCAGTACTTTTTTTTTTTTTTGAGACAAGGTCTCTCTGTGCAGTTCAGACTGGCTTGAACTATGTAGCCCAGGCTGGCCCTGAACTTGTGGCAATCCTCCTGCCTTAAACTTCCAAGTGGTGGGATTATAGATGTGTACCACCATACCTGGGTTTTTCTTTTTCTTTTTCTTTTTTTCCCCTTTTTTGTATGCTCCAGTAGTTTTTTAAAAATCTTTTTTTTGCTCTTTTGGCAGTGTAGGAATTGTTTTGAATAATTATGTAGGCCAGTTTATAATGATGCTTTTTTGTTTATCCATAAACACTTTGGTATGTACCTCTAAAAGGTGAGCCCTCTGTAAAATATAAACACAGTGCTATTATTACACTTTTAAAATTTGACCATAGTTCCTTAATATATTCTGATATCTTTTAAAAAAATAGATATATTAAGATTGGTGCCTGCCACTTTAAATTTTTTAACTTTCCCTTTACCAAATATACAGGATTGATCTGAAAACATGCATTCTGTTTAGTGAAGGTGCCTTTAAGATAGCCCCTGGGAGAACTACACCAAAGAACCTCCAAAGGAAGGGTGACTGCAAAATTGAGGCAGAAAAATATGGGAGAGGAAGCGGAGTGACTCCTAAGACTTCACTATAGTTAAAGGAACTACAATAACTACTACAAACATAATTTCCAAACATAATTGGAAAGCAAGTTCAACTTTTTTTTTTTGCATACTTGGAATTGAACCTAGGGAGCCCCGGGCTATATTCCTACCCCTTTTTAAAATTATTATTATTATTATTATTATTTTTTTTTTTTTTGGTACCGAGGATCAAACTTGGGACCTTGGGCTTGTGAGGCAGGCAATGGAACCACTGAGCTAAATCCCCAGCCCCTTTTATTATTTTATTTTAAAACAGGTCTTACGAATTTTCCACGGCTGGCTTCAAATTTCTATCCTTCTGCTTCACCCTCCTGAGTAGCTGGGATTACAGGTGTGTACCACCACCAAATATAACTTCTGTCGTATGTGGAGACATATCTATCTAAACAGTTAAAGTCCATGAGCATTGTCAATGTGAACTATCCAATGTAAGGCTATTAATTCAGAATATACGCAAGTACCTCTAGATTTTTTTCTGTTGCTACAGTTACTTTTTTTTTTTTTAAGAAAATTGTTCCCTTTCCCCATAAGTCCTTGTATAGCTTTAGTGGACAAAAGGAGAGTAATATATACTGGTACTTAAATTTGTACTATCATGCTTCTATGGTTTCAGATTTCCCCAAAATTTGGATGTTTCTCATTGCTTCTTTTGATGAAAGGCATGGCTATCGCTTTTATCTATCGAAGGTCCCTACCTCAGTGATCTCATGTGGACTTATGACTTAAAATACTATCTTGATTTAACAAACTGCTCTACTCACTTCTCTACCTCTCTTCTGAACTCCAGCCTTGTTTCTACTTGTGGACCACTGAACTATCTGTTCTAGATACCTTCATTCTTACCTTCTCATTTTTGTTCAGATATTGGCTTTTCACTGAAGCCTATCCCGACCATGCTTTTTGATAGTCACCTATTGGGCCAGGGATGTATCTCAGCGACACAGCACCTGGCTGGCAAACACGAGGCCCTGAGTTCAGTTCCTGGTACAAAAAAAAAAATCCAGCCTGTCCTTCAACTTCCCTCCCAACTTCACATTACAAAACCCCCTTAATTGGCTATACTTTTTCCATGTCACTTTCCAGCATAGTAGACATATTTGTTAATAAGGTGTCACAAGTGCCTAGAACAGTGCTGGCACAAGTAGGGACTAAAATATTTCTTGAGTTGTTTTGGTTTGAACTGAATTAGACTATATATCTGTGATGACAGTAAACATAATCCCTCTCACTTTGTTACCTAAATTTTACAGGTGAAGAAATATTATATTGTTTTCTTTGCAAGTGAGCTAAGAGTTACAGTCCTCTAATAATTGAGAATTATAATACTTTATGACAGAAGAGTATTTTAAGTTAATTTCATAAAAATTCACTTAAATAATTTAGCCAAAGAATGTGAAAATATTTTTTCCAGCTGCGTCTTCGACAGAGGACTAATATCTAGATTATATTAGGAACTCAAAAAAATTAGACCCCCACAATAAAAGACTCAAATAAAAAAAATGGGCAATTGAAATGAATCAGCACTTCTCAGAAGTTCAAATAGCCAATAAGCACATGAAAAAATGTTCAGCATCTTTGATCATTAGGGACAATGTAAATCAAAGAGCACTGAAATTCCACCTTACACCAGAACTCAAAAAACTAATACTGACAAGGTTGTGGAGGAAAAGGAACCCTTCTACATTGTTGGAGGGAATGCAAACTAGTATGGAAATGCCAACTAGTATGAAAATGCCAGGCATGGTGAGTCCCAGCACTCAGGAGGCTGAGGCAGGAGGACTGGCATGAGTTATGTTGCCTGGGCTGCATAATGAGTTTAAGGCAAGCCTGAACTACATAGGGAGACCTTTTCACAAACAAACAAACAAACAAACAACAACAGAAACCTAGTATGTAAATGATTTCCACTATGGAAATCACCATGGAGATTTCTCAAAAAACTAAAAATAGAAATTCCACCCAACTCAGCTGTATCTCTTCTGGATATCTTTTCAAAAGAATTAAAGACATCGTATTACAGTGACACATGCATATTCATGTTTGTAGCAACACAACTCATAATAGCTAAATTGTGGAAGTAGTGTATATGCCCATTAAGAGATGAATGAATAAAGAAAATGGTCAATCAGCTATCATGAACAATATATTTGAGTAGTTTGTAGGAAAATGGATGCATTTGGATTTCAAGATGCTAAATGAAATAAATCAGACATAGGAAGTTAAATGTTGCATGGTTTCTCGTATATGAGAAACCCAAACTATACAGAGCAAAATAAAAGATGATAGGAAACAAGGAGGCAGATTTTGTGGAGATGGGAAGGTGCCATGGGGATGGAAGAGATAGGAGGGAGAGGAGGGGAAGAGGAAGTAAAAAAGAAATTAAGATGTGATATGTATATATACCAATTCCCCCAAGATGTATGCAGTTATTATGTATTGCAAGCATATACTAATAAAAAAACACTTTAGCAAAACTTACAGAATAGTCAATCAGGAAGCGAGGCCCCTGAGAAGACCTTGCAGACCCTGGGCTTCATGGAGGACAGAGGTTTGAAAACACAGATTTATAGAAATTCTGCAGTTATATCCCTAGGTCCACAACAGGCTGGTACTCATACACTCCTCCCCCTCATCCTTTTCTTCAACCCATTACCCTTCCCTCGTCACAAAGGAGACTAACATTTTATTCTTTGAAGAAGAAGCAGTGTTGCTCTGAAGTTGAGACACCAAATACAGTAGAGATTAGGGATAAGAATTAGGGCTGAAGTGAGAATTATTTGTAAAGCTGTATGCTAAGCTATGGGACACTCTGACCCCTTCCTGCTGAAAGATTGGCTTCCATTCCTTCAGCAGTCTCCAACCAAACCCCAACAGGAGACTGGAGGAGTCTTCTCTGAAGAAACTGGATAGCCTCAAAGAAAGGATATTGATATTTGTGGATATTTCCAGGAAAATGAAGGTCAGTACCACAAATGCCTGTCCATAAAAGGAAGAGACTTCGATCTCCAGAAAGACAAGATAAAAAAAAGAAATAGACCCACTCACACATGACACTTTCAGAATCAAGGGACATGAATCTCTAGGTTGAAAGGTCCTCTAAGTGCTCAGCACAGTAAATACTAATAACTAACATTTATCATATCCTTACAATGGCCCAGGAACTGTTCTAAGTCCTATGTATAACCTGATTTAATTCTCAGAGTAATTCTATAAAGTGGGCACTATTATTTTTTCCCATTTTTTGCAGACGAATGTATAGAGACACTCAGAAGTTAAGCAAGTGAGGACAGTCAGATAGAAACTGGTGGAGCTGTCAGTGAATGCAGGCAAGTTGCTTCCCCCAAAGAGCACACATCGAGCAACAAAATTATGAAAAATTAAATCTACTGAGGAAAAGAGAATGTCTTAATGGCTTCTGGAGCAAGACGATGGGACATTGACCTATAGGCCATCAGGAAAGCTCTAGGCTTCTCATAGCAAAAATCAATCAAGGTATTCAGGTTTTATAGAAAAATGACTTTCACCCCAAGGTTCTGTGCCCAGCCAACTATGATCAAGTGTGAGGGCAAAATAAAGATATTTTTTAGAAAAACCAGGTGTCAAGTTTTCCTCCAAGCATCTTTTATTAAGAAGCTACAGGGAGCCCCAGGGATTTAGCTTACTGGGACCATGCCTGCCTCATAAGTGCAAGGTCCTAAGTTCAATTTCCAGTACCAAAGAAGAAGAAGAAGAAGAAGAAGAAGAAGAAGAAGAAGAAGAAGAAGAAGAAGAAGAAGAAGAAGACGAAGAAGAAGAAGAAGCAGAAGCAGCAACTACAGGGAGATTTGCTCCCCCAAACTAAGAGTTAGTTCGAAGGATCATGAGAACAGGTGCTTCCAAAGCCGGGCGTGGTGGTGGACATCTGTGGTCCCAGCACATAGGAAACTGAGGCAGGAGGATTGCCATGAGTTCAAGGTCAGCTTGAACTACACAGTGAAACCCTCTCTCACACAAACAAACAAATAAACAAACAAACACAAATGCCTCCAACCAAAAAGCCAGATGAGATTCAATTTCCTTATTAAGTGATTAAATTAATAGCTAGTGTCTGGGATTCATCTATAAATAATTTCCTCAAATATACATTAATTTTCATCCCATTTAACTATGCATGTAATTTCACTTTTACATTTAAAAATATTTAATTCATTCTATATACAACTTATTTTTGTGGCTCTTTGAATGTTATCACAACTGACAAGCTTATTTTCTGTATTTTTAGTTTGTGTTTTTACATTCAATGCAATTAATTATCTGAACACTTTTGCTTTCCAAGTTTCTATCAATTACCCAAATGCTCCTTCTTGTACATCATCCCTTCTCATCTGATTGTATATACAAACATACTCTGTAGAGCTATATACTGACCTTATTTAGAGCTACACTATTCTTATGAAATAGCTACTTTCATTTAGTAAATGTGGACACTGAATTATAATGCATTACAAAGACAATTTCCCACTATCCTTTGTACAGGGATAACATATTGGATTATTTTTGTTATTTTAAGTCCTCTTGTCTGTGTGTGTTTTAAACAATTATGGTTCTGTTCTAGATGTCTTTGGAATTGGAATTGTTTTTTATTCTGTTAAACTGTGTTCAGATCTTGATTAAGCATTCACAGCATAATGGTAAGAGTTGAGTGTAGGAATCGCAAAAAACCAACTAGTCACACTCCAGCTTTATCACCCTCTTGCTTTGTGGTGCTAGTCAAATTACTTATTTTTTCATAGTCTTATTTTTCCATCTATAAAGAGGCATTAATAACAGGCTTGCTATGCCAAGCATATATATAGCCACTCAAAAATAATAATTACTGTGTTTTATTTTGTGGGTTTTAAAAACTTGTTATAAAAAGTAAATATCCATTAATGAAAGCACAGAGATGTATAAAGAAAACACAGGTGTAGAAGTCAGATATTATCAATGTTAACATTTTGATGTAAAGGGAGGGGCTGTAGCTAAGTGGTAGAATGCCTGCCTAGCATGTGTGAGACCCTGTGTTTGATCCACAGCACCGTGCACACGTAAATAAGTATATACCACTTTATTAAATTAAGATACTCATACAGAAAAATATATAGGCAAACACCTTAATCTTCAAAATGAAACATACCGTGTAATCATCTCAAAAATTTAAAAAATTATTATATCAATTCATTGGCCTCCTCCCTGGGTCTCCTTCCCATTATTATCTTCCAAAGAGTGGCTTCTAACATTGTAATCAATTTTATTTGTTTGTTGTTCTTTATGTAAATGCTATCCCATGGTGTGTATTCTTTTCTGTCTGGCCTCTTTTGCTTAGCACTGTTTGTAAACTTCATCAATATCATGTGTAGCTGTGATTTGTTTATTGTTGTTGCTGTATGTACTTCACTGTGTGAATATGCCAACGTTTATTTACCCATTTCACAGTTGACTGGCATAGAACGCTGCTATGAATATTCTAGTACATGTCATTTGGAGGGCATATGTATGCATTTCTGTTGGGTATATATGTAAGGGTGGGATTGCTGAATTCTAATGTTTAGCTTTTGTAAATACTCCAAATACATTTCCAAAATCATTGTGCCAATGCATCCTCTCACCAGAAGTATCTGAAAAATCTGGTTCTTAATTTTAATTCAGGTTAATTTATCAAGTTTTCCCTCATTTAAGTCTTTCTATCCCACATAATAAATCCATTCTTACTTCAAGGTCATAAAAACATTTTCTTACTCTCTTCTTAATAGGTTTGTTGCTTTATCTGCAATATTTAGACCCATAATCCATTTGGATTTGTTTTTGTACATACTCTAAGGCAGGGGTCAATATGATTATCCAGCAGTCCCAGAACCAATTTATTAAAGAGAATCTCCTTTCTTTGCTCTTTTCATAAGGCCTTCATATTCAGTAATATGAGTCTTCCAGCTAAAACCATATAATTTTACTTATCAATATTTAATGTCAGCTGGGTTATAGCTCAGAGATGGAGCATGTGCTGAACATATGCTTAACATACAAGAGGGCTTGAGTTCAATCCCAGGATCAAAATAATAACGATGATGATGATGATGATGATGTTAATGAATATCTCTACCCTACTCCAAGATAATACTTAAAATACTTTAACTCCATTCACCTTTTTCCTGATATGTATGCTATTGTTGTTAAGTATTTTAATTCTATTTTTTAAAACCTCAAATTATTAAAAGTTTTTAGTCTATATCTTTAATGCTCATTTATAGTTAGTTATATAATTTTTGCTTTTTTGTTCTTTCCTTTTTGCATTTTTATATTTTTGTCTTGGAAGCATCTTCTTTCTGCCTGGAGTTCAACATTGAAAATTTCCTTTAATGTAGTCTGCTAAGGACCAACTGTTTTTGTTTGAAAACGTACTTACTTTGCTTCTATTCTTGAAGCATTTTTAAAAACTGTGCATTGAATACAGGTTGTCAGTTATTTCCTCACAATACTTTGAAGATTGCATCACACTGTCTTCCAACCTCCATTGTCGCTAATAATCTTAGGTGAAATAGTGTCACTTGTATTAACAGTTGTTTTGCCACTGTATTAGTTACAGATTGATGCATAACAACCCCAATTATTTTTTAGTAGTTTAAAAAATAAACTTTTGGGCCGAGGATTTAGCTCAGTGGTTCCGGCGCCTGCCTCGAAAGTGCAAGGTCCTGAGTTTGATCCCCAGTACCGAAAAAAAAAAAAAAATTTGGCGGGGGGGGGGGGGGATACACTGGGCGGGTCCCTGGGGTCACGTGGTGCGCAGCACGCAGAGTCCTTTGGTCGATTGGTCCTGGAGCGGCGCAGCAGGAGCGGTCCGTGAGGAGAATAAAGGCAGCCCCGTTGATGACTGAAAATGACAAAGCATCCACCTAACAGAAGCCCAGGACCCTTTAAAAAACTGGTATCCAGCTCACATAGAAGACGTTGACTAGGAAAAAGGAAAAGTACTCATCCATTTCAAGTACTGGAACTATCGTTATGAGGAATGGTTTTGCTGGGACAGTCCTTATTTACGCCCTCTAGAGAAAATACAGCTGAGGAAAGAGGGTTTACATGAAGAGGATGGATCTTCTGAATTTCAGATAAACAAGCAGGTCCTTGCTTACTGGTCTGATTGTCGTTTTTACCCAGCCAAAGTCACTGCTAACAAGGATGGTACTTACACTGTGACATTTTGTGATGGAGTAGTTCAGACTGTCAAACATATTCATGTCAAAGCTTTTTCCGATCAGGCCTAAAGAAACATCACAAAAGTCTTTCAACATCTCCTGATAAACGAGAGAAGTTTAAAGAGCAGAGAAAAGCCACAGTCAATGTGAAGAAAGACAAAGAGGATATAAAGCCTTAAGGACAGAAAAGCCACCCAAGCAGCCTGACAAAGAAGGAAAGTTAATTTGTTCTGAGAAAGGAAAGGTGTCCGAGAAAAACCTTCCCAAGAACGAGAAGGAAGATAAAGAGAACATTTCAGACAAAGACAGGGAGTACTCTGGAGACACCCAAGTGGACAAGAAACCTGAAAACGACATTGTGAAGAGTCCGCAAGAGAACTTGAGGGAGCCAAAAAGAAACGAGGCAGACTGCCTTCCATAGCTCCTACTGCTGTGGATTCAAACTCTCAAACTTTACAACCAATAGCATTGGAACTGAGAAGATGGAAAATATCAAAAGGAAGTGATGTCACATTAAAATGTCCTTGACTTGACAAATATTCATCCCAGGAGAAATAAAAAAAAAAACTGCTCTGAAAAAGACTTATCCAGGAGACGGTCTTCCAGGGTATCCACTAATGGGGCCCATGAGGTCCTAGATCCTGATTTGGTTGTACCAGATTTGGTTGATACAGTTGCTGCAAATCCCCTGCAAGATACATCAGCTACTACCAAGGAATCTGAAGAAGGTCAGTTGAAATCTCCTTTGGAAGCTGGCCAAGTCTCATCTGCGCTAACTTGCCACTCCTTGGGAGATGGATTAGGGGCTGCAGGCTTGGAGTTGAACTGCAAGTCAATGGGAGAAAACACTATGAAAACATAACCGACATGTCCTCTTGCTGAATTAAGAGATTTCAGTTGTAGAAGTACCAAATACTTTTAAGAAAACGGATGATTTTGTGACATCTAATGCACCAGCTGTGGACCTGGACCACAAATTTAGATGCAAGGTTTTGGACTGTTTAAAATTTATTCGCAAAGCTAAACTGCTGCACTATCACGTGAAATATTTCCATGGGATAGAGAAGTCACCAGAGCCAGAGGAGAGCCCAGGGAAGAGGCATGTCTAAATGAGGGGCTCTTCAGGTTCTGACAAGGCTGCCCAGGAGAACTTGATTAGGAAGCGAGTCGCTGCAAGTTCTCCAACTGCAAAAGACAAGGAAAAGAATAAAGAGAAAAAATGCAAAGAGTTTGTGAGAGTGAAGCCAAAGAATAAGAAGAAAAAGAAAAAGAAAACCAATCCTGAATGCCCCTGCAGTGAGGAGATCAGTGACACTTTCCAGGAACCATCTCCACCCAAGGCATTTGGTGTGACGAGGTGTGGGTCCTCACACAAGTGTGTAGTCCATATGAGCCCACAGCTCCATGGCACAGAATCCGGCAACCACAAAAGGAAATTGAAAGCATCCAAGGAGGATAATTTGAGTGAGTCCTCTTCTGTGGAGCGATGAGGAGTGTGGTCAAGATGTCGATGTGACTGCTAACACAGATGAGGAACTTGATGGGGATGACCGCTATGATATGAGGTGGTCCCTTGCATCTGTGAAGTCCAGGAGGAAAATGATTTCATGATTCAGTGTGAAGAGTGCCAGTGCTGGCAGCATAGGGTCTTCACGGGATTACTGGAAGAAAATGTACCTGAGAAATACACCTGTTATGTTTGCCAAGACCCTCCAGGTCAAAGGCCAGGCTTTAAGTACTGGTATGACAAGGAGTGATTGAGCAGAGGACTTATGCATGGCTTGGCATTTTTGGAAGAGAACTACTCCCATCAGAATGCCAAGAAGGTTGTGGCCACCCACCAGCTTCTTGGGAATGTGCAGAGAGTGATCGAGGCTCTGCACGGCCTCAAGCTCAAAGTGAGCCTCTTGCAAAGCAGGGAGCATCCTGATCCAAAACTATAGTGCCAGCTTTGGAAACAGTACTCAGGGGAAGGGGGAGTTCATTCCAGACACATCCATGTGATGGACACCAGGAGCAAGGAAGAAGCCCCCAGCTATATAACTTTGAACGGGGTGGTGGAGAAGCCCCTACCCCTGCCCCAGTCTGTGGAAGAGTCCTATATCACCAATGAGTACTGCTACCAGAAGCCCTGTGCCTATTACCCTGATGTGGAACAGAAGTTGGTGGTGGAGATGCGTAGCTCTGCCCTTGATGATGCAGTCAACTCACTCCATGAGAATGGTGATGATTCCTTCTCCCCTGGCCTGGGCTGGCCTCCGGACCAAGACAGGAGCAGAGGGAACAGCGACCCCAGACTCAGTCCCCCAAAAGTGAAGGACTATGTCTCCAAAAGTCCTACCAGAAGAAGCTCCTGCTCAGAAGCTGCTGGACAGAGGTGGAGAGAGGTTGGTGAGCTCCCAGCATCAGTGGCAGTTTAACCTGGTGACACATGTGGAATCTTTTCAGGATGAAGTCACGCACAGGATGGACCCCATCGAGAAAGAACTGGATGTGCTGGAGAGCTGGCTGAACTACACTGGGGAGCTGGAGCCCCCGGAGCCACTGGCCAGGCTTCCACAGCCCAAGCATTGCATTAGGCAGTTGCTGATGACCTGGGCAAGGTGCAGCAGATTGCTCTCTGCTGCTCCACGTGAAACTCGTCACTCAAGACTAATGGGGGCACAATCCTAGGGTACCTGCAGGAAGAGCTTCGCATATTTGAATAAACCTAGCATGCTGAATGCACGTGATACTGACTGACTTCAGGGATCTGGCCAGGAGTGTGATGAACATTGGACAGAGGCCATTTTGGCTGCTGGAGGGCAGGGTACTCTCATCTGGAAGCCTCCCGAGAAGGTAGCAAGTAGACACTCGGGATTCCCTTCTGTGCGCATCACTGAATGAAGAGACTCTTTTTGCACAAACTTCACTTGAAATTGTGCCACTGGTGATGACAAATGGAATGAGAGCCAAAAAAGTTTAGTTGGAAACAGTTGTAAATCAGTCATTGTTTTATTTAATTGACTTTGCGTCAGGTTGGGGACATATGCCAACCTTTCTTGTTTTGCCTGGCATGGAGTTTATTTTTTTTATTTTTTGGTACCAGGGATCGAACTCGGGACCTTGTACTTGTGAGGCAGGTGCCGGAACCACTGAGCTAAATCCCCGGCCCGTGGCATGGAGTTTAGACAGCAGGCACCATTTTCATTTTCCAGCTTCATGGGAATGTTGGGACTTGACCGTGCTGTGGATGTTGGGGAGGAGCAGAGGCCTCAACTATCTTGCCTTCTCCTTAGGACTCTTCACTTTTCTCACCACATCTCTTGCATGACTTCATGGTACCAGGGATGAGTTTTGTATGCTTTTCACCCCAGAGTTGACTGGGTTGTGGCTTTTGTCACAGAGACTGTACCAGCCAGTGGAGGAACTAGAACCTTACTGTAATAAGCATCTAGGAGGAATTCCAAATGAAAGCAGGCAGGGTCTGGAACCAAAAGGACAGCATTTTCTACCCACTTCTTCCAGCCACTTCTTTTTTTTTTTTTGGTACCGGAGATCGAACTTGGGACTTTGCGCTTGTGAGGCAGGCGGTGGAACCACTGAGCTAAATCCCTAGCCCCTCTACCCACTACTTAATTTTGACAGCTTCCCAGTTCTATTTAAAGTCTGAAAAACATGTTTCCCAAAACTTTGAACTCATTCACTGTAAAGATTTATTGCAAAGAATGTGGTTTGGGGAATTACCTTATTTTATATTGTCAAACTTCAGATTCTTTGTGTGCCACTTTTCTCTTTCCCTGAAGGATCTGTCCACTAGCTGCCATTTTCAGAATTGTTAATATAACACTTTGAAGTTCCTATTTGTATTGCTTTGTGAGATCAAGATAACTATGTTGCTTAAGGTCCAGGAACAACCTATTTATACCTTTTGAGACATTTGAGTTACTTTTTGCAGGTTATGGTTCCACGTATAATTGCTACATTTTGTTTTTCCATACTATACAAATTTAAAGAAAATGCCCCATGCTTTGAAGAGTGACCATTTCATGTTTTCTTACCACTAAAGGCAAACGTCAAAGCATAGTTGTCTATTAACACAAGTTAATTATGGGTTTATGAATCTGTAATGTTATATGGTGCAAATATTTATTATGTAAACGTGAAGTAGCCAATATTTCAATAGCAATGACAGTATCTCGAGAAACCTTTAAAATGGTTAGGCTTTAAAGGCACAGGTCATTGTGGTCATGAATTCAGGCCTCTGTACCAATATGTTTCAGGGAATGCTGTTGAGAGATTTGTTTGCCATTTGATATAAAATGAATTATAGGACAAGCTGACCTGTATAGCTTATCCATGAGCAGGAATACATGCAGCTGTAACATTTAATAATGAAACTGACCCAATTCTTCTACAAGAGGCTGTTTGCCATTGCTAACACTGGTGTTTCTGGTATAAGAAGAAATACTCAAGGATTATGTATGGCATCTATCTGTGTTCTAGACAATTTATCGGACAGCTGAATCATAAGAATTGTGTGATGCTTTTCTGAAAAGGGAAGAAAGAGGATGATTTTCTATAGCCACAACTGTGAGGTATGATGACTGTTGAATTATTGTTTTCTTTCCTGAAATTACATTTGAGTATCACATCTGGGGGAAGCTGTAACTTTTAAGGTAGTCAATTTCATGTCTTGTTCAAAGAGGAAAGCAGAAACCAAATTACTCTAATTTTGCCAAGTGGTTCTTACTGGGTTTATCATTTAAGTTTTGCAAAGGAAATAATCCTTTTTGACTCATTGCGACTTTTGATCTTAGGGAAGCAGGAAGACTCCCCAAGTTCTGATAACCTCAGTATGTTTCCCTACTTTAAAGCCATGTTGAGGGGCTTCATCCCCACTTTCTGGGTCAAGGTGAATTAACCCCAAGTTGGAGCACTGGAAACTGTTATTTGCAAACATTGCTGATACCATTAAAAAATATGTGCACTACCTAAGTTTTTTGTCTGAGAAAAACTATCCACCTATAAAAATTGCCTTGACAAAAAATAAATTAATTTCAAAAAATAAAAATGTTTTTAATTAAAAAAATAAACTTTTAACTGGGCGTGGTGGTGCATGCATACCTATACTTCTAGCACTTGGGAGGCTGAGGCAGGAAGGTTGTAAGTTCAAGGCCAGCCTGGACTACATAGCAAGACCCTGTCTCAAAACACCAACCAAAAATAAAGAAAAATGTTTTATAATATTACAATTTTCATGGTTCACAAAATTCAGAAGCTGCTTAAATGGGAGGTTCTGCTTTAAGCTGCAGTCAAGATGTTCACTGGAGTTGAAGTGGAATACAATGAAGGCTCGACTAGGGCCACATTATAGGCTTTGAAGATGGCACACTCACACGGCTAAGTTGGTGGTGGTAACTGAGCTGACTTTTCCCACAAAAAGCAAATTAGTGGTGTGCAAGGCAGAAATGACAACGTCTTTCATGACCTAACTTTGCACACCCTCATTTCTATAACATTCTATTCTTCAGGAATAAGTCCACCTCACACGAAAGGAGATTCTCCACCTATTGGAGGGAGGCATTTTAAAAAATAACCACAGACATTTAAAGATTTTGTCATTAGTGTTTTGCAGTTTTACTATGATGTGTTTAAGTGTGAGTTTCTTTTTATCTATCCTATCAGAGAGTTACTTGTCTTCTTATTTCTTTTTTTTTTTTTTGTACCAGGGATCGAACTCCGTTCCTTATGCCTGCAAGGCAGGCGGTGGAACCACTAAGCTAAATCCCCGGCTGTCTTCTTATATCTGGATCTGGTTGCTTTCATAGGTATTGCAAAATATTCAGTCATTGTCTCTTTAAATACTCTCTGCACTTTGTTCCTCTCTTGGTAGATCTTCTTCAGTTTCCTCTATTTCTAGCCTCTTTTCATAGATTTTATTTTATTTCTTTTTTGTGGTACTGGAAATTGAATGCAGGACCTGCCCGCTGAGTTACATCCCCAGCCCTTTTTGAAATTTTAATTTTTTTTCTTTTTAAGACAGGGTTGCACTAAGTAGTTCAGGCTTGCCTGGAATTTGCAGCAAGCTCCTTAGCCTCCTGAGTGCTGGGATTACAGGCGTACACCACCATGCCTAGATTCCTTTATTTTTTCATTAATACTTCATCATTCTAGATAATCTCTTTGGATTTACCTTCCATTTGATTTGTTCTCTATTTAGCTATGTTCAATCCACTGTTATATTCACCCACTAAGTTCATAATTTTGCTACTATATTTCTCTATCATAGAATTTCTATTTAGTTATTGTATCTGCTCCATCAACTTTTAGCTCCTAGGAAAATGGTTCAAGTTATGTTTCATTTCTTTAAAGAAAAATTATAGTTTATATCTGATGTCAAAAGCAGACGTTTTTTCAAATCTTTTCTGGTGTTTGTGTATCTGTTGGCTCTCCTGGTTTCTTTATGTACCCATTTATCACTATCGCGCACACTCCCCTGCATGCGTGTGTGTGTGTGTGGGGGGGTGTTGGATACTGAACCCAGGGCCTCATGCATACTAAACATGTGTAGGAACAATTGGGAGGCTACGTTATAATGCTTTCCTCAAAGGAAGATTTGAATTTGCTTTTGCCAGGCATCTGGTGGCATCAGAGCCAGAGAACACTTTAAACTAAGATCATGACTTAAGACAGGAAATTTTATTCTAGACTACAAATTTCTCTGAAGCTGCTCCATTTTTAATTCATCCTTACCCTGTGTAGGGGTCTGTTATTGTAAGGAGGGTCTCCTATTTCACTCCACAGTAGTTGTGGGCCCCCCTTCTTCCCTTTCTTTTTTTGTGGTACTGTGGAGTAAACCCAGGGGTGTACTACCATTTGGGGGTATAGCCCAGCCTTTTTTATTCTTTGGAGACAAGAGTCTCAATTCCTCAGGCTGGCCTGGACTGTTCACCTACCTCAGCCTTCTCAGTAGCTGGGATTACAGGCGTGCACCACTATTCTCTCTCTCTCTCTCTCTCTCTCATGCAAAACAGCTTCCAACTTGGATTACCTTCCTGGATGCTGACTTTTCAGATTTGATTTTGGTCTGGTAATTCTCTATTGTCTGGCCATCTTTTACATGTTACTGGCTTAGTTTTGTTCCCACCAAATTGATATGGTGACACTGACCCCTATTAATTCATAATGTGACTGTATTCAGAAAGCAGCCTTTTAAAGAGGTAATTAAATTAAAATGAGGCATTAGGATATGCATTAATGCCAATCTGACAGGTGACCTTACAAGAAGAGGAAATTTGGAGCACAGAGACACGGGAGGTTATGCAGCAATAGAAACACTCAGAAGGGCGCTGTTGGATGGATGAATGAATGAATGACGGAGATCGGGCTGACCACGTTACAGCCGGCAGACCGCTCAGTCCTTCCGACAGTGAGAAAGCGCTGCCCGCCCGCCCGGGAACCGCCCCTGGGTCTCGGATGCCCGCGGGCGCGAGCCGGCGCTCGGCGGCTTCCGGCTTCCGGGTTCTCGGGCGCGCGCTCCCCGAAGAGGGCGGGGCGGCGGGCGTGCGGCTCGGGAAAACGGAGCCTGGGGCAGCCTCTGGCTGACCGCGTGGGGCGGGCGGACTGGGGCCGCCGGGGCTAGGGCGGAACGGGGTTGGGAGCGGCAGACGGTCGTCTGGAGGGTGCGTCTAGGGGACTGAGGTTCCAGGAGACGCTGGACTGCGGCCTAAGGGGCCGGTGTGGACTGACCGCAGCTGCCGGCCCCAGCCGGTGCGGTGTCCTCACCCGGGTCCGCAGGAGCCCGTTCGGGGCGCCCCTCCCGTTCCGGCGCTCGGAGCCATCCAGCCTGGCAGGCCCTGGATCGGAATTTGGAAAAGACCCTCGTCCTGTCCAAAGACCAGCGGTCCTCTGGGCTTCCGAGGGAAGTCTACTGAGCGCTGGGCGCTGCGGTCTGACCTTAAAAGGCGAACAGAGACCTGCATGTGTGACCACCCGGTCCTCTGAGGAGACTTCTGCCGCAGGAAGCCTCGGGGGTCGCGCGGTCTCCGGCCGCCCCTCGTCCCAGGCCCACCCGGTGAGTAGGCGGCTCCTCCGCCGGCGCGAGGACCGGGCAGCTGCGAAATAAAGAGTCTATCGCTGTTTCAGAAGGAAGACCGCTTCAGTGGGAAGTTTCTGCTCTCTGGTAACGAGACTTTTTCTACATTCAGAGACAGGATATTTCCCAGAGCTCCAGTCTGTAGGTCGCACGCAGTCACATACCTTTCTCTTCTCCAAAAAGTCAGCCTGTGTTTGGGGCCACTGTGACTGGACCTGGTCACGGTGGCGGCACCTACTCAGGTGCCAGGGCTTGGATGAGATGATGGGTTAGGGTAGTTCTCAAGTGTGCCAGCTACAAACAATTCTGTTATAGTCCTTGGATGTATTTCCTCCCTTTGAGCACATACCCCCTTCCCCAGTTTTAACATTTCTAAAATCAGGATGCATTTTACCGTGAGCTGAGCAGGAGCTCATCCGGTAACGAGCCGACTTGTTCACGCCAAAACGCAGTTACGTGATTTTCTATCAGCTGAGATATTCGAAATGAACCTTAAATTCAGATTTCTAATTATTTTAAAAAATAATTTAAAAGGTCGGGGATGTAGCTCAGTGGCGCCGCTCCTGCCTGGCAAGTGCAAGGTCCTGAGTTCGATCCCCGGTACTGAAAAAAAAAATTTAAAGATAATGCTATGATATTGCATTAAAATAAAAAGTTTCAACCGGCATAGCGGTGCACGCCTGTAATTTCCGTGCTCTGGGAGGTTGAGGCTGGAGGGTCGAAAGTTTGAGCCCAGCCTATACAATTTAGTGAGACCCTGTCTCAAATTTTCTAAAAAAAAATTAAAAAGAGGTAGAGATGTAGGGGCCAGGGATTTAGCTCAGTGGTTTCGACGCCTGCTGCGCAAGTGCAAGGACCCGAGTTCAATCCCCGGTACCAAAAAAAAAAGAAAAAAAAAAAAAGGTAGAGATGTAGCTCAGTGTAAAGGTTCTGAGTTCGATCTCCAGTCGATCAAAAATATATAAAAGAGGGCCAGGAATTTAGCTCAGTGGTTCCGCCACCTGCCTCGAAAGCACAAGCACCTGACTTGGATCCCTGATACCAAAAAAAAAAAAAATCTATTTATTCTATCTATCTATATGATAATGGTTATAATAATGTTAACTAAGAGTTTGTTGTAGGCTTAGCATTGTCTCAATTAATCAACATTACAACCCTGTGAAGTACAGTTACTATCTCCATTTCATGGATGAGGAAACTGAAGCTCAGAGAGTTGGAGAGCCTCAGAGCTTTTATGTACAACTGTCAGGGCTCTAACCAACTGTCTGATTTCAAATCCTGGGCTCTTTACGCTCGAGTCTGTATCCAGGCAGAAGATACATGCGGCTTACGCAGTGGGAAGACAAAGCAGAGCCTGCACTTGTTTGCACATCTTTGGGTGTTTATGTATTTTTTTGTGTGTCCTTATATGACATATGATTAAAATATACTGTGAATATTTACTTTTTAAAAACGATTACAGTAAAAGATACATTGCCATTACTCCCCTTCAAAATACTTCCTTTCACTTCAGACACACTTATCTCATCATTCTTGTCATTTTCTGAAGCAGTTCTGGAAGTCTTTTTGGTTGGCCTTCACAAGGTGTGATAAAAAATATAGTGAATGGCAAGGACCCGAGTTCGATCTCTGGTACCAAAAACAAAACAAAACAACAAACAAACAAAAAATACAGTGAATGCTGCTGCCAAGTGCCATTCAATAGATAGGCAGACATGTAAAACACTGTGTGTCCTCATCCACTTTATTCACTGATGTGGCACTGTACAACTTCTGGCTCTTCTCCAAAGTCAAAATGACCATGAAAGGTAAGTGTTTTGAATTGATTCTGGACTTCAAGGCAGCCACGATATCACAAATAAAGACACATGAAAGACGATTGTTTCAGAAAGTATTGAAAACAATAGAATAAGTGTTTGAAACATGGCGGAGTATCTTGAGGGGCATTAGTGGCAAAGTCTTCTTATAATAAATTTTTTAAAAGTTTAAATATTAACCATATTTTAAAAATCATACTTTGTATTCATTTCTGCATCAATGCTAAATCTTTGTTTTATATCTTTTGCAGGTTCTGGAGTTTTGGACATATGACAGGAACGTCTAGATCTCTCTTTTCCCTGCCTTTTGCTCCCCTAGAAGAGTATAGAGGCATGTACTTAAACCAGCCCACCTCCCAGAGAAACAGCCTGGGTTTTTCAGAGTTGTTAAGTCACACTAACCTCTAGGACCCCCCAGATCCTTGTGCTGCAGGGCCATGCCAGACTCTTAAGGGCAGGCAGTTGTGATCTTAGGTAATTGTGATCACATCTAACTGTGAAGCCTCTTATCAGAGGTTGCAGCAATTTTCTCAACAGAAGTGGACCAGCTCAGTCCGCAGTCATCATGCCACAGCAGCTCCTAATGACCCTGTCCTCCGAGGCCAGCACCTGGGTGAAGTTGCACCATCCAAGGAATGCCATGGAGGGGATGCCCCTGTGGGAGGATGTGACTAAAATGTTTGAAGGAGAAGGTGAGAATAGACTGGTAGAGGGGGAAGAAAGAGATCTCAATGTGGAAAGAGTACCTTCACTGAGGTGGTCTCTTTGGGGAAGAAATTGGGGGAAACATCTTTGGAGGGTGTTATCTTTTTGTCACTGTGACAAAATACCTGATAATTGGCCAGACATGGTGGCACACTCCTGTAATCTCAGCACTGAGGAGGCAGAGGCAGGAGGATCACTGCGAGTTTGAGGCTAGCCTGAGCTATGTAGTGAATTCAGGGCCAGCCTGAACTACAAAGTGAGACTCTTTCTCAAAAAACCTGATGTAAACAGTTTAAAGCAAGAAATAATTAATTTGGTTCCTATTTTCAAAGGTTTCAGTGTATGGTCAGCTGGCTCCATTGCTTTTAGGCTTGTGACAAGGCAGAAACGTCATGGCAGGAGGGTATGGCACTGAAAACTGCTTACCTCATGCAGCCAAGAACCAGAAAGAGGGAAAAAGCCAGAGAGGAAGAGGCTGGGGATCAGACATAGTTCCCGAGGTCATATCCCCATGACCTGCTCCCTTCAGCTAAGCCTCACCCCATGTTTCCTTCACCTACCAATAATGCCTTCAAATTATGATCTCAGCAGTGGATGAATCCTCTTGATGAGGTTAGAGTCCTCATGATCTAGTCACCTCCCAAAAAGCCTGTCAGCTGGCAATCAAGCCTTTAGCACATGAGTTGTGGGGAACTTTTCAAATTTAAACAATAAGAGAAGAGTTATGTTTGTGGCTTTTGGAAAGGAGAGAGCTATGAAAGAATACTGGGCTCATGTCCAGAATCACACCTTATTTGGTGGTCTGGTCAGGAGTAGATAGATGGACAAGGGAATTTATGTTTCATGTGGTATCTTCGTTCACATCTTTAGTGCTTTGTATTCAGCCAGTAATTTTGTTGTGTTCTAGCAGTATCAGGCAGGAATTTGGTCAAGTATCTTGACAGGTGGAAAAATGAATAATTCTCTCTAATGCTTATTAATTGATGGAGATAGACATACAGTCAGATCAAAGTAATAGAAGGTAGCCTAAGAAAAGCAGTTTGGGAATACAGGGGACAGGAAACTTTCTTCTGATTACATATTATCTGAGAGATTTTCACAAGGCAGATAGAACTGAATCAGACCCGGAAAGGCTCTTTTAAGTTTTTTTAAATAGAAGATTTAGAGAAAGGACAGAAAAATAGGAGAATGGGGAATATTTAGTCAAGCGAAGGTTAGGAGTGCAGTATGGGTGGTGTCCCACATATAAAAAGGATAGTGGTTTGAGAGCTTGTTAGGAGGTTCTAGCAGGGGAGTGCAGCTACTTACATACCCTTGACTGAGGAAACAGTCCTCGACTATCGGGAAGAGTTGTCCTCTTCAACTGAGCATGCGGCCTCAGGAGGGACACACATGGAGTGGTGAGGGAGGAAGGGGGCACCTGCCTAGCCAGCCAAATCAATCCTGGTGCTCAGTGGGGTAACATGTCACAGCCAGATGTCACTCTCACCTCTGAGGATGGCCATTTGGAGGTAACCATTACTGAGGAAAATGTGCTTCAGGGAGACCATAGAATGCCTTGAAGTCCATGATGAAGTGTTTGTATTATTCTTGTCAGTGGAGAACCTTTGAAGATTTTTAAACAAATGGGTGGCCTGATAGATCTGGACCAGCATTGACTAGTGGGAAATATTAATGCTCAAAGAAATACACTTCAGGCTGCTCTTGAGTCATCCTTAATGTCCTTTGTCACTGTTTTGGGGGAGAAGCCCCTTTCACTGCATCTACAGGCAGTTTTTGTGTTTGAGGGATTTGAGGAGATATAAGCCTCATGGTTCTTTTCCTTCCCCAGCTTTGCTATCTCAGGATACTGATGAGACCCAGGGAGAAAGTTTTGAGGATGAAGTGATTCCTGGGATCCTGACAACAGAATCCCAGGTGGGTTGGAGTTTTCTGTCACTTTTCTCAATATTGCTTCTTGGCTTTTAAGGATATAATCTTGTCTTTGTGGGGAGGTGGGGGTGAATTGAGACTAACAAAATCAACCAGGGGAGCTCAACGTAAGTTGCTCCCAAGAAACCTGGGCTTCTGTGGTGACAGTTTCCCTGCTCAAAGTAGTAGCCTTTCCCTCCCTAGAACTCTTGTTTCTCTAGATCAACTACACCTAGATCTAATATTGTGTTAATTTCGGTAGAGAAAGCAAAGTGCGTTAATATTCCAGTCCCTAAAAGACCAGCACTTACCACTTTAGATCTAAGATAAACATTAGTCACATCTCAAAATCAAAATCTGTAAATGAAGCTAGGCATGTTGACAAGTGCCAATAATCCCAGCCCTCTGGGAGGCTGAGGCAGGAAGATTGCAAGTTTGAGCCCATCATGGACGACTTAGTGAGTTAGTGAGACCCTGACTGAAAATAAAAACCAGGGCCCGGGATTTAGCTCAGTGGTTTCGGGCCCTGCCTCGAAAGCGCAAGGTCCCGAGTTTGATCCCTGGTACCAACCCCCCCCCCCCAAAAAAAAACTTGAAGAAAATAAAAACCAAAGAAAGGGCTGGGATGTAGCTCAGTGCAAAGGCCCAGGGTTTCAATCTCCATTCTTTTTTTTATCCCTGTTCCCTCCCTTTTCTCCTCCCCCTCCCATGTTCCCCTTCCCATTTGAACATTTTCTTCCTACTACCCGTTATCATCTATTTTGGTCCTTATTTACCCTTTGGGTTTCTCACACAAGAGAAACTATGTGGTATTTAAACATGTGTGTCTGATTTATTTCACTTAAAATTATGTTCTCAAGCTGCATCCATTTACCTAAAAAGTCTCAAGTTTATCCTTCTTCGTGGCAGAGTAGTACTCCATTATATATAAAAACCACGTTTTCTTTATCCATTCATCTATCAATGGGCATCTGGGCTGTTTTCAAGATTTAGCTATTACAAATTATGCTGCTATGAACATGGGTGGGTATATCACTGAGATATGATGCTTTTAACTCTTTGGGAAGATACCTAAAAGGGAAATACCTGGGTTGAATGGAACCTCTAGTTTTAGTGTTTTGAGGAATCTCCATTCTGATTTCAGTATTGGTTGTACCAATTTACACTCCCACCATGGGAGTGGAGAAGGGTTCCTTTTTCCCCACAGCTTCACCAGCATTTGTTATTGGTTGATATACATACATTCATACATACACACACACACACACACACACACACACACACACACATATATATGTTTGAATTTTTTTTTTGAGACAGGGTCTCAATATGTAGTTCAGGCTGACCGTGAACTCACCCCATAGCCCAGGCTGGCCTCAAACTTGTGGTGATCCTCCTGCCTCAGCCTCTCGAGTGTTGGGATTACAGACGTGTACCACCACACCCGGAGTTGCTTGATTTCTTGATGATAGCTGTTATTTCTGGAGTGAAGTGGAATCTCAGTGTGGTTTTAATTTGCATTTCTCAGATGCCCAGTGGTGTTGAACAGTTTTTCATATATTTATTTGCTATTTGCACTTTTCCATCTGAGACACGTCTATTCATTTCAGATGCCCAGTTTTGAATAGGGTTTTAAAATTTGGGGAGTCTGAGCTTTTGAGTTCTTTATATATTCTAGATATTGGTCCTTTGAGGAATAGTTCGCAAAATTTTTTTCCCATTCTGTGGGTGGTTTCTTCACTCTGTTGGTGGTTTCTTTTGCTGTGCAAAAGCTTTTTAATCTGATGTGATCCCAGTTGTTGATTCTTTGTAATATTTCCTGTGTGATTGGAGTTTTGTTTATAAAGTCTTTGCCTACACCTATGTATTCTAGAGTTTTACCTAGTCCAGCAGAATAAGTGTTTCTGTTTTACTATTTAGATCTTTAAAAAAATGTATTTAGATCTTTGATTCATTTCACTTTTAGTTTATTCATGGCGAAAGATATGGGTCCAGGTTTAATCTTCAGCATGTGAAAAGTTAATTTTCCCAGCATCATTTGTTAAAGAGGTTGCTGGGCGTGGTGGTGCACACCTGTAATCTGAGCACTCGGGAGGCTGAGGCAGGAGGATTGCACTGAGTTTGAGGCCAGCCTGAGCTACATAGTGTGTTCAAGACCAGCTTGAACTACATAGCAAGACCTTGTCTTTAAAATAAAAATAAATAAATAAATAAATAAATAAATAAAGGCTATCTTACTTTTTCTTTCTTTTTTTCCACCGAGGATTGAACTCAGGACCTTGCGCTTACCAGGCAGGCGCAGTACCACCGAGCTAAATCCCAGGCCTAAAAGGCTATCTTTCTTCAAGTGAAGGTGTTTGGCTCCTTTGTCAAAAATAAGGTAGCTGAGTGTGTTTAGAGTTGTTTCTGCATCTTCCATTTCATTGATCATCAGGTCTGTTTGTTGTTTGTTTTTTGGGTTTTTTCTTTCTTTCTTTTTTTTTTTTGCCTGTACAAAGCTGTTATCACAGTAGTTTTGTAGTATAATTTCAAGTAGGAGATTGTAATGCTCCCTGCCTTGCTTTTGTTGCCCAGAATTGGTTTTGCTACTCTAGATATCTTCTGGAACCAAATAAATTTTAGGATTGTTTTCTCTAGTTCTATATGGTATGCTATTGGTACTTTGATTGGGACTGCATAAAATCTATTTAACAGTTTTGGAAGTATGGCAGTTTTCACTGCATTCGTTCTATCTATCCAAGAACAAGGGGTATCTTTCCATTTTCTGATATCCTCTTCAATCTCCTTTTTCAGAGTATTGTAGTTTTCAAGGCCTTTTACTTCCTTTGTTAGATTGATTCCTAGGTATTTCATTTTTCTAGATGCTATTGTGAAAGGTGTTGTTTCCCTAATTTCTCTCTCAGTGAGTTTGTTATTTGTGTATAAGAAGGCTATTGATTTTTGAGTACTGACTTTGTATCCAGCTATGTTATTGAATTGCTTATTAAATCTAGAAGTCTTTTGGTGGAGTTTTTGCGGTCTTCTATGTAGACTATCATATCATTTGCAAATAATGATAATTTAACTTCTTCCTTTCCTATCCTTATTCCTTTTATTTCTTTCTCTTGTTTAATTACTCTGGCTAATGTTTCTGGAACTATATTGAATAGGAGTGATGATAGTGGGCATCCTTGTCTTTTTCCTGATTTTAGAGTGAAAGCTTTCAGTTTTTATCCATTTAGTATGATGTTGGCTATTGGTTTGTAAAAGATAGCATTTATCAGATTGAGGTTAAGACATTCTATTTCAGTTTTCTATAGGGTTTTATCTTGAATGGGTGTTGGACTTTGTCAAATGCTTTTTCTGTGTCTATTGAGTTGATTGTGTATTTTTTGTCCTTGGTTCTTTTATGTGGTATATTAACATTTATTGGTTTTTGTGTGTTGAATCATCCCTGCATTCCTGGGATTAATCCTATTTGATCATGGTGTATAATCTTCTTGATGATTTACTGCATTCTGTTTGCCAGTATCTTATCAAGGATTTTTGCATCTGTGTTCATTAAGGAGATTGGCTTGCAGTTCTTTTTTTCAGTTGGATCCTTCTCTGGTTTTGGTATCAGGGTGATGCTTGCTTCCAGGAATGAGTTTGGGGGTACTCCTTCTTTTTCAATTTCATTAAAGAATTTAAGGTGTAGTGACATTAAATCTCTGTATTTGTTGTAGAATTCAGTGGTGAATCCATCAGGACCTGGGCTTTTCTTTGTTGGTAGGTTTTTTTTTTTTGGTACCAGGGATTGAACTTGGGACCTTGCACTTGTGAGGCAGGTGACAGAACCACTGAGCTAAATCCCTGGCCTCTTTGTTGGTAGTTTTTAATTACTTCTTCAATTTCATTGACTGATATTGGGTTATTTAGAATTTTTATATCTTCGTGATTCAGCTTTGGTAATTCATATGTATCTAGGAATCTGTCCATTTCTTCCAAGTTTTCCATCTTATTAGAGTATAGTTTCTCGAAGTAGGTGTTGATGATCTGGATTTCTGCAGGATCCATTGTCATTTTGCCCTTCTCCTTCCTAATTGCATGGATTTGAGTCTTTTCTTTCCTTTTTTTGGAAGATTGGCTAAGAGTTTGTCTATTGTATTTAATCTTTCAAAGAAAAGATTAATTCATTCAATTCATTGATTCTATTTTCTTGGTCTCAATTAGATTAATTGCTCTGATCTTTATAATTTCTTCCCTTGTATGCACTTTGGGTTTAAGTTGCTCTTTTTTTAATTTTTGGTACTGGGGGTCGAACTCAGGACTTTGCACTTGTGAGGCAGGTGGCAGAACCACTGAGCTAAATCCCCTGCCCTAAGTTCCTCTTCTGCCTAGAAGCTTGAGGTTCAACATTAGGTTATTTATTTGAGCTTGCTCTGTTTTTCTGATATGGAAATTCACCACTATAAATTTGCCTCATAGGACTGCTTTCATTGTGTTCCACAAGTTCTGGTATGTTGTATTGGTATTATCATTTAATTGTAGAAACTGTCTAATTTCTTCTTCTTTTGGGGGAGGGTGGGGGGGTACTGGGGATCAAACTCAGGACGTTATGCTTTCGAGGCAGGTGGTGGCACCACTGAACTAAATCCCCAGCCTTTCTTTAATTTCATCTGTGGCCCACTTATTTTTCAGGAGGATGTTATTTAATTTACATGTGTTTATGTATTTTTTTGTGATTTCTTTTTCCATTGACTTCCAATTACATTGTACTACAATCTGATAATATGCATGGGATAATTTCATTTTTTTTGCATTTACTTAAGCATGTTCTGTGAGCTAGTATGTGGTCTGTTCTGAAGAAAGTCCCATGTGCAGCTGAGAAGAATATGTATTCTGTTGTTGTGGGGTAGAACACTCTGTAGATATCTACTAGTCTATTTGTTCAAAGGTTTTTGGTTCAGCTCTGATATTTCTTTGTTGATTTTTGTCTAGTTGATCTATTTGTGACAGTGGGGTGTTGAGGTCTCCCACTACTATTGTATTAGTGCTTATCTGATTTTTCATATCCATTAATGTTTGTTTTATATAGTTGGGTGTGCTGGTATTTGATGTATATATATATTTGTGATTGTTATATTTTCCTCTTGGATTAGTCCCTTAACAAGTATGTAGTGACCTTCTTTGTCTGTTCTGATCAATCTTGGCTTGAAACTGACTTTGTCTGCAAAGAGAATAGCTATACCTGCTTTTTTTTAGGTTCCTGTCACATGGAGTCTTGTTTTCTATCCTTTAACTTTCAGTCTGTGATATTTTTGACTTAAATGTGTTCCTTGTATGCAGCATAATGTTGGATCTTATTTCTTGATCCATTCTGCCAATCTGTTTCTTTTGATTGGTGAATTGAGACCATTTACATTGATGGCTATAACTGAGGTATTTACTTATCCTTTCAATATTATTTTCCTGCTGTTGGTTCCCTTTATTTCTCCTCTGTTTAATTACTTGCCTTGCCTGGTGGATTCATTCTATTGGGATTCATGGAATTCTTGTCTTCATTGTTGTTTTCTAGAATATCCTTCAAAACTGTTTCGAGTGTTGGTTTGGTGGTCATGAGTTTCTTCAGGTGTTTTTTTTCGGGAGAGGGAAGTACTGGGGATCAAATTTGGGACCTTGCACTTGCAGGGCAGGCACAGTGCAGCTGAGCTAAATCCCTGGCCTCTTTAGGTGTTCTTTATCATGGAAGTATCTTATTTCTCTGTCAGTTTTGAAAGATAATTTTGTGGGGTACATTAATTGGGGTTGGAGTTTGTTTTCTTTTAGGGCTTGAAATACTTCACTCCAAGGTTTCCTTGACTGAAGGGTTTGTGTTGAGAAGTCTGCTGTGATTCTGATGGGTTTTCCTTTATAGGTAATTTGTTTCTTTTCTCTAACAGCTTTTAATATTCTATTCTTGTGTTGAATTTCTGGAATCTTGACTATTATATGCCTTGGTGTAATTTTTTTTTCTGATCGTGGCTAATTGAAGTTCTATATGCCTCACTTATCTGTATGTCAAATTCTTTTTCCATGTTTGGGGAGTTTTCTGCTATTACTTCTGTGAACAGGTTTTTTAATGTCCTTTGTACTATCTTCTGATTTTTTTATTGATTCCAGTTAATCTTATGTTATTCTTACTTTGCATCATGTAGCATCTGTTGAATTGATTTTTGTGTGGTCCCTTGCTATTTTTAAGAAATCTTTCATTTGATGATCACTAACTGCAAACCTGTCTTCTAAATCTGATATTCTATCTTCACATTGGATGATTCTGCTGTGTGTACTTTCAGTATAATTTTTAATGTCCTGGATATCTGTTTCAATCTGTTTTATGGAATCCAGTTCTTTCCTATTGGCCATTCATGGTTTCTATCACTTTCCTAAGCTGCTCTATTTTTTTTTATCTCTTTCTACTTTAGATTCACTTTTGTTGTGGTCATCATTTCTTTAGTTATCTGTATAATTATTTCTGATTTGTTTTTTGCTGGAGACTCATTCATCTACTTTGTTACTTCTGCTGCTACCATTTCAGAAAGTTCAGCTGTGTGGCTTTTGATTTCTTCCACCTCAATGCCCCCTAGATTTCCGTTGGCCATGCTGGAGGTCTGGGGTTACATCATACTTCCATGTTTTCTCATTGTCTATTTTTAAAATTTGTTTTCTACATTGATGCTTATAAATTGCTTATGGTAGGTAGCTATATTACCTCTAGAGCTCTTTAGGAAATGACTACTTTTCAGAGATATGTTCTAGGCTTAGCTGGCTTTTGGGTTTTGAGTCAGTCCCAAGATCCTTCCTGCCTCTTCAATTTATTAGGTACGTGAGCTTGCTGGCTGTTTGGCCTTGCACCCAGTTTTTTGGTACTGGACTATGCTATTATGTATCACCCCCAGACAACCTCAGTATTGGCATGGAAGAACAACTGATCAAAAAAACAATGTCACCTTGGCTAACGTAGTACAGTCAGTCTAGAAAATGACAAACTGTGATAACTATTAATTTGCCACCTTTAAGCATAGGTACAAGATTTATAGTTCTATAATAAAATAAAAAACCAGAAAATTATACACTGTAAATATCCCCTCAGTAGAGCAATTGTGCCCTTGGGAGAAAATTTAAAAGGGCTAAGAAGAAAAATAGAATAATAAAAGAAGGGAAAGAGATTAGAAGCAAGGCTGAAGAACAATGGAAGATTACCCAAGCTTCAGGAGACTGGTGAAGAAGACAAAAGGGAAAGAAAGAAAGAAAAAACAAAAGAACAAAACAAAAAAACTAAAACAAATTTTTATACTCATGAAAAAACAAAAAAATCAAGAAAAAAAACCCCCTAAAAGCAAAGTAAAAAAAAAGATTTCTCTGTAATTTCAACCCCGCAGTTATCTTCTGGGGTCTACAATTTTGTGGTAGTGGCCAATTCAGGGAGTGTCTCTGCTGCCACTGGTAAGACAAAGGAAGCAGACAGACCCTAGATCCATGCTGGATCATCCTAGCAAGCCTGCAGTAGGATTAGGGCAGGGTACTGATTCTGTTGCTTTCAACTCCACAGAAGTTCAGGCTGATCCTGGCTTCTGGTTGTGCAGTTGGGGTCTGAGTTGTTCAGCCTACAACACTCTGGGTGTCAATTGCCAACCTGACCTTGGCTCCCTAACCCTGGATGTCTCCCACAGTTGTTCCTCATCCAGTCATTGTGGGATTTCAACACTGGGGTCCCTGTGATGAAGCAAATCCATGGCTGCTCCAAGTCTGGGGCTCAGTTGGCCCCTCCCTAAAATAGCATTTGGCCAAGTCATTTGTCCCCTCTCCAGGAAACAAGGCACACACTTGGACAGGAGTCACTCACCAGCTGTTATAGCACACTGGAAACCTCTGGAGTCACCTGTCCTCACTCTGTCTTTGTAAATTTAATCCTCCTCTCTCATGCCGTGTGCCAGGAGCCAGGGAGAAAGTATAATTTGCCACCTCCTTTTTCTGCATTGTGGTCTATCTCTTCACTTTCACTGTGGGCTATAATTTTCCCTTCAGATCCTTCCTGGGTCCTGGGGATCCACCTCCCTCCTTTTCTTCCTAAGTTATTATTTTCCAGTGTCTGGATTCCAAATCTCAGAGAGGTTGATTTGTTGCTGTTTACTGCTCCACCATCTTCCCAGAGGTCCTAATTCCATTTTTTTTTTTATCCCTTATCCCTTTCCTTCCTCCCGCTCCCTTCATCTTATGATCCCCTTCCCCTTTGAGAATGATCTGTGTCCTTCTATTAACTATCTTTTATTCCGCTCTTTATTTTTACTCTGGGTTTCTCATATAAGAGAACAATGTGATATTTAAACTTGTGTGTCTGATTTATTTTACTTAACATTATGACCTCCAGGTGCATCCATTTTCCTACAGATGACTTAAGTTTATCTTTCTTTATGGCAGAGCAGTACTCCATTGTGTGTAAATACCACATTTTCTTTATTCATTCATCTGGTTGAGAGAAATATGGGCTGCTTCCAGATTTAGCTATTATGAATTGTGCTGTTATTAACATTGGTATGCATGTGTCTCTATAATATGATGTCTTTAACTCTTTCAGAAAAATACTGGGCCAGGGATTTAGCTCAGTGGTTTTGCCGCCTGCTGCACAAGTGCAAGGACCTGAGTTGGATCCCCGGTACCAAAAAAAAAAAAACACTTAGAAGCTGGGTCAAATGGAACTTCTAGTTTAGTTCCTCCTCTTCAGTTGGATTGAATTAGTTTTTAGTATTTTGTGTTCTCTAATGACTTCTAAGCTATACTTTTGTGATTTGTTTTATGGTTTTATCACAGTATTAAATTTTAATAATATGTGTGTATAGTTTTGTTATTGTTGTTCTGTTTCCAAGAGATGCTAAGCCATTCCCTCTGGTGGTTAAGATGAAGGGTAGATTATTCATATTCCTTCTGGGGCTGTGGCTGAGCTCTGGCTCTGATGCAGCTTAATTTGAATTTGTTCCTCAGGTCTTTGCACTTGCACAGCAGGTGGCGAAACCACTGAGCTAAATCCCTGGCCCTTGAATTTGTTCCTCATTAGCCCAAATGTCAGTGTGTCCCACCACTACTTAGAGGCTGATCTTTTTTTGTCTTTTCAATATTTAGGAGGGTGTTAGACTACCAAAACAGTAGCCGGGAATGTAGCTCAGTGATGCCGCACCTGCCTCCCAAATGCAAGGTCCTGAGTTCAAGCCCCAGTACTGGAAAAAAAAAATCTTAAACTGCAGCTGGGCCCCAGAATTTAAGCTCAGCAGGAACACATAGATATTTGCAACAATAAAAGCAAAAGGTTGTCCCACCTCTCAGCTTTCATCCTGCTCTGATGTCATCTTCTAGTCTCCCTATCCCTGACCTGCCTCCACCCATACTGTTCACTTTCCTTTTCCTTCCACAACCCAAGGATGTTCTTACCTGATGTCCTTTGCATCTGCCTGGCATGCTTTTCCACATGACTATCCCTCACTGAATTTGTCTCTGGCTAAATATTCTCCTATTAGAGTGACCTTCCACAAGCACTCTACACAAGAGACCATCCTGATCCTCACTAGGTCTCTCTCTATTCCCCTTATACTACTTAATTTTTTCTAAGCCCATTATTCTGTATGTTTTCTAAGCCATCTATCCTATATGTTTAATATACTCTTTTTCCAGAGAATCTAGATAGATCCATACAAGGCACCTGGTAAAATTAGTTTGAAATCGGTCAGAATGTAGAATACTGTCAGAACTCTTTGAACTTTGATTGCAGTGGACTGACTCAAAGGAATGTGTTTGATATTCTAGAAACTTTTGAACTTCAAGGACATATCTGTGGACTTCAACCAGGAGGAGTGGGGGCAGCTGGCCCCTGCTCACCGGAATCTGTATCGGGAGGTGATGCTGGAGAATTACAGGAACCTGGTGTCAGTGGGTAAGGATAGGCCATCCATATATACAGACACTTGTATATTACAGGAGTGTCAGTTTTTCTAAATTATCTATGTTGTGAATTACTTATATTAGAAATGTCTTATTCCTTTGAAAACCAACCCAGGGTATCTCATTCTCTTTCCTTGGGGAACAACTTTAGTTTATAGAGCTAAAATAAAAGGACATGCCCCTTTCTACTCTCAGAGTGTCTACCAGAAGCTGGAACTAAATTCTGGAGGTGTTTCTTAGACATCAATGTAAACATTCACCTTTTTTTCCTCTGACTCCATGAGCAGGCTATCACTTTTCCAAGCCTAGTGTGATTTCACAGTTGGAAAAAGGAGAAGAGCCATGGATGACAGAAAAAGAAGACCTAGGAGATCCCAGTACAGGTGAGACCAAGGCATATGGTACCTTTTAGTATGTAGGCCAGAGTGCTCAGGGTCTTCCTAGACTGTGGGGAAGGCTCAGGCCACCAGAGAGGTCCTGCACTAGACCTTACGTTACGCCTCCCTGTGTTACCCTTTTTACTCAGTGAGCCCTCTTGGAAAAGTCTCTCTGGTGTTGGAGTTAAGAGAAGTCTCATTCTCATTAAGGTGGAACTTGATTTTGCCTCTTTCTCCAGTGTCCTAAGGTCTGCTGAATTAAAGCTCCTTTCGCTAAGCAGTTAGATGTATGTAGCTCTCCACAAATAAACAATTTCTTTTCAAGTCTATCATTTTATGCTACAAATCTTTAATTTTCCCTTTTATGCCTTATTTCTTTTTGCCACCTTTTATTTTAGAATCCCAGCTTCAATTTTCAATCTTTTTAACTCATGTATCTTAATATTTTGTAATACCTACTTCATGAAAACTCCTGCGAGGGAAATTAACACAGGATTCCTTTTCACCAAATCCAGTAGTCTTTAGCAATCTCCTTAATTAAACCTTGCTATTATTATGAAACATTTTAGACATTCAGAACAGTATAAAGAACATTACAGCAAATCTTTGCTTAGCTTTTAACTAGATTAAGAAATAAAACAGTTGAAGCTCCACAATTCCCCTTGTACCTTTCTTTATTTTTTTAACAGTAGCAAAATTTCATTGAAGGTAGGAAAAGAAACAAGCTCTGTAGAGTGAGTTTGGGTCAAGTGAAATTCGGAAAAGAAGTACACTCTACAGCATGAGAGTGGGCCACCATGCAAGAGAGGAGAGTGGCAAAAGCTCATTGTGGACTGTCCTTTTTGTATCACCCACTGTTCAGGCTGTTGTCAGGTCTAGGCTATTCTCTTGAATACCTGCTGGAGTTCTTCACAGAAGTCCATGTGTTGGGCTTTGGGAACAGTTCTGAGCATGTGTCCTGGGATTTTGTAATTAACAAGTCCCTCTCCTAGCTTTCAAAATAACCGCTCTTCTGAGTTTGTTTTTATTCTCATTTGTCTTCATACTTTCATTACATACATAAAACCCTAAACAACAACATTCTTTTACATGTTGTTATTCTTTAAATAAACGGTATATATACTTTGACTTGCTTTTCACATTCAACACTGTTGGTGTTTCTCCATGCTGTTCTGGTTCATAAATTTCCATTAAAATAATCACTATTTATTTTTTATTTATCTTTCTGGTGATAAACACATTGTTTCCAAATTTTGAGGTTACAAAGATCCTATAGTTTCATGTACATATATGCTCATATACATATGCAAGTGTCTAAGAGAGTTAGTAGAAGCAAAATTGTAGAATTATGGAATATGTGTGCCTTCATCTCCTAGGTATTACCAAATTACTCTTCAAAGCAATTTCACCAGTCTATATGCCCATTTGCAGGTTTTGAGAGTTCCTAGAACACAGGGCTGGGGATGTAACTCAGTGTTCAAGTGCTTACCTAGCATGTGTGAGGTCCTCGATTTAGGCCCTAGTACTGAAATTTTAAAAAAAAATGAGAGGGAGAGTTCCCGAGATTCAGCATTTTGGTCAACACTTGATATTGTCAAACTTTAAAAGTTTTATAAGTTCATTGAATGCATATAACATCATTTCTCTCACTTTCTTGATTACTAGTGAGAAGCATCATATTTTTCATGTTTATCAGCCATCTAGCATTCTTCATCTGTAAATGATCTTTTTATATATACTTCGCCAATTTTTTTGTATAGACATATTTTATGTATGTCGATACATATTCATTCTGGATATTTATCCTTGATAGCTTTGTTCTGCAAATATTTTGTCAGTCAGTGGTCCATCTTTCACTTTCCTTTTTTTTTTTTTTTTTGTGTTACTGGGGATTGAACCTGAGGGGTCACACATGAGAAATAAGCACTCTACCACTAAGCTACATCTCCAGTCATTTTTGAGACAGAGTCTTATTAAGGTATCCAGGCTAGCCTTAAACTTGTGATCTCCTGCTTTAGTCTCCCAGATAAAAGTAGAGGCTTTTAAAAGATAAGAGTTTAATAATTTAATCATATGGAATTTGTCAGTTTTTTCTTATGTGCTTTCATTCTGCTATCCTCTATTTTGCCTATAGATAACATATATGTGTTCCTCTGTATATTCTTATATTTTTAAAGTTTGGCTTTTCATATTTAATTCACCTGGAATTTATTTTATATATAATATGAAGCAAAAACCTAGTTTAACTTTTCCACATGGATAATCTGCCCAGGAACCATTTATTGAATAGTTAATGCTGCTCTGCCACCTGTCAAATTTCTTTATATGCTTGGGTCTATTCCTGGGCTCTCTCTATTCCATTTCACTCATTTATTTTTTTATTCCTAATCTAATGGCAGGCTATCTTAATTAGTATATTTCATAAGGAGACTATACCAAGTAGAAGTGGTTCACCCACCTTCTTTAACCTCGTCCTAGCTATTCTTAGCCCCTTGCTTTTCCATATGAATTACACACACACAAACACAAATGCTCTACGAACAGTTTGGTTGGAATAGAATCAAATTTCTAGATCAATTTTGAGATCAGTTAACATTGTTATGATGTTACTATTAAGGAATTTGATACATTTCTCTATTCATTATTATTTAATTTTTATTCAGTAAAGTTTCAGGATTTTTTCCATAAAGATGTTGTACATATTTCACAACTTTTGCTAGATTCATCCTGAAAATCCTGTATGTTCTTGCTATGATAGATGGTATAGTTTTTGAAAATTGTTTTCTTCTTGTTGCTGGTAATGATAACATAATTGATTTTGAATATTGATCTTATATAGGCAGCCACCTTGTTTCATTGTGTTATAAATTCTAGTGATTGTATATATCTTGTATTTTCTCTTCTACAGTTTATAATAAGGAACATAACAAGGGCTGAGGGTGTAGATCAGTGGTAGAGCACCTGCCTAGCATGTGCAAAGCCCTAGGTTTGAGCCCCAGCACCACAAAACAAACAACTAAAAAGAAAATAATATAATAATAACTACCTTAAAAGTTCTTTCCCTACCTCTGGATAAAATGTCAAAGAGGTCTTATAGATTGTCCATTATCTTTAAACAACAAGAGCAGTCTTGATTTTAGGAAAATATTTATTGAGTTCAGTGAAATAATAAAAAACCCCAATTTTATTCAGAATTAAATCTTGTTTTCTCCTCCTCCCTCAGTTTGGGCCTCCTCAGGGTTGGATACTGAACCAGGGAGGGGTACACAAATGTCTTCTTTCTCTTTCTCTGTTGTCTTCCCGTCTTCTTTCCTTATTGATGACTAGAATTAGGGGACCACAGAGCATAGACTTCATTATCATTTAGAATTTGGAATTCTAATCATTTAGAATTTGGAATTCAAAAGTGATAAAGAACTTTCTGAGTTGACCAAAAGATCTTATAAGAAGTTGTATTTTTCATGAATACAGACCTGTCGGTTGAAATATTAGTAATAGTGCAACAGATTATCAAATGAGAAAATCAGTCAGAATTGTAAAGGTTAAAGTATATTTTCCTTGAACCTTGCAGCAGTCTTAATAGAGTTTGGATTTCTTTCAAGTTTCCTTTGAATAAATAGGATTTCGTGGATATTTTAGTAACTACATAAAGCAGAACTACATGCATACACACTAATACAAGTTTTAAGAAAGGACAGCATACTATTCTTGTCAGTGTTCTTAGTTTAACCTCAATTTTTTGAATTAATGTCTATTCTGCTGCTGCTGGAATGAGGAAAGGAACATTTTATCTTTCTGAGATTGTTTCCCAAAAGTGGCAGTCAATTAAAAAATATTTTTAAAAACATAGCATTGAAATTTCATGACTTAGTAATAGTAGAAAGAACAGGACTAAAAGACTCAGATTTAACATGTTCCCTATTTGTTGATTTCATTTCCCATTACTTCTCTAGGCTGCATAACTATTTAAATATAATTGTCTATGTCTCTATTCTATAACCAGTAAGGAACTGATTTTTTTTGTAAAGCAAAATGAATGAATTACTTGCATTTTTTAAATTTCTTTCAGACTTGAAGAGTAAAACAGAAACCAGCAGGTCATCCTCAAAAAATGGCATATCCCAGGAACAGTTATATCATGGCATTATGATGGAAAGGTTCATAAGCAATGATGTCATTTATTCCACACTGAGAAAAGTCTCCAGGTATGATGATGCTTTAGAAGGGCACCAGGAAGCCTATCGGGCAGATGTGAGACAAACCATTTTGGCCCACAAAAAGACAGGCCGAGAAGCTAAGAAATTTGGGGAAAATATTGTGAGTTCAAATATTATTTTAGAACAGAAGCACTATAAATGTGACAACTCTAGAAAAAGGAACAAATACAAATTAGACTTGATTAATCATCCAATGAGTTGCATAAGAACAAAAATCTATGAATGTAATATATGTGAAAAAATGTTCAAACAACCCATTCACCTTACTGAACATACGAGAATTCATACTGGTGAGAAGCCTTTCAGATGTAAGGAGTGTGGAAGGGCCTTTAGTCAAAGTGCATCTCTTAACACACACCAGAGAATCCATACCGGTGAGAAACCCTTTGAATGTGAGGAATGTGGCAAAACCTTCAGACATCGGTCATCACTTAATCAGCATCACAGAACTCACACTGGGGAAAAACCTTATGTATGTGATAAATGTCAGAAAGCCTTCAGTCAGAACATTAGCTTGATCCAACATTTGAGGACTCATTCTGGAGAGAAACCCTTTACTTGCAGTGAATGTGGAAAAACCTTCCGACAGATTAGACACCTTAGTGAACATGTAAGAATTCATACTGGGGAGAAGCCCTATGCATGCACTGCCTGTTGTAAAACCTTTAGTCATAGAGCATATCTAACACACCACCAAAGAATTCATACTGGAGAGAGACCCTACAAATGTAAGGAATGTGGGAAAGCTTTTAGGCAGAGGATACACCTTAGCAACCATAAAACTGTTCATACAGGAGTGAAAGCATATGAATGCAACCGCTGTGGAAAAGCTTACAGGCATGATTCATCCTTTAAGAAACATCAAAGACATCACACTGGAGAAAAACCTTATGAATGCAATGAATGTGGAAAATCCTTCAGCTATAATTCATCACTTAGCCGACACCATGAAATACACAGAAGGAATGCATCCCCCAATAATGTGTGAAAAATGATACTTGATATGAGAACAAAAGCCAACTCTAGATCAGTGATTCTAAAGCTTTACAATTTCAGGACTCAGTGATAGGGATTTAGCTCAGTGGTTATGCTGCCTGCCTCGCAAGCTCAAGGTCCCAAGTTCAATACCCAGTACAAAAAAAAAAAAAATTTCAGGACTTAAACAAGTTTGAGAAACTGATATGATGGCAACTTTTAATTTTGTCTACTGTGTAAATAAACACTACATTCATAAACTGTCTACTGACACCTCTGTACAAAATACTTAATAAATCCTGCTCCTTCAAATTAAATTCAGCATTATGAAAAATTCACAACAATTTTTTTCTGATTTCATGATGGGTTATAAAATACTCTTAGGCATTCACTGATTTACAGACCAGTATTTGGGAACTACTGTTTAAAACATGCCACTCCTACCTTTTAAATTAAAATTTTATTTTTCTAATGGAGAAAGCTGCACAGTATAAAGTTCAGAAGGTATGGACAGTTATACACAGTAAAAAGCTTCATTTCCCACAGCCAAAGTCCTCTATTAAGAGACAGCCATTTTTTATAACTTTCTTTCATGTACCCTTACAGATTCTTTTATTTACATCCAAAATAATACAAATATTCAGTTTCCTTTAAATAGGAATAGCCTCCTGTACAAACATCTGCACATCAATTTTATCAGTGTATCATGCACATCATTCCACTTCAGTACATTCAGTGCCTATTCTTTTTTATAGCTGCATCACATTCCATGGAATGAATTTCTTTTATCTAATTCACTGGATCAATGTTTTTTTATCTAGTTCACTATGGATTGACTTGGGTTATTCTAAACTTTTAAAATACTATATTGCAGTTAATTCATTTCAAACACATGTAAGTGTAGATGTTGGGTAAATTCCCAGAACTGGAATTTCTGTAGTAATATGTATGTGCATTTGTTTGGACTAATTTATATTTCCACCAGCAAGACAATCGAATTATAGGAGTTGAAGCATCTTGGGCAAATAGCCCTGTCAGCCGTCAGAAACCATCTTATCACAGCACTACAGTTTAGAAGTACTAGGTGAGCTGCGTTTTCCAAAAACAGCAGCACCTGTCATCCCAGGAGCCAGAAAAGAATTCATATTTTCTTGAAGAATAGCTGAGCCCAACAAGTCTCAGCTGGAGAAAGAGACACTTTCCCAAACAGTTGCTTCACTCCCTGACTTGGGGCTGGGACTGTCTGATGAAGGGGAGACTGATCCACTTACCTTGATGAACATAACATTCACTGCAACCTCTATAGTTGGAATGGAGAACTCACAATTGAGGCAGGGACTTAGTGGGAGAGTTTACCACGGTATATTACTGATAATACAGAGATAGTATTTTATAGGATGATTGTAATTAGGTTAACACATAGAGACAGATGAGGGATATGACTTAAAGTATTAGTTAACATATCTTAGGAAAACAGCACCAAGGTCAGGACCACAGTGATTTTGTGTTTACTTTTTCAATCTTACAACTTCTTTTTCTGGGTTGGACCCAGGGCCTCATGCACATTAGGCAAGCGCTCTACTACTTAGTTATATCCCTGCCCTTTTGAGACATGGTCTCACTAAATTGCTCAGCCTGGCCTCAAACTTAAAATCCTGCCTCAGCCTCCCAAGTAGCTGGGATTACAGGTGTATGCCAAGTTTAATGATTCTACAAGTGTTAATCTCCCCTCAGCTCGCTCTCCCCATAACTACAGCTTAGAACTCTCCATTATATCTAGTCCCACCTTATAGTTTCATCTCCCATTTACTTTTCTCTTTCTCATATGGGCCCTGATTAAATTCAGTATATTAGTACTTGTTAGATTTCAAATAAAAATTAATTGGGGGTACATTGAGTCTCACAAGAGTGGGGAAGGTATTATTAGAAGGACCTTGATGTAATTCATTGAGTTCAGGAGATGCAATACATACTAACAGTGGATTGGGACCAGGTCCTGAAGCACTTTGGAAAATCTGGATATTGTCTGTCTGCCTGTCTGTCTCTGTCCCTCTCTCTGTCAATGCTTTGTCTTCATTCTTTTATTTTTTAAATAACAGCTCAATGCAAATCAGTTACAGACAGCCATCACCAGAGAAAAGCTTTTTCTCACTTCCCAGCTCAAATTCCTGGGGAAGGGTTCTTATTGGCTCAGCTAGGTCAGCTCCCCACCCCTAAAGAAATCAATTGTAGGCAGAGATCTCAACTTCTGTGGGAACCATGTGGGTGGACAGTTCCCAGAAGGAGTCACTGTTCATATAATTCCAAAACCCACCCATTCTTCATTGTTAGCTCAGAGGACCAGGATGTTAGAACTGGAAAGAATCTAGAAACACCTAATCTAAAACCTCTCAACTTTATAGTTGAAGAAATGGAGATTCCTCTTTAAATTATCCATGTCCTCATAACTGAGTCATGTTATTGAGCTTGTCTAAATTTGTTATCCTAGTTTCCCAAGCACTTCCTTTTAATTGGCTGCATATAGCCACTTTGCAGTTCTAAAAAGAGGGTTTACTACTTAGATCTACTGTACTGCCCCAGGAGGTCTTTATGTTATGCTTCAGAGTCCACCCACTAGTTTGGCCTGTTGTTAGTACCTGTTTGTTTTACCTTCCAAGCACTTCTGCCGATCACATTCTCTTTTCTAGCTACACATTTTGCTTGCTATTCCAAGATTTCTTACTTCTACATGTGTACCGAAAATCTCCTAAACTCTAGAACATTCAGTGTCCTAGTGGATATTGGCACTTGGATATCCCATAGTCACCTCAAAATTCAACATGTCCAAAACTTTTTTTCAATAGACTTCAATAAAGTCTGTGTTCCTTAACTCAGGAAGTGGTACTACCATTGATCCAATTCCCCAGCTAAAACTCCCTCTCATTTATTACCTCCCCCAGTCAACACGTACTGCATATTGTACTTAGGATCTCCTCAGTCTATCTTCTATTTCGATAGCCAGAGCCCTAGATTCCTCCTGCTTCCAAACTGCTTAGATTACCAACTGAGTTTTCTGTTTCTCATCTTTACTTATCTCTTTTATTTTTTATTTATTTATTTATTTTGTACGGTGGGGATGGAACTCGGGTCCTTGCACTTGAGCAGCAGGCAGTGAAACCACTGAGCTAAATCCCCGCCCATATTTACTTATCTCTATCCTTCCCACTATTTCTAGAATTATTTTAAATCACTTATCTAATCAATGTTTTACTGCTTGTTTTGGTTTAGAGCTACAAAGTCCCCAAAGGGCTCATGTTTGAGGTAGAAGATGATAAGATCATAAGTTCAGAGCTCAATGTGCTGTTAAGAGGTGGGGCAGGTAGAGGCAGATTACTGGGCTAGTGACCTGGAAGGTTATATCTTCCCTGGCTTTTCTTTTCTCAGTTTCCTCCACCAGACCCTTCCACCCTGCCCTTCCTGCCTTGGAGCCAGTGGAACAGGGACTGTAACCATGAACCAAGATGTAAATGTTGAGTATTTTGCCCCAGTAGTAAAGTAAGATACTGCTTAAAATTAATGGTTTATTTTTACTTGAAGGTCATGTTTTTAAATATAGAACACTTGATATACACCATTGCTTATTTTTCTTGGAGAAGCTCCCAAATTCCCACTCAGGCATATTTTGCTTCAGCCATAAAGATCTTATGAACATCCCACATTATTACATGCTATTTCATGAGTTTTGGTCCTCAACTGTAATTTTCTCTTCCTTCCGCCCAACTTCCTTTAGAGAGCTCCTACTCATCCTCCCATGTATCGCCAGGGACTAATACATGATAAACTTCATAAAATTTATGCCTTGCTAGGTGAACTCTTGAATTCATCACAGAATTTACTAAATAAACCAAAAATACAGGCCTTACAGGATTTTAAGCCAGAGTGACAACATGAGATATAAATTTTACACAATTACTATGAAATTATTCATAGGACCACAGCTCAACACAAGATAATGAACAGTGCAGTAACACTGCCCTTAATTGCTTCACATTGTTGCTTGCTTCACTTTCGGTTCTTTATTTTCTTCTCCCTGTTATGCCTGCTATCATGATAGAAGGAGCACACTCATGATAGGAGGTTATTCTTTTCATAAGGGTCATGGAGAGTGCAGAAATAGCGGTACCTGAGGATGACTTAGGGTTCGGGTAGGGTTAGGACTAGGGTTAGGGTTAGGGTCAGGGTGATAGATAGCATTGAAATTAAAATGCCTGTGTCTTCCAGTGTGGGTTGGAAAGTTAGTAGTAGCGTAAGTTCGTGGGGAGGGGGAGGGATAATGTCAAATGTCAAGAACCTGGGTATTGTGATTTGGTCCTGCGGCTCAGGGTTAGGGTTAGGGTTAGGAGTAGGTTTAGGTTTAGGGTTCCAATTCATGTACCTGACGTTTGGAGTGTGGGTATGATTGTTAGGGTTAGGGTTCTTCTTTTCGTAAGGGTCATGGATAGTGCAGAAATAGCGGTACTTGAGGATGGCTTAGGGTTCGGTCAGGGTTGGGGCTAGCGTTAGGGTTATGGTCAGGGTGAGAGATAGCATTGAAACTGGAATGCCTGTGCCTTCCAGTGTGGGTTGGAAAGTTAGTATTAGCGTCAGTTTGTGGGGAGGGGGAGGTATAATGTCAAATATGAAGCACCTGGGTATTGGGATTTGGTCCTGTGGCTTAGGGTTAGGGTTAGGGTTAGGAGTAGGTTTAGCTTTAGGGTTCCAATTCATGTACTTGAAGTTTGGAGTGTGGGTATGTTTGTTAGAGTTAGGGCTCTTCATATCTTAACGGTCATGGATTTTGCAGAAATAGCCCTACCTGAGGATGATTTAGGGTTCGGGTAGGGCTAGGACTAGGGTTAGGGTTAGGGTGAGGTTGAGAGATAGCATTCAAATTGAAATGCCTGTGCCTTCCAGTGTGGGTTGGAAAGTTAGTAGTAGCATAAGTTCGTGGGGACTGGGAGGGATGATGTCAAATGTCAAGCACCTGGGTATTGTGATTTGGACTTGTGGCTTAGGGTTAGGGTTTGGGTTGGGGTTAAGAGCATGTTTAGGCTAAGGGTTCCAATTCATGTACCAGACGTTTGAAGTGTGCATATGATTGTTAGGGTTAGGGCTCTTCTTATCTTAAGGGTCATGGATTTGGAGGAAAATGCCTTACTTGAGGATGACTTAGGGTTCGGGCAGGGATAGGGCTAGGGTTAGGGTTAGGGTCAGGCTGAGAGACAGCGTTGAAATTGAAATACGTGTGTCTTCCAGTGTTTGTTGGAAAGTTAGTATTAGCGTAAGTTCGTGGGGAGGGGGAGGGATAATGTCAAATATGAAGCACCTGGGTATTGTGATTTGGCCCTGCAGCTTAGGGTTAGGGTTAGGGTTGCGGTTAGGAGCAGGTTTAGGTTTCATGTTCCAATTCATGTACCTGACATTTGGAGTGTGGGTATGATTGTTAGGGTTAGGGCTCTTCTTTTCTTAAGGGTCATGGATTTTGCGGAAATAGTGGTACCTGAGGATGACTTAGGGGTCGGGCAGGGATAGGGCTAGGGTTAGGGTTAGGGTCAGGGTGAGAGATAACATTGAAATTGAAATGCCTGTGTCTTCCAGTGTGGGATGGAAAGGTAGTAGTAGCGTAAGTTCATGGGGAAGGGGAGGGATAATGTCAAATGTCAAGCACCTGGGTATTGTTACTTGGTCCTGCGGCTGAGGGTTAGGGTTACGGTTAGGAGTAGGTTTAGGTTTAGGGTTCCAATTCATGTACCTGACGTTTGGAGTGTGGGCATGATTGTTAGGGTTAGGGTTCTTCTTTTCGTATGGGTCATGGATAGTGCGGAAATAGCAGTACCTGAGGATGGCTTAGGATTCAGTCAGGGTTGGGGCTAGGGTTAGGGTTAGGGTCACGGTGAGAGATAGCATTGAAATTGAAATGCCTGTGTTTTCCAGTGTGGGTTGGAAAGTTAGTATTAGCGTCAATTAGTGGGGAGTTGGAGGTATAATGTCAAATTTTAAGCACCTAGGTATTGTGATTTGGTCCTGCAGCTTAGGGTTACGGTTAGGGTTAGGGTTGGGGATAGGAGCAGGTTTAGGTTCAGTTTTCCAATTCATGTGCCTGACGTTTGGAGTGTGGGAATGATTGTTTGGGTTAGGGTTCTTGTTTTCATAAGGGTCATGGATAGTGCGGAAATAGTGGTACCGGAGGATGGCTTAGGGTTCGGGCAGGGTTAGGGCTAGGGTTAGGGTTAGGGTCAGAGTGAGAGATAACATTGAAATTGAAATGCCTGTGCCTTCCAGTGTGAGTTGGAAAGTTAGTATTAGCGTCAATTAGTGGGGAGTTGGAGGTATAATGTCAAATTTTACACACCTGGGTAGTGTGATTTGGTCCTGCAGCTTAGGGTTAGGGTTAGGGTTGGGGATAGGAGCAGGTTTAGGTTTAGTTTTCCAATTCATGTGCCTGACGTTTGGAGTGTGGGAATGATTGTTTGGGTTAGGGTTCTTGTTTTCGTATGGGTCATGGATTTGGAGGAAAATGCCTTACTTGAGGATGACTTAGGGTTTGGGCAGGGATAGGGCTAGGGTTAGCGTTAGGGTCAGAGTGAGAGATAGAATTGAAATTGAAATACGTGTGTCTTCCAGTGTTTGTTGGAAAGTTAGTATAAGCGTAAGTTCGTGGGGAGGGGGAGGGATAATGTCAAATGTCAAGCACCTATGTATTGTGATTTGGACTTGTGGCTTAGGGTTAGGGTTTGGGTTGGGGTTAAGAGCATGTTTAGGCTAAGGGTTCCAATTCATGTACCAGACATTTGAAGTGTGCGTATGATTGTTAGGGTTAGGGCTCTTCTTAAGGGTCATGGATTTGGAGGAAAATGCCTTACTTGAGGATGACTCAGGGTTCGGGCAGGGATAGTGCTAGGGTTAGGGTTAGGGTCAGGCTGAGAGACAGCATTGAAATTGAAATGCGTGTGTCTTCCAGTGTTTGTTGGAAATTTAGTATTAGTGTAAGTTCATGGGGAGGGGGCGGGATAATGTCAAATGTCAAGCACCTGGGTATTGTTACTTGGTCCTGCGGCTGAGGGTTAGGGTTACGGTTAGGAGTAGGTTTAGGTTTAGCGTTCCAATTTATGGCCCTGACATTTGGAGTGTGGGTATGATTGTTAGGGTTAGGGTTCTTCTTTTCGTATGGGTCATGGATAGTGCGGAAATAGCAGTACCTGAGGATGGCTTAGGGTTCAGTCAGGGTTGGGGCTAGGGTTAGGGTTAGGGTCAGGGTGAGAGATAGCATTGAAATTGAAATGCCTGTGCCTTCCAGTGTGGGTTGGAAAGTTAGTATTAGCGTCAATTAGTGGGGAGTTGGAGGTATAATGTCAAATTTTACACACCTGGGTAGTGTGATTTGGTCCTGCAGCTTAGGGTTAGGGTTAGGGTTGGGGATAGGAGCAGGTTTAGGTTTAGTTTTCCAATTCATGTGCCTGACATTCGGAGTGTGGGAATGATTGTTTGGGTTAGGGTTCTTGTTTTCGTAAGGGTCATGGATAGTGTGGAAATAGTGGTACCGGAGGATGGCTTAGGGTTCGGGCAGGGTTAGGGCTAGGGTTAGGGTTAGGGTCAGAGTGAGAGATAACATTGAAATTGAAATGCCTGTGTTTTCCAGTGTGGGTTGGTGTTCCGGCCCGCGGGTAAGTCAACGGAGACCCTAGAGGGTGAGTGAGAATGACAAAGGATAGGGGACACGAGAGATGGAGACAAGACAGGTTTCTGATCAAGTCTCTTTTATTGCGGAAGCTGCTACAGCATATATACCGTAGGGCTAGAGGGAGGGAGCAAGGGGAGGGTACTGGGGCTACTTCCTTGTTGCCGGGTAGACTTGCAGCAGGCTTAGACATGTCCGTAAAAGCCACTCAAGAGTACTAGCTGGGGTGGGGGGGGACAAGGCCCCCCACAGGTCCTCCCTTTAAAATTATAATTTTAGAAAGGCGTCAGGAGAGCCAAGCCTGCGGGGGCTGAGCCTGTCTTGGGTCAGAGCGACATAAGTGTCTGCACCGTGCACCTTACCCATCATCGGTTAACCAGAGAATCAAGGCTCTGGCACCTGTCTTAGGCGGCACAAGAGGGCTCTCTCATTGCATGGCACGCTTGCTCAGTTGCCCGTCATTGGCTTGCCAGCCCACTCACCAGGTGGGGCGAGAACACTTCGCCACGGCAAGGACCTAATCAACGGTCTGGCATTCGTCCTGGTCAGCCATTGCCAATCTATGATAGTAGACCTGTATGGGTGCTGTTTTTATTGTCTCTACCCGGGCTCTAAGGAAGGCCATGATTTTGTTGTATATTATGGGCCCCAAGGAAATGAGCAGAAGTAAACCCAATAAGGGTCCCAGCAAAGGGAGGAGATAAGGGAGGAAACCATTGAGGCCAGTCCAGAGGGGATTTTGGGAGAATTCTTGTTGTTGTCTGTTTAGATCTTCCTGAAGTTCGCGAATTTTTTCCCCGACAATCTCAGATTTATTGGCATAGAAACAACAATGTTCATTTAGGGCTATGCAAATCCCTCCTTGTTTTGCCGTGAGGAGGTCCAGGCCCCTTCTATTTTGAAGGACCACCTCAGCCAGAGAATCAATCTGATCTTGTATATCTGTAAGAGTGTTGGAGAGAGCTTGAACATCATTAATCAACTGGTTGGATAATTTGGCATAGGAGTGTAACGCCACCCCGACGCCAGCAGAGCCAGTGGCAAGGGTGCCGGACACCCCCAGCCCCACGAGCAAAGGGACCAGTGAGACGGCTCTTTTATGTCGCCCAGCGATATAGTCAAAGCTGGGCAAGGGCACTGGCTCATCTCCAGGAATAAGGGAGATGTCCGGGAGGACAGTCGCCACCACGCACAGCCCAGTCCAATTAGTGGGGAGGGAGGTGAATGCCAAGCTCCCTCCACAGACGAGCACATGACCCGGGGCAGGACAAATGGCGGCAGGGCCATTAAGCACTACCGAGCAGAGAGAGACATTTTGGACTCCAACACGTATATCGAAGCTATTGTTGTGGCCCGAATTTAGATAACAAACTGAGGCATTGAACTGTACTGGCTGGACCCTGAAGGGCAGAGAAAAACTGCAATTGTAACTAGAACTGTTGGCATAGTCAGTTTGGTCGACAACTGGCAAGGCGAGGGGCAGGGGTGTGCCAAGGGTCAAGCATAGCCAACAATCTGCAGCAAAGGCTGGGTTAGATGTATTGATCAAATGATAAGTGGCCTCTAGGACACTCAGGGTTTGGGCGTCAGGGTCTGGGCCTCGAGGTTTGGGAAGGGCCAGTGGATGATAATTTAGGGAGGGGTACATCTCTTGGATGATAGTCTCCAGTTGTTTTGTATTTGCTCTTCCCTGAGCTGATCTGAAGGCCCGCCACCATCACATACATGAATTGGGGCTTGTGGCGGCCAGCAGACATCTTTGCCGGGACTGCCGTTGTAGGAGGGTTGGCCAAATTTAGGATATCCAGTGGGGCTGGAAAAGTCCCAGTCACCTCTGACGGAGCCCCTGTAAGTTTTTTGTAGAACAGCAGTTAGATATATTTCTCCATCAGAATGTGTACATTGTTGGGCTTCAGTGTAACAGGTAGAATGCATCTCTGTGGCCTTGGCACAATTGGCAGGGCATGGCCCTGGTTCGCCATTGACTGTTGGTATGACTTTAGGCTTAGGGACACAATCCCATTTTTGGTTATATCCTTCCACTAGCGTGGCCTCATAAACTAAGTAGGCAATCTTGTCACCACAATCAGTACTACGAGTGTAACTTGTGGGTGCAGCCCTGCCAGAACCCCCAGCACAGTCACAGGGGTTACCATACAGGGCAATGAGCAATTGTTCTTTGTTAACTGGTTGAAATCCACTTTTTGTTGTCGATGCCAGGAACAGCAACAGACCATGCAACGGAATCAGGGATGTCACCTTCTTAACCTGTAAGCAAAATTTCGTCCTGCGATGTAAACAAGGCTGGGCTGTAGATGAGAGGGTTAGGCTAACCTGATTAAGCTTTTGAAGATAACCAATGTGGGCATATTACAATAACATATTCAGAACTTAACCAATATAAACATTTTGTAACAACATATTCAGTGCTTAAATATCAAGGACAACCAATACAATCAATTTATAACATATTTAGATAATATTCATTGTGATATGTCTCCCATAAGATTATATAATATAAAATTTACTAGGGGGTCCCTTTAATGAATTAAGACCAGAATAATCATTTTCTGGGTGGCCACTTCTATATTCATCAAAGGGAGTTCCCATCTATAATCGTTTTGACAAACAATTAAGATTATATATCTTTTTATTTTATAACTGTTAATTGCAATTTGATTGTTGCGTGTGGGTGACAATGCACGTCACTTTCATAAAATAAATTTCAGTGGTACTTTGATCAATTAACAACCTGGGAAGAAAAGCATGTCTTTAATTTAATAATATTTATCTATAAGTCAATTTAACAATAGGTGAATATCCTTTGAAAAGGAAGGAACATATTGAGCTCAACTGTACGAACACAAACAACAGACAATAGACAAACATATGAGACAGTGTATAAAATTAGGGTGCACTCAAATATAACTGGCCAAATTGAATTATACTATTCTCTTTATGATTATTAGATTATAATTGTAGGCGCCATTGTTAACTGGTTGAAATTGGACAATGTTAGGTCATCGGCATCATCAACACGCTTATCAACTTGTTTTACTAAGCGTTCTGGAAGCCACCTGGCTGACTTCATTTCCTTGGAGTAAACACACACTGACCCTCGGCCCCAGACGAGTAGGGGGTCAGGCCCATGCCATGAGTGGTCCAGGGGGTCTCTCCACATCACAGAGGCAAATTGTTTTTGTGTCTCTGGTTGCCAGAAATGGTTGGCTGCAGATAATCCTTTGGCATACAAATTTAAGAAGTTAAGAATAAATAGTGCATGTGATATCAGGTTTCTAGGTGACCCCTTGATAGGGTACCATTCCCCTCTTTTTATTTTATCTAATGTAATTTTGAGTGTGAGGTTGGCTCTTTTTATAATGCCTTGTCCCTGTGGATTATATGGGATTCCCGTTATGTGTGTTATTTCTAATTGTTTGCAAAACTTTGAGAAGCCAGAACGGGTATAGCCTGGACCATTGTCTGTCTTAATTTGCTGTGGACATCCAAGTACTGAGAAGGCAACTAGAAGGTGGGCAATTACATGTTTAGTAGCCTCCCCGGATTGTAGGGTGGCAAATACAAATCCACTATATGTATTAATGTTGACATGTATATATTTAAGATTTCCAAATTTAGGGTAATGTGTGACATCCATATAGTGTATAACATACATTTGGGCCCAAGATTTACGTACGGCCTGAATAGCTGAAGCTACAAAGGACTGGCTCAATGGGCTGTACAATACCTGTAGAGTGTTTACCTAGCCCTTTGCCTGGAATGTACCCATTTTTAAACATCTGTATAGTGACAATTTTATTAGGGCTAGAAATAATCATCCCCATTTGTGATAATAGGTCTCTCCCCCATAGATTAATGGGTAACCCTGAGATGATATAAGGTTGAATGGTGCCCTGATTACCATCTTGGTCTCTCCAGGTCAGATCTTTGGCACTTTGTTTAGGATTTTGACTCTGACCTATACCCCTGAGATGGGTGAGGGTGTCTTTTAATGGCCATGCCTGAGGCCAATTTTTTTCCTTGATGATAGTTACATCAGCACCAGTGTCTACCAATCCAGAAAATTGTCTCCCATCCAACCACAAGGTCATGAGAGGCTTCTGGGCTGAAAGCATCTCCGACCAGTAGACATCGGATGAGCCGAATCCCTGGCTGCCTCGGGCATTGTTAAGAGCCTTATTAGAGGTAGAGAGAAGGGGAAGGAGTAACAATTGAGCAAATCTTCGGCCTGATTGAATGGTGTTAATGACTTTGGGGGAAGAAACCATAACTCTAATCTCTCCGGAATAATCACTATCAATCACCCCCGGGTAGATCAGCAACCCATCCATAGTGCTGCTGCTTCTGCCTATTACAAGCCCAAACGTCTCCTTAGGCAGGGGCCCAAAGACCCCTGTCAAAAGGGCCTGTACCCCCATTTCTGGAGTCAATACTGTGTGGGCGGTGGAACTGAGGTCCAGTCCGGCACTTCCTGTTGTTGCTCTGAAGAGGTCTGAAATGGATTGTTGCTTGCTGGAGCAAAATTGAGCACCCCGTAAATTTGTTTGGGTGCGGGGGCCTGGGGCTGGCCCCCTCTCCCGTTTCCCTGATCCGGGTTATGGACAAGCGGGAGGGGCCGGCCCTGAGCATCCGTCTTGGACCTACATTCTCTCTCCCAATGTCTTCCTCTATTGCATCGAGGGCAAGGCCCCGGAAGTGAGGCCCCAGGGGCCAACGCCCTAGGGGCCTGACATTCCTTGGCAAAATGACCCGTTGTCCCGCACCGGAAACACTTGTTACCCGGGCGGCGCGACAAAAACTGTTTGACCGTGTAACCCTGCATGGCGGCAGCCCTGGCAAGTCCCTGTTGGTAGGCAGTCCCAATTTCTGAGCAAAGGCGAATGTAACCTGAGAGATCAGTTTTCTTTTTATAAGGGCGGATGGCAGCCTGGCAAGCAGCATTAGCATTTTCAAAAGCAAGCTGTTTAACAAAATCTGTCCCGGTTTCTGCGCTCCCCAAAATCCGACCCGCTGCTGTGAGCAGGCTGTGAACAAAATCCGCGAAGGGCTCATCAGGCCCCTGTCGGATATTGGTGAGAGAAGCACTCACATCCCCTTTAGAAGGGAGCTTTCTCCAGGCTCTAGTGGCTGCGGTCTGAATCTGGGCATATAACCCCGCATCAAATTGCATCTGCTGATCGCTGGTAGCATAGGCCCTATCCCCTAGAAGCATATCAAGTATCCAACCATTACCCGCCTGAGCATTGCGTCTAGCAGTATCTCGGCAATTTTCAACATATTCAGATTTCCATAATAATCACCTCCTGTAAGGGTGGCGCGGGCCAGAGTCTGCCAATCAATTGGGGTGAGCCAATTTTCTGCCACCGATTCTAAAATAGCCATGGTGTAAGGTGCAGTGGCCCCGTATTGAGCTGCGGCCGTTTTAAGTTCTTTAATAACCTTGAAATCAAAATCACTATGGTGTCTCCACGCCTGTCCCTGTGCGTCAGCAGTCTCAGTTACAGGAAAGACTTCCACAGTTTCAAGTTCTAGGGGTACCCTTGATCCAGATGGCACCCTGGGGGTCGCCCCTCTAATGGGGGGTCGTGGCTTAAGGGTGTCTTCTCTACGGACATTTTCATGGGCTTTGCCTGTTCTTAAGCCTTCAAGCTGGGTATTAAGTTCTTGATGTTCCTTTTCTAACCTTATCTGTTCTTTTAGAAATTCTATTTTGTCCCAGAGTTCCTTTTGGGGATCAACAACAGGGCATGCTAGAGCGGGCGCAATGGGAGTGTTGGGTTCTGGAAGATAAGGAGGCGGACATTGAACTACGGGTGGCCAATCAGGATTGCGATATCTGGTTGCCTCCTCCTCGAGGTTGGCCCAGCCAGCCTCCCCCGGACCGTTCTGTGAAAGGGGGGGGTTTCTGAAATGTCGGAGGGAAGGATACAAGGCTGGTACCTCCTTAAAAGGCAGGGTGGGGTCAGAGGCAGGGGCTGAAAGAGTGGAGGCGGAAGCTGAGGAGCGCCGAAGCTTTTCTTTAAAAGGCTTGGAAGAGGCAGAGCCCGCCTGTAAGCCCTCATCAAGAACATTTTGTTTTTTCTTGTCTAAGTCATCGTCGCTATCAAAAGACATCAAGTCTTCTCCTTCATCCTTTGAGGGAGTCCCATCCCGCAGGGGCTCGGGCCTCGGCGCCATCTTGGCATCCTGCAGGGTATTTACAAACTCCTCACTCCGAGGGAGAGTGATCGACCCTTCCTCCGATCGGAGAGCTATCTCCCCGACCTGGATGGCTTGAGCCACCACCGGATCTTTGGTTTTTTGAGAGATAATGTCATTAATAAGATTCCAATAAGAAAATGCAGTGATCGGGACCTTTCCTGGTCTGCAAGTAGCATAATAATCCTTAAGGGCCTCCCCTACTCTTTTCCATCACCTCTCGTCAATGGTACCCTCGGCGGAAAACCAAGGGCAGAGATCTCTAATATAATCAAAAAATTTTAACAACTGTTTGACTGTAACCTTTACCCCTCATGCCTGTAAAGTTTCTTTAAGACCTTGTACAAATAACTCATGCTGGCTAATGCCCTGTCCCATAATCGCTGCTCAACTCACCGAGGTGCAAGAAAGACGGCAGGTTCACGTCAGACGCAATCCTCTTTTTTCTGTTTTATTTTATTGGGCCCCCGAGCAGCGTTCTTCACTGGATCCCCCCGTTCTCTGGCCCCACGTTGGGCGCCACTTGTCCCGGCCCGCGGGTAAGTCAACGGAGACCCTAGAGGGGGAGTGAGAATGACAAAGGACAGGGGACACGACAGATGGAGACAAGACAGGTTTCTGATCAAGTCTCGTTTATTGCGGAAGCTGCTACAGCATATATACCGTAGGGCTAGAGGGAGGGAGCAAGGGGAGGGTACTGGGGCTACTTCCTTGTTGCCGGGTAGACTTGCAGCAGGCTTAGGCATGTCGGTAAAAGGCACACAAGAGTACTAGCGGGGGGGGGGGACAGGGCCCCCCACAGGTTGGAAAGTTAGTATTAGCGTCAGTTCGTGGGGAGGGGGAGGGATAATGTCAAATGTCGAGCACCTGGGTATTGTGATTTGGACTTGCGGCTTAGGGTTAGGGTTTGGGTTGGGGTTAAGAACATGTTTAGGCTAAGGGTTCCAATTCATGTACCAGACGTTTCAAGTGTGCGTACGATTGTTAGGGTTAGGGCTCTTCTTATCTTAAGGGTCATGGATTTGGAGGAAAATGCCTTACTTGAGGATGACTTAGGGTTTGGGCAGGGATAGGGCTAGGGTTAGGATTAGGGTCAGGGTGAGAGACAGCATTGAAATTGAAATGCCTGTGCCCTCCAGTGTGGGTTGGAAAGTTATTAGTAACATAAGTTCCTGGGGAGGGGGAGGGATGATGTCAAATGTCAAGCACGTGTGCATTGTGATTTTGTCCTGCGGCTTAGGGTTAGGGTTAGGGTTGCGGTTAGGAGCAGGTTTAGGTTTAGTGTTCCAATTCATGTACCAGACGTTTGGAGTGTGAGTATGATTGTTAGGGTTGGGGTTCTTCTTTTCGTAAGCATCATGGATGGTGGGGAAATAGTGGTACCTGAGGATGGCTTAGGGTTCGGTCAGGGGTTGGGCTAGGGTTAGGGTTAGGGTCAGGGTGAGAGATAGCATTGAAATTGAAATGCCTGTGCCTTCCAGTGTGGGTTGGAAAGTTAGTATTAGCATCAGTTCGTGGGGAGGGGAAGGTATAATGTCAAATGTCAAGCACCTGGGTATTGTGATTTGGTCCTGCGGCTTAGGGTTATGGTTTGGGTTGGAGATAGGAGCAGGTTTAGGTTTAGTTTTCCAATTTATGTGCCTGACGTTTGGAGTGTGAGTATGATTGTTAGGGTTGGGGTTCTTCTTTTCGTAAGGGTCATGGATGACGTGGAAATAGCGGGATCTGAGGACGGCTTCGTGTTTGGCAGGGTTAGGGTAGGGTTAGGGTTAGGGTGAGGTTGAGAGATAGCATTGAAATTGAAATGGCTGTGTCTCCCGGTGTGGGTTGGAAAGTTAGTAGTAGTGTAAGTTCGGGGGGAAGGGAAGGGATAATGTCAAATGTCAAGCACCTGGGTATTGTGATTTGGTCCTGCGGCTTAGGGTTACGGTTAGGAATAGGTTTAGGTTTAGTGTTCCAATTCATGTACCTGACGTTTGGAGTGTGGGTATGATTGTTAGGGCTAGGGTTCTTCTTTTCGTAAGCATCATGGATGGTCCGGAAATAGCGGTACCTGAGGATGGCTTAGGGTTCAGTCAGGGTTGGGGCTAGGGTTAGGGTTAGGGCCAGGGTGAGAGATAGCATTGAAATTGAAATGCCTGTGCCTTCCAGTGTGGGTTGGAAAGTTAGTATTAGCATCAGTTCGTGGGGAGGGGAAGGTATAATGTCAAATGTCAAGCACCTGGGTATTGTGATTTGGTCCTGCGTCTTAGGGTTACGGTTTGGGTTGGAGATAGGAGCAGGTTTAGGTTTAGTTTTCCAATTTATGTGCCTGACGTTTGGAGTGTGAGTATGATTGTTAGGGTTGGGGTTCTTCTTTTCGTAAGGGTCATGGATGACGTGGAAATAGCGGGATCTGAGGATGGCTTCGTGTTTGGCAGGGTTAGGGTAGGGTTAGGGTTAGGGTGAGGTTGAGAGATAGCATTGAAATTGAAATGGCTGTGTCTCCCGGTGTGGGTTGGAAAGTTAGTAGTAGTGTAAGTTCGGGGGGAAGGGGAGGGATAATGTCAAATGTCAAGCACCTGGGTATTGTGATTTGGTCCTGCGGCTTAGGGTTACGGTTAGGAATAGGTTTAGGTTTAGTGTTCCAATTCATGTACCTGACGTTTGGAGTGTGGGTATGATTGTTAGGGCTAGGGTTCTTCTTTTCGTAAGCATCATGGATGGTCCGGAAATAGCGGTACCTGAGGATGGCTTAGGGTTCAGTCAGGGTTGGGGCTAGGGTTAGGGTTAGGGCCAGGGTGAGAGATAGCATTGAAATTGAAATGCCTGTGCCTTCCAGTGTGGGTTGGAAAGTTAGTATTAGCGTCAATTAGTGGGGAGTTGGAGGTATAATGTCAAATTTTAAGCACCTTTGTATTGTGATTTGGTCCTGCGGCTTAGGGTTAGGGTTTGGGTTGGAGATAGGAGCAGGTTTAGGTTTAGTTTTCCAATTCATGTGCCTGACGTTTGGAGTGTGAGTATGATTGTTAGGCTTGGGGTTCTTCTTTTCGTAAGGGTCATGGATGGTGCGGATATAGCGGTACCTGAGGATGGCTTAGGGTTCAGTCAGGGTTGGGGCTAGGGTTAGGGTTAGGGCCAGGGTGAGAGATTGCATTGAAATTGAAATGCCTGTGCCTTCCCGTGTGGGTTGGAAAGTTAGTATTAGCGTCAATTAGTGGGGAGTTGGAGGTATAATGTCAAATTTTAAGCACCTGGGTATTGTGATTTGGTCCTGCGGCTTAGGGTTACGGTTAGGAATAGGTTCAGGTTTAGTGTTCCAATTCATGTACCTGACGTTTGGAGTGTGGGTATGATTGTTAGGGTTAGGGTTCTTCTTTTCGTGAAGGTCATGGATAGTGCGGAAATAGCGGTATCTGAGGATGGCTTAGGGTTCGGTCCGGTTGGGGCTAGGGTTAGGATTAGGGTCAGGGTGAGAGATAGCATTGACATTGAAGTGCCTGTGTCTTCCAGTGTGGTTTGGAAAGTTAGTATTAGCAGAAGTTCGTGGGGAGGGGGAGGGATAATGTCAAATATCAAGCACCTGGTTATTGTGATTTGGTCCTGTGGCTTAGGGTTAGGGTTAGGCTTAGTAGTAGGTTTAGGTTTAGTGTTCCAATTCATGTACCTGACGTTTGGAGTGTGGGTATGATTGTTAGGGCTAGGGTTCTTCTTTTCGTAAGCATCATGGATGGTGCGGAAATAGCGGTACCTGAGGATGGCTTAGGGTTCAGTCAGGGTTGGGGCTAGGGTTAGGGTTAGGGTCAGGGTGAGAGATAGCATTGAAATTGAAATGCCTGTGCCTTCCAGTGTGGGTTGGAAAGTTAGTATTATCGTCAATTTGTGGGGAGTTGGAGGTATAATGTCAAATTTTGAGCACCTGGGTATTGTGATTTGGTCCTGCGGCTTAGGGTTAGGGTTAGGGTTGGGGATCGGAGCAGGTTTAGGTTTAGTTTTCCAATTCATGTGCCTGACGTTTGGAGTGTGGGAATGATTGTTTGGGTTAGGGTTCTTGTTTTCGTAAGGGTCATGGATAGTGCGGAAATAGTGGTACCGGAGGATGGCTTGGGGTTCGGGCAGGGTTAGGGCTAGGGTTAGGGTTAGGGTCAGAGTGAGAGATAACATTGAAATTGAAATGCCTGTGTTTTCCAGTGTGGGTTGGAAAGTTGGTATTAGCGTCAGTTCGTGGGGAGGGGGAGGGATAATGTCAAATGTCGAGCACCTGGGTGTTGTGATTTGGACTTGCGACTTAGGGTTAGGGTTTGGGTTGGGGTTGAGAGCATGTTTAGGCTAAGGGTTCCAATTCATGTACCAGACGTTTGAAGTGTGCGTACGATTGTTAGGGTTAGGGCTCTTCTTATCTTAAGGGTCATGGATTTGGAGGAAAATGCCTTACTTGAGGATGACTTAGGGTTTGGGCAGGGATAGGGCTAGGGTTAGGATTAGGGTCAGGGTGAGAGACAGCATTGAAATTGAAATGCCTGTGCCCTCCAGTGTGGGTTGGAAAGTTATTAGTAACATAAGTTCCTGGGGAGGGGGAGGGATGATGTCAAATGTCAAGCACGTGTGCATTGTGATTTTGTCCTGCGGCTTAGGGTTAGGGTTAGGGTTGCGGTTAGGAGCAGGTTTAGGTTTAGTGTTCCAATTCATGTACCAGACGTTTGGAGTGTGAGTATGATTGTTAGGGTTGGGGTTCTTCTTTTCGTAAGGGTCATGGATGGTGCGGAAATAGCGGTACCTGAGGATGGCTTAGGGTTCAGTCAGGGTTGGGGCTAGGGTTAGGGTTAGGGTCAGGGTGAGAGATACAATTGAAATTGAAATGCCTGTGCCTTCCAGTGTGGGTTGGAAAGTTAGTATTAGCGTCAATTTGTGGGGAGTTGGAGGTATAATGTCAAATTTTGAGCACCTGGGTATTGTGATTTGGTCCTGCGGCTTAGGGTTAGGGTTAGGGTTGGGGATCGGAGCAGGTTTAGGTTTAGTTTTCCAATTCATGTGCCTGACGTTTGGAGTGTGGGAATGATTGTTTGGGTTAGGGTTCTTGTTTTCGTAAGGGTCATGGATAGTGCGGAAATAGTGGTACCGGAGGATGGCTTGGGGTTCGGGCAGGGTTAGGGCTAGGGTTAGGGTTAGGGTCAGAGTGAGAGATAACATTGAAAGTGAAATGCCTGTGTTTTCCAGTGTGGGTTGGAAAGTTGGTATTAGCGTCAGTTCGTGGGGAGGGGGAGGGATAATGTCAAATGTCGAGCACCTGGGTATTGTGATTTGGTCCTGCGGCTTAGGGTTACGGTTTGGGTTGGAGATAGGAGCAGGTTTAGGTTTAGTTTTCCAATTTATGTGCCTGACGTTTGGAGTGTGAGTATGATTGTTAGGGTTGGGGTTCTTCTTTTCGTAAGGGTCATGGATGACGTGGAAATAGCGGGATCTGAGGATGGCTTCGTGTTTGGCAGGGTTAGGGTAGGGTTAGGGTTAGGGTGAGGTTGAGAGATAGCATTGAAATTGAAATGGCTGTGTCTCCCGGTGTGGGTTGGAAAGTTAGTAGTAGTGTAAGTTCGGGGGGAAGGGGAGGGATAATGTCAAATGTCAAGCACCTGGGTATTGTGATCTGGTCCTGTGGCTTAGGGTTACGGTTAGGAATAGGTTTAGGTTTAGTGTTCCAATTCATGTACCTGACGTTTGGAGTGTGGGTATGATTGTTAGGGCTAGGGTTCTTCTTTTTGTAAGCATCATGGATGGTCCGGAAATAGCGGTACCTGAGGATGGCTTAGGGTTCAGTCAGGGTTGGGGCTAGGGTTAGGGTTAGGGCCAGGGTGAGAGATAGCATTGAAATTGAAATGCCTGTGCCTTCCAGTGTGGGTTGGAAAGTTAGTATTAGCGTCAATTAGTGGGGAGTTGGAGGTATAATGTCAAATTTTAAGCACCTTTGTATTGTGATTTGGTCCTGCGGCTTAGGGTTAGGGTTTGGGTTGGAGATAGGAGCAGGTTTAGGTTTAGTTTTCCAATTCATGTGCCTGACGTTTGGAGTGTGAGTATGATTGTTAGGCTTGGGGTTCTTCTTTTCGTAAGGGTCATGGATGGTGCGGATATAGCGGTACCTGAGGATGGCTTAGGGTTCAGTCAGGGTTGGGGCTAGGGTTAGGGTTAGGGCCAGGGTGAGAGATTGCATTGAAATTGAAATGCCTGTGCCTTCCCGTGTGGGTTGGAAAGTTAGTATTAGCGTCAATTAGTGGGGAGTTGGAGGTATAATGTCAAATTTTAAGCACCTGGGTATTGTGATTTGGTCCTGCGGCTTAGGGTTACGGTTAGGAATAGGTTCAGGTTTAGTGTTCCAATTCATGTACCTGACGTTTGGAGTGTGGGTATGATTGTTAGGGTTAGGGTTCTTCTTTTCGTAAAGGTCATGGATAGTGCGGAAATAGCGGTATCTGAGGATGGCTTAGGGTTCGGTCACGGTTGGGGCTAGGGTTAGGATTAGGGTCAGGGTGAGAGATAGCATTGACATTGAAGTGCCTGTGTCTTCCAGTGTGGTTTGGAAAGTTAGTATTAGCAGAAGTTCGTGGGGAGGGGGAGGGATAATGTCAAATATCAAGCACCTGGTTATTGTGATTTGGTCCTGTGGCTTAGGGTTAGGGTTAGGCTTAGTAGTAGGTTTAGGTTTAGTGTTCCAATTCATGTACCTGACGTTTGGAGTGTGGGTATGATTGTTAGGGCTAGGGTTCTTCTTTTCGTAAGCATCATGGATGGTGCGGAAATAGCGGTACCTGAGGATGGCTTAGGGTTCAGTCAGGGTTGGGGCTAGGGTTAGGGTTAGGGTCAGGGTGAGAGATAGCATTGAAATTGAAATGCCTGTGCCTTCCAGTGTGGGTTGGAAAGTTAGTATTATCGTCAATTTGTGGGGAGTTGGAGGTATAATGTCAAATTTTGAGCACCTGGGTATTGTGATTTGGTCCTGCGGCTTAGGGTTAGGGTTAGGGTTGGGGATCGGAGCAGGTTTAGGTTTAGTTTTCCAATTCATGTGCCTGACGTTTGGAGTGTGGGAATGATTGTTTGGGTTAGGGTTCTTGTTTTCGTAAGGGTCATGGATAGTGCGGAAATAGTGGTACCGGAGGATGACTTGGGGTTCGGGCAGGGTTAGGGCTAGGGTTAGGGTTAGGGTCAGAGTGAGAGATAACATTGAAATTGAAATGCCTGTGTTTTCCAGTGTGGGTTGGAAAGTTGGTATTAGCGTCAGTTCGTGGGGAGGGGGAGGGATAATGTCAAATGTCGAGCACCTGGGTGTTGTGATTTGGACTTGCGACTTAGGGTTAGGGTTTGGGTTGGGGTTGAGAGCATGTTTAGGCTAAGGGTTCCAATTCATGTACCAGACGTTTGAAGTGTGCGTACGATTGTTAGGGTTAGGGCTCTTCTTATCTTAAGGGTCATGGATTTGGAGGAAAATGCCTTACTTGAGGATGACTTAGGGTTTGGGCAGGGATAGGGCTAGGGTTAGGATTAGGGTCAGGGTGAGAGACAGCATTGAAATTGAAATGCCTGTGCCCTCCAGTGTGGGTTGGAAAGTTATTAGTAACATAAGTTCCTGGGGAGGGGGAGGGATGATGTCAAATGTCAAGCACGTGTGCATTGTGATTTTGTCCTGCGGCTTAGGGTTAGGGTTAGGGTTGCGGTTAGGAGCAGGTTTAGGTTTAGTGTTCCAATTCATGTACCAGACGTTTGGAGTGTGAGTATGATTGTTAGGGTTGGGGTTCTTCTTTTCGTAAGCATCATGGATGGTGGGGAAATAGTGGTACCTGAGGATGGCTTAGGGTTCGGTCAGGGGTTGGGCTAGGGTTAGGGTTAGGGTCAGGGTGAGAGATAGCATTGAAATTGAAATGCCTGTGCCTTCCAGTGTGGGTTGGAAAGTTAGTATTAGCATCAGTTCGTGGGGAGGGGAAGGTATAATGTCAAATGTCAAGCACCTGGGTATTGTGATTTGGTCCTGCGGCTTAGGGTTACGGTTTGGGTTGGAGATAGGAGCAGGTTTAGGTTTAGTTTTCCAATTTATGTGCCTGACGTTTGGAGTGTGAGTATGATTGTTAGGGTTGGGGTTCTTCTTTTCGTAAGGGTCATGGATGACGTGGAAATAGCGGGATCTGAGGACGGCTTCGTGTTTGGCAGGGTTAGGGTAGGGTTAGGGTTAGGGTGAGGTTGAGAGATAGCATTGAAATTGAAATGGCTGTGTCTCCCGGTGTGGGTTGGAAAGTTAGTAGTAGTGTAAGTTCGGGGGGAAGGGAAGGGATAATGTCAAATGTCAAGCACCTGGGTATTGTGATTTGGTCCTGCGGCTTAGGGTTACGGTTAGGAATAGGTTTAGGTTTAGTGTTCCAATTCATGTACCTGACGTTTGGAGTGTGGGTATGATTGTTAGGGCTAGGGTTCTTCTTTTCGTAAGCATCATGGATGGTCCGGAAATAGCGGTACCTGAGGATGGCTTAGGGTTCAGTCAGGGTTGGGGCTAGGGTTAGGGTTAGGGCCAGGGTGAGAGATAGCATTGAAATTGAAATGCCTGTGCCTTCCAGTGTGGGTTGGAAAGTTAGTATTAGCATCAGTTCGTGGGGAGGGGAAGGTATAATGTCAAATGTCAAGCACCTGGGTATTGTGATTTGGTCCTGCGTCTTAGGGTTACGGTTTGGGTTGGAGATAGGAGCAGGTTTAGGTTTAGTTTTCCAATTTATGTGCCTGACGTTTGGAGTGTGAGTATGATTGTTAGGGTTGGGGTTCTTCTTTTCGTAAGGGTCATGGATGACGTGGAAATAGCGGGATCTGAGGATGGCTTCGTGTTTGGCAGGGTTAGGGTAGGGTTAGGGTTAGGGTGAGGTTGAGAGATAGCATTGAAATTGAAATGGCTGTGTCTCCCGGTGTGGGTTGGAAAGTTAGTAGTAGTGTAAGTTCGGGGGGAAGGGGAGGGATAATGTCAAATGTCAAGCACCTGGGTATTGTGATTTGGTCCTGCGGCTTAGGGTTACGGTTAGGAATAGGTTTAGGTTTAGTGTTCCAATTCATGTACCTGACGTTTGGAGTGTGGGTATGATTGTTAGGGCTAGGGTTCTTCTTTTCGTAAGCATCATGGATGGTCCGGAAATAGCGGTACCTGAGGATGGCTTAGGGTTCAGTCAGGGTTGGGGCTAGGGTTAGGGTTAGGGCCAGGGTGAGAGATAGCATTGAAATTGAAATGCCTGTGCCTTCCAGTGTGGGTTGGAAAGTTAGTATTAGCGTCAATTAGTGGGGAGTTGGAGGTATAATGTCAAATTTTAAGCACCTTTGTATTGTGATTTGGTCCTGCGGCTTAGGGTTAGGGTTTGGGTTGGAGATAGGAGCAGGTTTAGGTTTAGTTTTCCAATTCATGTGCCTGACGTTTGGAGTGTGAGTATGATTGTTAGGCTTGGGGTTCTTCTTTTCGTAAGGGTCATGGATGGTGCGGATATAGCGGTACCTGAGGATGGCTTAGGGTTCAGTCAGGGTTGGGGCTAGGGTTAGGGTTAGGGCCAGGGTGAGAGATTGCATTGAAATTGAAATGCCTGTGCCTTCCCGTGTGGGTTGGAAAGTTAGTATTAGCGTCAATTAGTGGGGAGTTGGAGGTATAATGTCAAATTTTAAGCACCTGGGTATTGTGATTTGGTCCTGCGGCTTAGGGTTACGGTTAGGAATAGGTTCAGGTTTAGTGTTCCAATTCATGTACCTGACGTTTGGAGTGTGGGTATGATTGTTAGGGTTAGGGTTCTTCTTTTCGTGAAGGTCATGGATAGTGCGGAAATAGCGGTATCTGAGGATGGCTTAGGGTTCGGTCCGGTTGGGGCTAGGGTTAGGATTAGGGTCAGGGTGAGAGATAGCATTGACATTGAAGTGCCTGTGTCTTCCAGTGTGGTTTGGAAAGTTAGTATTAGCAGAAGTTCGTGGGGAGGGGGAGGGATAATGTCAAATATCAAGCACCTGGTTATTGTGATTTGGTCCTGTGGCTTAGGGTTAGGGTTAGGCTTAGTAGTAGGTTTAGGTTTAGTGTTCCAATTCATGTACCTGACGTTTGGAGTGTGGGTATGATTGTTAGGGCTAGGGTTCTTCTTTTCGTAAGCATCATGGATGGTGCGGAAATAGCGGTACCTGAGGATGGCTTAGGGTTCAGTCAGGGTTGGGGCTAGGGTTAGGGTTAGGGTCAGGGTGAGAGATAGCATTGAAATTGAAATGCCTGTGCCTTCCAGTGTGGGTTGGAAAGTTAGTATTATCGTCAATTTGTGGGGAGTTGGAGGTATAATGTCAAATTTTGAGCACCTGGGTATTGTGATTTGGTCCTGCGGCTTAGGGTTAGGGTTAGGGTTGGGGATCGGAGCAGGTTTAGGTTTAGTTTTCCAATTCATGTGCCTGACGTTTGGAGTGTGGGAATGATTGTTTGGGTTAGGGTTCTTGTTTTCGTAAGGGTCATGGATAGTGCGGAAATAGTGGTACCGGAGGATGGCTTGGGGTTCGGGCAGGGTTAGGGCTAGGGTTAGGGTTAGGGTCAGAGTGAGAGATAACATTGAAATTGAAATGCCTGTGTTTTCCAGTGTGGGTTGGAAAGTTGGTATTAGCGTCAGTTCGTGGGGAGGGGGAGGGATAATGTCAAATGTCGAGCACCTGGGTGTTGTGATTTGGACTTGCGACTTAGGGTTAGGGTTTGGGTTGGGGTTGAGAGCATGTTTAGGCTAAGGGTTCCAATTCATGTACCAGACGTTTGAAGTGTGCGTACGATTGTTAGGGTTAGGGCTCTTCTTATCTTAAGGGTCATGGATTTGGAGGAAAATGCCTTACTTGAGGATGACTTAGGGTTTGGGCAGGGATAGGGCTAGGGTTAGGATTAGGGTCAGGGTGAGAGACAGCATTGAAATTGAAATGCCTGTGCCCTCCAGTGTGGGTTGGAAAGTTATTAGTAACATAAGTTCCTGGGGAGGGGGAGGGATGATGTCAAATGTCAAGCACGTGTGCATTGTGATTTTGTCCTGCGGCTTAGGGTTAGGGTTAGGGTTGCGGTTAGGAGCAGGTTTAGGTTTAGTGTTCCAATTCATGTACCAGACGTTTGGAGTGTGAGTATGATTGTTAGGGTTGGGGTTCTTCTTTTCGTAAGGGTCATGGATGACGTGGAAATAGCGGGATCTGAGGATGGCTTCGTGTTTGGCAGGGTTAGGGTAGGGTTAGGGTTAGGGTGAGGTTGAGAGATAGCATTGAAATTGAAATGGCTGTGTCTCCCGGTGTGGGTTGGAAAGTTAGTAGTAGTGTAAGTTCGGGGGGAAGGGGAGGGATAATGTCAAATGTCAAGCACCTGGGTATTGTGATTTGGTCCTGTGGCTTAGGGTTACGGTTAGGAATAGGTTTAGGTTTAGTGTTCCAATTCATGTACCTGACGTTTGGAGTGTGGGTATGATTGTTAGGGCTAGGGTTCTTCTTTTTGTAAGCATCATGGATGGTCCGGAAATAGCGGTACCTGAGGATGGCTTAGGGTTCAGTCAGGGTTGGGGCTAGGGTTAGGGTTAGGGCCAGGGTGAGAGATAGCATTGAAATTGAAATGCCTGTGCCTTCCAGTGTGGGTTGGAAAGTTAGTATTAGCGTCAATTAGTGGGGAGTTGGAGGTATAATGTCAAATTTTAAGCACCTTTGTATTGTGATTTGGTCCTGCGGCTTAGGGTTAGGGTTTGGGTTGGAGATAGGAGCAGGTTTAGGTTTAGTTTTCCAATTCATGTGCCTGACGTTTGGAGTGTGAGTATGATTGTTAGGCTTGGGGTTCTTCTTTTCGTAAGGGTCATGGATGGTGCGGATATAGCGGTACCTGAGGATGGCTTAGGGTTCAGTCAGGGTTGGGGCTAGGGTTAGGGTTAGGGCCAGGGTGAGAGATTGCATTGAAATTGAAATGCCTGTGCCTTCCCGTGTGGGTTGGAAAGTTAGTATTAGCGTCAATTAGTGGGGAGTTGGAGGTATAATGTCAAATTTTAAGCACCTGGGTATTGTGATTTGGTCCTGCGGCTTAGGGTTACGGTTAGGAATAGGTTCAGGTTTAGTGTTCCAATTCATGTACCTGACGTTTGGAGTGTGGGTATGATTGTTAGGGTTAGGGTTCTTCTTTTCGTAAAGGTCATGGATAGTGCGGAAATAGCGGTATCTGAGGATGGCTTAGGGTTCGGTCACGGTTGGGGCTAGGGTTAGGATTAGGGTCAGGGTGAGAGATAGCATTGACATTGAAGTGCCTGTGTCTTCCAGTGTGGTTTGGAAAGTTAGTATTAGCAGAAGTTCGTGGGGAGGGGGAGGGATAATGTCAAATATCAAGCACCTGGTTATTGTGATTTGGTCCTGTGGCTTAGGGTTAGGGTTAGGCTTAGTAGTAGGTTTAGGTTTAGTGTTCCAATTCATGTACCTGACGTTTGGAGTGTGGGTATGATTGTTAGGGCTAGGGTTCTTCTTTTCGTAAGCATCATGGATGGTGCGGAAATAGCGGTACCTGAGGATGGCTTAGGGTTCAGTCAGGGTTGGGGCTAGGGTTAGGGTTAGGGTCAGGGTGAGAGATAGCATTGAAATTGAAATGCCTGTGCCTTCCAGTGTGGGTTGGAAAGTTAGTATTATCGTCAATTTGTGGGGAGTTGGAGGTATAATGTCAAATTTTGAGCACCTGGGTATTGTGATTTGGTCCTGCGGCTTAGGGTTAGGGTTAGGGTTGGGGATCGGAGCAGGTTTAGGTTTAGTTTTCCAATTCATGTGCCTGACGTTTGGAGTGTGGGAATGATTGTTTGGGTTAGGGTTCTTGTTTTCGTAAGGGTCATGGATAGTGCGGAAATAGTGGTACCGGAGGATGGCTTGGGGTTCGGGCAGGGTTAGGGCTAGGGTTAGGGTTAGGGTCAGAGTGAGAGATAACATTGAAATTGAAATGCCTGTGTTTTCCAGTGTGGGTTGGAAAGTTGGTATTAGCGTCAGTTCGTGGGGAGGGGGAGGGATAATGTCAAATGTCGAGCACCTGGGTGTTGTGATTTGGACTTGCGACTTAGGGTTAGGGTTTGGGTTGGGGTTGAGAGCATGTTTAGGCTAAGGGTTCCAATTCATGTACCAGACGTTTGAAGTGTGCGTACGATTGTTAGGGTTAGGGCTCTTCTTATCTTAAGGGTCATGGATTTGGAGGAAAATGCCTTACTTGAGGATGACTTAGGGTTTGGGCAGGGATAGGGCTAGGGTTAGGATTAGGGTCAGGGTGAGAGACAGCATTGAAATTGAAATGCCTGTGCCCTCCAGTGTGGGTTGGAAAGTTATTAGTAACATAAGTTCCTGGGGAGGGGGAGGGATGATGTCAAATGTCAAGCACGTGTGCATTGTGATTTTGTCCTGCGGCTTAGGGTTAGGGTTAGGGTTGCGGTTAGGAGCAGGTTTAGGTTTAGTGTTCCAATTCATGTACCAGACGTTTGGAGTGTGAGTATGATTGTTAGGGTTGGGGTTCTTCTTTTCGTAAGCATCATGGATGGTGGGGAAATAGTGGTACCTGAGGATGGCTTAGGGTTCGGTCAGGGTTGGGCTAGGGTTAGGGTTAGGGTCAGGGTGAGAGATAGCATTGAAATTGAAATGCCTGTGCCTTCCAGTGTGGGTTGGAAAGTTAGTATTAGCATCAGTTCGTGGGGAGGGGAAGGTATAATGTCAAATGTCAAGCACCTGGGTATTGTGATTTGGTCCTGCGGCTTAGGGTTACGGTTAGGAATAGGTTTAGGTTTAGTGTTCCAATTCATGTACCTGACGTTTGGAGTGTGGGTATGATTGTTAGGGCTAGGGTTCTTCTTTTCGTAAGCATCATGGATGGTCCGGAAATAGCGGTACCTGAGGATGGCTTAGGGTTCAGTCAGGGTTGGGGCTAGGGTTAGGGTTAGGGCCAGGGTGAGAGATAGCATTGAAATTGAAATGCCTGTGCCTTCCAGTGTGGGTTGGAAAGTTAGTATTAGCATCAGTTCGTGGGGAGGGGAAGGTATAATGTCAAATGTCAAGCACCTGGGTATTGTGATTTGGTCCTGCGTCTTAGGGTTACGGTTTGGGTTGGAGATAGGAGCAGGTTTAGGTTTAGTTTTCCAATTTATGTGCCTGACGTTTGGAGTGTGAGTATGATTGTTAGGGTTGGGGTTCTTCTTTTCGTAAGGGTCATGGATGACGTGGAAATAGCGGGATCTGAGGATGGCTTCGGGTTTGGCAGGGTTAGGGTAGGGTTAGGGTTAGGGTGAGGTTGAGAGATAGCATTGAAATTGAAATGCCTGTGTCTCCCGGTGTGGGTTGGAAAGTTAGTAGTAGTGTAAGTTCGGGGGGAAGGGGAGGGATAATGTCAAATGTCAAGCACCTGGGTATTGTGATTTGGTCCTGCGGCTTAGGGTTACGGTTAGGAATAGGTTTAGGTTTAGTGTTCCAATTCATGTACCTGACGTTTGGAGTGTGGGTATGATTGTTAGGGCTAGGGTTCTTCTTTTCGTAAGCATCATGGATGGTGCGGAAATAGCGGTACCTGAGGATGGCTTAGGGTTCAGTCAGGGTTGGGGCTAGGGTTAGGGTTAGGGCCAGGGTGAGAGATAGCATTGAAATTGAAATGCCTGTGCCTTCCAGTGTGGGTTGGAAAGTTAGTATTAGCGTCAATTAGTGGGGAGTTGGAGGTATAATGTCAAATTTTAAGCACCTTTGTATTGTGATTTGGTCCTGCGGCTTAGGGTTAGGGTTTGGGTTGGAGATAGGAGCAGGTTTAGGTTTAGTTTTCCAATTCATGTGCCTGACGTTTGGAGTGTGAGTATGATTGTTAGGCTTGGGGTTCTTCTTTTCGTAAGGGTCATGGATGGTGCGGAAATAGCGGTACCTGAGGATGGCTTAGGGTTCAGTCAGGGTTGGGGCTAGGGTTAGGGTTAGGGCCAGGGTGAGAGATTGCATTGAAATTGAAATGCCTGTGCCTTCCCGTGTGGGTTGGAAAGTTAGTATTAGCGTCAATTAGTGGGGAGTTGGAGGTATAATGTCAAATTTTAAGCACCTGGGTATTGTGATTTGGTCCTGCGGCTTAGGGTTACGGTTAGGAATAGGTTCAGGTTTAGTGTTCCAATTCATGTACCTGACGTTTGGAGTGTGGGTATGATTGTTAGGGTTAGGGTTCTTCTTTTCGTAAGGTCATGGATAGTGCGGAAATAGCGGTATCTGAGGATGGCTTAGGGTTCGGTCCGGTTGGGGCTAGGGTTAGGATTAGGGTCAGGGTGAGAGATAGCATTGACATTGAAGTGCCTGTGTCTTCCAGTGTGGTTTGGAAAGTTAGTATTAGCAGAAGTTCGTGGGGAGGGGGAGGGATAATGTCAAATATCAAGCACCTGGTTATTGTGATTTGGTCCTGTGGCTTAGGGTTAGGGTTAGGCTTAGTAGTAGGTTTAGGTTTAGTGTTCCAATTCATGTACCTGACGTTTGGAGTGTGGGTATGATTGTTAGGGCTAGGGTTCTTCTTTTCGTAAGCATCATGGATGGTGCGGAAATAGCGGTACCTGAGGATGGCTTAGGGTTCAGTCAGGGTTGGGGCTAGGGTTAGGGTTAGGGTCAGGGTGAGAGATAGCATTGAAATTGAAATGCCTGTGCCTTCCAGTGTGGGTTGGAAAGTTAGTATTATCGTCAATTTGTGGGGAGTTGGAGGTATAATGTCAAATTTTGAGCACCTGGGTATTGTGATTTGGTCCTGCGGCTTAGGGTTAGGGTTAGGGTTGGGGATCGGAGCAGGTTTAGGTTTAGTTTTCCAATTCATGTGCCTGACGTTTGGAGTGTGGGAATGATTGTTTGGGTTAGGGTTCTTGTTTTCGTAAGGGTCATGGATAGTGCGGAAATAGTGGTACCGGAGGATGGCTTGGGGTTCGGGCAGGGTTAGGGCTAGGGTTAGGGTTAGGGTCAGAGTGAGAGATAACATTGAAATTGAAATGCCTGTGTTTTCCAGTGTGGGTTGGAAAGTTGGTATTAGCGTCAGTTCGTGGGGAGGGGGAGGGATAATGTCAAATGTCGAGCACCTGGGTGTTGTGATTTGGACTTGCGACTTAGGGTTAGGGTTTGGGTTGGGGTTGAGAGCATGTTTAGGCTAAGGGTTCCAATTCATGTACCAGACGTTTGAAGTGTGCGTACGATTGTTAGGGTTAGGGCTCTTCTTATCTTAAGGGTCATGGATTTGGAGGAAAATGCCTTACTTGAGGATGACTTAGGGTTTGGGCAGGGATAGGGCTAGGGTTAGGATTAGGGTCAGGGTGAGAGACAGCATTGAAATTGAAATGCCTGTGCCCTCCAGTGTGGGTTGGAAAGTTATTAGTAACATAAGTTCCTGGGGAGGGGGAGGGATGATGTCAAATGTCAAGCACGTGTGCATTGTGATTTTGTCCTGCGGCTTAGGGTTAGGGTTAGGGTTGCGGTTAGGAGCAGGTTTAGGTTTAGTGTTCCAATTCATGTACCAGACGTTTGGAGTGTGAGTATGATTGTTAGGGTTGGGGTTCTTCTTTTCGTAAGCATCATGGATGGTGGGGAAATAGTGGTACCTGAGGATGGCTTAGGGTTCGGTCAGGGGTTGGGCTAGGGTTAGGGTTAGGGTCAGGGTGAGAGATAGCATTGAAATTGAAATGCCTGTGCCTTCCAGTGTGGGTTGGAAAGTTAGTATTAGCATCAGTTCGTGGGGAGGGGAAGGTATAATGTCAAATGTCAAGCACCTGGGTATTGTGATTTGGTCCTGCGGCTTAGGGTTACGGTTTGGGTTGGAGATAGGAGCAGGTTTAGGTTTAGTTTTCCAATTCATGTGCCTGACGTTTGGAGTGTGAGTATGATTGTTAGGGTTGGGGTTCTTCTTTTCGTAAGGGTCATGGATGACGTGGAAATAGCGGGATCTGAGGATGGCTTCGTGTTTGGCAGGGTTAGGGTAGGGTTAGGGTTAGGGTGAGGTGAGAGATAGCATTGAAATTGAAATGGCTGTGTCTCCCGGTGTGGGTTGGAAAGTTAGTAGTAGTGTAAGTTCGGGGGAAGGGAGGGATAATGTCAAATGTCAAGCACCTGGGTATTGTGATTTGGTCCTGCGGCTTAGGGTTACGGTTAGGAATAGGTTTAGGTTTAGTGTTCCAATTCATGTACCTGACGTTTGGAGTGTGGGTATGATTGTTAGGGCTAGGGTTCTTCTTTTCGTAAGCATCATGGATGGTCCGGAAATAGCGGTACCTGAGGATGGCTTAGGGTTCAGTCAGGGTTGGGGCTAGGGTTAGGGTTAGGGCCAGGGTGAGAGATAGCATTGAAATTGAAATGCCTGTGCCTTCCAGTGTGGGTTGGAAAGTTAGTATTAGCATCAGTTCGTGGGGAGGGGAAGGTATAATGTCAAATGTCAAGCACCTGGGTATTGTGATTTGGTCCTGCGGCTTAGGGTTACGGTTTGGGTTGGAGATAGGAGCAGGTTTAGGTTTAGTTTTCCAATTCATGTGCCTGACGTTTGGAGTGTGAGTATGATTGTTAGGGTTGGGGTTCTTCTTTTCGTAAGGGTCATGGATGACGTGGAAATAGCGGTACCTGAGGATGGCTTAGTGTTTGGCAGGGTTAGGGTAGGGTTAGGGTTAGGGTGAGGTTGAGAGATAGCATTGAAATTGAAATGCCTGTGTCTCCCGGTGTGGGTTGGAAAGTTAGTAGTAGTGTAAGTTCGGGGGAGGGGAGGGATAATGTCAAATGTCAAGCACCTGGGTATTGTGATTTGGTCCTGCGGCTTAGGGTTACGGTTAGGAATAGGTTTAGGTTTAGTGTTCCAATTCATGTACCTGACGTTTGGAGTGTGGGTATGATTGTTAGGGTTAGGGTTCTTCTTTTCGTAAGCATCATGGATGGTGCGGAAATAGCGGTACCTGAGGATGGCTTAGGGTTCGGTCAGGGTTGGGGCTAGGGTTAGGGTTAGGGTCAGGGTGAGAGATAGCATTGAAATTGAAATGCCTGTGCCTTCCAGTGTGGGTTGGAAAGTTAGTATTAGCGTCAATTCGTGGGGAGTTGGAGGTATAATGTCAAATTTAAGCACCTGGGTATTGTGATTTGGTCCTGCGGCTTAGGGTTAGGGTTTGGGTTGGAGATAGGAGCAGGTTTAGGTTTAGTTTTCCAATTCATGTGCCTGACGTTTGGAGTGTGAGTATGATTGTTAGGCTTGGGGTTCTTCTTTTCGTAAGGGTCATGGATGGTGCGGAAATAGCGGTACCTGAGGATGGCTTAGGGTTCAGTCAGGGTTGGGGCTAGGGTTAGGGTTAGGGTCAGGGTGAGAGATAGCATTGAAATTGAAATGCCTGTGCCTTCCCGTGTGGGTTGGAAAGTTAGTATTAGCGTCAATTAGTGGGGAGTTGGAGGTATAATGTCAAATTTTAAGCACCTGGGTATTGTGATTTGGTCCTGCGGCTTAGGGTTACGGTTAGGAATAGGTTCAGGTTTAGTGTTCCAATTCATGTACCTGACGTTTGGAGTGTGGGTATGATTGTTAGGGTTAGGGTTCTTCTTTTCGTAAGGTCATGGATAGTGCGGAAATAGCGGTATCTGAGGATGGCTTAGGGTTCGGTCAGGTTGGGGCTAGGGTTAGGATTAGGGTCAGGGTGAGAGATAGCATTGACATTGAAATGCCTGTGTCTTCCAGTGTGGTTGGAAAGTTAGTATTAGCAGAAGTTCGTGGGGAGGGGGAGGGATAATGTCAAATATCAAGCACCTGGTTATTGTGATTTGGTCCTGTGGCTTAGGGTTAGGGTTAGGCTTAGTAGTAGGTTTAGGTTTAGTGTTCCAATTCATGTACCTGACGTTTGGAGTGTGGGTATGATTGTTAGGGCTAGGGTTCTTCTTTTCGTAAGCATCATGGATGGTGCGGAAATAGCGGTACCTGAGGATGGCTTAGGGTTCAGTCAGGGTTGGGGCTAGGGTTAGGGTTAGGGTCAGGGTGAGAGATAGCATTGAAATTGAAATGCCTGTGCCTTCCAGTGTGGGTTGGAAAGTTAGTATTATCGTCAATTTGTGGGGAGTTGGAGGTATAATGTCAAATTTTGAGCACCTGGGTATTGTGATTTGGTCCTGCGGCTTAGGGTTAGGGTTAGGGTTGGGGATAGGAGCAGGTTTAGGTTTAGTTTTCCAATTCATGTGCCTGACGTTTGGAGTGTGGGTATGATTGTTGGGTTAGGGTTCTTCTTTTCGTAAGGGTCATGGATAGTGCGGAAATAGTGGTACCGGAGGATGGCTTGGGGTTCGGTCAGGGTTAGGGCTAGGGTTAGGGTTAGGGTCAGGGTGAGAGATAGCATTGAAATTGAAATGCCTGTGTTTCCAGTGTGGGTTGGAAAGTTAGTATTAGCGTCAGTTCGTGGGGAGGGGGAGGGATAATGTCAAATGTCGAGCACCTGGGTATTGTGATTTGGACTTGCGACTTAGGGTTAGGGTTGGGTTGGGGTTGAGAGCAGGTTTAGGTTTAGGGTTCCAATTCATGTACCTGACGTTTGGAGTGTGCGTATGATTGTTAGGGTTAGGGTTCTTCTTTTCGTAAGGGTCATGGATTTGGGAAAATGCCTTACTTGAGGATGGCTTAGGGTTTGGGCAGGGTTAGGGCTAGGGTTAGGATTAGGGTCAGGGTGAGAGATAGCATTGAAATTGAAATGCCTGTGCCCTCCAGTGTGGGTTGGAAAGTTATTAGTAACATAAGTTCCTGGGGAGGGGAGGGATAATGTCAAATGTCAAGCACGGTGTATTGTGATTTTGTCCTGCGGCTTAGGGTTAGGGTTAGGGTTGCGGTTAGGAGCAGGTTTAGGTTTAGTGTTCCAATTCATGTACCTGACGTTTGGAGTGTGGGTATGATTGTTAGGGTTAGGGTTCTTCTTTTCGTAAGCATCATGGATGGTGCGGAAATAGCGGTACCTGAGGATGGCTTAGGGTTCAGTCAGGGTTGGGGCTAGGGTTAGGGTTAGGGTCAGGGTGAGAGATAGCATTGAAATTGAAATGCCTGTGCCTTCCAGTGTGGGTTGGAAAGTTAGTATTAGCGTCAATTTGTGGGGAGTTGGAGGTATAATGTCAAATTTTGAGCACCTGGGTATTGTGATTTGGTCCTGCGGCTTAGGGTTAGGGTTAGGGTTGGGGATCGAGCAGGTTTAGGTTTAGTTTTCCAATTCATGTGCCTGACGTTTGGAGTGTGGGAATGATTGTTTGGGTTAGGTTCTTCTTTTCGTAAGGGTCATGGATAGTGCGGAAATAGTGGTACCTGAGGATGGCTTGGGGTTCGGGCAGGGTTAGGGCTAGGGTTAGGGTTAGGGTCAGAGTGAGAGATAACATTGAAATTGAAATGCCTGTGTTTTCCAGTGTGGGTTGGAAAGTTGGTATTAGCGTCAGTTCGTGGGGAGGGGGAGGGATAATGTCAAATGTCGAGCACCTGGGTATTGTGATTTGGTCCTGCGGCTTAGGGTTACGGTTTGGGTTGGAGATAGGAGCAGGTTTAGGTTTAGTTTTCCAATTCATGTGCCTGACGTTTGGAGTGTGAGTATGATTGTTAGGGTTGGGGTTCTTCTTTTCGTAAGGTCATGGATGACGTGGAAATAGCGGGATCTGAGGATGGCTTCGTGTTTGGCAGGGTTAGGGTAGGGTTAGGGTTAGGGTCAGGGTGAGAGATAGCATTGAAATTGAAATGGCTGTGTCCTCCCGTGTGGGTTGGAAAGTTAGTAGTAGTGTAAGTTCGGGGGAAGGGGAGGGATAATGTCAAATGTCAAGCACCTGGGTATTGTGATTTGGTCCTGCGGCTTAGGGTTACGGTTAGGAATAGGTTTAGGTTTAGTGTTCCAATTCATGTACCTGACGTTTGGAGTGTGGGTATGATTGTTAGGGCTAGGGTTCTTCTTTTCGTAAGCATCATGGATGGTCCGGAAATAGCGGTACCTGAGGATGGCTTAGGGTTCAGTCAGGGTTGGGGCTAGGGTTAGGGTTAGGGCCAGGGTGAGAGATAGCATTGAAATTGAAATGCCTGTGCCTTCCAGTGTGGGTTGGAAAGTTAGTATTAGCGTCAATTAGTGGGGAGTTGGAGGTATAATGTCAAATTTTAAGCACCTTTGTATTGTGATTTGGTCCTGCGGCTTAGGGTTAGGGTTTGGGTTGGAGATAGGAGCAGGTTTAGGTTTAGTTTTCCAATTCATGTGCCTGACGTTTGGAGTGTGAGTATGATTGTTAGGCTTGGGGTTCTTCTTTTCGTAAGGGTCATGGATGGTGCGGATATAGCGGTACCTGAGGATGGCTTAGGGTTCAGTCAGGGTTGGGGCTAGGGTTAGGGTTAGGGCCAGGGTGAGAGATTGCATTGAAATTGAAATGCCTGTGCCTTCCCGTGTGGGTTGGAAAGTTAGTATTAGCGTCAATTAGTGGGGAGTTGGAGGTATAATGTCAAATTTTAAGCACCTGGGTATTGTGATTTGGTCCTGCGGCTTAGGGTTACGGTTAGGAATAGGTTCAGGTTTAGTGTTCCAATTCATGTACCTGACGTTTGGAGTGTGGGTATGATTGTTAGGGTTAGGGTTCTTCTTTTCGTAAAGGTCATGGATAGTGCGGAAATAGCGGTATCTGAGGATGGCTTAGGGTTCGGTCACGGTTGGGGCTAGGGTTAGGATTAGGGTCAGGGTGAGAGATAGCATTGACATTGAAGTGCCTGTGTCTTCCAGTGTGGTTTGGAAAGTTAGTATTAGCAGAAGTTCGTGGGGAGGGGGAGGGATAATGTCAAATATCAAGCACCTGGTTATTGTGATTTGGTCCTGTGGCTTAGGGTTAGGGTTAGGCTTAGTAGTAGGTTTAGGTTTAGTGTTCCAATTCATGTACCTGACGTTTGGAGTGTGGGTATGATTGTTAGGGCTAGGGTTCTTCTTTTCGTAAGCATCATGGATGGTGCGGAAATAGCGGTACCTGAGGATGGCTTAGGGTTCAGTCAGGGTTGGGGCTAGGGTTAGGGTTAGGGTCAGGGTGAGAGATAGCATTGAAATTGAAATGCCTGTGCCTTCCAGTGTGGGTTGGAAAGTTAGTATTATCGTCAATTTGTGGGGAGTTGGAGGTATAATGTCAAATTTTGAGCACCTGGGTATTGTGATTTGGTCCTGCGGCTTAGGGTTAGGGTTAGGGTTGGGGATCGGAGCAGGTTTAGGTTTAGTTTTCCAATTCATGTGCCTGACGTTTGGAGTGTGGGAATGATTGTTTGGGTTAGGGTTCTTGTTTTCGTAAGGGTCATGGATAGTGCGGAAATAGTGGTACCGGAGGATGGCTTGGGGTTCGGGCAGGGTTAGGGCTAGGGTTAGGGTTAGGGTCAGAGTGAGAGATAACATTGAAATTGAAATGCCTGTGTTTTCCAGTGTGGGTTGGAAAGTTGGTATTAGCGTCAGTTCGTGGGAGGGGGAGGGATAATGTCAAATGTCGAGCACCTGGGTGTTGTGATTTGGACTTGCGACTTAGGGTTAGGGTTTGGGTTGGGGTTGAGAGCATGTTTAGGCTAAGGGTTCCAATTCATGTACCAGACGTTTGAAGTGTGCGTACGATTGTTAGGGTTAGGGCTCTTCTTATCTTAAGGGTCATGGATTTGGAGGAAAATGCCTTACTTGAGGATGACTTAGGGTTTGGGCAGGGATAGGGCTAGGGTTAGGATTAGGGTCAGGGTGAGAGACAGCATTGAAATTGAAATGCCTGTGCCCTCCAGTGTGGGTTGGAAAGTTATTAGTAACATAAGTTCCTGGGGAGGGGGAGGGATGATGTCAAATGTCAAGCACGTGTGCATTGTGATTTTGTCCTGCGGCTTAGGGTTAGGGTTAGGGTTGCGGTTAGGAGCAGGTTTAGGTTTAGTGTTCCAATTCATGTACCAGACGTTTGGAGTGTGAGTATGATTGTTAGGGTTGGGGTTCTTCTTTTCGTAAGCATCATGGATGGTGGGGAAATAGTGGTACCTGAGGATGGCTTAGGGTTCGGTCAGGGGTTGGGCTAGGGTTAGGGTTAGGGTCAGGGTGAGAGATAGCATTGAAATTGAAATGCCTGTGCCTTCCAGTGTGGGTTGGAAAGTTAGTATTAGCATCAGTTCGTGGGGAGGGGAAGGTATAATGTCAAATGTCAAGCACCTGGGTATTGTGATTTGGTCCTGCGTCTTAGGGTTACGGTTTGGGTTGGAGATAGGAGCAGGTTTAGGTTTAGTTTTCCAATTTATGTGCCTGACGTTTGGAGTGTGAGTATGATTGTTAGGGTTGGGGTTCTTCTTTTCGTAAGGGTCATGGATGACGTGGAAATAGCGGGATCTGAGGATGGCTTCGTGTTTGGCAGGGTTAGGGTAGGGTTAGGTTAGGGTGAGGTTGAGAGATAGCATTGAAATTGAAATGGCTGTGTCTCCCGGTGTGGGTTGGAAAGTTAGTAGTAGTGTAAGTTCGGGGGAAGGGGAGGGATAATGTCAAATGTCAAGCACCTGGGTATTGTGATTTGGTCCTGCGGCTTAGGGTTACGGTTAGGAATAGGTTTAGGTTTAGTGTTCCAATTCATGTACCTGACGTTTGGAGTGTGGGTATGATTGTTAGGGCTAGGGTTCTTCTTTTCGTAAGCATCATGGATGGTCCGGAAATAGCGGTACCTGAGGATGGCTTAGGGTTCAGTCAGGGTTGGGGCTAGGGTTAGGGTTAGGGCCAGGGTGAGAGATAGCATTGAAATTGAAATGCCTGTGCCTTCCAGTGTGGGTTGGAAAGTTAGTATTAGCGTCAATTAGTGGGGAGTTGGAGGTATAATGTCAAATTTTAAGCACCTTTGTATTGTGATTTGGTCCTGCGGCTTAGGTTAGGGTTTGGGTTGGAGATAGGAGCAGGTTTAGGTTTAGTTTTCCAATTCATGTGCCTGACGTTTGGAGTGTGAGTATGATTGTTAGGCTTGGGGTTCTTCTTTTCGTAAGGGTCATGGATGGTGGGAAATAGCGGTACCTGAGGATGGCTTAGGGTTCAGTCAGGGTTGGGGCTAGGGTTAGGGTTAGGGCCAGGGTGAGAGATTGCATTGAAATTGAAATGCCTGTGCCTTCCCGTGTGGGTTGGAAAGTTAGTATTAGCGTCAATTAGTGGGGAGTTGGAGGTATAATGTCAAATTTTAAGCACCTGGGTATTGTGATTTGGTCCTGCGGCTTAGGGTTACGGTTAGGAATAGGTTCAGGTTTAGTGTTCCAATTCATGTACCTGACGTTTGGAGTGTGGGTATGATTGTTAGGGTTAGGGTTCTTCTTTTCGTGAAGGTCATGGATAGTGCGGAAATAGCGGTATCTGAGGATGGCTTAGGGTTCGGTCCGGTTGGGGCTAGGGTTAGGATTAGGGTCAGGGTGAGAGATAGCATTGACATTGAAATGCCTGTGTCTTCCAGTGTGGTTTGGAAAGTTAGTATTAGCAGAAGTTCGTGGGGAGGGGGAGGGATAATGTCAAATATCAAGCACCTGGTTATTGTGATTTGGTCCTGTGGCTTAGGGTTAGGGTTAGGCTTAGTAGTAGGTTTAGGTTTAGTGTTCCAATTCATGTACCTGACGTTTGGAGTGTGGGTATGATTGTTAGGGCTAGGGTTCTTCTTTTCGTAAGCATCATGGATGGTGCGGAAATAGCGGTACCTGAGGATGGCTTAGGGTTCAGTCAGGGTTGGGGCTAGGGTTAGGGTTAGGGTCAGGGTGAGAGATAGCATTGAAATTGAAATGCCTGTGCCTTCCAGTGTGGGTTGGAAAGTTAGTATTAGCATCAGTTCGTGGGGAGGGGAAGGTATAATGTCAAATGTCAAGCACCTGGGTATTGTGATTTGGTCTTGCAGCTTAGGGTTACGGTTTGGGTTGGAGATAGGAGCAGGTTTAGGTTTAGTTTTCCAATTCATGTGCCTGACGTTTGGAGTGTGAGTATGATTGTTAGGCTTGGGGTTCTTCTTTTCGTAAGGGTCATGGATGGTGCGGATATAGCGGTACCTGAGGATGGCTTAGGGTTCAGTCAGGGTTGGGGCTAGGGTTAGGGTTAGGGCCAGGGTGAGAGATTGCATTGAAATTGAAATGCCTGTGCCTTCCCGTGTGGGTTGGAAAGTTAGTATTAGCGTCAATTAGTGGGGAGTTGGAGGTATAATGTCAAATTTTAAGCACCTGGGTATTGTGATTTGGTCCTGCGGCTTAGGGTTACGGTTAGGAATAGGTTCAGGTTTAGTGTTCCAATTCATGTACCTGACGTTTGGAGTGTGGGTATGATTGTTAGGGTTAGGGTTCTTCTTTTCGTGAAGGTCATGGATAGTGCGGAAATAGCGGTATCTGAGGATGGCTTAGGGTTCGGTCCGGTTGGGGCTAGGGTTAGGATTAGGGTCAGGGTGAGAGATAGCATTGACATTGAAGTGCCTGTGTCTTCCAGTGTGGTTTGGAAAGTTAGTATTAGCAGAAGTTCGTGGGGAGGGGGAGGGATAATGTCAAATATCAAGCACCTGGTTATTGTGATTTGGTCCTGTGGCTTAGGGTTAGGGTTAGGCTTAGTAGTAGGTTTAGGTTTAGTGTTCCAATTCATGTACCTGACGTTTGGAGTGTGGGTATGATTGTTAGGGCTAGGGTTCTTCTTTTCGTAAGCATCATGGATGGTGCGGAAATAGCGGTACCTGAGGATGGCTTAGGGTTCAGTCAGGGTTGGGGCTAGGGTTAGGGTTAGGGTCAGGGTGAGAGATAGCATTGAAATTGAAATGCCTGTGCCTTCCAGTGTGGGTTGGAAAGTTAGTATTAGCGTCAATTTGTGGGAGTTGGAGGTATAATGTCAAATTTTGAGCACCTGGGTATTGTGATTTGGTCCTGCGGCTTAGGGTTAGGGTTAGGGTTGGGGATCGGAGCAGGTTTAGGTTTAGTTTTCCAATTCATGTGCCTGACGTTTGGAGTGTGGGAATGATTGTTTGGGTTAGGGTTCTTGTTTTCGTAAGGGTCATGGATAGTGCGGAAATAGTGGTACCGGAGGATGGCTTGGGTTCGGGCAGGGTTAGGGCTAGGGTTAGGGTTAGGGTCAGAGTGAGAGATAACATTGAAATTGAAATGCCTGTGTTTTCCAGTGTGGGTTGGAAAGTTGGTATTAGCGTCAGTTCGTGGGGAGGGGAGGGATAATGTCAAATGTCGAGCACCTGGGTGTTGTGATTTGGACTTGCGACTTAGGGTTAGGGTTTGGGTTGGGGTTGAGAGCATGTTTAGGCTAAGGGTTCCAATTCATGTACCAGACGTTTGAAGTGTGCGTACGATTGTTAGGGTTAGGGCTCTTCTTATCTTAAGGGTCATGGATTTGGAGGAAAATGCCTTACTTGAGGATGACTTAGGGTTTGGGCAGGGATAGGGCTAGGGTTAGGATTAGGGTCAGGGTGAGAGACAGCATTGAAATTGAAATGCCTGTGCCCTCCAGTGTGGGTTGGAAAGTTATTAGTAACATAAGTTCCTGGGGAGGGGGAGGGATGATGTCAAATGTCAAGCACGTGTGCATTGTGATTTTGTCCTGCGGCTTAGGGTTAGGGTTAGGGTTGCGGTTAGGAGCAGGTTTAGGTTTAGTGTTCCAATTCATGTACCAGACGTTTGGAGTGTGAGTATGATTGTTAGGGTTGGGTTCTTCTTTTCGTAAGCATCATGGATGGTGGGGAAATAGTGGTACCTGAGGATGGCTTAGGGTTCGGTCAGGGTTGGGCTAGGGTTAGGGTTAGGGTCAGGGTGAGAGATAGCATTGAAATTGAAATGCCTGTGCCTTCCAGTGTGGGTTGGAAAGTTAGTATTAGCATCAGTTCGTGGGGAGGGAAGGTATAATGTCAAATGTCAAGCACCTGGGTATTGTGATTTGGTCCTGCGGCTTAGGGTTACGGTTTGGGTTGGAGATAGGAGCAGGTTTAGGTTTAGTTTTCCAATTTATGTGCCTGACGTTTGGAGTGTGAGTATGATTGTTAGGGTTGGGGTTCTTCTTTTCGTAAGGGTCATGGATGACGTGGAAATAGCGGGATCTGAGGATGGCTTCGTGTTTGGCAGGGTTAGGGTAGGGTTAGGGTTAGGGTGAGGGTGAGAGATAGCATTGAAATTGAAATGGCTGTGTCTCCCGGTGTGGGTTGGAAAGTTAGTAGTAGTGTAAGTTCGGGGGGAAGGGGAGGGTTAATGTCAAATGTCAAGCACCTGGGTATTGTGATTTGGTCCTGCGGCTTAGGGTTACGGTTAGGAATAGGTTTAGGTTTAGTGTTCCAATTCATGTACCTGACGTTTGGAGTGTGGGTATGATTGTTAGGGCTAGGGTTCTTCTTTTCGTAAGCATCATGGATGGTCCGGAAATAGCGGTACCTGAGGATGGCTTAGGGTTCAGTCAGGGTTGGGGCTAGGGTTAGGGTTAGGGCCAGGGTGAGAGATAGCATTGAAATTGAAATGCCTGTGCCTTCCAGTGTGGGTTGGAAAGTTAGTATTAGCGTCAATTAGTGGGGAGTTGGAGGTATAATGTCAAATTTTAAGCACCTGGGTATTGTGATTTGGTCCTGCGGCTTAGGGTTAGGGTTAGGGTTGGGATAGAGCAGGTTTAGGTTTAGTTTTCCAATTCATGTGCCTGACGTTTGGAGTGTGAGTATGATTGTTAGGCTTGGGGTTCTTCTTTTCGTAAGGGTCATGGATGGTGCGGATATAGCGGTACCTGAGGATGGCTTAGGGTTCAGTCAGGGTTGGGGCTAGGGTTAGGGTTAGGGCCAGGGTGAGAGATTGCATTGAAATTGAAATGCCTGTGCCTTCCCGTGTGGGTTGGAAAGTTAGTATTAGCGTCAATTAGTGGGGAGTTGGAGGTATAATGTCAAATTTTAAGCACCTGGGTATTGTGATTTGGTCCTGCGGCTTAGGGTTACGGTTAGGAATAGGTTCAGGTTTAGTGTTCCAATTCATGTACCTGACGTTTGGAGTGTGGGTATGATTGTTAGGGTTAGGGTTCTTCTTTTCGTGAAGGTCATGGATAGTGCGGAAATAGCGGTATCTGAGGATGGCTTAGGGTTCGGTCCGGTTGGGGCTAGGGTTAGGATTAGGGTCAGGGTGAGAGATAGCATTGACATTGAAGTGCCTGTGTCTTCCAGTGTGGTTTGGAAAGTTAGTATTAGCAGAAGTTCGTGGGGAGGGGGAGGGATAATGTCAAATATCAAGCACCTGGTTATTGTGATTTGGTCCTGTGGCTTAGGGTTAGGGTTAGGCTTAGTAGTAGGTTTAGGTTTAGTGTTCCAATTCATGTACCTGACGTTTGGAGTGTGGGTATGATTGTTAGGGCTAGGGTTCTTCTTTTCGTAAGCATCATGGATGGTGCGGAAATAGCGGTACCTGAGGATGGCTTAGGGTTCAGTCAGGGTTGGGGCTAGGGTTAGGGTTAGGGTCAGGGTGAGAGATAGCATTGAAATTGAAATGCCTGTGCCTTCCAGTGTGGGTTGGAAAGTTAGTATTATCGTCAATTTGTGGGGAGTTGGAGGTATAATGTCAAATTTTGAGCACCTGGGTATTGTGATTTGGTCCTGCGGCTTAGGGTTAGGGTTAGGGTTGGGGATCGGAGCAGGTTTAGGTTTAGTTTTCCAATTCATGTGCCTGACGTTTGGAGTGTGGGAATGATTGTTTGGGTTAGGGTTCTTGTTTTCGTAAGGGTCATGGATAGTGCGGAAATAGTGGTACCGGAGGATGGCTTGGGTTCGGGCAGGGTTAGGGCTAGGGTTAGGGTTAGGGTCAGAGTGAGAGATAACATTGAAATTGAAATGCCTGTGTTTTCCAGTGTGGGTTGGAAAGTTGGTATTAGCGTCAGTTCGTGGGGAGGGGGAGGGATAATGTCAAATGTCGAGCACCTGGGTGTTGTGATTTGGACTTGCGACTTAGGGTTAGGGTTTGGGTTGGGGTTGAGAGCATGTTTAGGCTAAGGGTTCCAATTCATGTACCAGACGTTTGAAGTGTGCGTACGATTGTTAGGGTTAGGGCTCTTCTTATCTTAAGGGTCATGGATTTGGAGGAAAATGCCTTACTTGAGGATGACTTAGGTTTGGGCAGGGATAGGGCTAGGGTTAGGATTAGGGTCAGGGTGAGAGACAGCATTGAAATTGAAATGCCTGTGCCCTCCAGTGTGGGTTGGAAAGTTATTAGTAACATAAGTTCCTGGGGAGGGGGAGGGATGATGTCAAATGTCAAGCACGTGTGCATTGTGATTTTGTCCTGCGGCTTAGGGTTAGGGTTAGGGTTGCGGTTAGGAGCAGGTTTAGGTTTAGTGTTCCAATTCATGTACCAGACGTTTGGAGTGTGAGTATGATTGTTAGGGTTGGGTTCTTCTTTTCGTAAGCATCATGGATGGTGGGGAAATAGTGGTACCTGAGGATGGCTTAGGGTTCGGTCAGGGTTGGGCTAGGGTTAGGGTTAGGGTCAGGGTGAGAGATAGCATTGAAATTGAAATGCCTGTGCCTTCCAGTGTGGGTTGGAAAGTTAGTATTAGCATCAGTTCGTGGGGAGGGGAAGGTATAATGTCAAATGTCAAGCACCTGGGTATTGTGATTTGGTCCTGCGCTTAGGGTTACGGTTTGGGTTGGAGATAGGAGCAGGTTTAGGTTTAGTTTTCCAATTCATGTGCCTGACGTTTGGAGTGTGAGTATGATTGTTAGGCTTGGGGTTCTTCTTTTCGTAAGGGTCATGGATGGTGCGGATATAGCGGTACCTGAGGATGGCTTAGGGTTCAGTCAGGGTTGGGCTAGGGTTAGGGTTAGGGCCAGGGTGAGAGATTGCATTGAAATTGAAATGCCTGTGCCTTCCCGTGTGGGTTGGAAAGTTAGTATTAGCGTCAATTAGTGGGGAGTTGGAGGTATAATGTCAAATTTTAAGCACCTGGGTATTGTGATTTGGTCCTGCGGCTTAGGCTTACGGTTAGGAATAGGTTCAGGTTTAGTGTTCCAATTCATGTACCTGACGTTTGGAGTGTGGGTATGATTGTTAGGGTTAGGGTTCTTCTTTTCGTGAAGGTCATGGATAGTGCGGAAATAGCGGTATCTGAGGATGGCTTAGGGTTCGGTCCGGTTGGGGCTAGGGTTAGGATTAGGGTCAGGGTGAGAGATAGCATTGACATTGAAGTGCCTGTGCCTTCCAGTGTGGGTTGGAAAGTTGGTATTAGCGTCAGTTCGTGGGGAGGGGGAGGGATAATGTCAAATGTCGAGCACCTGGGTGTTGTGATTTGGACTTGCGACTTAGGGTTAGGGTTTGGGTTGGGGTTGAGAGCATGTTTAGGCTAAGGGTTCCAATTCATGTACCAGACGTTTGAAGTGTGCGTACGATTGTTAGGGTTAGGGCTCTTCTTATCTTAAGGGTCATGGATTTGGAGGAAAATGCCTTGCTTGAGGATGACTTAGGTTTGGGCAGGGATAGGGCTAGGGTTAGGATTAGGGTCAGGGTGAGAGACAGCATTGAAATTGAAATGCCTGTGCCCTCCAGTGTGGGTTGGAAAGTTATTAGTAACATAAGTTCCTGGGAGGGAGGGATAATGTCAAATGTCAAGCACGTGTGCATTGTGATTTTGTCCTGCGGCTTAGGGTTAGGGTTAGGGTTGCGGTTAGGAGCAGGTTTAGTTTAGTGTTCCAATTCATGTACCAGACGTTTGGAGTGTGAGTATGATTGTTAGGGTTGGGTTTCTTCTTTTCGTAAGCATCATGGATGGTGGGAAATAGTGGTACCTGAGGATGGCTTAGGGTTCGGTCAGGGTTTGGGCTAGGGTTAGGGTTAGGGTCAGGGTGAGAGATAGCATTGAAATTGAAATGCCTGTGCCTTCCAGTGTGGGTTGGAAAGTTAGTATTAGCATCAGTTCGTGGGGAGGGGAAGGTATAATGTCAAATGTCAAGCACCTGGGTATTGTGATTTGGTCCTGCGTCTTAGGGTTACGGTTTGGGTTGGAGATAGGAGCAGGTTTAGGTTTAGTTTTCCAATTTATGTGCCTGACGTTTGGAGTGTGAGTATGATTGTTAGGGTTGGGGTCTTCTTTTCGTAAGGGTCATGGATGACGTGGAAATAGCGGGATCTGAGGATGGCTTCGTGTTTGGCAGGGTTAGGGTAGGGTTAGGGTTAGGGTGAGGTTGAGAGATAGCATTGAAATTGAAATGGCTGTGTCTCCCGTGTGTGGTTGGAAAGTTAGTAGTAGTGTAAGTTCGGGGGAAGGGGAGGGATAATGTCAAATGTCAAGCACCTGGGTATTGTGATTTGGTCCTGCGGCTTAGGGTTACGGTTAGGAATAGGTTTAGGTTTAGTGTTCCAATTCATGTACCTGACGTTTGGAGTGTGGGTATGATTGTTAGGGCTAGGGTTCTTCTTTTCGTAAGCATCATGGATGGTCCGGAAATAGCGGTACCTGAGGATGGCTTAGGGTTCAGTCAGGGTTGGGCTAGGGTTAGGGTTAGGGCCAGGGTGAGAGATAGCATTGAAATTGAAATGCCTGTGCCTTCCAGTGTGGGTTGGAAAGTTAGTATTAGCGTCAATTAGTGGGGAGTTGGAGGTATAATGTCAAATTTTAAGCACCTGGTATTGTGATTTGGTCCTGCGGCTTAGGGTTAGGGTTTGGGTTGGAGATAGGAGCAGGTTTAGGTTTAGTTTTCCAATTCATGTGCCTGACGTTTGGAGTGTGAGTATGATTGTTAGGCTTGGGGTTCTTCTTTTCGTAAGGGTCATGGATGGTGCGGATATAGCGGTACCTGAGGATGGCTTAGGGTTCAGTCAGGGTTGGGGCTAGGGTTAGGGTTAGGGCCAGGGTGAGAGATTGCATTGAAATTGAAATGCCTGTGCCTTCCCGTGTGGGTTGGAAAGTTAGTATTAGCGTCAATTAGTGGGGAGTTGGAGGTATAATGTCAAATTTTAAGCACCTGGGTATTGTGATTTGGTCCTGCGGCTTAGGGTTACGGTTAGGAATAGGTTCAGGTTTAGTGTTCCAATTCATGTACCTGACGTTTGGAGTGTGGGTATGATTGTTAGGGTTAGGGTTCTTCTTTTTGTAAGGTCATGGATAGTGCGGAAATAGCGGTATCTGAGGATGGCTTAGGGTTCGGTCCGGGTTGGGGCTAGGGTTAGGATTAGGGTCAGGGTGAGAGATAGCATTGACATTGAAGTGCCTGTGTCTTCCAGTGTGGTTTGGAAAGTTAGTATTAGCAGAAGTTCGTGGGGAGGGGAGGGATAATGTCAAATATCAAGCACCTGGTTATTGTGATTTGGTCCTGTGGCTTAGGGTTAGGGTTAGGCTTAGTAGTAGGTTTAGGTTTAGTGTTCCAATTCATGTACCTGACGTTTGGAGTGTGGGTATGATTGTTAGGGCTAGGGTTCTTCTTTTCGTAAGCATCATGGATGGTGCGGAAATAGCGGTACCTGAGGATGGCTTAGGGTTCAGTCAGGGTTGGGGCTAGGGTTAGGGTTAGGGTCAGGGTGAGAGATAGCATTGAAATTGAAATGCCTGTGCCTTCCAGTGTGGGTTGGAAAGTTAGTATTATCGTCAATTTGTGGGGAGTTGGAGGTATAATGTCAAATTTTGAGCACCTGGGTATTGTGATTTGGTCCTGCGGCTTAGGGTTAGGGTTAGGGGGATCGGAGCAGGTTTAGTTTAGTTTTCCAATTCATGTGCCTGACGTTTGGAGTGTGTGGAATGATTGTTTGGGTTAGGGTTCTTGTTTTCGTAAGGGTCATGGATATGCGGAAATAGTGGTACCAGAGGATGGCTTGGGGTTCGGGCAGGGTTAGGGCTAGGGTTAGGGTTAGGGTCAGAGTGAGAGATAACATTGAAATTGAAATGCCTGTGTTTCCAGTGTGGGTTGGAAAGTTGGTATTAGCGTCAGTTCGTGGGGAGGGGGAGGGATAATGTCAAATGTCGAGCACCTGGGTGTTGTGATTTGGACTTGCGACTTAGGGTTAGGGTTTGGGTTGGGTTGAGAGCATGTTTAGGCTAAGGGTTCCAATTCATGTACCAGACGTTTGAAGTGTGCGTACGATTGTTAGGGTTAGGGCTCTTCTTATCTTAAGGGTCATGGATTTGGAGGAAAATGCCTTACTTGAGGATGACTTAGGGTTGGGCAGGGATAGGGGCTAGGGTTAGGATTAGGGTCAGGGTGAGAGACAGCATTGAAATTGAAATGCCTGTGCCCTCCAGTGTGGGTTGGAAAGTTTATTAGTAACATAAGTTCCTGGGGAGGGGGGAGGGATGATGTCAAATGTCAAGCACGTGTGCATTGTGATTTTGTCCTGCGGCTTAGGGTTAGGGTTAGGGTTGCGGTTAGGAGCAGGTTTAGGTTTAGTGTTCCAATTCATGTACCAGACGTTTGGAGTGTGAGTATGATTGTTAGGGTTGGGTTCTCTTCTTTTCGTAAGCATCATGGATGGTGGGGAAATAGTGGTACCTGAGGATGGCTTAGGGTTCGGTCAGGGTTGGGCTAGGGTTAGGGTTAGGGTCAGGGTGAGAGATAGCATTGAAATTGAAATGCCTGTGCCTTCCAGTGTGGGTTGGAAAGTTAGTATTAGCATCAGTTCGTGGGGAGGGGGAGGTATAATGTCAAATGTCAAGCACCTGGGTATTGTGATTTGGTCCTGCGTCTTAGGGTTACGGTTTGGGTTGGAGATAGGAGCAGGTTTAGTTTAGTTTTCCAATTCATGTGCCTGACGTTTGGAGTGTGAGTATGATTGTTAGGGTTGGGGTTCTTCTTTTCGTAAGGGTCATGGATGACGTGGAAATAGCGGGATCTGAGGATGGCTTCGTGTTTGGCAGGGTTAGGGTAGGGTTAGGGTTAGGGTGAGGGTGAGAGATAGCATTGAAATTGAAATGGCTGTGTCTCCCGTGTGGGTTGGAAAGTTAGTAGTATGTAAGTTCGTGGGGAGGGAGGGTTAATGTCAAATGTCAAGCACCTGGGTATTGTGATTTGGTCCTGGCGGCTTAGGGTTACGGTTAGGAATAGGTTTAGGTTTAGTGTTCCAATTCATGTACCTGACGTTTGGAGTGTGGGTATGATTGTTAGGGCTAGGGTTCTTCTTTTCGTAAGCATCATGGATGGTCCGGAAATAGCGGTACCTGAGGATGGCTTAGGGTTCAGTCAGGGTTGGGGCTAGGGTTAGGGTTAGGGCCAGGGTGAGAGATAGCATTGAAATTGAAATGCCTGTGCCTTCCAGTGTGGGTTTGGAAAGTTAGTATTAGCGTCAATTAGTGGGGAGTTGGAGGTATAATGTCAAATTTTAAGCACCTGGGTATTGTGATTTGGTCCTGCGGCTTAGGGTTAGGGTTAGGGTTGGGATCAGAGCAGGTTTAGGTTTAGTTTTCCAATTCATGTGCCTGACGTTTGGAGTGTGAGTATGATTGTTAGGCTTGGGGTTCTTCTTTTCGTAAGGGTCATGGATGGTGGGGAAATAGTGGTACCTGAGGATGGCTTAGGGTTCGGTCAGGGTTGGGGCTAGGGTTAGGGTTAGGGTCAGGGTGAGAGATAGCATTGAAATTGAAATGCCTGTGCCTTCCAGTGTGGGTTGGAAAGTTAGTATTAGCATCAGTTCGTGGGGAGGGGAAGGTATAATGTCAAATGTCAAGCACCTGGGTATTGTGATTTGGTCCTGCGGCTTAGGGTTACGGTTAGGGTTGGAGATAGGAGCAGGTTTAGTTAGTTTCCAATTTATGTGCCTGACGTTTGGAGTGTGAGTATGATTGTTAGGGTTGGGGTTCTTCTTTTCGTAAGGGTCATGGATGACGTGGAAATAGCGGGATCTGAGGATGGCTTCGTGTTTGGCAGGGTTAGGGTAGGGTTAGGGTTAGGGTGAGGTTGAGAGATAGCATTGAAATTGAAATGGCTGTGTCTCCCGGTGTGCGTTGGAAAGTTAGTATTAGTGTAAGTTCGGGGGGAAGGGGAGGGATAATGTCAAATGTCAAGCACCTGGGTATTGTGATTTGGTCCTGTGGCTTAGGGTTAGGGTTAGGCTTAGTAGTAGGTTTAGGTTTAGTGTTCCAATTCATGTACCTGACGTTTGGAGTGTGGGTATGATTGTTAGGGCTAGGGTTCTTCTTTTCGTAAGCATCATGGATGGTGCGGAAATAGCGGTACCTGAGGATGGCTTAGGGTTCAGTCAGGGTTGGGGCTAGGGTTAGGGTTAGGGTCAGGGTGAGAGATAGCATTGAAATTGAAATGCCTGTGCCTTCCAGTGTGGGTTGGAAAGTTAGTATTATCGTCAATTTGTGGGGAGTTGGAGGTATAATGTCAAATTTTGAGCACCTGGGTATTGTGATTTGGTCCTGCGGCTTAGGGTTAGGGTTAGGGTTGGGGATCGGAGCAGGTTTAGGTTTAGTTTTCCAATTCATGTGCCTGACGTTTGGAGTGTGGGAATGATTGTTTGGGTTAGGGTTCTTGTTTTCGTAAGGGTCATGGATAGTGCGGAAATAGTGGTACCGGAGGATGGCTTGGGGTTCGGGCAGGGTTAGGGCTAGGGTTAGGGTTAGGGTCAGAGTGAGAGATAACATTGAAATTGAAATGCCTGTGTTTTCCAGTGTGGGTTGGAAAGTTGGTATTAGCGTCAGTTCGTGGGGAGGGGGAGGGATAATGTCAAATGTCGAGCACCTGGGTGTTGTGATTTGGACTTGCGACTTAGGGTTAGGGTTTGGGTTGGGGTTGAGAGCATGTTTAGGCTAAGGGTTCCAATTCATGTACCAGACGTTTGAAGTGTGCGTACGATTGTTAGGGTTAGGGCTCTTCTTATCTTAAGGGTCATGGATTTGGAGGAAAATGCCTTACTTGAGGATGACTTAGGGTTTGGGCAGGGATAGGGCTAGGGTTAGGATTAGGGTCAGGGTGAGAGACAGCATTGAAATTGAAATGCCTGTGCCCTCCAGTGTGGGTTGGAAAGTTATTAGTAACATAAGTTCCTGGGGAGGGGGAGGGATGATGTCAAATGTCAAGCACGTGTGCATTGTGATTTTGTCCTGCGGCTTAGGGTTAGGGTTAGGGTTGCGGTTAGGAGCAGGTTTAGGTTTAGTGTTCCAATTCATGTACCAGACGTTTGGAGTGTGAGTATGATTGTTAGGGTTGGGTTCTTCTTTTCGTAAGCATCATGGATGGTGGGGAAATAGTGGTACCTGAGGATGGCTTAGGGTTCGGTCAGGGGTTGGGCTAGGGTTAGGGTTAGGGTCAGGGTGAGAGATAGCATTGAAATTGAAATGCCTGTGCCTTCCAGTGTGGGTTGGAAAGTTAGTATTAGCATCAGTTCGTGGGGAGGGGAAGGTATAATGTCAAATGTCAAGCACCTGGGTATTGTGATTTGGTCCTGCGTCTTAGGGTTACGGTTTGGGTTGGAGATAGGAGCAGGTTTAGGTTTAGTTTTCCAATTCATGTGCCTGACGTTTGGAGTGTGAGTATGATTGTTAGGGTTGGGGTTCTTCTTTTCGTAAGGGTCATGGATGACGTGGAAATAGCGGATCTGAGGATGGCTTCGTGTTTGGCAGGGTTAGGGTAGGGTTAGGGTTAGGGTGAGGGTGAGAGATAGCATTGAAATTGAAATGGCTGTGTCTCCCGTGTGGGTTGGAAAGTTAGTAGTAGTGTAAGTTCGGGGGGAAGGGGAGGGATAATGTCAAATGTCAAGCACCTGGGTATTGTGATTTGGTCCTGCGGCTTAGGGTTACGGTTAGGAATAGTTTAGGTTTAGTGTTCCAATTCATGTACCTGACGTTTGGAGTGTGGGTATGATTGTTAGGGCTAGGGTTCTTCTTTTCGTAAGCATCATGGATGGTCCGGAAATAGCGGTACCTGAGGATGGCTTAGGGTTCAGTCAGGGTTGGGGCTAGGGTTAGGGTTAGGGCCAGGGTGAGAGATAGCATTGAAATTGAAATGCCTGTGCCTTCCAGTGTGGGTTGGAAAGTTAGTATTAGCGTCAATTAGTGGGGAGTTGGAGGTATAATGTCAAATTTAAGCACCTGGGTATTGTGATTTGGTCCTGCGGCTTAGGGTTAGGGTTAGGGTTGGGGATCAGAGCAGGTTTAGGTTTAGTTTTCCAATTCATGTGCCTGACGTTTGGAGTGTGAGTATGATTGTTAGGCTTGGGGTTCTTCTTTTCGTAAGCATCATGGATGGTCCGGAAATAGCGGTACCTGAGGATGGCTTAGGGTTCAGTCAGGGTTGGGGCTAGGGTTAGGGTTAGGGCCAGGGTGAGAGATTGCATTGAAATTGAAATGCCTGTGCCTTCCCGTGTGGGTTGGAAAGTTAGTATTAGCGTCAATTAGTGGGGAGTTGGAGGTATAATGTCAAATTTTAAGCACCTGGGTATTGTGATTTGGTCCTGCGGCTTAGGGTTACGGTTAGGAATAGGTTCAGGTTTAGTGTTCCAATTCATGTACCTGACGTTTGGAGTGTGGGTATGATTGTTAGGGTTAGGGTTCTTCTTTTCGTAAAGGTCATGGATAGTGCGGAAATAGCGGTACCTGAGGATGGCTTAGGGTTCGGTCAGGTTGGGGCTAGGGTTAGGATTAGGGTCAGGGTGAGAGATAGCATTGACATTGAAATGCCTGTGCCTTCCAGTGTGGGTTGGAAAGTTAGTATTAGCGTCAATTAGTGGGGAGTTGGAGGTATAATGTCAAATTTTAAGCACCTTTGTATTGTGATTTGGTCCTGCGGCTTAGGGTTAGGGTTTGGGTTGGAGATAGGAGCAGGTTTAGGTTTAGTTTTCCAATTCATGTGCCTGACGTTTGGAGTGTGAGTATGATTGTTAGGCTTGGGGTTCTTCTTTTCGTAAGCATCATGGATGGTGGGGAAATAGTGGTACCTGAGGATGGCTTAGGGTTCGGTCAGGGTTGGGCTAGGGTTAGGGTTAGGGTCAGGGTGAGAGATAGCATTGAAATTGAAATGCCTGTGCCTTCCAGTGTGGGTTGGAAAGTTAGTATTAGCATCAGTTCGTGGGGAGGGGAAGGTATAATGTCAAATGTCAAGCACCTGGGTATTGTGATTTGGTCCTGCGTCTTAGGGTTACGGTTTGGGTTGGAGATAGGAGCAGGTTTAGGTTTAGTTTTCCAATTTATGTGCCTGACGTTTGGAGTGTGAGTATGATTGTTAGGGTTTGGTTCTTCTTTTCGTAAGGGTCATGGATGACGTGGAAATAGCGGGATCTGAGGATGGCTTCGGGTTTGGCAGGGTTAGGGCTAGGGTTAGGGTTAGGGTGAGTGAGAGATAGCATTGAAATTGAAATGGCTGTGTCTCCCGTGTGGGTTGGAAAGTTAGTAGTAGTGTAAGTTCGGGGGGAAGGGGAGGGATAATGTCAAATGTCAAGCACCTGGGTATTGTGATTTGGTCCTGTGGCTTAGGGTTAGGGTTAGGCTTAGTAGTAGGTTTAGGTTTAGTGTTCCAATTCATGTACCTGACGTTTGGAGTGTGGGTATGATTGTTAGGGCTAGGGTTCTTCTTTTCGTAAGCATCATGGATGGTGCGGAAATAGCGGTACCTGAGGATGGCTTAGGGTTCAGTCAGGGTTGGGGCTAGGGTTAGGGTTAGGGTCAGGGTGAGAGATAGCATTGAAATTGAAATGCCTGTGCCTTCCAGTGTGGGTTGGAAAGTTAGTATTATCGTCAATTTGTGGGGAGTTGGAGGTATAATGTCAAATTTTGAGCACCTGGGTATTGTGATTTGGTCCTGCGGCTTAGGGTTAGGGTTAGGGTTGGGGATCGGAGCAGGTTTAGGTTTAGTTTTCCAATTCATGTGCCTGACGTTTGGAGTGTGGGAATGATTGTTTGGGTTAGGGTTCTTGTTTTCGTAAGGGTCATGGATAGTGCGGAAATAGTGGTACCGGAGGATGGCTTGGGGTTCGGGCAGGGTTAGGGCTAGGGTTAGGGTTAGGGTCAGAGTGAGAGATAACATTGAAATTGAAATGCCTGTGTTTTCCAGTGTGGGTTGGAAAGTTGGTATTAGCGTCAGTTCGTGGGGAGGGGGAGGGATAATGTCAAATGTCGAGCACCTGGGTGTTGTGATTTGGACTTGCGACTTAGGGTTAGGGTTTGGGTTGGGGTTGAGAGCATGTTTAGGCTAAGGGTTCCAATTCATGTACCAGACGTTTGAAGTGTGCGTACGATTGTTAGGGTTAGGGCTCTTCTTATCTTAAGGGTCATGGATTTGGAGGAAAATGCCTTACTTGAGGATGACTTAGGGTTTGGGCAGGGATAGGGCTAGGGTTAGGATTAGGGTCAGGGTGAGAGACAGCATTGAAATTGAAATGCCTGTGCCCTCCAGTGTGGGTTGGAAAGTTATTAGTAACATAAGTTCCTGGGGAGGGGGAGGGATGATGTCAAATGTCAAGCACGTGTGCATTGTGATTTTGTCCTGCGGCTTAGGGTTAGGGTTAGGGTTGCGGTTAGGAGCAGGTTTAGGTTTAGTGTTCCAATTCATGTACCAGACGTTTGGAGTGTGAGTATGATTGTTAGGGTTGGGGTTCTTCTTTTCGTAAGCATCATGGATGGTGGGAAATAGTGGTACCTGAGGATGGCTTAGGGTTCGGTCAGGGGTTGGGCTAGGGTTAGGGTTAGGGTCAGGGTGAGAGATAGCATTGAAATTGAAATGCCTGTGCCTTCCAGTGTGGGTTGGAAAGTTAGTATTAGCATCAGTTCGTGGGGAGGGGAAGGTATAATGTCAAATGTCAAGCACCTGGGTATTGTGATTTGGTCCTGCGTCTTAGGGTTACGGTTTGGGTTGGAGATAGGAGCAGGTTTAGGTTTAGTTTTCCAATTTATGTGCCTGACGTTTGGAGTGTGAGTATGATTGTTAGGGTTGGGGTTCTTCTTTTCGTAAGGGTCATGGATGACGTGGAAATAGCGGGATCTGAGGATGGCTTCGTGTTTGGCAGGGTTAGGGTAGGGTTAGGGTTAGGGTGAGGTTGAGAGATAGCATTGAAATTGAAATGGCTGTGTCTCCCGGTGTGGGTTGGAAAGTTAGTAGTAGTGTAAGTTCGGGGGGAAGGGGAGGGATAATGTCAAATGTCAAGCACCTGGGTATTGTGATTTGGTCCTGCGGCTTAGGGTTACGGTTAGGAATAGGTTTAGGTTTAGTGTTCCAATTCATGTACCTGACGTTTGGAGTGTGGGTATGATTGTTAGGGCTAGGGTTCTTCTTTTCGTAAGCATCATGGATGGTCCGGAAATAGCGGTACCTGAGGATGGCTTAGGGTTCAGTCAGGGTTGGGGCTAGGGTTAGGGTTAGGGCCAGGGTGAGAGATAGCATTGAAATTGAAATGCCTGTGCCTTCCAGTGTGGGTTGGAAAGTTAGTATTAGCGTCAATTAGTGGGGAGTTGGAGGTATAATGTCAAATTTTAAGCACCTTTGTATTGTGATTTGGTCCTGCGGCTTAGGGTTAGGGTTTGGGTTGGAGATAGGAGCAGGTTTAGGTTTAGTTTTCCAATTCATGTGCCTGACGTTTGGAGTGTGAGTATGATTGTTAGGCTTGGGGTTCTTCTTTTCGTAAGGGTCATGGATGGTGCGGATATAGCGGTACCTGAGGATGGCTTAGGGTTCAGTCAGGGTTGGGGCTAGGGTTAGGGTTAGGGCCAGGGTGAGAGATTGCATTGAAATTGAAATGCCTGTGCCTTCCCGTGTGGGTTGGAAAGTTAGTATTAGCGTCAATTAGTGGGGAGTTGGAGGTATAATGTCAAATTTTAAGCACCTGGGTATTGTGATTTGGTCCTGCGGCTTAGGGTTACGGTTAGGAATAGGTTCAGGTTTAGTGTTCCAATTCATGTACCTGACGTTTGGAGTGTGGGTATGATTGTTAGGGTTAGGGTTCTTCTTTTCGTGAAGGTCATGGATAGTGCGGAAATAGCAGTATCTGAGGATGGCTTAGGGTTCGGTCCGGTTGGGGCTAGGGTTAGGATTAGGGTCAGGGTGAGAGATAGCATTGACATTGAAGTGCCTGTGTCTTCCAGTGTGGTTTGGAAAGTTAGTATTAGCAGAAGTTCGTGGGGAGGGGGAGGGATAATGTCAAATATCAAGCACCTGGTTATTGTGATTTGGTCCTGTGGCTTAGGGTTAGGGTTAGGCTTAGTAGTAGGTTTAGGTTTAGTGTTCCAATTCATGTACCTGACGTTTGGAGTGTGGGTATGATTGTTAGGGCTAGGGTTCTTCTTTTCGTAAGCATCATGGATGGTGCGGAAATAGCGGTACCTGAGGATGGCTTAGGGTTCAGTCAGGGTTGGGGCTAGGGTTAGGGTTAGGGTCAGGGTGAGAGATAGCATTGAAATTGAAATGCCTGTGCCTTCCAGTGTGGGTTGGAAAGTTAGTATTATCGTCAATTTGTGGGGAGTTGGAGGTATAATGTCAAATTTTGAGCACCTGGGTATTGTGATTTGGTCCTGCGGCTTAGGGTTAGGGTTAGGGTTGGGGATCGGAGCAGGTTTAGGTTTAGTTTTCCAATTCATGTGCCTGACGTTTGGAGTGTGGGAATGATTGTTTGGGTTAGGGTTCTTGTTTTCGTAAGGGTCATGGATAGTGCGGAAATAGTGGTACCGGAGGATGGCTTGGGGTTCGGGCAGGGTTAGGGCTAGGGTTAGGGTTAGGGTCAGAGTGAGAGATAACATTGAAATTGAAATGCCTGTGTTTTCCAGTGTGGGTTGGAAAGTTGGTATTAGCGTCAGTTCGTGGGGAGGGGGAGGGATAATGTCAAATGTCGAGCACCTGGGTGTTGTGATTTGGACTTGCGACTTAGGGTTAGGGTTTGGGTTGGGGTTGAGAGCATGTTTAGGCTAAGGGTTCCAATTCATGTACCAGACGTTTGAAGTGTGCGTACGATTGTTAGGGTTAGGGCTCTTCTTATCTTAAGGGTCATGGATTTGGAGGAAAATGCCTTACTTGAGGATGACTTAGGGTTTGGGCAGGGATAGGGCTAGGGTTAGGATTAGGGTCAGGGTGAGAGACAGCATTGAAATTGAAATGCCTGTGCCCTCCAGTGTGGGTTGGAAAGTTATTAGTAACATAAGTTCCTGGGGAGGGGGAGGGATGATGTCAAATGTCAAGCACGTGTGCATTGTGATTTTGTCCTGCGGCTTAGGGTTAGGGTTAGGGTTGCGGTTAGGAGCAGGTTTAGGTTTAGTGTTCCAATTCATGTACCAGACGTTTGGAGTGTGAGTATGATTGTTAGGGTTGGGGTTCTTCTTTTCGTAAGCATCATGGATGGTGGGGAAATAGTGGTACCTGAGGATGGCTTAGGGTTCGGTCAGGGGTTGGGCTAGGGTTAGGGTTAGGGTCAGGGTGAGAGATAGCATTGAAATTGAAATGCCTGTGCCTTCCAGTGTGGGTTGGAAAGTTAGTATTAGCATCAGTTCGTGGGGAGGGGAAGGTATAATGTCAAATGTCAAGCACCTGGGTATTGTGATTTGGTCCTGCGTCTTAGGGTTACGGTTTGGGTTGGAGATAGGAGCAGGTTTAGGTTTAGTTTTCCAATTTATGTGCCTGACATTTGGAGTGTGAGTATGATTGTTAGGGTTGGGGTTCTTCTTTTCGTAAGGGTCATGGATGACGTGGAAATAGCGGGATCTGAGGATGGCTTCGTGTTTGGCAGGGTTAGGGTAGGGTTAGGGTTAGGGTGAGGTTGAGAGATAGCATTGAAATTGAAATGGCTGTGTCTCCCGGTGTGGGTTGGAAAGTTAGTAGTAGTGTAAGTTCGGGGGGAAGGGGAGGGATAATGTCAAATGTCAAGCACCTGGGTATTGTGATTTGGTCCTGCGGCTTAGGGTTACGGTTAGGAATAGGTTTAGGTTTAGTGTTCCAATTCATGTACCTGACGTTTGGAGTGTGGGTATGATTGTTAGGGCTAGGGTTCTTCTTTTCGTAAGCATCATGGATGGTCCGGAAATAGCGGTACCTGAGGATGGCTTAGGGTTCAGTCAGGGTTGGGGCTAGGGTTAGGGTTAGGGCCAGGGTGAGAGATAGCATTGAAATTGAAATGCCTGTGCCTTCCAGTGTGGGTTGGAAAGTTAGTATTAGCGTCAATTAGTGGGGAGTTGGAGGTATAATGTCAAATTTTAAGCACCTTTGTATTGTGATTTGGTCCTGCGGCTTAGGGTTAGGGTTTGGGTTGGAGATAGGAGCAGGTTTAGGTTTAGTTTTCCAATTCATGTGCCTGACGTTTGGAGTGTGAGTATGATTGTTAGGCTTGGGGTTCTTCTTTTCGTAAGGGTCATGGATGGTGCGGATATAGCGGTACCTGAGGATGGCTTAGGGTTCAGTCAGGGTTGGGGCTAGGGTTAGGGTTAGGGCCAGGGTGAGAGATTGCATTGAAATTGAAATGCCTGTGCCTTCCCGTGTGGGTTGGAAAGTTAGTATTAGCGTCAATTAGTGGGGAGTTGGAGGTATAATGTCAAATTTTAAGCACCTGGGTATTGTGATTTGGTCCTGCGGCTTAGGGTTACGGTTAGGAATAGGTTCAGGTTTAGTGTTCCAATTCATGTACCTGACGTTTGGAGTGTGGGTATGATTGTTAGGGTTAGGGTTCTTCTTTTCGTGAAGGTCATGGATAGTGCGGAAATAGCGGTATCTGAGGATGGCTTAGGGTTCGGTCCGGTTGGGGCTAGGGTTAGGATTAGGGTCAGGGTGAGAGATAGCATTGACATTGAAGTGCCTGTGTCTTCCAGTGTGGTTTGGAAAGTTAGTATTAGCAGAAGTTCGTGGGGAGGGGGAGGGATAATGTCAAATATCAAGCACCTGGTTATTGTGATTTGGTCCTGTGGCTTAGGGTTAGGGTTAGGCTTAGTAGTAGGTTTAGGTTTAGTGTTCCAATTCATGTACCTGACGTTTGGAGTGTGGGTATGATTGTTAGGGCTAGGGTTCTTCTTTTCGTAAGCATCATGGATGGTGCGGAAATAGCGGTACCTGAGGATGGCTTAGGGTTCAGTCAGGGTTGGGGCTAGGGTTAGGGTTAGGGTCAGGGTGAGAGATAGCATTGAAATTGAAATGCCTGTGCCTTCCAGTGTGGGTTGGAAAGTTAGTATTATCGTCAATTTGTGGGGAGTTGGAGGTATAATGTCAAATTTTGAGCACCTGGGTATTGTGATTTGGTCCTGCGGCTTAGGGTTAGGGTTAGGGTTGGGGATCGGAGCAGGTTTAGGTTTAGTTTTCCAATTCATGTGCCTGACGTTTGGAGTGTGGGAATGATTGTTTGGGTTAGGGTTCTTGTTTTCGTAAGGGTCATGGATAGTGCGGAAATAGTGGTACCGGAGGATGGCTTGGGGTTCGGGCAGGGTTAGGGCTAGGGTTAGGGTTAGGGTCAGAGTGAGAGATAACATTGAAATTGAAATGCCTGTGTTTTCCAGTGTGGGTTGGAAAGTTGGTATTAGCGTCAGTTCGTGGGGAGGGGGAGGGATAATGTCAAATGTCGAGCACCTGGGTGTTGTGATTTGGACTTGCGACTTAGGGTTAGGGTTTGGGTTGGGGTTGAGAGCATGTTTAGGCTAAGGGTTCCAATTCATGTACCAGACGTTTGAAGTGTGCGTACGATTGTTAGGGTTAGGGCTCTTCTTATCTTAAGGGTCATGGATTTGGAGGAAAATGCCTTACTTGAGGATGACTTAGGGTTTGGGCAGGGATAGGGCTAGGGTTAGGATTAGGGTCAGGGTGAGAGACAGCATTGAAATTGAAATGCCTGTGCCCTCCAGTGTGGGTTGGAAAGTTATTAGTAACATAAGTTCCTGGGGAGGGGGAGGGATGATGTCAAATGTCAAGCACGTGTGCATTGTGATTTTGTCCTGCGGCTTAGGGTTAGGGTTAGGGTTGCGGTTAGGAGCAGGTTTAGGTTTAGTGTTCCAATTCATGTACCAGACGTTTGGAGTGTGAGTATGATTGTTAGGGTTGGGGTTCTTCTTTTCGTAAGGGTCATGGATGACGTGGAAATAGCGGGATCTGAGGATGGCTTCGTGTTTGGCAGGGTTAGGGTAGGGTTAGGGTTAGGGTGAGGTTGAGAGATAGCATTGAAATTGAAATGGCTGTGTCTCCCGGTGTGGGTTGGAAAGTTAGTAGTAGTGTAAGTTCGGGGGGAAGGGGAGGGATAATGTCAAATGTCAAGCACCTGGGTATTGTGATTTGGTCCTGCGGCTTAGGGTTACGGTTAGGAATAGGTTTAGGTTTAGTGTTCCAATTCATGTACCTGACGTTTGGAGTGTGGGTATGATTGTTAGGGCTAGGGTTCTTCTTTTCGTAAGCATCATGGATGGTCCGGAAATAGCGGTACCTGAGGATGGCTTAGGGTTCAGTCAGGGTTGGGGCTAGGGTTAGGGTTAGGGCCAGGGTGAGAGATAGCATTGAAATTGAAATGCCTGTGCCTTCCAGTGTGGGTTGGAAAGTTAGTATTAGCGTCAATTAGTGGGGAGTTGGAGGTATAATGTCAAATTTTAAGCACCTTTGTATTGTGATTTGGTCCTGCGGCTTAGGGTTAGGGTTTGGGTTGGAGATAGGAGCAGGTTTAGGTTTAGTTTTCCAATTCATGTGCCTGACGTTTGGAGTGTGAGTATGATTGTTAGGCTTGGGGTTCTTCTTTTCGTAAGGGTCATGGATGGTGCGGATATAGCGGTACCTGAGGATGGCTTAGGGTTCAGTCAGGGTTGGGGCTAGGGTTAGGGTTAGGGCCAGGGTGAGAGATTGCATTGAAATTGAAATGCCTGTGCCTTCCCGTGTGGGTTGGAAAGTTAGTATTAGCGTCAATTAGTGGGGAGTTGGAGGTATAATGTCAAATTTTAAGCACCTGGGTATTGTGATTTGGTCCTGCGGCTTAGGGTTACGGTTAGGAATAGGTTCAGGTTTAGTGTTCCAATTCATGTACCTGACGTTTGGAGTGTGGGTATGATTGTTAGGGTTAGGGTTCTTCTTTTCGTAAAGGTCATGGATAGTGCGGAAATAGCGGTATCTGAGGATGGCTTAGGGTTCGGTCCGGTTGGGGCTAGGGTTAGGATTAGGGTCAGGGTGAGAGATAGCATTGACATTGAAGTGCCTGTGTCTTCCAGTGTGGTTTGGAAAGTTAGTATTAGCAGAAGTTCGTGGGGAGGGGGAGGGATAATGTCAAATATCAAGCACCTGGTTATTGTGATTTGGTCCTGTGGCTTAGGGTTAGGGTTAGGCTTAGTAGTAGGTTTAGGTTTAGTGTTCCAATTCATGTACCTGACGTTTGGAGTGTGGGTATGATTGTTAGGGCTAGGGTTCTTCTTTTCGTAAGCATCATGGATGGTGCGGAAATAGCGGTACCTGAGGATGGCTTAGGGTTCAGTCAGGGTTGGGGCTAGGGTTAGGGTTAGGGTCAGGGTGAGAGATAGCATTGAAATTGAAATGCCTGTGCCTTCCAGTGTGGGTTGGAAAGTTAGTATTATCGTCAATTTGTGGGGAGTTGGAGGTATAATGTCAAATTTTGAGCACCTGGGTATTGTGATTTGGTCCTGCGGCTTAGGGTTAGGGTTAGGGTTGGGGATCGGAGCAGGTTTAGGTTTAGTTTTCCAATTCATGTGCCTGACGTTTGGAGTGTGGGAATGATTGTTTGGGTTAGGGTTCTTGTTTTCGTAAGGGTCATGGATAGTGCGGAAATAGTGGTACCGGAGGATGGCTTGGGGTTCGGGCAGGGTTAGGGCTAGGGTTAGGGTTAGGGTCAGAGTGAGAGATAACATTGAAATTGAAATGCCTGTGTTTTCCAGTGTGGGTTGGAAAGTTGGTATTAGCGTCAGTTCGTGGGGAGGGGGAGGGATAATGTCAAATGTCGAGCACCTGGGTGTTGTGATTTGGACTTGCGACTTAGGGTTAGGGTTTGGGTTGGGGTTGAGAGCATGTTTAGGCTAAGGGTTCCAATTCATGTACCAGACGTTTGAAGTGTGCGTACGATTGTTAGGGTTAGGGCTCTTCTTATCTTAAGGGTCATGGATTTGGAGGAAAATGCCTTACTTGAGGATGACTTAGGGTTTGGGCAGGGATAGGGCTAGGGTTAGGATTAGGGTCAGGGTGAGAGACAGCATTGAAATTGAAATGCCTGTGCCCTCCAGTGTGGGTTGGAAAGTTATTAGTAACATAAGTTCCTGGGGAGGGGGAGGGATGATGTCAAATGTCAAGCACGTGTGCATTGTGATTTTGTCCTGCGGCTTAGGGTTAGGGTTAGGGTTGCGGTTAGGAGCAGGTTTAGGTTTAGTGTTCCAATTCATGTACCAGACGTTTGGAGTGTGAGTATGATTGTTAGGGTTGGGGTTCTTCTTTTCGTAAGCATCATGGATGGTGGGGAAATAGTGGTACCTGAGGATGGCTTAGGGTTCGGTCAGGGGTTGGGCTAGGGTTAGGGTTAGGGTCAGGGTGAGAGATAGCATTGAAATTGAAATGCCTGTGCCTTCCAGTGTGGGTTGGAAAGTTAGTATTAGCATCAGTTCGTGGGGAGGGGAAGGTATAATGTCAAATGTCAAGCACCTGGGTATTGTGATTTGGTCCTGCGTCTTAGGGTTACGGTTTGGGTTGGAGATAGGAGCAGGTTTAGGTTTAGTTTTCCAATTCATGTGCCTGACGTTTGGAGTGTGAGTATGATTGTTAGGGTTGGGGTTCTTCTTTTCGTAAGGGTCATGGATGACGTGGAAATAGCGGGATCTGAGGATGGCTTCGTGTTTGGCAGGGTTAGGGTAGGGTTAGGGTTAGGGTGAGGGTGAGAGATAGCATTGAAATTGAAATGGCTGTGTCTCCCGGTGTGGGTTGGAAAGTTAGTAGTAGTGTAAGTTCGGGGGGAAGGGGAGGGATAATGTCAAATGTCAAGCACCTGGGTATTGTGATTTGGTCCTGCGGCTTAGGGTTACGGTTAGGAATAGGTTTAGGTTTAGTGTTCCAATTCATGTACCTGACGTTTGGAGTGTGGGTATGATTGTTAGGGCTAGGGTTCTTCTTTTCGTAAGCATCATGGATGGTCCGGAAATAGCGGTACCTGAGGATGGCTTAGGGTTCAGTCAGGGTTGGGGCTAGGGTTAGGGTTAGGGCCAGGGTGAGAGATAGCATTGAAATTGAAATGCCTGTGCCTTCCAGTGTGGGTTGGAAAGTTAGTATTAGCGTCAATTAGTGGGGAGTTGGAGGTATAATGTCAAATTTTAAGCACCTGGGTATTGTGATTTGGTCCTGCGGCTTAGGGTTAGGGTTAGGGTTGGGGATCAGAGCAGGTTTAGGTTTAGTTTTCCAATTCATGTGCCTGACGTTTGGAGTGTGAGTATGATTGTTAGGCTTGGGGTTCTTCTTTTCGTAAGGGTCATGGATGGTGCGGATATAGCGGTACCTGAGGATGGCTTAGGGTTCAGTCAGGGTTGGGGCTAGGGTTAGGGTTAGGGCCAGGGTGAGAGATTGCATTGAAATTGAAATGCCTGTGCCTTCCCGTGTGGGTTGGAAAGTTAGTATTAGCGTCAATTAGTGGGGAGTTGGAGGTATAATGTCAAATTTTAAGCACCTGGGTATTGTGATTTGGTCCTGCGGCTTAGGGTTACGGTTAGGAATAGGTTCAGGTTTAGTGTTCCAATTCATGTACCTGACGTTTGGAGTGTGGGTATGATTGTTAGGGTTAGGGTTCTTCTTTTCGTAAAGGTCATGGATAGTGCGGAAATAGCGGTACCTGAGGATGGCTTAGGGTTCGGTCACGGTTGGGGCTAGGGTTAGGATTAGGGTCAGGGTGAGAGATAGCATTGACATTGAAATGCCTGTGCCTTCCAGTGTGGGTTGGAAAGTTAGTATTAGCATCAGTTCGTGGGGAGGGGAAGGTATAATGTCAAATGTCAAGCACCTGGGTATTGTGATTTGGTCCTGCGGCTTAGGGTTACGGTTTGGGTTGGAGATAGGAGCAGGTTTAGGTTTAGTTTTCCAATTCATGTGCCTGACGTTTGGAGTGTGAGTATGATTGTTAGGGTTGGGGTTCTTCTTTTCGTAAGGGTCATGGATGGCGTGGAAATAGCGGTATCTGAGGATGGCTTAGGGTTTGGCAGGGTTAGGGCTAGGGTTAGGGTTAGGGTCAGGGTGAGAGATAGCATTGAAATTGAAATGCCTGTGTCTCCCGTGTGGGTTGGAAAGTTAGTAGTAGTGTAAGTTCGTGGGGAAGGGGAGGGATAATGTCAAATGTCAAGCACCTGGGTATTGTGATTTGGTCCTGCGGCTTAGGGTTACGGTTAGGAATAGGTTTAGGTTTAGTGTTCCAATTCATGTACCTGACGTTTGGAGTGTGGGTATGATTGTTAGGGTTAGGGTTCTTCTTTTCGTAAAGGTCATGGATAGTGCGGAAATAGCGGTACCTGAGGATGGCTTAGGGTTCGGTCAGGGTTGGGGCTAGGGTTAGGATTAGGGTCAGGGTGAGAGATAGCATTGAAATTGAAATGCCTGTGTCTTCCAGTGTGGTTTGGAAAGTTAGTATTAGCAGAAGTTCGTGGGGAGGGGGAGGGATAATGTCAAATATCAAGCACCTGGTTATTGTGATTTGGTCCTGTGGCTTAGGGTTAGGGTTAGGCTTAGTAGTAGGTTTAGGTTTAGTGTTCCAATTCATGTACCTGACGTTTGGAGTGTGGGTATGATTGTTAGGGCTAGGGTTCTTCTTTTCGTAAGCATCATGGATGGTGCGGAAATAGCGGTACCTGAGGATGGCTTAGGGTTCAGTCAGGGTTGGGGCTAGGGTTAGGGTTAGGGCCAGGGTGAGAGATAGCATTGAAATTGAAATGCCTGTGCCTTCCAGTGTGGGTTGGAAAGTTAGTATTAGCGTCAATTAGTGGGGAGTTGGAGGTATAATGTCAAATTTTAAGCACCTTTGTATTGTGATTTGGTCCTGCGGCTTAGGGTTAGGGTTTGGGTTGGAGATAGGAGCAGGTTTAGGTTTAGTTTTCCAATTCATGTGCCTGACGTTTGGAGTGTGAGTATGATTGTTAGGCTTGGGGTTCTTCTTTTCGTAAGCATCATGGATGGTGGGGAAATAGTGGTACCTGAGGATGGCTTAGGGTTCGGTCAGGGGTTGGGCTAGGGTTAGGGTTAGGGTCAGGGTGAGAGATAGCATTGAAATTGAAATGCCTGTGCCTTCCAGTGTGGGTTGGAAAGTTAGTATTAGCATCATTTCGTGGGGAGGGGAAGGTATAATGTCAAATGTCAAGCACCTGGGTATTGTGATTTGGTCCTGCGTCTTAGGGTTACGGTTTGGGTTGGAGATAGGAGCAGGTTTAGGTTTAGTTTTCCAATTTATGTGCCTGACATTTGGAGTGTGAGTATGATTGTTAGGGTTGGGGTTCTTCTTTTCGTAAGGGTCATGGATGACGTGGAAATAGCGGGATCTGAGGATGGCTTCGTGTTTGGCAGGGTTAGGGTAGGGTTAGGGTTAGGGTGAGGTTGAGAGATAGCATTGAAATTGAAATGGCTGTGTCTCCCGGTGTGCGTTGGAAAGTTAGTAGTAGTGTAAGTTCGGGGGGAAGGGGAGGGATAATGTCAAATGTCAAGCACCTGGGTATTGTGATTTGGTCCTGTGGCTTAGGGTTAGGGTTAGGCTTAGTAGTAGGTTTAGGTTTAGTGTTCCAATTCATGTACCTGACGTTTGGAGTGTGGGTATGATTGTTAGGGCTAGGGTTCTTCTTTTCGTAAGCATCATGGATGGTGCGGAAATAGCGGTACCTGAGGATGGCTTAGGGTTCAGTCAGGGTTGGGGCTAGGGTTAGGGTTAGGGTCAGGGTGAGAGATAGCATTGAAATTGAAATGCCTGTGCCTTCCAGTGTGGGTTGGAAAGTTAGTATTATCGTCAATTTGTGGGGAGTTGGAGGTATAATGTCAAATTTTGAGCACCTGGGTATTGTGATTTGGTCCTGCGGCTTAGGGTTAGGGTTAGGGTTGGGGATCGGAGCAGGTTTAGGTTTAGTTTTCCAATTCATGTGCCTGACGTTTGGAGTGTGGGAATGATTGTTTGGGTTAGGGTTCTTGTTTTCGTAAGGGTCATGGATAGTGCGGAAATAGTGGTACCGGAGGATGGCTTGGGGTTCGGGCAGGGTTAGGGCTAGGGTTAGGGTTAGGGTCAGAGTGAGAGATAACATTGAAATTGAAATGCCTGTGTTTTCCAGTGTGGGTTGGAAAGTTGGTATTAGCGTCAGTTCGTGGGGAGGGGGAGGGATAATGTCAAATGTCGAGCACCTGGGTGTTGTGATTTGGACTTGCGACTTAGGGTTAGGGTTTGGGTTGGGGTTGAGAGCATGTTTAGGCTAAGGGTTCCAATTCATGTACCAGACGTTTGAAGTGTGCGTACGATTGTTAGGGTTAGGGCTCTTCTTATCTTAAGGGTCATGGATTTGGAGGAAAATGCCTTACTTGAGGATGACTTAGGGTTTGGGCAGGGATAGGGCTAGGGTTAGGATTAGGGTCAGGGTGAGAGACAGCATTGAAATTGAAATGCCTGTGCCCTCCAGTGTGGGTTGGAAAGTTATTAGTAACATAAGTTCCTGGGGAGGGGGAGGGATGATGTCAAATGTCAAGCACGTGTGCATTGTGATTTTGTCCTGCGGCTTAGGGTTAGGGTTAGGGTTGCGGTTAGGAGCAGGTTTAGGTTTAGTGTTCCAATTCATGTACCAGACGTTTGGAGTGTGAGTATGATTGTTAGGGTTGGGGTTCTTCTTTTCGTAAGCATCATGGATGGTGGGGAAATAGTGGTACCTGAGGATGGCTTAGGGTTCGGTCAGGGGTTGGGCTAGGGTTAGGGTTAGGGTCAGGGTGAGAGATAGCATTGAAATTGAAATGCCTGTGCCTTCCAGTGTGGGTTGGAAAGTTAGTATTAGCATCAGTTCGTGGGGAGGGGAAGGTATAATGTCAAATGTCAAGCACCTGGGTATTGTGATTTGGTCCTGCGTCTTAGGGTTACGGTTTGGGTTGGAGATAGGAGCAGGTTTAGGTTTAGTTTTCCAATTCATGTGCCTGACGTTTGGAGTGTGAGTATGATTGTTAGGCTTGGGGTTCTTCTTTTCGTAAGGGTCATGGATGGTGCGGATATAGCGGTACCTGAGGATGGCTTAGGGTTCAGTCAGGGTTGGGGCTAGGGTTAGGGTTAGGGCCAGGGTGAGAGATTGCATTGAAATTGAAATGCCTGTGCCTTCCCGTGTGGGTTGGAAAGTTAGTATTAGCGTCAATTAGTGGGGAGTTGGAGGTATAATGTCAAATTTTAAGCACCTGGGTATTGTGATTTGGTCCTGCGGCTTAGGGTTACGGTTAGGAATAGGTTCAGGTTTAGTGTTCCAATTCATGTACCTGACGTTTGGAGTGTGGGTATGATTGTTAGGGTTAGGGTTCTTCTTTTCGTGAAGGTCATGGATAGTGCGGAAATAGCGGTATCTGAGGATGGCTTAGGGTTCGGTCCGGTTGGGGCTAGGGTTAGGATTAGGGTCAGGGTGAGAGATAGCATTGACATTGAAGTGCCTGTGTCTTCCAGTGTGGTTTGGAAAGTTAGTATTAGCAGAAGTTCGTGGGGAGGGGGAGGGATAATGTCAAATATCAAGCACCTGGTTATTGTGATTTGGTCCTGTGGCTTAGGGTTAGGGTTAGGCTTAGTAGTAGGTTTAGGTTTAGTGTTCCAATTCATGTACCTGACGTTTGGAGTGTGGGTATGATTGTTAGGGCTAGGGTTCTTCTTTTCGTAAGCATCATGGATGGTGCGGAAATAGCGGTACCTGAGGATGGCTTAGGGTTCAGTCAGGGTTGGGGCTAGGGTTAGGGTTAGGGTCAGGGTGAGAGATAGCATTGAAATTGAAATGCCTGTGCCTTCCAGTGTGGGTTGGAAAGTTAGTATTATCGTCAATTTGTGGGGAGTTGGAGGTATAATGTCAAATTTTGAGCACCTGGGTATTGTGATTTGGTCCTGCGGCTTAGGGTTAGGGTTAGGGTTGGGGATCGGAGCAGGTTTAGGTTTAGTTTTCCAATTCATGTGCCTGACGTTTGGAGTGTGGGAATGATTGTTTGGGTTAGGGTTCTTGTTTTCGTAAGGGTCATGGATAGTGCGGAAATAGTGGTACCGGAGGATGGCTTGGGGTTCGGGCAGGGTTAGGGCTAGGGTTAGGGTTAGGGTCAGAGTGAGAGATAACATTGAAATTGAAATGCCTGTGTTTTCCAGTGTGGGTTGGAAAGTTGGTATTAGCGTCAGTTCGTGGGGAGGGGGAGGGATAATGTCAAATGTCGAGCACCTGGGTGTTGTGATTTGGACTTGCGACTTAGGGTTAGGGTTTGGGTTGGGGTTGAGAGCATGTTTAGGCTAAGGGTTCCAATTCATGTACCAGACGTTTGAAGTGTGCGTACGATTGTTAGGGTTAGGGCTCTTCTTATCTTAAGGGTCATGGATTTGGAGGAAAATGCCTTACTTGAGGATGACTTAGGGTTTGGGCAGGGATAGGGCTAGGGTTAGGATTAGGGTCAGGGTGAGAGACAGCATTGAAATTGAAATGCCTGTGCCCTCCAGTGTGGGTTGGAAAGTTATTAGTAACATAAGTTCCTGGGGAGGGGGAGGGATGATGTCAAATGTCAAGCACGTGTGCATTGTGATTTTGTCCTGCGGCTTAGGGTTAGGGTTAGGGTTGCGGTTAGGAGCAGGTTTAGGTTTAGTGTTCCAATTCATGTACCAGACGTTTGGAGTGTGAGTATGATTGTTAGGGTTGGGGTTCTTCTTTTCGTAAGCATCATGGATGGTGGGGAAATAGTGGTACCTGAGGATGGCTTAGGGTTCGGTCAGGGTTGGGCTAGGGTTAGGGTTAGGGTCAGGGTGAGAGATAGCATTGAAATTGAAATGCCTGTGCCTTCCAGTGTGGGTTGGAAAGTTAGTATTAGCATCAGTTCGTGGGGAGGGGAAGGTATAATGTCAAATGTCAAGCACCTGGGTATTGTGATTTGGTCTTGCAGCTTAGGGTTACGGTTTGGGTTGGAGATAGGAGCAGGTTTAGGTTTAGTGTTCCAATTCATGTGACTGACGTTTGGAGTGTGAGTATGATTGTTAGGGTTGGGGTTCTTTTTTTCGTAAGCATCATGGATGGTGGGGAAATAGTGGTACCTGAGGATGGCTTAGGGTTCGGTCACGGTTGGGGCTAGGGTTAGGCTTAGGGTCAGGGTGAGAGATAGCATTGAAATTGAAATGCCTGTGCCTTCCAGTGTGGGTTGGAAAGTTAGTAGTAGCGTCAATTAGTGGGGAGTTGGAGGTATAATGTCAAATTTTAAGCACCTGGGTATTGTGATTTGGTCCTGCGGCTTAGGGTTACGGTTAGGAATAGGTTCAGGTTTAGTGTTCCAATTCATGTACCTGACGTTTGGAGTGTGGGTATGATTGTTAGGGTTAGGGTTCTTCTTTTCGTAAAGGTCATGGATAGTGCGGAAATAGCGGTATCTGAGGATGGCTTAGGGTTCGGTCACGGTTGGGGCTAGGGTTAGGATTAGGGTCAGGGTGAGAGATAGCATTGACATTGAAGTGCCTGTGTCTTCCAGTGTGGTTTGGAAAGTTAGTATTAGCAGAAGTTCGTGGGGAGGGGGAGGGATAATGTCAAATATCAAGCACCTGGTTATTGTGATTTGGTCCTGTGGCTTAGGGTTAGGGTTAGGCTTAGTAGTAGGTTTAGGTTTAGTGTTCCAATTCATGTACCTGACGTTTGGAGTGTGGGTATGATTGTTAGGGCTAGGGTTCTTCTTTTCGTAAGCATCATGGATGGTGCGGAAATAGCGGTACCTGAGGATGGCTTAGGGTTCAGTCAGGGTTGGGGCTAGGGTTAGGGTTAGGGTCAGGGTGAGAGATAGCATTGAAATTGAAATGCCTGTGCCTTCCAGTGTGGGTTGGAAAGTTAGTATTAGCGTCAATTTGTGGGGAGTTGGAGGTATAATGTCAAATTTTGAGCACCTGGGTATTGTGATTTGGTCCTGCGGCTTAGGGTTAGGGTTAGGGTTGGGGATCGGAGCAGGTTTAGGTTTAGTTTTCCAATTCATGTGCCTGACGTTTGGAGTGTGGGAATGATTGTTTGGGTTAGGGTTCTTGTTTTCGTAAGGGTCATGGATAGTGCGGAAATAGTGGTACCGGAGGATGGCTTGGGGTTCGGGCAGGGTTAGGGCTAGGGTTAGGGTTAGGGTCAGAGTGAGAGATAACATTGAAATTGAAATGCCTGTGTTTTCCAGTGTGGGTTGGAAAGTTGGTATTAGCGTCAGTTCGTGGGGAGGGGGAGGGATAATGTCAAATGTCGAGCACCTGGGTGTTGTGATTTGGACTTGCGACTTAGGGTTAGGGTTTGGGTTGGGGTTGAGAGCATGTTTAGGCTAAGGGTTCCAATTCATGTACCAGACGTTTGAAGTGTGCGTACGATTGTTAGGGTTAGGGCTCTTCTTATCTTAAGGGTCATGGATTTGGAGGAAAATGCCTTACTTGAGGATGACTTAGGGTTTGGGCAGGGATAGGGCTAGGGTTAGGATTAGGGTCAGGGTGAGAGACAGCATTGAAATTGAAATGCCTGTGCCCTCCAGTGTGGGTTGGAAAGTTATTAGTAACATAAGTTCCTGGGGAGGGGGAGGGATGATGTCAAATGTCAAGCACGTGTGCATTGTGATTTTGTCCTGCGGCTTAGGGTTAGGGTTAGGGTTGCGGTTAGGAGCAGGTTTAGGTTTAGTGTTCCAATTCATGTACCAGACGTTTGGAGTGTGAGTATGATTGTTAGGGTTGGGGTTCTTCTTTTCGTAAGCATCATGGATGGTGGGGAAATAGTGGTACCTGAGGATGGCTTAGGGTTCGGTCAGGGGTTGGGCTAGGGTTAGGGTTAGGGTCAGGGTGAGAGATAGCATTGAAATTGAAATGCCTGTGCCTTCCAGTGTGGGTTGGAAAGTTAGTATTAGCATCAGTTCGTGGGGAGGGGAAGGTATAATGTCAAATGTCAAGCACCTGGGTATTGTGATTTGGTCCTGCGGCTTAGGGTTACGGTTTGGGTTGGAGATAGGAGCAGGTTTAGGTTTAGTTTTCCAATTTATGTGCCTGACATTTGGAGTGTGAGTATGATTGTTAGGGTTGGGGTTCTTCTTTTCGTAAGGGTCATGGATGACGTGGAAATAGCGGGATCTGAGGATGGCTTCGTGTTTGGCAGGGTTAGGGTAGGGTTAGGGTTAGGGTGAGGTTGAGAGATAGCATTGAAATTGAAATGGCTGTGTCTCCCGGTGTGGGTTGGAAAGTTAGTAGTAGTGTAAGTTCGGGGGGAAGGGGAGGGATAATGTCAAATGTCAAGCACCTGGGTATTGTGATTTGGTCCTGCGGCTTAGGGTTACGGTTAGGAATAGGTTTAGGTTTAGTGTTCCAATTCATGTACCTGACGTTTGGAGTGTGGGTATGATTGTTAGGGCTAGGGTTCTTCTTTTCGTAAGCATCATGGATGGTCCGGAAATAGCGGTACCTGAGGATGGCTTAGGGTTCAGTCAGGGTTGGGGCTAGGGTTAGGGTTAGGGCCAGGGTGAGAGATAGCATTGAAATTGAAATGCCTGTGCCTTCCAGTGTGGGTTGGAAAGTTAGTATTAGCGTCAATTAGTGGGGAGTTGGAGGTATAATGTCAAATTTTAAGCACCTTTGTATTGTGATTTGGTCCTGCGGCTTAGGGTTAGGGTTTGGGTTGGAGATAGGAGCAGGTTTAGGTTTAGTTTTCCAATTCATGTGCCTGACGTTTGGAGTGTGAGTATGATTGTTAGGCTTGGGGTTCTTCTTTTCGTAAGGGTCATGGATGGTGCGGATATAGCGGTACCTGAGGATGGCTTAGGGTTCAGTCAGGGTTGGGGCTAGGGTTAGGGTTAGGGCCAGGGTGAGAGATTGCATTGAAATTGAAATGCCTGTGCCTTCCCGTGTGGGTTGGAAAGTTAGTATTAGCGTCAATTAGTGGGGAGTTGGAGGTATAATGTCAAATTTTAAGCACCTGGGTATTGTGATTTGGTCCTGCGGCTTAGGGTTACGGTTAGGAATAGGTTCAGGTTTAGTGTTCCAATTCATGTACCTGACGTTTGGAGTGTGGGTATGATTGTTAGGGTTAGGGTTCTTCTTTTCGTAAGGTCATGGATAGTGCGGAAATAGCGGTATCTGAGGATGGCTTAGGGTTCGGTCCGGTTGGGGCTAGGGTTAGGATTAGGGTCAGGGTGAGAGATAGCATTGACATTGAAGTGCCTGTGTCTTCCAGTGTGGGTTGGAAAGTTAGTATTAGCAGAAGTTCGTGGGGAGGGGGAGGGATAATGTCAAATATCAAGCACCTGGTTATTGTGATTTGGTCCTGTGGCTTAGGGTTAGGGTTAGGCTTAGTAGTAGGTTTAGGTTTAGTGTTCCAATTCATGTACCTGACGTTTGGAGTGTGGGTATGATTGTTAGGGCTAGGGTTCTTCTTTTCGTAAGCATCATGGATGGTGCGGAAATAGCGGTACCTGAGGATGGCTTAGGGTTCAGTCAGGGTTGGGGCTAGGGTTAGGGTTAGGGTCAGGGTGAGAGATAGCATTGAAATTGAAATGCCTGTGCCTTCCAGTGTGGGTTGGAAAGTTAGTATTATCGTCAATTTGTGGGGAGTTGGAGGTATAATGTCAAATTTTGAGCACCTGGGTATTGTGATTTGGTCCTGCGGCTTAGGGTTAGGGTTAGGGTTGGGGATCGGAGCAGGTTTAGGTTTAGTTTTCCAATTCATGTGCCTGACGTTTGGAGTGTGGGAATGATTGTTTGGGTTAGGGTTCTTGTTTTCGTAAGGGTCATGGATAGTGCGGAAATAGTGGTACCGGAGGATGGCTTGGGGTTCGGGCAGGGTTAGGGCTAGGGTTAGGGTTAGGGTCAGAGTGAGAGATAACATTGAAATTGAAATGCCTGTGTTTTCCAGTGTGGGTTGGAAAGTTGGTATTAGCGTCAGTTCGTGGGGAGGGGGAGGGATAATGTCAAATGTCGAGCACCTGGGTGTTGTGATTTGGACTTGCGACTTAGGGTTAGGGTTTGGGTTGGGGTTGAGAGCATGTTTAGGCTAAGGGTTCCAATTCATGTACCAGACGTTTGAAGTGTGCGTACGATTGTTAGGGTTAGGGCTCTTCTTATCTTAAGGGTCATGGATTTGGAGGAAAATGCCTTACTTGAGGATGACTTAGGGTTTGGGCAGGGATAGGGCTAGGGTTAGGATTAGGGTCAGGGTGAGAGACAGCATTGAAATTGAAATGCCTGTGCCCTCCAGTGTGGGTTGGAAAGTTATTAGTAACATAAGTTCCTGGGGAGGGGGAGGGATGATGTCAAATGTCAAGCACGTGTGCATTGTGATTTTGTCCTGCGGCTTAGGGTTAGGGTTAGGGTTGCGGTTAGGAGCAGGTTTAGGTTTAGTGTTCCAATTCATGTACCAGACGTTTGGAGTGTGAGTATGATTGTTAGGGTTGGGGTTCTTCTTTTCGTAAGCATCATGGATGGTGGGGAAATAGTGGTACCTGAGGATGGCTTAGGGTTCGGTCAGGGGTTGGGCTAGGGTTAGGGTTAGGGTCAGGGTGAGAGATAGCATTGAAATTGAAATGCCTGTGCCTTCCAGTGTGGGTTGGAAAGTTAGTATTAGCATCAGTTCGTGGGGAGGGGAAGGTATAATGTCAAATGTCAAGCACCTGGGTATTGTGATTTGGTCTTGCAGCTTAGGGTTACGGTTTGGGTTGGAGATAGGAGCAGGTTTAGGTTTAGTGTTCCAATTCATGTGACTGACGTTTGGAGTGTGAGTATGATTGTTAGGGTTGGGGTTCTTTTTTTCGTAAGCATCATGGATGGTGGGGAAATAGTGGTACCTGAGGATGGCTTAGGGTTCGGTCACGGTTGGGGCTAGGGTTAGGCTTAGGGTCAGGGTGAGAGATAGCATTGAAATTGAAATGCCTGTGCCTTCCAGTGTGGGTTGGAAAGTTAGTATTAGCGTCAATTAGTGGGGAGTTGGAGGTATAATGTCAAATTTTAAGCACCTTTGTATTGTGATTTGGTCCTGCGGCTTAGGGTTAGGGTTTGGGTTGGAGATAGGAGCAGGTTTAGGTTTAGTTTTCCAATTCATGTGCCTGACGTTTGGAGTGTGAGTATGATTGTTAGGCTTGGGGTTCTTCTTTTCGTAAGGGTCATGGATGGTGCGGATATAGCGGTACCTGAGGATGGCTTAGGGTTCAGTCAGGGTTGGGGCTAGGGTTAGGGTTAGGGCCAGGGTGAGAGATTGCATTGAAATTGAAATGCCTGTGCCTTCCCGTGTGGGTTGGAAAGTTAGTATTAGCGTCAATTAGTGGGGAGTTGGAGGTATAATGTCAAATTTTAAGCACCTGGGTATTGTGATTTGGTCCTGCGGCTTAGGGTTACGGTTAGGAATAGGTTCAGGTTTAGTGTTCCAATTCATGTACCTGACGTTTGGAGTGTGGGTATGATTGTTAGGGTTAGGGTTCTTCTTTTCGTAAGGTCATGGATAGTGCGGAAATAGCGGTATCTGAGGATGGCTTAGGGTTCGGTCCGGTTGGGGCTAGGGTTAGGATTAGGGTCAGGGTGAGAGATAGCATTGACATTGAAGTGCCTGTGTCTTCCAGTGTGGTTTGGAAAGTTAGTATTAGCAGAAGTTCGTGGGGAGGGGGAGGGATAATGTCAAATATCAAGCACCTGGTTATTGTGATTTGGTCCTGTGGCTTAGGGTTAGGGTTAGGCTTAGTAGTAGGTTTAGGTTTAGTGTTCCAATTCATGTACCTGACGTTTGGAGTGTGGGTATGATTGTTAGGGCTAGGGTTCTTCTTTTCGTAAGCATCATGGATGGTGCGGAAATAGCGGTACCTGAGGATGGCTTAGGGTTCAGTCAGGGTTGGGGCTAGGGTTAGGGTTAGGGTCAGGGTGAGAGATAGCATTGAAATTGAAATGCCTGTGCCTTCCAGTGTGGGTTGGAAAGTTAGTATTATCGTCAATTTGTGGGGAGTTGGAGGTATAATGTCAAATTTTGAGCACCTGGGTATTGTGATTTGGTCCTGCGGCTTAGGGTTAGGGTTAGGGTTGGGGATCGGAGCAGGTTTAGGTTTAGTTTTCCAATTCATGTGCCTGACGTTTGGAGTGTGGGAATGATTGTTTGGGTTAGGGTTCTTGTTTTCGTAAGGGTCATGGATAGTGCGGAAATAGTGGTACCGGAGGATGGCTTGGGGTTCGGGCAGGGTTAGGGCTAGGGTTAGGGTTAGGGTCAGAGTGAGAGATAACATTGAAATTGAAATGCCTGTGTTTTCCAGTGTGGGTTGGAAAGTTGGTATTAGCGTCAGTTCGTGGGGAGGGGGAGGGATAATGTCAAATGTCGAGCACCTGGGTGTTGTGATTTGGACTTGCGACTTAGGGTTAGGGTTTGGGTTGGGGTTGAGAGCATGTTTAGGCTAAGGGTTCCAATTCATGTACCAGACGTTTGAAGTGTGCGTACGATTGTTAGGGTTAGGGCTCTTCTTATCTTAAGGGTCATGGATTTGGAGGAAAATGCCTTACTTGAGGATGACTTAGGGTTTGGGCAGGGATAGGGCTAGGGTTAGGATTAGGGTCAGGGTGAGAGACAGCATTGAAATTGAAATGCCTGTGCCCTCCAGTGTGGGTTGGAAAGTTATTAGTAACATAAGTTCCTGGGGAGGGGGAGGGATGATGTCAAATGTCAAGCACGTGTGCATTGTGATTTTGTCCTGCGGCTTAGGGTTAGGGTTAGGGTTGCGGTTAGGAGCAGGTTTAGGTTTAGTGTTCCAATTCATGTACCAGACGTTTGGAGTGTGAGTATGATTGTTAGGGTTGGGGTTCTTCTTTTCGTAAGCATCATGGATGGTGGGGAAATAGTGGTACCTGAGGATGGCTTAGGGTTTGGTCAGGGTTTGGGCTAGGGTTAGGGTTAGGGTCAGGGTGAGAGATAGCATTGAAATTGAAATGCCTGTGCCTTCCAGTGTGGGTTGGAAAGTTAGTATTAGCATCAGTTCGTGGGGAGGGGAAGGTATAATGTCAAATGTCAAGCACCTGGGTATTGTGATTTGGTCCTGCGTCTTAGGGTTAAGGTTTGGGTTGGAGATAGGAGCAGGTTTAGGTTTAGTTTTCCAATTCATGTGCCTGACGTTTGGAGTGTGAGTATGATTGTTAGGGTTGGGGTTCTTCTTTTCGTAAGGGTCATGGATGACGTGGAAATAGCGGGATCTGAGGATGGCTTCGTGTTTGGCAGGGTTAGGGTAGGGTTAGGGTTAGGGTGAGGGTGAGAGATAGCATTGAAATTGAAATGGCTGTGTCTCCCGGTGTGGGTTGGAAAGTTAGTAGTAGTGTAAGTTCGGGGGGAAGGGGAGGGTTAATGTCAAATGTCAAGCACCTGGGTATTGTGATTTGGTCCTGCGGCTTAGGGTTACGGTTAGGAATAGGTTTAGGTTTAGTGTTCCAATTCATGTACCTGACGTTTGGAGTGTGGGTATGATTGTTAGGGCTAGGGTTCTTCTTTTCGTAAGCATCATGGATGGTCCGGAAATAGCGGTACCTGAGGATGGCTTAGGGTTCAGTCAGGGTTGGGGCTAGGGTTAGGGTTAGGGCCAGGGTGAGAGATAGCATTGAAATTGAAATGCCTGTGCCTTCCAGTGTGGGTTGGAAAGTTAGTATTAGCGTCAATTAGTGGGGAGTTGGAGGTATAATGTCAAATTTTAAGCACCTGGGTATTGTGATTTGGTCCTGCGGCTTAGGGTTAGGGTTAGGGTTGGGGATCAGAGCAGGTTTAGGTTTAGTTTTCCAATTCATGTGCCTGACGTTTGGAGTGTGAGTATGATTGTTAGGCTTGGGGTTCTTCTTTTCGTAAGGGTCATGGATGGTGCGGATATAGCGGTACCTGAGGATGGCTTAGGGTTCAGTCAGGGTTGGGGCTAGGGTTAGGGTTAGGGCCAGGGTGAGAGATTGCATTGAAATTGAAATGCCTGTGCCTTCCCGTGTGGGTTGGAAAGTTAGTATTAGCGTCAATTAGTGGGGAGTTGGAGGTATAATGTCAAATTTTAAGCACCTGGGTATTGTGATTTGGTCCTGCGGCTTAGGGTTACGGTTAGGAATAGGTTCAGGTTTAGTGTTCCAATTCATGTACCTGACGTTTGGAGTGTGGGTATGATTGTTAGGGTTAGGGTTCTTCTTTTCGTAAAGGTCATGGATAGTGCGGAAATAGCGGTACCTGAGGATGGCTTAGGGTTCGGTCACGGTTGGGGCTAGGGTTAGGATTAGGGTCAGGGTGAGAGATAGCATTGACATTGAAATGCCTGTGCCTTCCAGTGTGGGTTGGAAAGTTAGTATTAGCGTCAATTAGTGGGGAGTTGGAGGTATAATGTCAAATTTTAAGCACCTTTGTATTGTGATTTGGTCCTGCGGCTTAGGGTTAGGGTTTGGGTTGGAGATAGGAGCAGGTTTAGGTTTAGTTTTCCAATTCATGTGCCTGACGTTTGGAGTGTGAGTATGATTGTTAGGCTTGGGGTTCTTCTTTTCGTAAGCATCATGGATGGTGGGGAAATAGTGGTACCTGAGGATGGCTTAGGGTTCGGTCAGGGGTTGGGCTAGGGTTAGGGTTAGGGTCAGGGTGAGAGATAGCATTGAAATTGAAATGCCTGTGCCTTCCAGTGTGGGTTGGAAAGTTAGTATTAGCATCAGTTCGTGGGGAGGGGAAGGTATAATGTCAAATGTCAAGCACCTGGGTATTGTGATTTGGTCCTGCGTCTTAGGGTTACGGTTTGGGTTGGAGATAGGAGCAGGTTTAGGTTTAGTTTTCCAATTTATGTGCCTGACATTTGGAGTGTGAGTATGATTGTTAGGGTTGGGGTTCTTCTTTTCGTAAGGGTCATGGATGACGTGGAAATAGCGGGATCTGAGGATGGCTTCGTGTTTGGCAGGGTTAGGGTAGGGTTAGGGTTAGGGTGAGGTTGAGAGATAGCATTGAAATTGAAATGGCTGTGTCTCCCGTGTGGTTGGAAAGTTAGTAGTAGTGTAAGTTCGGGGGGAAGGGGAGGGATAATGTCAAATGTCAAGCACCTGGGTATTGTGATTTGGTCCTGTGGCTTAGGGTTAGGGTTAGGCTTAGTAGTAGGTTTAGGTTTAGTGTTCCAATTCATGTACCTGACGTTTGGAGTGTGAGTATGATTGTTAGGCTAGGGTTCTTCTTTTCGTAAGCATCATGGATGGTGCGGAAATAGCGGTACCTGAGGATGGCTTAGGGTTCAGTCAGGGTTGGGGCTAGGGTTAGGGTTAGGGTCAGGGTGAGAGATAGCATTGAAATTGAAATGCCTGTGCCTTCCAGTGTGGGTTGGAAAGTTAGTATTATCGTCAATTTGTGGGGAGTTGGAGGTATAATGTCAAATTTTGAGCACCTGGGTATTGTGATTTGGTCCTGCGGCTTAGGGTTAGGGTTAGGGTTGGGGATCGGAGCAGGTTTAGGTTTAGTTTTCCAATTCATGTGCCTGACGTTTGGAGTGTGGGAATGATTGTTTGGGTTAGGGTTCTTGTTTTCGTAAGGGTCATGGATAGTGCGGAAATAGTGGTACCGGAGGATGGCTTGGGGTTCGGGCAGGGTTAGGGCTAGGGTTAGGGTTAGGGTCAGAGTGAGAGATAACATTGAAATTGAAATGCCTGTGTTTTCCAGTGTGGGTTGGAAAGTTGGTATTAGCGTCAGTTCGTGGGGAGGGGGAGGGATAATGTCAAATGTCGAGCACCTGGGTGTTGTGATTTGGACTTGCGACTTAGGGTTAGGGTTTGGGTTGGGGTTGAGAGCATGTTTAGGCTAAGGGTTCCAATTCATGTACCAGACGTTTGAAGTGTGCGTACGATTGTTAGGGTTAGGGCTCTTCTTATCTTAAGGGTCATGGATTTGGAGGAAAATGCCTTACTTGAGGATGACTTAGGGTTTGGGCAGGGATAGGGCTAGGGTTAGGATTAGGGTCAGGGTGAGAGACAGCATTGAAATTGAAATGCCTGTGCCCTCCAGTGTGGGTTGGAAAGTTATTAGTAACATAAGTTCCTGGGGAGGGGGAGGGATGATGTCAAATGTCAAGCACGTGTGCATTGTGATTTTGTCCTGCGGCTTAGGGTTAGGGTTAGGGTTGCGGTTAGGAGCAGGTTTAGGTTTAGTGTTCCAATTCATGTACCAGACGTTTGGAGTGTGAGTATGATTGTTAGGGTTGGGGTTCTTCTTTTCGTAAGCATCATGGATGGTGGGGAAATAGTGGTACCTGAGGATGGCTTAGGGTTCGGTCAGGGTTGGGCTAGGGTTAGGGTTAGGGTCAGGGTGAGAGATAGCATTGAAATTGAAATGCCTGTGCCTTCCAGTGTGGGTTGGAAAGTTAGTATTAGCATCAGTTCGTGGGGAGGGGAAGGTATAATGTCAAATGTCAAGCACCTGGGTATTGTGATTTGGTCCTGCGTCTTAGGGTTACGGTTTGGGTTGGAGATAGGAGCAGGTTTAGGTTTAGTTTTCCAATTCATGTGCCTGACGTTTGGAGTGTGAGTATGATTGTTAGGCTTGGGGTTCTTCTTTTCGTAAGGGTCATGGATGGTGCGGATATAGCGGTACCTGAGGATGGCTTAGGGTTCAGTCAGGGTTGGGGCTAGGGTTAGGGTTAGGGCCAGGGTGAGAGATTGCATTGAAATTGAAATGCCTGTGCCTTCCCGTGTGGGTTGGAAAGTTAGTATTAGCGTCAATTAGTGGGGAGTTGGAGGTATAATGTCAAATTTTAAGCACCTGGGTATTGTGATTTGGTCCTGCGGCTTAGGGTTACGGTTAGGAATAGGTTCAGGTTTAGTGTTCCAATTCATGTACCTGACGTTTGGAGTGTGGGTATGATTGTTAGGGTTAGGGTTCTTCTTTTCGTGAAGGTCATGGATAGTGCGGAAATAGCGGTATCTGAGGATGGCTTAGGGTTCGGTCCGGTTGGGGCTAGGGTTAGGATTAGGGTCAGGGTGAGAGATAGCATTGACATTGAAGTGCCTGTGTCTTCCAGTGTGGTTTGGAAAGTTAGTATTAGCAGAAGTTCGTGGGGAGGGGGAGGGATAATGTCAAATATCAAGCACCTGGTTATTGTGATTTGGTCCTGTGGCTTAGGGTTAGGGTTAGGCTTAGTAGTAGGTTTAGGTTTAGTGTTCCAATTCATGTACCTGACGTTTGGAGTGTGGGTATGATTGTTAGGGCTAGGGTTCTTCTTTTCGTAAGCATCATGGATGGTGCGGAAATAGCGGTACCTGAGGATGGCTTAGGGTTCAGTCAGGGTTGGGGCTAGGGTTAGGGTTAGGGTCAGGGTGAGAGATAGCATTGAAATTGAAATGCCTGTGCCTTCCAGTGTGGGTTGGAAAGTTAGTATTATCGTCAATTTGTGGGGAGTTGGAGGTATAATGTCAAATTTTGAGCACCTGGGTATTGTGATTTGGTCCTGCGGCTTAGGGTTAGGGTTAGGGTTGGGGATCGGAGCAGGTTTAGGTTTAGTTTTCCAATTCATGTGCCTGACGTTTGGAGTGTGGGAATGATTGTTTGGGTTAGGGTTCTTGTTTTCGTAAGGGTCATGGATAGTGCGGAAATAGTGGTACCTGAGGATGGCTTGGGGTTCGGGCAGGGTTAGGGCTAGGGTTAGGGTTAGGGTCAGAGTGAGAGATAACATTGAAATTGAAATGCCTGTGTTTTCCAGTGTGGGTTGGAAAGTTGGTATTAGCGTCAGTTCGTGGGGAGGGGGAGGGATAATGTCAAATGTCGAGCACCTGGGTGTTGTGATTTGGACTTGCGACTTAGGGTTAGGGTTTGGGTTGGGGTTGAGAGCATGTTTAGGCTAAGGGTTCCAATTCATGTACCAGACGTTTGAAGTGTGCGTACGATTGTTAGGGTTAGGGCTCTTCTTATCTTAAGGGTCATGGATTTGGAGGAAAATGCCTTACTTGAGGATGACTTAGGGTTTGGGCAGGGATAGGGCTAGGGTTAGGATTAGGGTCAGGGTGAGAGACAGCATTGAAATTGAAATGCCTGTGCCCTCCAGTGTGGGTTGGAAAGTTATTAGTAACATAAGTTCCTGGGGAGGGGGAGGGATGATGTCAAATGTCAAGCACGTGTGCATTGTGATTTTGTCCTGCGGCTTAGGGTTAGGGTTAGGGTTGCGGTTAGGAGCAGGTTTAGGTTTAGTGTTCCAATTCATGTACCAGACGTTTGGAGTGTGAGTATGATTGTTAGGGTTGGGGTTCTTCTTTTCGTAAGCATCATGGATGGTGGGGAAATAGTGGTACCTGAGGATGGCTTAGGGTTCGGTCAGGGGTTGGGCTAGGGTTAGGGTTAGGGTCAGGGTGAGAGATAGCATTGAAATTGAAATGCCTGTGCCTTCCAGTGTGGGTTGGAAAGTTAGTATTAGCATCAGTTCGTGGGGAGGGGAAGGTATAATGTCAAATGTCAAGCACCTGGGTATTGTGATTTGGTCCTGCGTCTTAGGGTTACGGTTTGGGTTGGAGATAGGAGCAGGTTTAGGTTTAGTTTTCCAATTTATGTGCCTGACATTTGGAGTGTGAGTATGATTGTTAGGGTTGGGGTTCTTCTTTTCGTAAGGGTCATGGATGACGTGGAAATAGCGGGATCTGAGGATGGCTTCGTGTTTGGCAGGGTTAGGGTAGGGTTAGGGTTAGGGTGAGGTTGAGAGATAGCATTGAAATTGAAATGGCTGTGTCTCCCGGTGTGGGTTGGAAAGTTAGTAGTAGTGTAAGTTCGGGGGGAAGGGGAGGGATAATGTCAAATGTCAAGCACCTGGGTATTGTGATTTGGTCCTGCGGCTTAGGGTTACGGTTAGGAATAGGTTTAGGTTTAGTGTTCCAATTCATGTACCTGACGTTTGGAGTGTGGGTATGATTGTTAGGGCTAGGGTTCTTCTTTTCGTAAGCATCATGGATGGTGCGGAAATAGCGGTACCTGAGGATGGCTTAGGGTTCAGTCAGGGTTGGGGCTAGGGTTAGGGTTAGGGCCAGGGTGAGAGATAGCATTGAAATTGAAATGCCTGTGCCTTCCAGTGTGGGTTGGAAAGTTAGTATTAGCGTCAATTAGTGGGGAGTTGGAGGTATAATGTCAAATTTTAAGCACCTTTGTATTGTGATTTGGTCCTGCGGCTTAGGGTTAGGGTTTGGGTTGGAGATAGGAGCAGGTTTAGGTTTAGTTTTCCAATTCATGTGCCTGACGTTTGGAGTGTGAGTATGATTGTTAGGCTTGGGGTTCTTCTTTTCGTAAGGGTCATGGATGGTGCGGATATAGCGGTACCTGAGGATGGCTTAGGGTTCAGTCAGGGTTGGGGCTAGGGTTAGGGTTAGGGCCAGGGTGAGAGATTGCATTGAAATTGAAATGCCTGTGCCTTCCCGTGTGGGTTGGAAAGTTAGTATTAGCGTCAATTAGTGGGGAGTTGGAGGTATAATGTCAAATTTTAAGCACCTGGGTATTGTGATTTGGTCCTGCGGCTTAGGGTTACGGTTAGGAATAGGTTCAGGTTTAGTGTTCCAATTCATGTACCTGACGTTTGGAGTGTGGGTATGATTGTTAGGGTTAGGGTTCTTCTTTTCGTAAAGGTCATGGATAGTGCGGAAATAGCGGTATCTGAGGATGGCTTAGGGTTCGGTCCGGTTGGGGCTAGGGTTAGGATTAGGGTCAGGGTGAGAGATAGCATTGACATTGAAGTGCCTGTGTCTTCCAGTGTGGTTTGGAAAGTTAGTATTAGCAGAAGTTCGTGGGGAGGGGGAGGGATAATGTCAAATATCAAGCACCTGGTTATTGTGATTTGGTCCTGTGGCTTAGGGTTAGGGTTAGGCTTAGTAGTAGGTTTAGGTTTAGTGTTCCAATTCATGTACCTGACGTTTGGAGTGTGGGTATGATTGTTAGGGCTAGGGTTCTTCTTTTCGTAAGCATCATGGATGGTGCGGAAATAGCGGTACCTGAGGATGGCTTAGGGTTCAGTCAGGGTTGGGGCTAGGGTTAGGGTTAGGGTCAGGGTGAGAGATAGCATTGAAATTGAAATGCCTGTGCCTTCCAGTGTGGGTTGGAAAGTTAGTATTATCGTCAATTTGTGGGGAGTTGGAGGTATAATGTCAAATTTTGAGCACCTGGGTATTGTGATTTGGTCCTGCGGCTTAGGGTTAGGGTTAGGGTTGGGGATCGGAGCAGGTTTAGGTTTAGTTTTCCAATTCATGTGCCTGACGTTTGGAGTGTGGGAATGATTGTTTGGGTTAGGGTTCTTGTTTTCGTAAGGGTCATGGATAGTGCGGAAATAGTGGTACCGGAGGATGGCTTGGGGTTCGGGCAGGGTTAGGGCTAGGGTTAGGGTTAGGGTCAGAGTGAGAGATAACATTGAAATTGAAATGCCTGTGTTTTCCAGTGTGGGTTGGAAAGTTGGTATTAGCGTCAGTTCGTGGGGAGGGGGAGGGATAATGTCAAATGTCGAGCACCTGGGTGTTGTGATTTGGACTTGCGACTTAGGGTTAGGGTTTGGGTTGGGGTTGAGAGCATGTTTAGGCTAAGGGTTCCAATTCATGTACCAGACGTTTGAAGTGTGCGTACGATTGTTAGGGTTAGGGCTCTTCTTATCTTAAGGGTCATGGATTTGGAGGAAAATGCCTTACTTGAGGATGACTTAGGGTTTGGGCAGGGATAGGGCTAGGGTTAGGATTAGGGTCAGGGTGAGAGACAGCATTGAAATTGAAATGCCTGTGCCCTCCAGTGTGGTTTGGAAAGTTAGTATTAGCAGAAGTTCGTGGGGAGGGGGAGGGATAATGTCAAATATCAAGCACCTGGTTATTGTGATTTGGTCCTGTGGCTTAGGGTTAGGGTTAGGCTTAGTAGTAGGTTTAGGTTTAGTGTTCCAATTCATGTACCTGACGTTTGGAGTGTGGGTATGATTGTTAGGGCTAGGGTCCTTCTTTTCGTAAGCATCATGGATGGTGCGGAAATAGCGGTACCTGAGGATGGCTTAGGGTTCAGTCAGGGTTGGGGCTAGGGTTAGGGTTAGGGCCAGGGTGAGAGATAGCATTGAAATTGAAATGCCTGTGCCTTCCAGTGTGGGTTGGAAAGTTAGTATTAGCGTCAATTAGTGGGGAGTTGGAGGTATAATGTCAAATTTAAAGCACCTTTGTATTGTGATTTGGTCCTGCGGCTTAGGGTTAGGGTTTGGGTTGGAGATAGGAGCAGGTTTAGGTTTAGTTTTCCAATTCATGTGCCTGACGTTTGGAGTGTGAGTATGATTGTTAGGCTTGGGGTTCTTCTTTTCGTAAGCATCATGGATGGTGGGGAAATAGTGGTACCTGAGGATGGCTTAGGGTTCGGTCAGGGGTTGGGCTAGGGTTAGGGTTAGGGTCAGGGTGAGAGATAGCATTGAAATTGAAATGCCTGTGCCTTCCAGTGTGGGTTGGAAAGTTAGTATTAGCATCAGTTCGTGGGGAGGGGAAGGTATAATGTCAAATGTCAAGCACCTGGGTATTGTGATTTGGTCCTGCGTCTTAGGGTTACGGTTTGGGTTGGAGATAGGAGCAGGTTTAGGTTTAGTTTTCCAATTTATGTGCCTGACATTTGGAGTGTGAGTATGATTGTTAGGGTTGGGGTTCTTCTTTTCGTAAGGGTCATGGATGACGTGGAAATAGCGGGATCTGAGGATGGCTTAGTGTTTGGCAGGGTTAGGGTAGGGTTAGGGTTAGGGTGAGGTTGAGAGATAGCATTGAAATTGAAATGGCTGTGTCTCCCGGTGTGCGTTGGAAAGTTAGTAGTAGTGTAAGTTCGGGGGGAAGGGGAGGGATAATGTCAAATGTCAAGCACCTGGGTATTGTGATTTGGTCCTGTGGCTTAGGGTTAGGGTTAGGCTTAGTAGTAGGTTTAGGTTTAGTGTTCCAATTCATGTACCTGACGTTTGGAGTGTGGGTATGATTGTTAGGGCTAGGGTTCTTCTTTTCGTAAGCATCATGGATGGTGCGGAAATAGCGGTACCTGAGGATGGCTTAGGGTTCAGTCAGGGTTGGGGCTAGGGTTAGGGTTAGGGTCAGGGTGAGAGATAGCATTGAAATTGAAATGCCTGTGCCTTCCAGTGTGGGTTGGAAAGTTAGTATTATCGTCAATTTGTGGGGAGTTGGAGGTATAATGTCAAATTTTGAGCACCTGGGTATTGTGATTTGGTCCTGCGGCTTAGGGTTAGGGTTAGGGTTGGGGATCGGAGCAGGTTTAGGTTTAGTTTTCCAATTCATGTGCCTGACGTTTGGAGTGTGGGAATGATTGTTTGGGTTAGGGTTCTTGTTTTCGTAAGGGTCATGGATAGTGCGGAAATAGTGGTACCGGAGGATGGCTTGGGGTTCGGGCAGGGTTAGGGCTAGGGTTAGGGTTAGGGTCAGAGTGAGAGATAACATTGAAATTGAAATGCCTGTGTTTTCCAGTGTGGGTTGGAAAGTTGGTATTAGCGTCAGTTCGTGGGGAGGGGGAGGGATAATGTCAAATGTCGAGCACCTGGGTGTTGTGATTTGGACTTGCGACTTAGGGTTAGGGTTTGGGTTGGGGTTGAGAGCATGTTTAGGCTAAGGGTTCCAATTCATGTACCAGACGTTTGAAGTGTGCGTACGATTGTTAGGGTTAGGGCTCTTCTTATCTTAAGGGTCATGGATTTGGAGGAAAATGCCTTACTTGAGGATGACTTAGGGTTTGGGCAGGGATAGGGCTAGGGTTAGGATTAGGGTCAGGGTGAGAGACAGCATTGAAATTGAAATGCCTGTGCCCTCCAGTGTGGGTTGGAAAGTTATTAGTAACATAAGTTCCTGGGGAGGGGGAGGGATGATGTCAAATGTCAAGCACGTGTGCATTGTGATTTTGTCCTGCGGCTTAGGGTTAGGGTTAGGGTTGCGGTTAGGAGCAGGTTTAGGTTTAGTGTTCCAATTCATGTACCAGACGTTTGGAGTGTGAGTATGATTGTTAGGGTTGGGGTTCTTCTTTTCGTAAGCATCATGGATGGTGGGGAAATAGTGGTACCTGAGGATGGCTTAGGGTTCGGTCAGGGGTTGGGCTAGGGTTAGGGTTAGGGTCAGGGTGAGAGATAGCATTGAAATTGAAATGCCTGTGCCTTCCAGTGTGGGTTGGAAAGTTAGTATTAGCATCAGTTCGTGGGGAGGGGAAGGTATAATGTCAAATGTCAAGCACCTGGGTATTGTGATTTGGTCCTGCGTCTTAGGGTTACGGTTTGGGTTGGAGATAGGAGCAGGTTTAGGTTTAGTTTTCCAATTCATGTGCCTGACGTTTGGAGTGTGAGTATGATTGTTAGGCTTGGGGTTCTTCTTTTCGTAAGGGTCATGGATGGTGCGGATATAGCGGTACCTGAGGATGGCTTAGGGTTCAGTCAGGGTTGGGGCTAGGGTTAGGGTTAGGGCCAGGGTGAGAGATTGCATTGAAATTGAAATGCCTGTGCCTTCCCGTGTGGGTTGGAAAGTTAGTATTAGCGTCAATTAGTGGGGAGTTGGAGGTATAATGTCAAATTTTAAGCACCTGGGTATTGTGATTTGGTCCTGCGGCTTAGGGTTACGGTTAGGAATAGGTTCAGGTTTAGTGTTCCAATTCATGTACCTGACGTTTGGAGTGTGGGTATGATTGTTAGGGTTAGGGTTCTTCTTTTCGTGAAGGTCATGGATAGTGCGGAAATAGCGGTATCTGAGGATGGCTTAGGGTTCGGTCCGGTTGGGGCTAGGGTTAGGATTAGGGTCAGGGTGAGAGATAGCATTGACATTGAAGTGCCTGTGTCTTCCAGTGTGGTTTGGAAAGTTAGTATTAGCAGAAGTTCGTGGGGAGGGGGAGGGATAATGTCAAATATCAAGCACCTGGTTATTGTGATTTGGTCCTGTGGCTTAGGGTTAGGGTTAGGCTTAGTAGTAGGTTTAGGTTTAGTGTTCCAATTCATGTACCTGACGTTTGGAGTGTGGGTATGATTGTTAGGGCTAGGGTTCTTCTTTTCGTAAGCATCATGGATGGTGCGGAAATAGCGGTACCTGAGGATGGCTTAGGGTTCAGTCAGGGTTGGGGCTAGGGTTAGGGTTAGGGTCAGGGTGAGAGATAGCATTGAAATTGAAATGCCTGTGCCTTCCAGTGTGGGTTGGAAAGTTAGTATTATCGTCAATTTGTGGGGAGTTGGAGGTATAATGTCAAATTTTGAGCACCTGGGTATTGTGATTTGGTCCTGCGGCTTAGGGTTAGGGTTAGGGTTGGGGATCGGAGCAGGTTTAGGTTTAGTTTTCCAATTCATGTGCCTGACGTTTGGAGTGTGGGAATGATTGTTTGGGTTAGGGTTCTTGTTTTCGTAAGGGTCATGGATAGTGCGGAAATAGTGGTACCGGAGGATGGCTTGGGGTTCGGGCAGGGTTAGGGCTAGGGTTAGGGTTAGGGTCAGAGTGAGAGATAACATTGAAATTGAAATGCCTGTGTTTTCCAGTGTGGGTTGGAAAGTTGGTATTAGCGTCAGTTCGTGGGGAGGGGGAGGGATAATGTCAAATGTCGAGCACCTGGGTGTTGTGATTTGGACTTGCGACTTAGGGTTAGGGTTTGGGTTGGGGTTGAGAGCATGTTTAGGCTAAGGGTTCCAATTCATGTACCAGACGTTTGAAGTGTGCGTACGATTGTTAGGGTTAGGGCTCTTCTTATCTTAAGGGTCATGGATTTGGAGGAAAATGCCTTACTTGAGGATGACTTAGGGTTTGGGCAGGGATAGGGCTAGGGTTAGGATTAGGGTCAGGGTGAGAGACAGCATTGAAATTGAAATGCCTGTGCCCTCCAGTGTGGGTTGGAAAGTTATTAGTAACATAAGTTCCTGGGGAGGGGGAGGGATGATGTCAAATGTCAAGCACGTGTGCATTGTGATTTTGTCCTGCGGCTTAGGGTTAGGGTTAGGGTTGCGGTTAGGAGCAGGTTTAGGTTTAGTGTTCCAATTCATGTACCAGACGTTTGGAGTGTGAGTATGATTGTTAGGGTTGGGGTTCTTCTTTTCGTAAGCATCATGGATGGTGGGGAAATAGTGGTACCTGAGGATGGCTTAGGGTTCGGTCAGGGGTTGGGCTAGGGTTAGGGTTAGGGTCAGGGTGAGAGATAGCATTGAAATTGAAATGCCTGTGCCTTCCAGTGTGGGTTGGAAAGTTAGTATTAGCATCAGTTCGTGGGGAGGGGAAGGTATAATGTCAAATGTCAAGCACCTGGGTATTGTGATTTGGTCCTGCGTCTTAGGGTTACGGTTTGGGTTGGAGATAGGAGCAGGTTTAGGTTTAGTTTTCCAATTTATGTGCCTGACATTTGGAGTGTGAGTATGATTGTTAGGGTTGGGGTTCTTCTTTTCGTAAGGGTCATGGATGACGTGGAAATAGCGGGATCTGAGGATGGCTTCGTGTTTGGCAGGGTTAGGGTAGGGTTAGGGTTAGGGTGAGGTTGAGAGATAGCATTGAAATTGAAATGGCTGTGTCTCCCGGTGTGGGTTGGAAAGTTAGTAGTAGTGTAAGTTCGGGGGGAAGGGGAGGGATAATGTCAAATGTCAAGCACCTGGGTATTGTGATTTGGTCCTGCGGCTTAGGGTTACGGTTAGGAATAGGTTTAGGTTTAGTGTTCCAATTCATGTACCTGACGTTTGGAGTGTGGGTATGATTGTTAGGGCTAGGGTTCTTCTTTTCGTAAGCATCATGGATGGTCCGGAAATAGCGGTACCTGAGGATGGCTTAGGGTTCAGTCAGGGTTGGGGCTAGGGTTAGGGTTAGGGCCAGGGTGAGAGATAGCATTGAAATTGAAATGCCTGTGCCTTCCAGTGTGGGTTGGAAAGTTAGTATTAGCGTCAATTAGTGGGGAGTTGGAGGTATAATGTCAAATTTTAAGCACCTTTGTATTGTGATTTGGTCCTGCGGCTTAGGGTTAGGGTTTGGGTTGGAGATAGGAGCAGGTTTAGGTTTAGTTTTCCAATTCATGTGCCTGACGTTTGGAGTGTGAGTATGATTGTTAGGCTTGGGGTTCTTCTTTTCGTAAGGGTCATGGATGGTGCGGATATAGCGGTACCTGAGGATGGCTTAGGGTTCAGTCAGGGTTGGGGCTAGGGTTAGGGTTAGGGCCAGGGTGAGAGATTGCATTGAAATTGAAATGCCTGTGCCTTCCCGTGTGGGTTGGAAAGTTAGTATTAGCGTCAATTAGTGGGGAGTTGGAGGTATAATGTCAAATTTTAAGCACCTGGGTATTGTGATTTGGTCCTGCGGCTTAGGGTTACGGTTAGGAATAGGTTCAGGTTTAGTGTTCCAATTCATGTACCTGACGTTTGGAGTGTGGGTATGATTGTTAGGGTTAGGGTTCTTCTTTTCGTAAAGGTCATGGATAGTGCGGAAATAGCGGTATCTGAGGATGGCTTAGGGTTCGGTCCGGTTGGGGCTAGGGTTAGGATTAGGGTCAGGGTGAGAGATAGCATTGACATTGAAGTGCCTGTGTCTTCCAGTGTGGTTTGGAAAGTTAGTATTAGCAGAAGTTCGTGGGGAGGGGAGGGATAATGTCAAATATCAAGCACCTGGTTATTGTGATTTGGTCCTGTGGCTTAGGGTTAGGGTTAGGCTTAGTAGTAGGTTTAGGTTTAGTGTTCCAATTCATGTACCTGACGTTTGGAGTGTGGGTATGATTGTTAGGGCTAGGGTTCTTCTTTTCGTAAGCATCATGGATGGTGCGGAAATAGCGGTACCTGAGGATGGCTTAGGGTTCAGTCAGGGTTGGGGCTAGGGTTAGGGTTAGGGTCAGGGTGAGAGATAGCATTGAAATTGAAATGCCTGTGCCTTCCAGTGTGGGTTGGAAAGTTAGTATTATCGTCAATTTGTGGGGAGTTGGAGGTATAATGTCAAATTTTGAGCACCTGGGTATTGTGATTTGGTCCTGCGGCTTAGGGTTAGGGTTAGGGTTGGGGATCGGAGCAGGTTTAGGTTTAGTTTTCCAATTCATGTGCCTGACGTTTGGAGTGTGGGAATGATTGTTTGGGTTAGGGTTCTTGTTTTCGTAAGGGTCATGGATAGTGCGGAAATAGTGGTACCGGAGGATGGCTTGGGGTTCGGGCAGGGTTAGGGCTAGGGTTAGGGTTAGGGTCAGAGTGAGAGATAACATTGAAATTGAAATGCCTGTGTTTTCCAGTGTGGGTTGGAAAGTTGGTATTAGCGTCAGTTCGTGGGGAGGGGGAGGGATAATGTCAAATGTCGAGCACCTGGGTGTTGTGATTTGGACTTGCGACTTAGGGTTAGGGTTTGGGTTGGGGTTGAGAGCATGTTTAGGCTAAGGGTTCCAATTCATGTACCAGACGTTTGAAGTGTGCGTACGATTGTTAGGGTTAGGGCTCTTCTTATCTTAAGGGTCATGGATTTGGAGGAAAATGCCTTACTTGAGGATGACTTAGGGTTTGGGCAGGGATAGGGCTAGGGTTAGGATTAGGGTCAGGGTGAGAGACAGCATTGAAATTGAAATGCCTGTGCCCTCCAGTGTGGTTTGGAAAGTTAGTATTAGCAGAAGTTCGTGGGGAGGGGGAGGGATAATGTCAAATATCAAGCACCTGGTTATTGTGATTTGGTCCTGCGGCTTAGGGTTAGGGTTAGGCTTAGTAGTAGGTTTAGGTTTAGTGTTCCAATTCATGTACCTGACGTTTGGAGTGTGGGTATGATTGTTAGGGCTAGGGTCCTTCTTTTCGTAAGCATCATGGATGGTGCGGAAATAGCGGTACCTGAGGATGGCTTAGGGTTCAGTCAGGGTTGGGGCTAGGGTTAGGGTTAGGGTCAGGGTGAGAGATAGCATTGAAATTGAAATGCCTGTGCCTTCCAGTGTGGGTTGGAAAGTTAGTATTATCGTCAATTTGTGGGGAGTTGGAGGTATAATGTCAAATTTTGAGCACCTGGGTATTGTGATTTGGTCCTGCGGCTTAGGGTTAGGGTTAGGGTTGGGGATCGGAGCAGGTTTAGGTTTAGTTTTCCAATTCATGTGCCTGACGTTTGGAGTGTGGGAATGATTGTTTGGGTTAGGGTTCTTGTTTTCGTAAGGGTCATGGATAGTGCGGAAATAGTGGTACCGGAGGATGGCTTGGGGTTCGGGCAGGGTTAGGGCTAGGGTTAGGGTTAGGGTCAGAGTGAGAGATAACATTGAAATTGAAATGCCTGTGTTTTCCAGTGTGGGTTGGAAAGTTGGTATTAGCGTCAGTTCGTGGGGAGGGGGAGGGATAATGTCAAATGTCGAGCACCTGGGTGTTGTGATTTGGACTTGCGACTTAGGGTTAGGGTTTGGGTTGGGGTTGAGAGCATGTTTAGGCTAAGGGTTCCAATTCATGTACCAGACGTTTGAAGTGTGCGTACGATTGTTAGGGTTAGGGCTCTTCTTATCTTAAGGGTCATGGATTTGGAGGAAAATGCCTTACTTGAGGATGACTTAGGGTTTGGGCAGGGATAGGGCTAGGGTTAGGATTAGGGTCAGGGTGAGAGACAGCATTGAAATTGAAATGCCTGTGCCCTCCAGTGTGGGTTGGAAAGTTATTAGTAACATAAGTTCCTGGGGAGGGGGAGGGATGATGTCAAATGTCAAGCACGTGTGCATTGTGATTTTGTCCTGCGGCTTAGGGTTAGGGTTAGGGTTGCGGTTAGGAGCAGGTTTAGGTTTAGTGTTCCAATTCATGTACCAGACGTTTGGAGTGTGAGTATGATTGTTAGGGTTGGGGTTCTTCTTTTCGTAAGCATCATGGATGGTGGGGAAATAGTGGTACCTGAGGATGGCTTAGGGTTCGGTCAGGGGTTGGGCTAGGGTTAGGGTTAGGGTCAGGGTGAGAGATAGCATTGAAATTGAAATGCCTGTGCCTTCCAGTGTGGGTTGGAAAGTTAGTATTAGCATCAGTTGGTGGGGAGGGGAAGGTATAATGTCAAATGTCAAGCACCTGGGTATTGTGATTTGGTCCTGCGTCTTAGGGTTACGGTTTGGGTTGGAGATAGGAGCAGGTTTAGGTTTAGTTTTCCAATTCATGTGCCTGACGTTTGGAGTGTGAGTATGATTGTTAGGCTTGGGGTTCTTCTTTTCGTAAGGGTCATGGATGGTGCGGAAATAGCGGTACCTGAGGATGGCTTAGGGTTCAGTCAGGGTTGGGGCTAGGGTTAGGGTTAGGGCCAGGGTGAGAGATTGCATTGAAATTGAAATGCCTGTGCCTTCCCGTGTGGGTTGGAAAGTTAGTATTAGCGTCAATTAGTGGGGAGTTGGAGGTATAATGTCAAATTTTAAGCACCTGGGTATTGTGATTTGGTCCTGCGGCTTAGGGTTACGGTTAGGAATAGGTTCAGGTTTAGTGTTCCAATTCATGTACCTGACGTTTGGAGTGTGGGTATGATTGTTAGGGTTAGGCTTCTTCTTTTCGTGAAGGTCATGGATAGTGCGGAAATAGCGGTATCTGAGGATGGCTTAGGGTTCGGTCCGGTTGGGGCTAGGGTTAGGATTAGGGTCAGGGTGAGAGATAGCATTGACATTGAAGTGCCTGTGTCTTCCAGTGTGGTTTGGAAAGTTAGTATTAGCAGAAGTTCGTGGGGAGGGGGAGGGATAATGTCAAATATCAAGCACCTGGTTATTGTGATTTGGTCCTGTGGCTTAGGGTTAGGGTTAGGCTTAGTAGTAGGTTTAGGTTTAGTGTTCCAATTCATGTACCTGACGTTTGGAGTGTGGGTATGATTGTTAGGGCTAGGGTTCTTCTTTTCGTAAGCATCATGGATGGTGCGGAAATAGCGGTACCTGAGGATGGCTTAGGGTTCAGTCAGGGTTGGGGCTAGGGTTAGGGTTAGGGTCAGGGTGAGAGATAGCATTGAAATTGAAATGCCTGTGCCTTCCAGTGTGGGTTGGAAAGTTAGTATTATCGTCAATTTGTGGGGAGTTGGAGGTATAATGTCAAATTTTGAGCACCTGGGTATTGTGATTTGGTCCTGCGGCTTAGGGTTAGGGTTAGGGTTGGGGATCGGAGCAGGTTTAGGTTTAGTTTTCCAATTCATGTGCCTGACGTTTGGAGTGTGGGAATGATTGTTTGGGTTAGGGTTCTTGTTTTCGTAAGGGTCATGGATAGTGCGGAAATAGTGGTACCGGAGGATGGCTTGGGGTTCGGGCAGGGTTAGGGCTAGGGTTAGGGTTAGGGTCAGAGTGAGAGATAACATTGAAATTGAAATGCCTGTGTTTTCCAGTGTGGGTTGGAAAGTTGGTATTAGCGTCAGTTCGTGGGGAGGGGGAGGGATAATGTCAAATGTCGAGCACCTGGGTGTTGTGATTTGGACTTGCGACTTAGGGTTAGGGTTTGGGTTGGGGTTGAGAGCATGTTTAGGCTAAGGGTTCCAATTCATGTACCAGACGTTTGAAGTGTGCGTACGATTGTTAGGGTTAGGGCTCTTCTTATCTTAAGGGTCATGGATTTGGAGGAAAATGCCTTACTTGAGGATGACTTAGGGTTTGGGCAGGGATAGGGCTAGGGTTAGGATTAGGGTCAGGGTGAGAGACAGCATTGAAATTGAAATGCCTGTGCCCTCCAGTGTGGGTTGGAAAGTTATTAGTAACATAAGTTCCTGGGGAGGGGGAGGGATGATGTCAAATGTCAAGCACGTGTGCATTGTGATTTTGTCCTGCGGCTTAGGGTTAGGGTTAGGGTTGCGGTTAGGAGCAGGTTTAGGTTTAGTGTTCCAATTCATGTACCAGACGTTTGGAGTGTGAGTATGATTGTTAGGGTTGGGGTTCTTCTTTTCGTAAGCATCATGGATGGTGGGGAAATAGTGGTACCTGAGGATGGCTTAGGGTTCGGTCAGGGTTGGGCTAGGGTTAGGGTTAGGGTCAGGGTGAGAGATAGCATTGAAATTGAAATGCCTGTGCCTTCCAGTGTGGGTTGGAAAGTTAGTATTAGCATCAGTTCGTGGGGAGGGGAAGGTATAATGTCAAATGTCAAGCACCTGGGTATTGTGATTTGGTCTTGCAGCTTAGGGTTACGGTTTGGGTTGGAGATAGGAGCAGGTTTAGGTTTAGTTTTCCAATTCATGTGACTGACGTTTGGAGTGTGAGTATGATTGTTAGGGTTGGGGTTCTTTTTTTCGTAAGCATCATGGATGGTGGGGAAATAGCGGTACCTGAGGATGGCTTAGGGTTCGGTCACGGTTGGGGCTAGGGTTAGGCTTAGGGTCAGGGTGAGAGATAGCATTGAAATTGAAATGCCTGTGCCTTCCAGTGTGGGTTGGAAAGTTAGTAGTAGCGTCAATTAGTGGGGAGTTGGAGGTATAATGTCAAATTTTAAGCACCTGGGTATTGTGATTTGGTCCTGCGGCTTAGGGTTACGGTTAGGAATAGGTTCAGGTTTAGTGTTCCAATTCATGTACCTGACGTTTGGAGTGTGGGTATGATTGTTAGGGTTAGGGTTCTTCTTTTCGTAAAGGTCATGGATAGTGCGGAAATAGCGGTATCTGAGGATGGCTTAGGGTTCGGTCAGGGTTGGGGCTAGGGTTAGGATTAGGGTCAGGGTGAGAGATAGCATTGAAATTGAAATGCCTGTGTCTTCCAGTGTGGTTTGGAAAGTTAGTATTAGCAGAAGTTCGTGGGGAGGGGGAGGGATAATGTCAAATATCAAGCACCTGGTTATTGTGATTTGGTCCTGTGGCTTAGGGTTAGGGTTAGGCTTAGTAGTAGGTTTAGGTTTAGTGTTCCAATTCATGTACCTGACGTTTGGAGTGTGGGTATGATTGTTAGGGCTAGGGTTCTTCTTTTCGTAAGCATCATGGATGGTGCGGAAATAGCGGTACCTGAGGATGGCTTAGGGTTCAGTCAGGGTTGGGGCTAGGGTTAGGGTTAGGGTCAGGGTGAGAGATAGCATTGAAATTGAAATGCCTGTGCCTTCCAGTGTGGGTTGGAAAGTTAGTATTAGCGTCAATTTGTGGGGAGTTGGAGGTATAATGTCAAATTTTGAGCACCTGGGTATTGTGATTTGGTCCTGCGGCTTAGGGTTAGGGTTAGGGTTGGGGATCGGAGCAGGTTTAGGTTTAGTTTTCCAATTCATGTGCCTGACGTTTGGAGTGTGGGAATGATTGTTTGGGTTAGGGTTCTTGTTTTCGTAAGGGTCATGGATAGTGCGGAAATAGTGGTACCTGAGGATGGCTTGGGGTTCGGGCAGGGTTAGGGCTAGGGTTAGGGTTAGGGTCAGAGTGAGAGATAACATTGAAATTGAAATGCCTGTGTTTTCCAGTGTGGGTTGGAAAGTTGGTATTAGCGTCAGTTCGTGGGGAGGGGGAGGGATAATGTCAAATGTCGAGCACCTGGGTGTTGTGATTTGGACTTGCGACTTAGGGTTAGGGTTTGGGTTGGGGTTGAGAGCATGTTTAGGCTAAGGGTTCCAATTCATGTACCAGACGTTTGAAGTGTGCGTACGATTGTTAGGGTTAGGGCTCTTCTTATCTTAAGGGTCATGGATTTGGAGGAAAATGCCTTACTTGAGGATGACTTAGGGTTTGGGCAGGGATAGGGCTAGGGTTAGGATTAGGGTCAGGGTGAGAGACAGCATTGAAATTGAAATGCCTGTGCCTCCAGTGTGGGTTGGAAAGTTATTAGTAACATAAGTTCCTGGGGAGGGGGAGGGATGATGTCAAATGTCAAGCACGTGTGCATTGTGATTTTGTCCTGCGGCTTAGGGTTAGGGTTAGGGTTGCGGTTAGGAGCAGGTTTAGGTTTAGTGTTCCAATTCATGTACCAGACGTTTGGAGTGTGAGTATGATTGTTAGGGTTGGGGTTCTTCTTTTCGTAAGCATCATGGATGGTGGGGAAATAGTGGTACCTGAGGATGGCTTAGGGTTCGGTCAGGGGTTGGGCTAGGGTTAGGGTTAGGGTCAGGGTGAGAGATAGCATTGAAATTGAAATGCCTGTGCCTTCCAGTGTGGGTTGGAAAGTTAGTATTAGCATCAGTTCGTGGGGAGGGGAAGGTATAATGTCAAATGTCAAGCACCTGGGTATTGTGATTTGGTCCTGCGGCTTAGGGTTACGGTTTGGGTTGGAGATAGGAGCAGGTTTAGGTTTAGTTTTCCAATTCATGTGCCTGACGTTTGGAGTGTGAGTATGATTGTTAGGGTTGGGGTTCTTCTTTTCGTAAGGGTCATGGATGACGTGGAAATAGCGGGATCTGAGGATGGCTTCGTGTTTGGCAGGGTTAGGGTAGGGTTAGGGTTAGGGTGAGGTTGAGAGATAGCATTGAAATTGAAATGGCTGTGTCTCCCGGTGTGGGTTGGAAAGTTAGTAGTAGTGTAAGTTCGGGGGGAAGGGGAGGGATAATGTCAAATGTCAAGCACCTGGGTATTGTGATTTGGTCCTGCGGCTTAGGGTTACGGTTAGGAATAGGTTTAGGTTTAGTGTTCCAATTCATGTACCTGACGTTTGGAGTGTGGGTATGATTGTTAGGGCTAGGGTTCTTCTTTTCGTAAGCATCATGGATGGTCCGGAAATAGCGGTACCTGAGGATGGCTTAGGGTTCAGTCAGGGTTGGGGCTAGGGTTAGGGTTAGGGCCAGGGTGAGAGATAGCATTGAAATTGAAATGCCTGTGCCTTCCAGTGTGGGTTGGAAAGTTAGTATTAGCGTCAATTAGTGGGGAGTTGGAGGTATAATGTCAAATTTTAAGCACCTGGGTATTGTGATTTGGTCCTGCGGCTTAGGGTTAGGGTTTGGGTTGGAGATAGGAGCAGGTTTAGGTTTAGTTTTCCAATTCATGTGCCTGACGTTTGGAGTGTGAGTATGATTGTTAGGCTTGGGGTTCTTCTTTTCGTAAGGGTCATGGATGGTGCGGATATAGCGGTACCTGAGGATGGCTTAGGGTTCAGTCAGGGTTGGGGCTAGGGTTAGGGTTAGGGCCAGGGTGAGAGATTGCATTGAAATTGAAATGCCTGTGCCTTCCCGTGTGGGTTGGAAAGTTAGTATTAGCGTCAATTAGTGGGGAGTTGGAGGTATAATGTCAAATTTTAAGCACCTGGGTATTGTGATTTGGTCCTGCGGCTTAGGGTTACGGTTAGGAATAGGTTCAGGTTTAGTGTTCCAATTCATGTACCTGACGTTTGGAGTGTGGGTATGATTGTTAGGGCTAGGGTTCTTCTTTTCGTAAGCATCATGGATGGTGCGGAAATAGCGGTACCTGAGGATGGCTTAGGGTTCAGTCAGGGTTGGGGCTAGGGTTAGGGTTAGGGTCAGGGTGAGAGATAGCATTGAAATTGAAATGCCTGTGCCTTCCAGTGTGGGTTGGAAAGTTAGTATTAGCGTCAATTTGTGGGGAGTTGGAGGTATAATGTCAAATTTTGAGCACCTGGGTATTGTGATTTGGTCCTGCGGCTTAGGGTTACGGTTAGGAATAGGTTCAGGTTTAGTGTTCCAATTCATGTACCTGACGTTTGGAGTGTGGGTATGATTGTTAGGGTTAGGGTTCTTCTTTTCGTAAGGGTCATGGATGGCGTGGAAATAGCGGGATCTGAGGATGGCTTCGTGTTTGGCAGGGTTAGGGTAGGGTTAGGGTTAGGGTGAGGGTGAGAGATAGCATTGACATTGAAATGGCTGTGTCTCCCGGTGTGGGTTGGAAAGTTAGTAGTAGTGTAAGTTCGGGGGGAAGGGGAGGGATAATGTCAAATGTCAAGCACCTGGGTATTGTGATTTGGTCCTGCGGCTTAGGGTTACGGTTAAGAATAGGTTTAGGTTTAGTTTTCCAATTCATGTGCCTGACGTTTGGAGTGTGAGTATGATTGTTAGGGTTGGGGTTCTTTTTTTCGTAAGCATCATGGATGGTGGGGAAATAGTGGTACCTGAGGATGGCTTAGGGTTCGGTCATGGTTGGGGCTAGGGTTAGGATTAGGGTCAGGGTGAGAGATAGCATTGACATTGAAATGCCTGTGTCTTCCAGTGTGGGTTGGAAAGTTAGTATTAGCAGAAGTTCGTGGGGAGGGGGAGGGATAATGTCAAATATCAAGCACCTGGTTATTGTGATTTGGTCCTACGGCTTAGGGTTAGGGTTAGGCTTAGTAGTAGGTTTAGGTTTAGTGTTCCAATTCATGTACCTGACGTTTGGAGTGTGGGTATGATTGTTAGGGCTAGGGTTCTTCTTTTCGTCAGCATCATGGATGGTGCGGAAATAGCGGTACCTGAGGATGGCTTAGGGTTCAGTCAGGGTTGGGGCTAGGGTTAGGGTTATGGCCAGGGTGAGAGATAGCATTGAAATTGAAATGCCTGTGCCTTCCCGTGTGGGTTGGAAAGTTAGTATTAGCGTCAATTAGTGGGGATTTGGAGGTATAATGTCAAATTTTAAGCATCTGGGTATTGTGATTTGGTCCTGCGGCTTAGGGTTAGGGTTAGGGTTGGGGATCGGAGCAGGTTTAGGTTTAGTTTTCCAATTTATGTGCCTGACGTTTGGAGTGTGAGTATGATTGTTAGGGTTGGGGTTCTTCTTTTCGTAAGCATCATGGATGGTGGGGAAATAGTGGTACCTGAGGATGGCTTAGGGTTCGGTCAGGGGTTGGGCTAGGGTTAGGGTTAGGGTCAGCGTGAGAGATAGCATTGAAATTGAAATGCCTGTGCCTTCCAGTGTGGGTTGGAAAGTTAGTATTAGCATCAGTTCGTGGGGAGGGGAAGGTATAATGTCAAATGTCAAACACCTGGGTATTGTGATTTGGTCCTGCGGCTTAGGGTTACGGTTTGGGTTGGAGATAGGAGCAGGTTTAGGTTTAGTTTTCCAATTCATGTGCCTGACGTTTGGAGTGTGAGTATGATTGTTAGGGTTGGGGTTCTTCTTTTCGTAAGGGTCATGGATGGCGTGGAAATAGCGGGATCTGAGGACGGCTTCATGTTTGGCAGGGTTAGGGTAGGGTTAGGGTTAGGGTGAGGGTGAGAGATAGCATTGACATTGAAATGGCTGTGTCTCCCGGTGTGGGTTGGAAAGTTAGTAGTAGTGTAAGTTCGGGGGGAAGGGGAGGGATAATGTCAAATGTCAAGCACCTGGGTATTGTTATTTGGTCCTGCGGCTTAGGGTTACGGTTAGGAACAGGTTTAGGTTTAGTGTTCCAATTCATGTGCCTGACGTTTGGAGTGTGGGAATGATTGTTTGGGTTAGGGTTCTTGTTTTCGTAAGGGTCATGGATAGTGCGGAAATAGTGGTACCGGAGGATGGCTTGGGGTTCGGGCAGGGTTAGGGCTAGGGTTAGGGTTAGGGTCAGAGTGAGAGATAACATTGAAATTGAAATGCCTGTGTTTTCCAGTGTGGGTTGGAAAGTTGGTATTAGCGTCAGTTCGTGGGGAGGGGGAGGGATAATGTCAAATGTCGAGCACCTGGGTATTGTGATTTGGACTTGCGGCTTAGGGTTAGGGTTTGTGTTGGGGTTAAGAGCATGTTTAGGCTAAGGGTTCCAATTCATGTACCAGACGTTTGAAGTGTGCGTACGATTGTTAGGGTTAGGGCTCTTCTTATCTTAAGGGTCATGGATTTGGAGGAAAATGCCTTACTTGAGGATGACTTAGGGTTTGGGCAGGGATAGGGCTAGGGTTAGGATTAGGGTCAGGGTGAGAGACAGCATTGAAATTGAAATGCCTGTGCCCTCCAGTGTGGGTTGGAAAGTTATTAGTAACATAAGTTCCTGGGGAGGGGGAGGGATGATGTCAAATGTCAAGCACGTGTGCATTGTGATTTTGTCCTGCGGCTTAGGGTTAGGGTTAGGGTTGCGGTTAGGAGCAGGTTTAGGTTTAGTGTTCCAATTCATGTGCCTGACGTTTGGAGTGTGAGTATGATTGTTAGGGTTGGGGTTCTTCTTTTCGTAAGCATCATGGATGGTGGGGAAATAGTGGTACCTGAGGATGGCTTAGGGTTCGGTCAGGGGTTGGGCTAGGGTTAGGGTTAGGGTCAGGGTGAGAGATAGCATTGAAATTGAAATGCCTGTGCCTTCCAGTGTGGGTTGGAAAGTTAGTATTAGCATCAGCTCTTGGTGAGGGGGAGGGATAATGTCAAATGTCAAGCCCCTGGGTATTGTGATTTGGTCCTGTGGCTTAGGGTTAGGGTTTGGGTTAGGAGTAGGTTTAGGTTTAGGTTTCCAATTCATGTACCTGACGTTTGGAGTGTGGGTATGATTGTTAGGGTTAGGGTTCTTCTTTTGGTAATGGTCATGCATAGTGCGGAAATACCGGTACCTGAGGATGACTTAGCGTTCGGGCAGGATTAGGGCTATCGTTAGGGTTAGTGTCAGGGTGGGAGATAGCATTGAAATTGAAATGCCAGTGGTTCCGCTGTCTGCCTCGTAAGCGAAGGTTCCTGAGTTCGATCCCCGGTACCAAAAAAACCACATCATTACGGAGTCATCAGTTGAGAGAGGATGAAAAGCCACTTCTTCCAAAGCAAGATCCCAAGTGGATAAGTGAGTTTTTCGTGATCTTCAGAACTTCTTTCTTCTCCCTTAACTTTGTCATTTTAGTATTCCACCATTCCCTGTGAGGAGGTTATCAACTAACTCCCAGGTGTGTAGTTTTATCACTCAACAGTTGGGTAATTTGGTTCAAAGGAGTACCCTATTCACTCCATTACATTTTAAAGATGAGTTTGTTACTCTACGAAAGTTAAAATATTTTCCAAGATTATTCAAAAAGCAAGGAAAATACTACTGAATTCTACTGAGCCCCACTCAGGATCAGAATTCAGATCTGTAGGACCCTTAGACTCTTGACACTATCTATGCTGGTGTTTTCCATACATCTCACTGACCACCTAACAATTTTTGCCATACCTATGTACTGCATATATTGTTATTCTCATTATTTCTTTTTACTTATTTTTAAAAATCAAATATTCTAAGAAACAGTATCTTTGAAATGCAGCATTTGACAGATGCTTACAAACTTTATAGTTGCTAAAAAGTTTGTCTAAAAATGTTGGTCCGTGCAACATGTAAAATCGTCTGAGTCCATCACATCCTGAATGTGTTGTTTTCTTCTTTTAGGTGAATAATCCAACAAAGAATCCCCTTCCCCTTTGTGCCTTCTCCATAAGATATTATTTCACTTGACCTGTGTAGAACTTTCTTATTTTCAGTGATGTATGTAAAACACCTGGAGAGTCCTTATCTTTCAGGAGTTTACTCTCTTTGGAAAGTAACTATGCACATGAAGTAGTTAAGTCAGTGCTGTCCAGTAGGACTTTGAGTGACCAGGGAAATATGCTATATCTGTGGCTTATAAGATAACCATAAGCAGCAATTATCTACTGAGCAGTGACTCCATTGTGGCTAGTGCAACTAAGAAAATGAATTTTAAATTTTATTTCATTTTAATTAAATTTAAGTAGCCACATATGGCTGATGGCTCCTGTATTGGAGGTCCAAATCTAGATATTTGAAATCAAATCTTTTCAAAGTTAATCAATATGGATTTAATACTGCCCTCTCTACTCAAAAACAAAAAAAACCCACAGAGCCCACATGTTAATTACTATTTGAATTTCTTGATAGAGGGTAAAACATCATCTCCACCTTTCAGAAACTTCATAGTCCAAATAAAGTTACTCATTTTGAAACTCATAATTTAAAACACATTTACAGCTCAAGAATTTTTGCAAATATGCCTTCAATATTTTATTACTATTGAAGTATCCTATAAAGTTATAACTATAGAATACAAGCAAAAGTCTTAGCATTGTATTATTTTTTGTTTATTGTAAATAACCTTTCTTCTTGTCATCTCTATTTTTGTCTATGAGGACATTTAGACTATTTAAAAATTTAGCACAGCCAAAACTAATATTAAGGCCGGACGTGGTGGTGCATGCCTGTAATCACTGCACTCAGCAAGCTAAGGCAGGAGGATTGGTGTGAGACTGAACTACATAGTGAAACCCTGTCTCAAAAAAACAAACAAACAAAAAATACAGAAAAACTAATATTAATAACATTTTCAAGGTATCATTTCTTAACTTTGACTTTGAAGTTGGTGTGGTCATCTTATTCATTACTTGTTAGAATAGCAAGTAGACACTGGGTTCATAGTTAGCTTTATCAGCTTAAATTCTGTGGCAAATTATTTTCCTAGCACCCAAAGTCAAATACTAGTGTACTACCAGTAGTCATATCCTGTCTTGTTTTTCCTGTATGCAAAATTAGATTTATACAGTTAAGAGAAAGGCTTTTTAAAAAGGGAGTACCTTCATAAGAAATTTTGCCTAATTTTAAGATTAAAAATACTTGAGAGAAAACATAATTTGTGGTGTTTGTTTCCTAGTATAAAGAAAGCTATCCAGGACATTTTTATGACAGTTGGGGAAATATGGTATGGACTGTAATGTTGGAAATTATTATTTTGTTAAATATTAAAATAGTATTGTAGTTATGTAGGAAAATGCCATTTGGAAATTGATGCTGAAGAATTTAGATCTGAAGTGTTATAGCTTTAAATTAGCTTTAAAAATGCACACATAAGAAAATACCGCAAAATATCAAGTTAATCTACATAGTGTGTATATGTATGTTTGTGGTTCTATGGTTTCTACTTCTCTGTATGTTGGAAATTTTTCGTAGTAAAAATTTAAAAAGAAAAAAGCCCCTGTTCCACATTAGGGTAATGAGATAACAAATGTAGAGCTCTTGGTTCAGTTTCTGTCACACGATAACTGCACAATAAATGTTCAGTATTATTTATAGCAATAAGTTTTGGGCTTTTAATAGTACTTATAGACAGATGTTTCCCATTATAAGCTAATTTCTAGTTGAGAGAGAAAGTTAGTGGCAGGCCAGGGATGTAGCTCAGCAGTACAGCACCTCCCTAGCAAGTGTGAGGCCTTGATTTCAATTCCTGGAACCAAACAAATAAATAAATTTAGTGGAAAACATCAATTTCTATAATGTTAGGCGGATAATTTATAAGGTCTATAAGGGCAAATTAAGCTCTACCAAGAGTTTTTTGTCTATGTTATTTCCTTAATATATCTGAAGTATGAAAAGCTACTAATATCCACATTACTATGAACTCATTTGTTACCTCATACATTAATTTCTGTATGAGTAGGTTTATTTGAATTTATCCACAGTTGATCTTTGAATTTTGTCAATGTTCCTGAGGGCTGCATTTAAAAATTGTCCTTGTGGGGCAAGTTTTTCTCAAGGAATAGTCTATCATTGAGATTTATTTTTCTGGTCAAGGACTCTGTATCAAAGGAATTGTAAAAGTAGTCCATGGTAAACTATCAAACATGCTCCAACAATTACAGAAATCTGTAGTCACTTAAAAGTAATAAAATAATATTCCAAGTCAGACTTTTAAAGCAAAAAAGACAATCTAAAAGTTATTTGATTAAAGTCATGCACAATATGTTAGTGGCAGATCTAGGAATAAATTGTTGTAATAAATTCTGCGGGCCTGAGGGGGTTGCTCGGTGGGAGAGAGCTTGCTTAGCAAATGTCCTGGGTTCAATCCCCAGCACTAGAGAGGTAAGAGAAAAGTCTGCCACATGGACATATATAGACTATAGAAGGAGCAATTTTATAAAGTGTGTTTTTGGCATTACTAATAGTCATAAATAGACTTCTTTAAAGAATTTAATTCGTCGTGATTCTTTTTATCTCATTGGAATTTGAAAGTACTTTTTGAGAGTGTTTTATTTTGACAGTGCATTTCTTTAACAAGTTATTGCAGGGCCCTCCTTGCCCAATCCAGAGCCATGGCAGAGGCTGGGGAAGAGGAGATGGCGTCAGTGGAAGCTTCAGGGTTCTCAGATATGAGTGACTCAGAGTTCCTAGAGTTTTTGGACCTGAAAGATTCCAAAGAGTCAAGTGCTTCACTTAGCAATCCTAGCCCTTCTTCTGAAGTCTCTGAGAAGGATGACAAGCCTATAAGCTTGCAAAACTGGAAAAGAGGATTGGATATCTTGTCACCTATGGAAAGATTTCACCTAAAATATTTATATGTCACTGACCTGTCTACTCAGAACTGGTGTGAATTGCAAATGGTATATGGGAAGGAACTTCCTGGGTTTTTGACACCTGAGAAGGCAGATATTTTGGACACTGGTTCCAGCATCCATCTAGCTAGAGAACTAGAACATCATGATCTTGTGACTATCCCCATCACCACTAAAGAAGATGCTTGGGCAATTAAGTTTCTGAATATACTGATAATGATTCCCACCCTGCAGTCAGAAGGGTGCATCAGAGAATTTCCAGTGTTTGGAGAAGTGGAAGGTGTGTTTCTTGTTGGTGTGATTGATGAGTTGCATTATACAGCCAAGGAAGAACTGGAACTGGCTGAACTTAAGACACGTAAGCGCCCTTTGCTCCCTCTGGATGCTCAGAAGAAGAAAGACTGTTTTCAAGTAAGCCTGTACAAATATATCTTTGATGCCATGGTGCAAGGGAAAGTGACCCCTGCTAGCCTAATCCGTCACACAAAATTGTGTCCAGACAAGCCACTGGGGCCTTCTGTGCTGAGGCACGCCCAGCAGAGAGGCTTCTCTGTGAAGTCGTTGGGTGACCTCATGGAACTGGTCTTCTTGTCTTTCACATTGTCTGACCTCCCAGTTATTGATATCTTAAAGATTGAATATATCCATCAAGAGACTGCCACTTTGTTGGGTACAGAGATTGTACTCTTTGAAGAGAAGGAGGTGAAAGGCAAAGTACAGCATTATATAGCCTATTGGATGGGCCACCGAGAGCCTCAAGGGGTGGATGTGGAAGAGGCTTGGAAGTGTAGGACATGCGACTATACAGACATCTGTGAGTGGAAGAAAGGTGGTGGAGTGCTCAGCTCCACACTGAAGCCTCAAGCCAAGAAAGCCAAATGAATAGAAGTTATGTTTTCAGAAATTTTTATCTTTCCTGCTCCTAAAGTACCTGACTAAAAGAGGACCAGTCTTTGAGCTTGGCTTTCCTGGATAGTGTTCCGGTTTTGTATTCTACATTGTCTAATCCATTCAAATCTAGGACTCAAAGTTCAGGGATGAATGGGAGAGATCTAGGGGTTACAATGTCCCTAGAGCTTTGACATGGGTTGTCAGGAAGATAAATGCCTATCATGGCTGGAGCAGAGGTATCCTATAGCAAATATTTTCCTGAGAAAATTGTGATTCTGATAAATCTTTATTTTTTTTCATAAGACTTTCTACATTTTATATAATAAAATGAAATGCTGTCCAGGACAGTTGAACTGATGTTTATTCATTTAGTTTTTTATGATTTAAGTCTTTCAAAGGTGACCACTATTGTTATGGTTTATTTCTAAAATATCCCCCAAACCTTCACGTGACACTCATAGATGGGGCTTTTGGGAGGTGACTGGACCATGGGTGTGTGATACTAGATTAGTCCACTGATGGGTTTATAGCTGGGTGTGATATTGGGAGGTATAGAACAAGAAATAATGAACAATAAACTTTCTAGCACTTTCTTAATAGCAAAAACCTAGAAAATATCCAGGTGCCCATTGTTAGACAAATGAATGGTATGGTACAGAAACCAAAACAAATGAAGTACAGTGACATGCAGCAATATGCCTGAATTTTAGCAACACATTAGATAAAGTCCCAAGATTTATATAGTATATACCCTTTTTATAAAAAATTGAAAAATAACTAAAAACTTTTAAGGATATTGAAAGATAGTGGAGAGAAATTTCAATACATCTTAGAAGGTGGTGGAGCCCTTAGCTACAAACATCAACAAGCCAGAGGAAAGAATGGTATGTAACTCTCACCTGTAAGGACTTATTTATGGAGACTTACTGGAGAATTTGGAGCAGTAGATGGATGGGGAGGGCACTGGTAGGGGCTAATAGCCAGCAGAACATGGTGAATATTTTTAGTGCAACCTCATGTAATACATGAGCTGTTAAAATCTGAATACCTAAGAGATAACATAGGTTCTCTCTGGAGGCCCTTATGACCTACATGTTTTGTTTTTGGAGGGGTTTTTTTGGTACCAGGGGTCAAACTCAGGACCTTGTACTTGTTAGGAAGGTGTTATTCTGCTAAGCTACATCCCTGGCCCACTACATTTACTCTTAATGGAGATTAAAGCTTGTAATAATTCTCATTTGCTGAATGGCTCATGTGCTAGGAACTGTTCTAAGCACTTTATATGATTAAGTCTATATTTCATTCTTCTAAGGTCCCACTGTTTCAAAGTGGTAGATTCTGGGCTGGATATGGCTGACTGTAGTGTTTATATTCTTAACTGTCATGCTATAGAGTTTCTATTGCAGTTGTTAGGCATCCTGGGTGGTATACAGATTTAGCATCCCTTGAATGCTGAGGCCAAAAAGTTTCATATTTCTGATTTTTTTCCAAATTTTGACATATTTGCATATACATTATGATATATCATCAAGATGGCACCAGAGTCTAAACATGAGATTTGTTTCATATACACCTTATATAATGGCCTGAAGATGATTTTATGTAATATTGTAGGTACATCCTCATTTTGACTGTGACTCATCACATGAGGTCAGATATGGAATTTTCCACTTGTGGTGTCATGCTAACATTTAAAGTTTCAGGTTTTGGATCAGGGATCCTCAACTTATAGTCCCAATTAAGTTTGGCATTAAACTAAGGGCATAGCAAACTGGATTTTCTGGGGGCAAACAGTATTAAACTAGTAGTTTTGGGGGAAAGAATTTGCTTAGGTTCTGTAGCATTGTCTTAATTATAGTAGAAGCTTTAAGAAAAGGGTAAAGAAAATCACCTGATTATGGATACTGGCACTCAGAAATCAGTAATTTCCCAATATCAAATTCATGTTTTAGGTTAACAATTTGGTTATCCCTTTGTGGTTTCTCATAAGTTGAGACATCCATAGTTGGGATCACCCCAGGATCAGTGCCATGGTCTGAATGTGTCTCTCTAAAATTAGTATTTGAAACCAACTCCCCCACCATGGTGATGGTTTTGGGAGGTGGTTAGGTAATCAGAAAAGAGCCCTCATAAATGAGATTTGTGCTTTTATAACGGAGCACATGACTACAAGGGACTCACTTTAGATCCAGAGACACCAATAGACTGCCAGGTATGCTGCTGCATTCCTGTAATCCCAACACTTGGGAGGCTGAAGAAGGAGGACCAACATGAGTTCAAGGCCAGCCTGAATTACATAGCAAGACCCTGTCCCAAAACAAACACAAAAAACAAAGGCACAAATAGATGAAGTGAAGGGATGGAAAAATACATTACATAGAAATAACCAAAAGATGGCATACGTAGCTATATGACTATCAGACAATATATTCTTTTTTAAAAAAAGAAAATCATTTTTTGGTACATTTTAGATATACATAATGTCCCGGGGATTTAGCTCAGTGCTTTTGCCACCTGCCTCACAAGCATAAGGTCCTGAGTTCAATCCCCGGTACCAAAAAAAAATTTATCTGTAGGCATCTAGATATACATAATGAAAACATTCATCATAGGGAATTTGTACCTGTACATGATGTATCTTGATTCTTTTTTTCCCATCCCGCCTTGGTCCCTCTTCCCTTCGTTATTTACAAAAGCTTTGTTTACATTTTCTTCTTTTTCTCTTGTCCCTTCTTTCCTTTCCCTGCCCCCTCCCTTGTTCCCCTTCTCATTTGAACATTTTCTTCTCATACATGTCAGTCCTTGTTTCCACTTTCAGTTTCTCACCCCAGAGAAACAATGCAATATTTAAACGTGTATCCAATTTATTTCACTAAAGAGTATGGTCTCAAGGTACAACCATTTAGCTAGAAATGTCTCAAGATCAACCTTCTTTATGGCATAGTAGTAATCCATTGGATAAAAAAACACATTTTCTTTATCCATTCATCAGTTGATGGGCATTTGATTTAGCTATTACAAACTGTGCCGCTATAAACATGGGTGTACATATATTGCTGTGGTATGATGCTTTTAATTCTTTTGGGAGGATACCAAGAAGGGGAATAGCTGGGTAGAATGGAACCTCTACTTTTTGGGGTTTTTTGATTTTGGTTTTTTGAGATAGGGTCTTGCTATATAGCTGAGTATAGCCTTGAACTCACTATGTAGTCCAGATTGGCCTCAAACTCATGGCGATCCTCCTGCCTCAGCCTTCCAAGTGCTGGGATTACAGGCATGTGCCAGCACACCTGCCTACTACTTTTAGTCTCTGGAGGAATCTCCACACTGATTTCCACAGTGGTTGCCCCAGTCTACACTCCCATCAACAGTGGAGAAGGGTTCCTTTTTCCCCACAGCCTCACCAGCATTTGTTATTGATTTCTTGACAACCACCATTATTTCTGGAGTGAGACAGAACCTCAGTGTTGTTTTAATTTGTATCTCCCAACCAGTGCTGTTATATTTTTTTGTATACTTATATATTTATTTGCCATTTCTACTTTTTCATCTGAGAAATATTCATTTCAGAAGCCCTTTTTTGGATTGGGTCTTTTAAATTTGGTCTTTATATATTCTAGATAGCAGTTCTTTATCTGAGAAACAGCTGGCAAAATTTTTTTCCCATACTGTGGGTTGTCTCTTCACTCTGTTGGTGGTTTCTGTTGCTGTGCAAAAGCTTTTTAATAAGATGAGATCCCAGTTATTGATTCTTTGTGGTAGTTCTGTGTGATCAGGATTTTACTCATGAAGTCTTTGCCTACACCATTGTCTTCAAGAGTTCTACCTATTCTGTCTTCCAGTAGATTTAGTGTTTCTGTTTTTATATTTAGATCTTTGATCCATTTCAATTTTACTTTAGTGCATGGTGAAAGATACAGGTCTAGTTTTAATCTTTGCCATGTGGAGAGCCAGTTTTTACAGCACCATTTATATATTTATTTATTTATTTGGTACCAATGGTCAAACTCGGGTCCTTGCACTTGTGGGACAGGTGGCGGAACCACTGAGCTAAATCCCCGGCCCTTTACAGAGCCATTTATTAAAGAGGCTATATTTCTTCCAGGGAAGGTGTTTGGCTCCTTTGTCAAAGATAAAGTGGCTGAGTGTTTGGAGTTGTTTCTACATCTTCTGATCTGTACCATTGATCCTCGGGTTTGTTTGGGGGTTTTTTTGCCAGTACTATGCTGGGTTTTTTTTTGTTTTTTGTCATCGGGGATCGAACTCGGGACCTTGCACTTGTGAGGCAGGCGATGGAACCACTGAGCTAAATCCCCAGCCCTACTATGCTGTTTTAATCACAGCTTTGTAGTATAATTTCAAGTCAGGGATTTTGATACCCCCTCCCTTGCCTTTGCTGCCCAAAATTGCCTTTGCTATTCTAGGGTTCTTCTTGTTCCAAGTGAATTTTAGGATTGTTTTCTCTAATTCTGTAAGATACAGACAAAATATACTTTAAATCAGGAAAATTTATAAGAATAGAGAAGGATATTATTATAAAAAGTTGAATACAGCAAGAAAATATAATAAACGTAAATATTTACTCAATCACACCGTCAAAACATATGAAGCAAAAATTGACAGAATTCAGTGTACAAGTAAACATTTCTATAAAATTGCAGATTTTAGTATCCCCATTCTCAGTGGATAGGATCATTAGGGGGAAGGTTGCTAAAGAAATACTGTGGAAAATTCAAAAAACATAATAAGGGCTGGGGATTTAGCTCTGGCACCACGTCTGCCTCACAAGTGCAAGGTCCTGAGTTCCAGCCCTGGTACCAAAAACAAAACAAAACAACAACAACATAATAAATCAGTTAAATCCAACAAATGTACAGAACACTATCCAAGAAAAACAATGCCATTCTTCCCATGTACACCTGGGATATCTTCCACAATAGACCATATATTAGGCCACAAATTAAGTCTCATTAGATTTTTAAAGTTGTGTTAAATAAGGTATCTTCTTCAACCACAATGGGTTGCAGTTGAAATCGGTAACATAAGTGGAAGATTCACAAATCTGGCGAAATTGACAGTACTCTTAATCAAAGGGAAAAAAATCACAAAGGAAATTAGAAAATACTTGTAGATGGATGAAAAGACTCACCACTGCCAAACTTACACAGTGATAGCACATCAGGGAAATTTTAGAGCTATAAATACTTACATGAAAATGCCAGAAAAATCTCAAATCAACAACCTAACTGTACAATTTAATGAACAAACTAACCCCAAAGCCTGCAGAAGAAAGGAAACAAATATTAGAGCAATTATTTTTAAAAAAGGAAAACAAAGTCAATGAAACTCTCAATTGGTCCTTTGACTAACTTTTAGCTAGGTGGACTAAGAAAAAGCTCAGATTACTAAAATCAAAATTGAAAGAGACATTACTACTACTTCCACAGAAATAAAGAAGGTTGTGAAAGTTATTATGAACAAGTGTATTTGGATAACCTAGATCAAAAGGACAAAATTCCTAGAAGCACAAACCTTCCAAGATTGGAGGAACAGAAAGTCTGAATAGATCTACATATGAACCAGCTTTATTGTAAATTGACAACTTCATGTGTTTGGTGAGACAGAACACTCACACACAAAGCAATTTGTATGAAATGGATTTATTACTAGTAAGGAACAAGGGATAACAAAACCCTGGTTTCAGGGTGTGCCTGCCATCAGGGATCAGGACAGCTTCCGAGGGTGAGAGGCTTATCTGTGCATGACCCACTTGCACTGAAGCCAAGAGACCCCAGAAAGCACACCCTGGGTCCAATATGGCATACTAGTCTAAAGTGTTAAGGACATCATACTTCTAGGAGAGGCAGGAATAGAGAGCATGGGATGTTCCAGCCACCTGCTTATTTTGAGACATCACATTCCCAGCATATTCTACACTCGTTTTTTTTTTAATTACTGGGAATTGAACCCAGGAACTTCACACTGACCTCCCATCACCAGCCCTTTAATTTTTTTTTTTTCATCTTAAGGGAGAGCAGTAAGTTCCTAGGTTGGCCAGGCTGGGCTCAAACTTGAGATCCTCCTGCCTCAGCCTATCAGAGTGCAGGGATAATGCTGCAACCCACACAGCGTAGGGTCCAAAGCTGGGGAGAGCAGTGAGAGATGAAGAAAATTGAAGAATAACAAGAAAGAAAGATATATACCAAGATTATGCTTGAAAGCTGGGACCAGGAGGAAACATAGCCTGATGAGCTAATGGCTGCCTGGAGCACCACACGCTCTTTATAGTGGAAGCCAAACAGGAAGAGAAGGCGGGGCAAATAGTGCTACGGGGCCTACGGGGCCTACACAGATCATAGCGTAATTGTTTCATGATGGGGGATGTGCAGGAAGGGAACAGGGAAGGATACGCAATGTAACTGTCTCCTGGGGCTGTGCCATCCAGGTTCTACAATATTAGTCATGACTCTGTAATCTATGGAGGAGAAAGGGAGTAGACAGGGCAAAAGGCCATCTTCAGGCTCGGCCTGCGGCAGGATAATGATATATGTGCACCACCACACCTGCTTTTACATGTATTCTTGCGATCTACAAGCAAGACAAAGGGAAGAACTGAATCAGTCCAAGGCTACCCAGAGAACTGTAATGAGATTGAATACTAGCATCAAAACTGAATCAGAAATTTAGAACTGCGGAGGAAAATAAAATCCCTGAACCTCATGGCTTCACTAGATAATTGTACTAAACATTTACAGGAGGACTAATACTGATCCTTCTCACACATTTCCAAAAAACAGATAACATTCTATGGGGTGAGCATTAACCCAACATCAAAGCCAGACAAAAACACTACAAGAAAACTACAGACACGAAATCCCTTTGAAGGTTGATGTAAAAATCCCCAACAATACTAGCAGACCAAAATCAGCCTATCAAAGGATTATACACCGTGACCAAGTGGGATTTAAGTTTGGAATGCAAGGATTGTTCTGTAGGGAAAGTTGGGACCCTTATGTAGGGTTAGATAAAGGAGCCGAGGCCTTTAAGAAGTAGAAAGTAAATTGCTGTTTCATCACAATGAGCAGCCAAGCTGACAGCCTGTGATTTTAACACTTGCTTCTGTGCAGGCAGCACTGTCCTTCCTAGTGCAGGTTTCCATGCCTACCCAAGTTCTGCTATTAGCCCACCAAATCTAGCCCCCTAGCAACAAGTCCAATAACCAATCAAGTAGGAACCCTCGGGTGGGAGGTGGGTGGGGAAGGAGCCCCTACTCCATAAAACAAGAATGCAGTCCTAGGTTTGGCAGTGACCCAGCTCTGGGCCCCCAATCCCCAGAGTGGCTTTGTATTGCTTCCTTCTGAAAAAAACTTTATTTTCACATTGTACTGGTCTTCTGTTTTGACTCCTCTTCCTCTTTCTATGTCAGAGAAAGAGAGATAAGCATGGTAAGGGTGGTCTGGGGACCCTAAACCCCAGGCCCACCAAACATAATTCAACATTTGAAAAACGAATCAATATCATATACCACATTAACAAATGGAGAAACCATCTGATTGTTTAAATTGATGTAGAAAAAGCATTTGACAATATTCAAAATACTTTCATAATAAAAACATTCAAGAAACTAGGAATGAAGGAAGGTACCTCAAAATAGTAAAAATCATACATGAAAAATTCACAGCAAACTTCATACTTAGTGGTGAAAGACTAAAAGCTTTTTCTGTTAGATCAAGAACAATGTACATGCTCACTTCATCACTTCTATTTAACATAATACTAGAATTTCTTTTTTTTTTGGTACTGGGGATGGAACTCAGGACCTTGCGCTTTCAAGGCAGGCGCTAGAACCACTGAGCTAAATCCCCGGCCCAGTACTAGAAATTCTTATCAGAGCATGTAGGAAAGAAATACAGTAGTTTCCCTTTATCCACAGAATACTTTCCAAGACCCCCACTGGATGCTCGAAGCCAAGGATAGTACTGTATTATTGCTATACATGGTCATACACTTAATAATGACATTTTAGCCAATGATAGACTGCACATAAAACAGTACACCCATAAGCTTATGACCTGAAAATTTCTGGTTGCCTTGTAATAATGTGGATGTGATAACATTGTAACATGTATTTCACACATCACACTGCTCCTACCTTTCATCTTAAATTGAAAAAAGAAGAGAAAATGAAACTCAAAGGAGACAGAGGGCTGGGGATTTAGCTCAGTGGTTCTGCTGCCTGCCTTGCAAGTGCAAGGACCCAAGTTTGATCCCCGGTACCAAAAAAAAAAAAAAAAAAAATTCAATACTCAAAAGTCAATAGCCTTCCTGTACACAAATAGCAGACTCACAGGAAAATTAGATAAACAATCCCTTTCACAATAGCATCCAAAAAAATGAAATACCTAGGAATCAATCTAATGAAGGAAGTAAAAGACCTCTACATTGAAAACTACAGTACTTTGAAAGAGGAGATTGAAGAGGATATCAGAAAATGGAAAGACATCTCATGTTCTTGGACAGGAAGAACCAATATAGTGAAAATGGCCATACTTCCAAAATTGTTGTACAGATTCAATGCAATCCCAATCAAAATCCCAATAGCATATCTCCCAGAATTAGAAAAAACAACCCTAAAATTCATTTGGAACCAGAAGAAACCTACAATAGCCAAATCAATTTTGAACAACAAAGCAACAAATGTAAGGGAGGGGCATCACAAGTAGCTTTGAAATTGTACTACAAAGCTACTGTGATTTTTTAAAAAAACCATAGTCTGGCAGAAAAAAAACAGACCCAAGGATCAGTGGAACAGACTAGAAGACGTAGAAACAACTCAAACACACTCAGCCACCATATCTTTGACAAAGGAGCCAAACACCTTCACTGGAAGAAAGATAGCCTCTTTAATAAATGATGCTGGAAAAACTGGCTTTCCACATACCAAAGATTAAAACTAGACCCATATCTTTCACTGATAGAGAAAAGTTTTAGGTAGCTTAGTAGACTATTAAGGTAGTTATTAAAGCAAAATAGGTAATGTATCCCTTTAAAACTTGCCTAAGCCCTTTGCTCTGGTTGTTTAAAGTGATATATGACTCTTTTCCCTTGTAGCCCTCCTTCAGATAACGTCTTAAAAACAAAGTTGCAAAACTTGGGTAAATTTGTGATATATGTGCTTTAATTGTCATGTGTTTGTGCCTGTAATCAGTGATAGAAACCACCTGTGTCTAACCATTAAGCAGAAACTGGAATTTTGTTTGCTCAGCAAAGACCACTAGGGATGAGATAATGGCTAAAAAGGATATAAAAAGGAAACGCTGAACAAAGGGTGCACGGACACTGACCAGACCAGTTTCTGATGGTCCCACCTGCTTGCAAGTAAAGCCTTTGTTATTTTACCCAAATTCTGTGTCTCCGTGCATTTCTTTCCATGATGGAACATCACCATACACTAAAGTAAAATAGAAATGGATCAAAGATCTAAATATAAAAACAGAAACACTAAATCTACTGGAAGACAGAATAGATCGAACTATTGAAAACATTGGTGTTGGGAGCTGGGGATTTAGCTCAGTGGTTCGGGTGCCTGCCTTGCAAGTGCAAGGTCCTGAGTTCAATCCCTGGTACCAAAAAAAAAGAAAACATTGGTGTTGGCAAAGACTATGAAAAAAACTCTGATCACACAGGAACTATCACAAAGAAGCAACAACAGGATCACATCTTATTAAAAAGCTTTTGCATAGCAAAAGAAACGATCAACAGAGTGAAGAGACAACCCACAGTGTGGGAAAAAATTTTTGCCAGCTGTTCCTCAAACAAAGGAGTAATATGAAGAATATATAAAAAACCAGACCCCCTAGATGTAAAGACCCAATCCAAAAAATGGGCATCTGAAATGACTAAACATTTCTCAGATGAAGAACTAGAAACAGCAAATTAATACATGAAAAAATGTTCAATATCACTGGTCATTCAAGAGATGCAAATTAAAACAATGCTGAGATTTCATAGCACTCCAGAAAGAATGGCTATTATCTAGAAATCAACCAATAACCAACACTGGATAGGCTGTGGGGAAAAAGGAACTCTTTTCCACTCTTGGTGGGAGTATAGTGTGGTGCAACTACTGTGAAAATCAGTGTGAACCCTCACAAAAAACTAAAAGTAGAGGTTCCATTTGACCCAGGTATTCCTCTTCTTGGTATCTTCCCAAAAGAATTAAAAGAATCATACCACAGTAATATATGCACACCCATGTTTATGATGGTACAGTGTGTAATAGCTAAATCTTGGAAACAGCCCAAATGCCCATGAACTGATGAATGGATAAAGAAAATGTGAATTTTTATACAAAGGAGTACTACTCTGCCACAAAGAAGGATAAGCCTGAGACATCTCTAGCTAAATGGATGCACCTTGAGACCACACTCTTAAGTGAAATAATCAGACACATACGTTTAAATAACTCATTTCTCTGGTGTGAGAAACTGAAACTGGAAATAAGGACCAAAAGGTATAATAGATATTGGGAAATGGGAAGAAAATTGTTAAAATGAGATCGGGAACAAGGTAAACAGAAGAAAGAAAGGAAGAAAAAGAAAAGGGGAAAAATGGAAACAAAGCTTTGGTAAATAAGGAGGGAAATAGGGGGTTGAAGGAAATGGAGAGGAATGCAGGAGGAAAAAAAAGAAGTAAGCTATATCATATATAGGTACAAGTTCCCTATGATGAACGTCATCATTATGTATATCTAAAATGAACCAGTAACAAAAGAATTGTTTGTATCTACATTCTCTTAATCTTCTTCCATTCTTCCTTTTCACTTTTATCAAACTCTCATCAGAATTTATCAAACTTCCACCACTCTGCCTAGACAGAACATTTCAACAGCACTAGTGACCTAAACACAGCCTTGGCTTTGCTGAGACAAATGTCTTCTGCTTTTCCATTTACTATACTGATTATTCCATTTTTCTTTTCTTTTTCCCTTTGCTTGGGTGTTGGGCCCAGAGTCATACCACATGCTAGGCTAGCGCTCTATCACTAAATTACATCCTTAGCTCCTCAATTTGTAGTTTTCAGTCTTCTTTGGATCTTCTTTGTCTCCACCGCCTAAGTGCACTGCTAGAAGACACTGAACAAAAAATAAACTATTCTTTTAGCATACTGCTGATTTCGACTTTCCATTATTTAAAAATCCCAAAGTCTTTTTTTTTTTTTTTTTTTTTTTTTTTTTGGTACTGGGGACTGAACTCGGGACCTTGCGCTTGTGAGGCAGGCGACGGAACCACTGAGCTAAATCCCCGGCCCAAAAGTCTATTTTTTTAAAAAATGAAATGATACAGTATGTAAAATCCCCTTTTGTAAAATAAACTTGCCTCTGAGCAACCCTACGGTTAGCGACAATAATGTCTCTCAAAAGAGGAAGAATTATCGGAGGTTATCCGGAAACAAGCTCCAGGGGCCTTATGGGAAATGTGGTCTCCGATGGATGTCCTTCACTCCGAAGGAGCCTGGGAACTGTAGGTGAGTAGTTAGTTCCGCACACGCGCAGTGGGACAGTAACCGGTATTAAGTATTATCTACTGCCACCTGTGAAGTGCGGTGTTTGAATTGTTTCCCTAGTCTCTGTAGGACGCTGTAACCCGATCCTGGACTTAAGAGCGGAGAACGTGGCGGTGAAAAAGTGGCAGGTATGGTTTGGCTTTGCAGGACTCGCAAGGGAACTACGGAGAGAACGGAGAGAGGCAGCTTGTGGGTTTACCCTATGGAAGATTAAACTGTACAGCCCCCAAGTGGGTTTACCCCACGTGTGTTTGAATGTGTTGGTCTTGTCCAACACGAGTAGTTCAGAGAAAGCAGCGTAGGGCGCCGGCTGACACTGTGTAGATTCTTACAGCCCGGGTGTGAGTGGGACAAGCTCATTTTGCATTCCTGCTCTTGTAGGTAAGGGCTACGGTGTAGAAGCCTGCATCGGGTAATCGTCTGCAATCATCCGAAGTAATTCTCTCACCATTTTGCATATTAAGTACCTGAAGCAGAAAGAAGTGAAATTACTTGCCTAGACTCGCACAGTTTAGCAAGTAAAAGAACGAAGATTCAAACCCAGATGAGGTTTGTTTGTTTTTTACAAAATGACATTCCCGTTTTACAACATAGCACTCCTGGATAACAGAGTTGGGTGTTGTGGTTAATCTTGATTGCCAATTTGATTGGTTTGAAAGATATCTAGGAGATTAGTAAAACACACATCTGGATGTGACTGCGTGGGGCGTGAGGGTGTGACCCTGGTGAATATTTCTGATGCTTGCCCCTTTCTTGCTTCTTCCATTACTCTGCTGGAGCCAGCCAACCATGCACTGAAACCCTAAAACTGTGAGCCAAAATAAACCTTTTCTTCTTCAGGCTGTTTCTCAGGAAAGGTAACTAGTACAGATATACTTCCTTTTGAAATATTTGAGCCATGAATGCTGAGTAAATTTCCATTTGTAGTTATTTTGAGAGGGTCTCTTGTATTTGTAGATCTTCCATGGAGACTATAAATGAATCCATGACCCTTGCTTGTCAATTTTAGCCCAGGACCCCAATAGTGCTGGTTAGAATTTCAGAAATTCCAAACTTTCATAGATGATGTGGACCCAGAGACAGAGAAACAGATTTTGGAGTCTACACTGAAGGCTCCAGCTTTAACATGAACGAATGTGTGAACTAACAAAAGAACCCGCGTTTCTGAATGTAGCCTTGTCAAGAAAGCTCAAACTCAGCTGAATGAGGCAGCTGCATCCCTTAGGAGGCTGAGGCAATCAGATCATGTGAGCCCAGAAGTTCAAGATTAACCTAAGCAACTTAAGTGAGAGCCCATCTGTGAAAGGAAAGGAAAGAAGGAAAGAAAGGAGGGAAGGAAGGAAGGAAGGAAGGAAGGAAGGAAGGAAAAGAAAAAGAAAAGAGGGCCGGGGATTTAGCTCAGTGGTTCCAGTGCCTGCCGCGCAAGGGCAAGGTCCTGAGTTCGATCCCCCATACCAAAAAAAAAAAACCCAAACAAAGAAAAGAAAAGAAAAAAAAGAGAAATCCAATCTAATTTGAGATCTCTTATACCAGCTTCAGAGCAGAGATGAGAGAATCACAGGAAAAAATAACTTCTGGATATACGTTCTGAGATTCAGAGACCCAGGCTTTTAGTCTTTTTTACTTATTAATTATTTCCTTGGAATAAATTTATACAAGGGAAAAAAGTCATTGGTTTAAAGTTTCACAACTTGGTGTTAGAGGACAGAAATGTAAAACATTTTTAAGCTCCATATATTCTTTTTTTTTCATTAATTTCATTGGTATACTTTAGGTATACAATATGCTAACATTCATTATTGGGAATTTGTACCCTTACATAATACAGCTTGGTTCTTACTTTTTCCCCCATTCCCCTGCCCTCCGTTCAACCCCTACACCCCTCCCTATTTACAAAGACTTTGTTTCCATTTTTTCCTTTTCTCATATTTATTCCTTTCCATTCCTGCCTCCACATATATATATATTTGGGGGGGGGGTTGGTACCCGGGATCGAACTCGGGTACTTGCGCTTGCAGAGCAGGCGGCGAAACCACTGAGCTAAATCCCTGGCCCCACCACATGTTCTTAACAATCACAAGTAGAGTTGTATACATATGAAACATGAACTTTCTGACTTGATAGAAATGTCTTTATCCCACTAGGTGGCATCTTCTGAGGCTGCAGTGTGGGTACTTCAGATGTGCTAGAGTGTTAGTTTTGGTGTCCCATATCTTTCTGTTCTCCCTATTTTTACTTTCATAGGTTTCTGTTCAAGAACTGCTGAAAAGGGGCCAGGGATTTAGCTCAGTGATTCCACCGTCTGCCTCAAAAGCTCAAGGTCCCAAGTTCGATCCCCAGTACGAAAAAAAAAAAAAACTGCTGAAAATGATCAACTTTCAGGTAAGGCATCCATCTATTCATTCAGTCATTTAAGTTTTCCAAAAATCTATATAATGAAAAGAAAAGATGAAGTTAGGGAAAGTGTAGATTGGTTAGAAAATCAGGCCTAAATGGAAATTTAGAAAATAAGTTGATGTCATGTTGTGTGGTCTACATATAATTGGAATAAATTTGAGCTGCAAATATGTACTCAGTCTTCCTGGAAGTCATACTAAATGGATTATCAACTAAAGTATTGGTATTGTTTGCAATGATAAAGCAAAATAATTCCCAGATAAGTACAGTTTGGTTTTTTTCCTGGTATATTTCTCTGAAGAAAATTTCTTTTAATGGGTTGTCATATAGGTACTGTTAAAAATAACATTCACAGCAGGTCTATAATAAATATATCAGGTTTCCTATGATTTTTCTGTTTTTGTTATTTGGAGACAGGATCTTGCTATGTAGTTCAGGCTGGTCTTGAACTCAGTATGTAGCACTGGCTGGCCTGGAACTCATGGTGATCCTCTTGCCTCTGCCTCCCAAGTACTAGGATTACAGGCGTGTGCCACCACACCCAGCTCCTATGATTTTCTTAGAGTGTTTTCTAGAGTAAGTAGAGAGCCTAGTACTGAGTGGTATTAAGTGACCTCAGTTTATCAGTCCAAGTATATGGCCTTTTTAATGTTCACTTGGATGATCCATAAGTTAACCTTGTATCTTTTCAGTTCTCTAGCTATTTTGAGCATTTTCTCAGTATCAATTTTAGAGTCACTGCATTTAAAGAATATTTTCCAGGTCCATAAAGCAGGATGTAAGGTAAATTTAAAGATTTAATTTGTGAGTCTTTTCCATTTTTTTTGAGACAGGGTCTCAGTATGTAGTCCAGGGTGGCCTTGCATTCACTATATAGCCCAGGCTGGCCTTGAACTCATGGCGATCCGCCTGCCTCAGCTTCCCAAGTGCTGGGATTACAGGTTTATACCATCATAGCTGGTTTAATTTTCTGTTTTATGGTCGATGCACAGATACATGCCTTCGATTTTTATTTTTTGTTTTGTTTTTTGCTTTTTGTTCCTGTGTTGGGGCACAGTTTCTAGCCAAGTAGAGCTACAACTCCAGCCCCAATTCTAATGCTTTTAATATTTACCCATTAAACATGATTTTGACTTTATGGTTGAAAGGTTATTTTTTTATCATATTAAAAAAATCTGTCTTCCAATCTTATGTGAGTCTGGCCATGTAAATTATACAGCTTTAGTAACATCTTACTGTACTATGTTAACTTTGTTGAACCTAATAGATTGGAAAATCTCCAAGGGAGTAATTTTATTCCTTTTGATATTAATATAGAGTCTGCTGGCATTCATTAAATATATTATGAGTGAATGACTAAGAACATATGTCATATTTTAAAATAGCTTTATTGAATTATAATTCGCATATTATAAAAGCGACCCAATTCAAGTATATACAACTAAGTGCTTTTATTATATTCACAGCATTATGCAGGAATCACCACTGTCTAATTTCAGAACATTTTCATCATTCTGCAAGGAGACTTCTGTACCCATTAGAAGTCAGTCACTGCTTATTTCTCCTTTTCCTCACCCTAATCTACTTTCTGTTTTCTTCTGTACATTTTATGTAAATGGAATCATATAATATGTGATCTTTTTGACTGGCTTATTTCACCCAGTATGTTATTTTTGGGTTCACAATGTTGTAGATATATCAGTACTTCACTCTTTTTTTTTTTTTTTGGTACTGGAGATCGAACTCAGGTCCTTGTGCTTGCGCAGCAGGAGGCGAAACCACTGAGCTAAATCCACGGCCCCTACTTCATTCTTTTTTATTGCTGAATAATAGTCTATCCTGTGGAAATGTTACATTTTGTTTATCTATTTGTCAGTAAATGGACACCAGATTGTTTCCACTTTTGGGTTAATACCAATAATTCTGCTAAGAGCATTTGTGCACAGATTTTTGTGTGGATATTTGTTTTAAGTCTCCTGTATATACTTAGGAGTGGAATTGCTGGGTCATATGTTAACACTATGTGTGACATTTCGAGGAACTACCAAACTATTTTCCATAGTTGCTACAATATTTTGCAGTACCATCAAAAATGTATGAAAGTTACACTTTCTCTATATCTTGCTAACACTTTCCATTGTCTTTCATTTTAGGCATCCTTGTTAGTGTGAAGTGCTCTATCTCATTGTGGTTTTGATTTGCATTTCATTAATGAGTAATGATGTTGAGCATTTCATTTATTTTTTCATCATATATATTGGAGAAATTGTGTTCAAATCCTTTGCCCATTTTAAAATTGAGTTGTCTTTTTATTGTTTTTGGTTCTTTTGTTTCTGTTTTTTGAGATAAAGCCTCCCTGTGTAGTTCAGGTTGGCCTTAAACTCACTATGTAGCCCAGGATGGCCTCAGACTTACCAATATCCCTGAGCCTCAGCTTCTCCAGTGCTGGGATTATAGGTGTGTGTTACCACACTTGGCTGTTATTGTTGAATTTTAAGAGTGCTTTGTTTTAGGTACAAGTCTCTTACTAGATACATGTTTATAAATATTTTTCCTATTCTCTGTTTTCTTTTCACTTGTGTCCTATGAAGCATAAAAGATTTTTAATTTTTATGAATTCCAACTTATTTTTTATGTTATAATTTTTTTTTTAAGTATGGCCATTTTCACTATATTGGTTCTTCCTATCCAGGAACAAGGGATATCTTTCCATATTCTTATATCCTCCTCCATCTTCTTTTTCAAAGTGCTATAGTTTTCAGTGTAGAGGTCTTTTGCTTCCTTTGTTCAATTGACTCCTAGATATTTCATTATTTTGGATGCTATTGTAAAAGGAATTGTTTCCCTAATTTCTCTCTCAGTGAGTCTATTATTTGTATATAAAAAGGATATTGTTTTTTGAGTGTTGACCTTGTATCCAGCTACTCTACAGAATCTGTCAATTAAGTCTAGAAGTCTTTGGGCAGAGTATTTTGGGTCTTCTATGTAAAGTATCATATCATCAGCAAATAATGACAGTTTAACTTCTTCCTTTCCTGTTTTTATTCCTTTTATTTCTCTTTTCTAATTGCTATGGCTAATGTTTCAAGAACAGTATTAAACAGGAGTGGTGATAGTGGGCATCCTTGTCTTGCTCCTGACTTTGTGTGAAAGTTTTCAGTTTTTGACCATTTAGTATGATGGTGGCTGTTGGTTTTTGATAGATAGCCTTAATCAAGTTGAGATAAAGAACTTCTATTACAATTTTCTGTAGGGTTTTTATCATGAAGTGGGGTTGGATTTTGTCAAATGCCTTTTCTGCATCTATTGAGATGATCATATGGTTTTTGTCCTTGACTCTGTTAATATAGTATATTACGTTTATTGATTTACGAATGTTGAACCATCCTTGCATCCCTGTGATAAATCCGACTTGGTCAGGGTGTATGATCTTCTTGATAACTCTTTGTATCCTGTTTGTCATGTACTTTTTCTTTTGAAACCATTGCCTAATCTGTGGTCATAAAGATTTTCCCCTATGTTGTCTTCTAAGAGTTTAATGGTTTTAGTTCTCACCTTTAGGTCTCTGATCCATCTTAGTTCATTAGTGTGTGATGTCAAGTGGATGGGGAATTCCCAACTTTATTCTTTTGTGTCTGGCTATCTACATGTCTCAGCACCATTTGTTTAAATGACTCTTCTTTTTCCTTGTTAAATTTTTCTGACATTAGTTGGATATTTTTCATATGATATGTGTTCCTTCTGGAAAGTATATTTCTGAATCAACTATATAGTAGTTTCTGTACATAACTTTCCCCAAACTCAACAGTGAACATATGATATTAAGAGGCTGTCAGGATTCTCTTGCAAGTCCTAATAATGTACCCATTAATTTGATAACAATGAATGTGCTATTACAGGAATCAGTGACATTTCAGGATGTAGCTGTGGACTTCACCCCAGAAGAGTGGCAGATGCTTGACTGTGATCAGAGAATGATGTACTGGGATGTGATGTTGGACAACTATAGAAACCTCATTTCAGTGGGTAAGGACAGTGGGTGATAACTTTTCAGTGTAACTCAGAATGTACCAATTGGTGTCCTTCCTTTAAGATTTGTGAAAGCTCTGAACATCTGAAGTGTTAATACAGTAACTTTGATCCTGAATATCAGTGGTCAAAGATTCCTAATCCCCTTTAGGGATCAGGTAATCTTTTTATGCTTCTAACTTTGCATGGAGAATGGGCTTTGTTCTAGACCCTGTTTGTCAAGTTTCTGAGACTCAAGGAAGCGGATTTGAGTTATGAGGAAGTTGTTTGTCCCTAGCGCTTTGTCTCTTCTGTGTTATCTTCCCATGAATAGGGTCTCCAGTTACTAAACCAAAAGTGATCCTCAAGGTAGAGCAAGGACAAGACCCATGGCTGGCGGAGGAAGAGAATCTACATGGGAGCTATCCAGGTGAGTGAGAGAAAATCAGATGAGAGTACTTGGAATTGACATCCAAGTTGGTCAGTGAAGGACAAGCACTTTTGAAATATCACTTAGGAAGTACCTCTTAAAAGCCACATTCCTTTGTAAGTGCTTGAGTACTCTTGATACAACAACATCAAATTCCCAAATGTACCTTCCTTTCCCTCTACTCACATAGGTGCTCTTACTCCTTGCTCAGCTGTTGTATAGAGGGATGCCCTCTCTCTACCCTGGTTCCTCACATTGCCTGTTTCATCTAGGTCCTTGCTTTGTTTCTCTTCTCACAGTTCCTGAAGCCCTCATTTTTTTCCTTCTCAACATGATTACAGATCTTTTTTCTATAATTAATTTTTATAATGTGGTTAAATTGTGTGGATTTGGAAACTTATTGATCCTTATTTCAGGATCAATCATTGTCTAACCTTAGGCAAATTATTTTGTAGCATAATTTTATTAATACAATAAGAATTATATTAACCCCTATCTTAGGATTCCTATAAAGAATATAGGAGCTAATATATCCAAAACACTTCAAATAGCTGGCAGAGAGTAAGTGTTTAGTTAACATGATGCTCTAGTCATCTTCCTTTTTTAAAAATAAACTTATTCCTCTATTTGCATTATATGCCTCAGTGTTGTATTTTTTGTTGTTTTGTTTTGTTTTAGTATTGGGCTTGAACCCAGGGACTTCATGCTAAGCTACATCCTCAGCCCCTTTCTGGAGACATGTTCTCACCAAGCTGCTAAATTGCCCAAACTTTTAAAATTTTGAGACAATGTTTTATTAGTAAATTGCTCAGACGAGGCTTGAACTTAAGCACCCCTTCAGTGATTGGGAAAGACAAAATGGCAATAAAGATTTTATTACTTATAGGTCCTGGAGGATGCTCTGAATGACTGGAGGACACACACATCAAGGGCAGGGACTGAGAGAGGGACCCGTTGTCCAGTGCTTTAATTGGGCCTAAAGTGTTATTCAAACAGCTTAGATGGGGAGCTTTAGTGGGTGGATTTAAAGCATGGAGGCACAAGTACCAGGAGGTCACACTGTGATTGAGAGGTGGTTACTGGGACAGTCTGCATGGTGCATATGAGGTATGAGGATTACCAGGACCAGTCAAGTTGGGTATATCAATCTGTCCCTCAGAGAAGTGAGTGATCACCAGGGAGCAGTTGTATACAGTAGAAATCTGGATTGACCACACTGAAGAACTGGGGAGTGCAAGGGATATAGCACTGGAAGCTATGTCAACCATGACTGACCCCTGCTTCTGATGTGAGAAACTTACACTTACATTCAAAATGAAGCTGAGCAACATAAACTTAAAAGAATTCACTATCATTTACCTTGTTTATCTCTTGTTTATCTTTAGTCTCATTGATAATGTGGGTATGTTCTAGTTTATCACTTTGGTAATATTGATATTTTTTAAATTCTCCTCCAACTCACTTCTGCTTGTTTCTCAGCTAATCTGTCCTTACCCTTCTTGCTGATTATTTATTCATCTCTTCTTTCTTCCTCTCCCATCTTCTCCACTCTCCATAGTAACTCCCTCAGAAGTCTCATCACTCCATCTCTGCATCTGAACCTCAGCAACTTTCCATTCCCATAGTTTTATGCCACCTGCACTTATTTCAAGTCTTTTCATAATAACTAATTTAAAAAATTTGGGCCGGGGATTTAGCTCAGTGGTTCCAGCGCCTGCCTTGCAAGCACAAGGTCCCAAGTTTGATCCCCAGTACCAAAAAAAAAAAAAAAAAGAATCAAGATACTAAAAAATTCTTCAACCTTCACATTCATCTTTATGTTACAATAAAGAATAATGACTGGCCCAATGCTTTATACAGAGTCTGCCCAAAAAATGTATACACACATCAGGAACAGAAAAACATGTATAAATATTTTAGAACTAAATTTATTAGGTCATCGTGAGATTAATACAAGTTACCTTTGGCCTCTACAGTTACAAGAGGTGCTCAAAGTAGTGGCACTAGCTTCTAGACATTAGTACAGTGAACTGCTGCTTGGGTAACCGTGGTCCATTGAGATTGCAGTTCGTGCATTTTCAATTTCTTCTCTAAGGGCTGGCAGTGTAGTGGGTTTTCTACAATATATGACATCCTCTAGGATCCCCCATACAAGGGTAACACCATCTGTTGAAAAAACATCGCGCTATTTTTCTTTTCTTAAAGTATGTGTACATTTTTTTGGCAGACTCTGTAGTCTTCAAATCATTGCAGTAAGCAGTTTTTTTCTCCCAGTAGTTTCAAAAGAAATGGTATATAGCTTTATGGCCTATGATATCAGCTATTCACTTATCTAAGATTGATTTAATAGAAAATTTTCATTTTCCACAAAGAGCCTAAAAGGAAAATGTTTCAAATGATTCATACACCAATTCCCTAGAGTCCCATCTTCTGACACAAACCAAGTGATTTTTTGTTTGATTTTTGAGACAAGGTCTCACTGTGTAGTTCCTGTAGTCCAGGCTGACCTTTAATTTGATGTGTAACCTGGGCCAGGCCTGAACTTGTGGTCTTCCTGTCTCAGCCTCCATGGTGCTGGGATTACAGGCATGTGCCATCATGCCTGGCTCCAAACCAAGTGAATTTTAATTACTGATATTGTATCTAGGCTGTTCATGTTTCAATTTTTCCTATTTGCATTCTGTTTTCTTATTTATCTTAGATGTTACTCCATAATTAACCCAAATTATTTCATCTTATCTCTGTCCTGAAAAATGTAAATCAGTCCTTTATAACCTGTATTTTGATTATTCAAATGGCTTCTATTGCTCTCTCTAATGTGGTTCCATTTTGCTTATCAAAAATTACCTATCTTAAAAATATCCCGGTACCAAAAAAAAAAAAAAATACCTATCTTTTCCCTATTCTGTGAGAATTGGGCTCTTTTATATCCTTTACACATAATTTTCTTTTTCTGCACCCGTCCTTTTAATTCTGGTGGGGTCCACCTAAAGACTAGTGTGCTATTAAGTTTGAGGTCAATTTGGTCCTCTTTCATGAAAACTCTGTATTAATTTCTGCTTTCTTGAACTCCCTGTGCAATTCTGCCATGACTCCATCATGGACAACTTGACATATTCTGTCTTGGACTTTTAAAAAACCCTTGTGGCTTTTAAAGCATAGTTTTTCATATAGTACCCTAAAGAAAGAGCTGTAATATTTCTTTTAATGAATGTTTCATTGATTCACTATTGTAGAGCCAGGCATCATGGGTTCTGTTTCTTTTTTATTCCATTCTACAAGACTTTTTAAAATGTTTCCTGAGAAGGATTCAAAGAAAGCAAAAACTCATTACCATTTTCTAATGTATAAATGGTAATTGGAACCACAAAACATTTAAAACATTTTAAAATTTGATGAGTATAAAACATTTGTTCATTGCATATTAACATTGCAGTTTTGTTCTAGTTAATATTGTCAAAATGGGGAAATGGGGGGAAAAAAGGAAGCAAGATATATCATGTACAGGTACAAAATCCCAATGATGAATGTGATCATAATGTATACCTAAAATGTACCAACAAACTTAGTGAATAAAAAAAATTGTCAAAATGAATGGTATAGGCAACTATAATCACTATATGACTATTAATCAGCTTTCTGTTGCTGTGACAAAATACCTGAGAAAAACAACTTAAAGGAGGAAAGACTTATTTTGGCTCATGGTTTCAGTCCATGATTAGCTGGCTCCATTGCTGTTAGGCCTGTGATAAGGCAGAAACATCATGGCAGAAGAGCACAGCAGAGGAAAACTGCTTCCCTCATGGCAGCTGGGAAGCAGAGAGAGAGAGCCAGAGCCTGAGAGGATGGGTGGGGAAAAGATATTTGTCATCATCAAGGTCACATGTCCAGGCCCCACCTCCCAAATTTCCATATCCTCCCAGCCACGCCATCAAATCATGAATCCATTATTGATTAATACATTGAGGAAGTTTGAACCCTTATGATCCAATCACCTTCCAAAAGCCTGTCAGCTGACAACTAACCTTCCACCACAAGGCAGGGAGGCAGAGGACATTTAACATACAAACCAAAATAATGATTATCTTAGAAATCCAAAGAAAATCAAAATTAGAGATTATTTTTTGAGATCATGGAACAATGGCTCCTCCCAAAAGAATATCAAATACTAAATGGATGAGATGAGGGAGGGCAAGTTAAAGTGGGGAAGGAACAAGAGCAAAAGATCACAATCACATACAATCTCTGATTAAGGATGATTAAATTTAGGATTTTTGACTTTACTGTCTCGGTTGGTTTTCTGTTGCTGGGACTAAATACCTAACACCCACAAATTACAGGAGGAGAGGTTTATTTGGCTCATAGTTACAGTCTTAGATCAGCGGGCTGCAGGGCAGAATGGTATGGCACAGAGGCATAGAGAATAAGAGCTGCACACTTCATGATGGCCAGGAAGCAGAGTGAAGGGGAGCCAGGAAGGGAGCTATACCCTCCCTGGTCACAGCCTTGGGGACCCCCATGTTCTGACCAGGTGCCATCTCCCCACAGCAAGTTAGCTACAATGCCCGATAATCCAGTCACCTTCCAAATGGATGAGGCTTTGGGGGCCATAACATCTACAATGGTGCAAAAAGTGATATGGCATTTGGAAACTGTACTTCAGATTTTGGATTTTGATGTCTTCTGGGCTGGCAATATATGGTACTCTGTCAAGATGCTGGGCAGCAGTAGTGAGACACAGCTCCCAGTCAGTCATCATCACACAGGTAAACCCATACTCTACAGTGTACTGTGTTACTAAGCTAAAATGTTTGGTAAGTTATCCGTATTAAATGCAGTTTAACTTCAATAATACTGTCAACTTTTGAGGTGTTTATCAGGACATAACTCCATTGTAAGTTGAGGAGCATCTATATAGAAGTCTAGAATCCATGGAATAGAAGATACTGAGGACTAGTGAAACACATGCTTAGATCCCATGAGTAAGTTCATATCTTTTGGTTTTGTATACCTGGCTGATTTTCTGAGATTTTTCACCTGGTTATTGTTTTTAGCTGCTTCCCATTGGTTTTACTAGAAAAGCAAGAGGAAGTGAGTCCCCATATTCAGAACCATTCTCTAATGAAATGTGTACTAATCCCTATTGCCTACCACTAAGTCTTGATCCAACAGAGTAAGAAGTTGAAAGTGTTGTTGTACTGTACTAACATTCCACATGGAGGGAAACTCCAGAGTGGAGAATTATAACCCCTCCTCTCCGATTTTTTTCAAGTGGAGTAACAGATTTGAGATTTATAAGATTTTGAGGCTAGGAGCAAAAAGACATGATGTAAGGAGTAAAACAGCTTTCAGGAAACTAGTTTATCAGGCAGATTGAAAGAGTATGCAGTATGCCCAACACAAATACAACAGATAATTTGTCATACACAGAAACCCAGCCAGAATTAAAATGTTAGCAAATAAAATCTATGATTGGGCTAAGGATGACTTGCCTATGCGTGACCTGCTAAACATCTGTGTTCCTGTACTTGGAAGTACATATAAAATGAATGCGAGCTGTCAGTAGATTTGGAGCCCTGTCTGCAGATAATGCCTCTAGAGATTCAAGAATCTCTCTTTTTTTGTTTTTTGTTTTTTTTGGTACTGGGGATCAAACTCAGGACCTTGCGCTTGGGAGGCAGGCAGCGGAACCACTGAGCTAAATCCCTGGCCCTCAAGAATCTCTTAAAGGAAATTGATAGTCTGTAGGGTGATTAGAAGGAAAAAGAGATACAACAGAAATATAGAACTATTTGACTAGGGTAATCTAGGAATTTGTAGAGAAGACTCTGCCTCTTATCTGCCTCCTCCAAACCTAGCCTGTTCTTTGATACTTTCCCTTAGCTCCCTCTTCTCCTCTTCCCCTTGTCACCTTATCCATTAACCAGAGCTCCAAAATGGCTCTTTTCATTTTGTGACTTATTGCACAACAGTTTGACTTTTGTACCTTATTTGCTGTACTCTGTGCCTATTTTATTGAGTTTCTACAGATAATGTTCAATCTGTTCTTATTTTTGTTGTTCATCTGTTCCCATTTACTCGCTAGCAGTTTTACTCTTAAAGCTCAAGAAGACCAAGGCAAATATAGGGTTTATTTCAAGAGTAAGAGACTTGATTTGAAACCACAGACTTTTCTGTCAGGAATAGGCTGGAGGGGAAAAAAATAACTAGGAATGTTTTATTGTACTCCTTTTTAGAAGCTGACTGTCTACTTGATGAACCAGAGAAGCATCAGGAAAGCAAAGACAATTTTTTGAAGTCGGTTTTGTTCACGTTCAGTAGAATTCTGACCATGGAGAAACTCCACCATTATAATAGGAGCACAAATCTTAATCCAACAAGAAAAAGATCACATAAATGTAAATCATATGGGAAGAATTTGGAACCTAATTTAGACTTACTTAATTATAATAGAAGTTATACTGGAGAAAACTCATATGAATGCAATGAATGTGGGAAAGCCTTCAAAAAGAAATTTCATTTCATTAGACATGAAAAAAATCATACAAGAAAAAAGCCCTTAGAATGTAGTATCTGTGGGAAAGCTTATAGTAGGAAGGCATACCTTATAGCTCATCAGAAAATGCATAGTGGAGAGAGACCCTTTGTGTGCACTGACTGTGGGAAAGCTTTCACACAGAAATCCTACCTTGTGAACCACCAGAGACTTCACACTGGAGAAAAGCCTTATAAGTGCAGTCGATGTGGGAAAACGTTCATTTGGAGCTCCTCTTTTAATCAACATGTGAAATCTCATATGCCTGCGAACCCATTTGAATGTAAGGAATGTGGGAAAACCTTCAAGTATAGTTCATCCCTCTATAAACATTCTAGAAGTCACACAGGAGAGAAACCCTACCGATGTGTCGTATGTGGCAAGGCCTTTGGCAACACATCTGTGCTTGTTACACATCAAAGAATTCATACAGGAGAGAAACCTTATGGATGTATTGAATGTGGCAAAGCCTTCATCAAGAAGTCTCATCTCCTTAGACATCAAGTAACTCATACAGGAGAGAAGCCCTATGAATGTAACATATGCGGGAAAGCATTTTCCCAGAAGTCAAATCTTATTGTACATCAGAAAATGCATACTTTATGAATACACCAGCCATAAATATTAGATGAATCCTGTTAAATAGCAGAGAACTCATGGTGTGAAGTCCACTATTTGAATGTTGTAGAGTCCCGTAAGAAAAAAGTGTCAGTACCAATCATGTTCTGGCAGTGATAAATTTTTTCAGAAAAAAACCATGAAAGAATTGAACTACACATAATACAACATAGAGTTTGGAAAGTAAGCATAAATTAATAAAGGAATCAGTGAAAACTAGATACCATTTCCAGTTTTAATAATAAATAATTACACAAGTGTGAGTGTAAAATAAATGCTTAATACACTATTAAGTTATTAAGAGTCTGTGGTGCCTGTAGTCACAGCTGAGGTGGGAGGATCACTTGGGTCCAGGAACTCAGAATCAGCCTGGGAAACACAGTAAGACCCTGTCTCAAAAAAAGAAATGAGAATAAAAACAAAAAAAGATGATTTTTTAAAAAGTTTCAACAAGAAAAAAATTATAATTTCCCCCTCTAATTCTAATAACATCTGCATAATTGAGGAAATGTGGTTTAATTTGAAGTATGAATTTCAGTAATATTTTCATCCATTTGCTGGCACTTTTTTTTCCCCCTGTATTGGTGAATGAACCCTGTGCCTTTGGCATTAAGTCTGTCCCAACTCTTTTTTTTTTTTGAGACAGAGTCTTGCTGTGTTTCTCAGGCTGGCCTGAAACTTACAATCCTGCCCTAGCCTCCTGAGTAGCTGGGATTACACGTGTATACCACCACCCAATGCATGGCACTTTACTGTCAGGTTTTTTGTTTTGTTTTGTTTTATTTTTTGGTACCAGGGATTGAACTCGGAACCTTGAAGTTGTGAGGCAGGTGGTAGAACCACTGAGCTAAATTCCCAGCCCTTTGTTGTCAGTTTTAATGGGCCCAGCAGTGTTACTGAATCTGGGTCTCTGCATTAATTATAGAAGTGAAGACTTCTGTCTGGCCTTGAATTTACTATGTAGCCCAGGCTGGCCTTGAACTCACAGCAATCCTTCAGCTTCAGCCTTCCCAGTGCTGGGATTAGAGGCAAGCACCATCATGCCCAGCTAAGACTTCTTATAAAGATGTTTTCCTATGTATGTAAATGCCAAAACAAAATTTAACAAGATACTAATTGAGGAGGAAAAAAAGCTATTGTGTTCTGTATTACAGTAAGCTTTCAGTTAAGGTAAAGAAATATTTATGTAAATAAAACATTTGTACTTTAAATATTTGGGTTTTTTTCATTGGTGTATCATCATAAACTCAAGGGATATTTAACTTTGAATGTGATAAATTAGGGTGTCATGAGACTTTGTAACTTTGGGGGAGTTTTAGGGGTTTTGTTTTCCTATGAAATTGATAATAGGTTTAGCTCCTAGAGAGGCCTGGAATTTCCCATATAACCAGCATAGGCATCATTAATCAAGTTGTTTGGAAAGACCCAAGTTTTTCTGCTTCAACTTCATGTTGGAATGTGACATTTTTAGGTTCTGCATATTTCCTTCAAAGGATTAACCAGGTATTGTTTACACTAAAGTTAGCTGGGCATGGTGGTGCACACTTGCAATCCCAGCACTTGGGAGGCTGAGGCAGGAGGATTGCAGCAAGTTTGAGGCCAGCCTGGCTACATAGAGAGTTCAAGGCCAGCCTGAACTACATGGTGAGACCCTGTCTCAAAAAACAAAAACAAGGGCTGGGGATTTAGCTCAGTGGTTCCAGCGCCTGCTGCGCAAGCTCAAGGTCCCAAGTTCAATCCCTGGTACCAAAAAAACAAAACAAAACAAAAATGCTAAAGTTCTTATTGCTTTGCACAGCATTTTTGATAAGTCAAAAAACTTCTATCCCTTTTCTTGAGTGGTAATAAAATTCAGCTTAAATCTAAATTCAGAAATTAAACCTTTTCCTTTTAAGTTTAAGCTGTTATAACTATTTGCATTGTTTCTCTTTATTAGCCTTTTTTGAAGAGTAATGAAATATAGTGCTTTTTTGAATAAGCATACTAAAAGATCTAAATTAAATCTTATCCTTTTAAATTACTTTAGGAGCCTATATCTTAATTTTATGTATGCAATAATTCCAAGTTTCTGGAACCTTCTATTTTGGGAATTGTCTTCAGAATCAGTTTGCCAACCACACAGGGAAGCCAGGTATTTATAGTTATAGGTCTCACTTTTTTCCATCTCAAGAGTTTTCTCATTTCCTACATGAAGTCTTGATTTAGTCCTACTTAGTGCTTACCATTCTTGTTCTGTCCATCCTCCCACTCCCCATTTCCTTATCTAAGAAACTCCAATGTCCACAGACAATAGGAAGAGGGGTAGGAGGCTCCCCTCTTGGCAGCATGGTGTGAGATGCCCTTAAAAGAGCTAATGTAGGTCAAGGAGGCAAGGCATGTGCAAAGGTCTGCTGCAGCTCGCTGGGAAGAAGATGGGACCGGGACATTCGAATACATCAGGAGTCATGTAATCTAGGCTCCATAAATTTGTCTGCTTCCTTTCTTAGGTGGAAAAAGAAATATAGAATATATTTCTAGTTCTGGGCAAATGTAAACTGGCACCGAGAGAGTTTGTCACTGACCTCATTGTCTTCTTAGGCTGTGCAAGATTTGAGCAAGAAAATCAAAACTCTATGATCAGTTCCATCCAAACGTCTTGGATTTCCAGAGCTTCCTAGCTATTTTTGCCCTGTAGCTGAAACAGCCATATACAATCAATCTGTTTTTCCCATCTCTAAGATAACGTTATACCTTGAGATTTTCTTTATTTACTCTATGAGAAGATCACTAAAGCATGTCCTCTTCCTCTTTTATTTATACATAGGTGATAGGCTGGCCTTTTTCCCAATAAAAATGTTCACTTTGATTACATCATATCTGCTTATTTTATTTTATGATACTGGGAATCGAACTCAGGGCCTTGAGCTTGCCAGGCAGGCACTGTGGCACTGAGCTGCATCCCTGGCCCTATATCTGCTAATTTTAAAGAATCAAAAAGTATAATGAAAAAAAGTACAAAGTGGATATCTGAGTTTATGAGTACATGTTTTCTAGAAAAGGATAAAATTTAGGCTTTGTAAGTAAAAAATGTACAAACAAAATTAATAATTTAAAAAGCATAAAAATAAAATGTGCAACTAAAATCTAAAGAGGGAAATACTGAAAACAAATCCAAAAGAGTACAGGGCATGGGCTGGGGATTTAGCTCAGTGGTGTTGCCGCCTGCCTCGCAAGCGCAAAGTTCCGAGTTTGATCCCAGATACCCCCCCCCAAAAGAAGTGCAGGACAGATGGAAGTTGCATGTAAAAGGCATATTAAATAGAAAAAAATAAAGGCAGAAATAAATAAGAGTATACCAATAATAAATTGAAAATGGGTTAAACTCACCTATGATGAGGAATGAACAATAGTTTGTTATGACTTTTTTCAGAGGTACTTTAATCCTTTTATAATTTCTGTGCAAACTAAAAGCACCTTATTTTCAGTGAAGCTGTTTTCAAATGTATCTCATACTTCACTGGAAACAGTGGCATGTCTATACCATTTTGGGGGGGGGTGGTACAGGGGATCGAACTTGGGACCTTGCTCTTGCGCAGCAGGCACCGGAACTACTGAGCTAAATCCCCGGCCCTATACCATTCTTTTTTTGTGTTTTTTTTCCCCTATACCATTCTTAATGGTACCCATTTCCTGTTGACTTATCTACAGTCCGGAGTTTCTCAGATGACGGAGATGAGTGGAGAGGAACTAAAGCCCCAAAGCTGGATGTTTTTTACTCTGTTTGAAGTTATTTAAATTGCTTTCTTTGGATGTTTGTTTAACTCCACAGGCGGCGAAACATCTGAGCTAAATCCCTGGCCCTGTTGTTATTGATTTACTATGCACTTTGGTACCTTTTTCTTTTTCTTTTTTTTTTTGGTACTCAGTTTTCAGGGTTTTTTCTTTTTCATTTTCATTATCTTCAGATTATAGAAAATTTCAAACATACACAAAGGTCAAGAGAATAGTACAGTAAATTCCCATCCATGTACTTACACCTTTTTAATCAGCAATTCAAGGCCAATCTTATTTCTTCTAAATCCTTCTCAGTGTCTACTTGCTCCAGAATATTTTGTTATTGTAATGATAACTTATCCTTTAATAAAATCTGTGATGTGTGACAGATATGAAAAGCTGTAAAAGTTGTGACAGATACTTTGAACAAACCACGATATTCTTAGTAACGTACTAGAGAAGGTGTAATATGTACAACCAACATTTAAAACACCAACGTGTGGGCTGGAGATTTAGCTCAGTGGTTCCGCCGCCTTCCTTGCAAGTGAAAGGTCCAGAGTTTGAGCCCCGGTACAAACAAAACAAAACAAAGAAACACCAACCTGTATCCTAAGCCCCACTGTGGTATTTTATTGTGGAAACCCAACTAATGGAATCACTCTATTTTTTTCCCATGAGTTCTGTATCAGTTTTCTTTCTTTCTTTTTTTTTTTTTTTTTGGTACCGGGGATCGAACTCAGGTCCTTGCGCTTGAGCAGCAGGCAGTGTCAGTTTTCTTTTTTAAAAAATTTTTGATAACACCCATTGTGGGGAATTAGTATGGTGGACCCTCAAGTTACAACTGGCTGATATACGAACAACTTGGGTTAATTAGGTTAATGGAAGATTCATCTGCTTCTTTTTATTTATAGCGTATATCCAGGTAAACATCCAGATCTCAGCTGTATTGAGTATGTTACAACCAGCCCTCAGAACCGATCAAGTTCATATGTCAAGGGTCCACTGTACATGTACATAACATCTCAAGTCTTTTTTTCCCCTTCCCCTCCATCTCTCCCCCTTTTTCCCAGCATCAATAATCTTATATGTCCTTACAAAATTAATGGTCATACACACACAGAGTAAGAGTCAGACTAATAGGCCAAAAAGTCACTCTTATTGAATAGTCAAAATTCCTGGGTGGGTGTGATCAGTCTAGATTGGACAAAATGTTCCCCCTTTGGTAGAAAAGCAGGAAACAATGATTTGCATTACTATAGGATCCCATGTAATAGGAACTATTTTCCAATACAAAAATAGAATCTCTTACCAAAAGAAATGCATAAGTAGGCAAAAATGATGGATGTCTTCTAACATTTCATCCCTTTGAACATGGAATCCTGTTACACAACCACAATCTAAGTATGAAAAGAACTGGAATTACATGATAAAATACTTCCTGTCATCCATAAAATTCCCCAGTTTTCCAATAGTGTTCTTTTAAAAATGAATTCTTAATTCTGGAATAATTTTAGATTTACAGAGAAGTTTCAAAGATATTAGATATTTTCCATATGTCCCTTTACCTGTCTCCTAATATTAACATTTTAACATTATAGTGATATGAGAAGGATTCTCTTACAGAACAGAGGATAGAGGGAAGAAAGAGATAAAAGTTTAACTGACAGCGTCAAGCTAAACTGAAAAAGAAAAAGTACAGCATTCCTTCCCTGTGTGTTAAAATTAGCCATCAAGAAACATTGTATTCTACTTTTAGAAGCAACCAAGAAGCAGCAAAAGCTTCATTGTAGGTACTATCTTCCTACCCCGGGACTTTCCTGATTTGAGATGTTCTGCCTCTCTTATCTATATCCAGTGTACGTTCGATGTAAACAATTTGTTCCCAATTTTTCCTTATAAAGTACTTTGGCTCCTTATATCCAGTGGGCAATGTTTCTGTTATTTGATCATGCTGCTGATAGTTTAGGGAGTTTCTTCCAGGATTGGTCCTTTTAATTTTGGCTATCATCTGTAATAGCTTAATAAATCCTGAAAGTCAGAGCTCTTTGGTCTCAAAAGTTTGATTTAATATGAGAGTATAACTAAGAACCCAATTTTGGTGCATTAACTAAAATGAAACTCCAGATATTATTCAAATTTCACTAATTTTCCAAAGATGTTCCTTTTCTGTTCCAGGATCCAATATAAGAAACAAAAATGTTCTTTTAAGTAATTTTTTTCCAGTCTAGGATCCACATTTGTATTGCTCCTTGCATTTAGTTGTCATATTTCTTTATATTAATTTAATCTGAAACAACTTGTCAGCCTTTCAACATCTTTCATGACACTAGTATTTTTTAAGAGCACAGGCCAGTTACTATTTAGAATGGCCCTTCATTTTGGTTAGTCTGATATTTCTTCAGGATTTTTTACTACACTTTCCTTATCTATTCATCTGTTAATGGATGCTTGAGTTGTTTCCATGTTTTAGCTATTGTGAATGATACTCTTGAAGATAGGCAAACATGAGAATTTCTCTAATTCTTTTGGTTATATGCCTTGCAAAGGAATTGCTGGGGCATATAGTAATCCTATTTTTAATATTTTAAGGAATCAACTGACTCTTCTACAGAGACTGTACCTCTTTATATTCCCACCAGTGGCGCACAAGGTTCTAACTTCTTTCCATCCTTGCCAAAACTTATTTCTTTTTCTTCTTCTTCTACTTCTTTTTTTTTTTGGTACTGGGGATCGAACTTAGGTCCTTCAGCTTTCGAGGCAGGTAGCGGAACCACTGAGCTAAATCCCTGGCCCCAAAACGTGTTATTTCAATATGGTTTTTATTTTATTCTGTTTGATAGGAGACATCCTACTGGATGTAAGGTATCTCATTATAGTTTTATTTCTACTTCCTAAAGACTAGTGATGTTGACAATCTTTTTATATGCATGGATTTATTAATCACTTGTTAATCTTCTCTTGTGAAATGTCTATTCAAATGTTCTGCCCATTGGTTAATCAGGTTTTCTTGTTAAGTTATAGGAGTTTTCTATATATGCTAGATATTGACCCTTTAGCAGATATATGATCACAATATTTTCTCTCACTCTGTGCACTGGCTTTTACTCTGTTGAGTTTTTTTTGACTCACAAAAATTTTATTTTTTTTTTCTTTTTGGTTTTTTGAGATAGGGTCTCACTAGCCCAGGCTGGCCTCGAACTTGGGGTGATCCTCCTGCCTCAGCCTCCCAAGTGCTGGGATTACAGGTGTGTGCCACCACACCTGGCTTACATTTTCATCAAATCCAATTTGCCTTTTTTTTTCTTTTGTTGCCAGTGCCTTTGTTATCATATCCAAGAAATCACTGCCAAACTCATGTCATGAAGATTTTGTGCTATATTTTCTTCTAAGAGTTTGAGTCTATTTAGGTAAATTATCTATACTTAGTTACTTTGTGTGCATAGTGTTAGGTAAAGGCCTAAGTTCATTCCTCTGTATGTGGATGTCTAGTTTTCCCAGCCCCTTTTATTGAAAAGTTATCCTCGTGTCATTGGTCTTGGCACCCTTGTCAAAAGTTACTTGACCATTTCTGGGAGAGTCTATTTCTGAGCAGTTCATTCCAGTTCATTGATCTGTATGCCTGTCTTTATGCCAGGACTACACTTTTAATTACTGTAGCTATATAGTAAGTTTTGAAATCAGGAAGTGTGAATGGGCCGTCATATAATAAACTCATTACAAGTTGGCTTTCCTCACACCACTCTACTAAAACTGTTCTTCTCAAGGTCACCAATAAAATTCCAATTGCTATATACAATGATAACTTGTCAGTCTTACTAACAGTTTTGGACACAATGTATCATTCCTTTCTCTTTGAAAGATGTTTTGTTTTGTTTTAGACAAGGTCTTACTACGTAGTTCAGACCAGGCTTGAACTCACTATGTAGCCCAGGCTGGCCTCAAACTCACAGTGATCCTCCTGCCTCAGCCTCCCAAGTGCTGGGATTACAGGTACCTGGCTTGAAAGACTTTTACAGTATTTCATTTGGCTTACAGGAAACTATATTCTACTTGTTCCCTTCCTACTTGATTTTTCCTTTCCTTTCTCTGCTTTTTTCTTTTAAATTGTAAATACACCAGGGCTCCAACCTTTGAATCTCTTCTCTTTCTGCACTCCCTACACTGTAACCTCATTTGTCAGGATTTAAAGTCTACCTGTATAATAGCTCCTAAATTTATTTCTTGTGGACATCTCCCCTCATCTCAAGCATATCTGTCAAACTTTATCACCTGGATGTCTCCACAGACATCTCAAACTCAACATACCCAAAACCAAGTTCACGATTTCCTCATTTCTCCCTACATATGCCCCCCACCTGGAGTTCTCTTCATTTCAGCTGATGGCAATGTCATCCTATCACTTGCTCAAAACTTGGGAAACATCTTAGTCCCCCTCTTTTCTCATAGCATACATGCAATTCACAGTAAGTTTGACAGACTCTACAAATTAGACTTTGAATTCTATTACTTTCCCTGAGTTCTTCTAGTACTACTGGTCTCAAGCCATCATTATCTTACTCCTTGATTACTGTAATAATCTGTTTGTTTTTGTGGTACTGGGGATCAAACCCAGGGCCTTGGCACTGAGCTAACATCTGTTATATTTTTTATTTTGAGACAGGATCCCACTAAATTGCTAAGTCACCTTTGCTTGCTTCCAGTGTATTATTATTATATGTGCTGCCAAAGCAACCACACTCCAGTGTATTATTGATGCAGCAGCCAGAGTGGTCTTATTAAAACTTGAATGAGATCATTCTTCCACTCAGAATTCTCCAGTGGCTTTCATTTTCACTCACAGTAAAAGCCAAAGTCCTAACATTGATTACAAAGACTTCCACAGTCTTAAGCCTCATCCTTCTTTTTTTGTGGTTGTTTTGTTTTGTCTTTCAACATAGGGTCTCACTAGGCAGTTCAGGCTGGCCTTGAACTCACTGTGTAGCACAGGCTGGCCTGGAACTCACAGCAATCTTCCTGCCTCAGCCTCCCTAGTGCTGGGATTGCAGGCGTGCACCACCACGCCTGGCTGGGCCTCACCCTTCCTTACCCCTCTGTTATTCTCACATCTTAGGTATAGAGCCCTCCTTGGTGTTAAACATGCTTGTTCTTTCTACTGCAGGTCTTCTTTGCTCTTGCTGTTTCCTTTGGTAACTTTATTTCCTTAAGTCTTTTCTGAAATATCTCCTTTTAATTGGGCCTTTCTTGACTGTCTTTATTTTTTCCCCCCACTACCAGGAATTGAACTCAGGGTCTTGTGCTTGCTAGGCAGGCGCGGTGCTGCTAAACTACATCCCTGGGCCTTGACTGTTTAAAAACTCTAACCCTCCCCTCCTGTTTATCCCCTTTCATTGTGCTATTTTTCTCCACATTACTTATCAGGGTCTAATAAAACTATGTTGGAACATTAGCTCCCTCAGGGCAAGTATTTTTGCCTGTTTTGTTCATTACTGCACATCTAACACAACGCCTGCTACATAGCAGGAGCTTAGTCAACATATTTTTGTTGAATAAATATTAGATATGTCTGGAATAAGATCTGAAAGCACACACAAACTAAAGCAGAGAGGGATAAAATGCAGATTGAAGGGGAGAGGAATCATCTAGGGAGAGGAAAGAAACGGTCTGAGGAAAACTACAAGAAAAAACTATCCCAAACCTGGTCTGGGCAAAAATACTTTGTATATTATTCACTCATGACTTCCTTCTGGGGGGAAAATATTCCTGATAAGCAATTTTACAATTAATGAGATTAAGACTTGTTTTAGAAGCTAATCTCCCATCCACCCGTATGCCTGTCAGATATACTCTCCTTCTGCAGTCAGCCAACAATGATTATCTAACCCTTCTTTTCCTATACTATAAAGTTCCTTCTCTGAGTTAAACTTCAAGCTGTCCTCCTGCTTTTCCCTCCCATTAAGGCAGTAGACCAAATTGAACCATACTTATAACTAGACTGAAGTTTTAGAAGGTTTTTAATAGACTCTACTACATTAATTTACACACATCTATATTTTAAAATTATCTATAGTTAAGATATATTTAGGCTAGGCTCATGATACTAAAATAAAAATTCAAGAAAATTCACAGCATATGTGCCTTTTAATAAATTGCTGTTGTCTATTTGTTGGTTAGCTTTTTAAATTGTCACGTCTAGACTAATAAATAAAAATTACGTACACGTTCCTTTCGCTATGACCAGAGCTCTTCCTGAAGCCCAAAGGACACCAGGCTATGAACTCCCCCGTACCAAAAGAAATCCCGGCTGCCTTAGAACCCCAGTTCCTTGAGCCTCGCGGAAAATATAGTCCCAGGAGGTGTGCCTCAGAAAATCCCGGGAAGCTGAGCGGAGCGCTTTTTTCCGCACATGCACCATGGGAAGATCTGGAAGCTCAGTTATTGGTAAGGGTCTGTGCTGGCAGTGACCGGCAGGGATTCGGGGATTGTTTTGTTTTTGTTTTTTAAAGCAGGAAAGGTTTATTTTACCTCACAGTTCGTAGAGGTTTTAGTCCATACTCAGCTGACTCTGAGACAGGGTGGCATGGGGGAGGGGCATCGCAGAGGAGATACAGTCGATGAAGTGGCAGGCAGAAGGCAGCAAACAGCGAGCAGCAGGGGATTGTTTAAAAAGGGGAAGACCGGTTTCTTGGTTCGTAGGAAAGGAGTCATTTTTTAGATAACCCCTGTTTGCAGGATCATTTGTCTCTGAGAAATCTGGGTGAGGACAGGGCTCTCTGCTCTGGCTAGGGTCGATGGGTCAGTCAACAGTGGTGTTTTAGGTATGCAGTAGGCACATGATAGAGAATCCAGGCCTATGCGTTGAAATGAACTACCTCACCTCATTCCAGGAGCGTTTTGGATTTCAGAGAGCATCAAACTCCTGCAAGGCACTGGGGTTAGAGGTGGGGGATAGCCAATGTGTCCAGCACTAGGCGCCTTCAAGCACTTTTGAAAGAATATGACAGTCCTGTCAGTTACTCTAAGTCCCGTGTTTTGGCAGAGAAACCTGAAGTTATATGCTTCAAATCACATAGCTAGTAAGTGGAGGAGATAGTATTCAAACTCAGTTCATTTTCAATCAAAAGTTCGTTCTATTGGCAACATAGTACTCGCCTAAAATTGTTGTTCTTTGGGAGGAATGAAAGCTAAGTGAACTTTAACTTATCATTGTTTTTGAGAGAACTCTTGGTGTCTCTGCAGGAAAAACCTGAAGGTCTCTCTTGCATTTTCCAGCCTTGTCTCAGTTTCCAGCAGCCTTGGTTAAAAATCTACAAATGGCCAACCAAGAGCTGCAGGTGGTAGTGAGTTCACATAACTGGGGCCCAACCTGAAGTTTCCAGTTGAAGGGCCATCTTTTCTAGGAAAGAGATTGCTCCTGGAAGGAGGCTTTCCTGACCTGGGACTTTTTCTCCTATTTCAGAGCAGAGACAAGAGCCAACTCTTGTTTCTCCTATCTAAAGAGACTAGGATTTGACTCATGACATTACATCCAGGGCCATCAAGGACTCCATTCATGGAGATATTGTCTCAAAAGTTTGGAGAGGTGAGAATTCAGACTGGAAGATGTGGGTCAATATGGTCAGGCCCCACAGGGAAAGGAAATTCAGTGGAGAATGGGTATGATGGTAAGGAAGAGTCAAAGTCTACTACAGAAGAAATCCACCTTCCCTAATCTCTCTCCCTCTCTTTCTCTCTCATCTGGGCTCACACAAATAGTCATATTAACACCAGTGCATCCTCTTCCTGTCCCATTGGTTCTTTTAAGATCAGGCTGGCTCCATACCATTTCACTTGTCACACTTGGCTTTTGGGAATATACTGATTCCTTATCTCCTCTCTCCCCTTACCTAAATCCCGAAGTAGTTTGCAGAATCGTGATCTGGTAGTGGTAGGGAGGAATTTTAGAGGTCTTCTAGTTCTGCTGCTTCTTTGTAAGGAGGAAAGAAACTAACACTGAGATAGTAACCAAGTACCTAGAGAATCTCACAGCTTGTTAGTGGATAAATCAGGCCTAAATACTCTTCATTTCCCAGACCAGTATTCTTTTTCCTGTATTACCATTGAGTTGAGCTAAAGTTATTTAATAAGTTTTAAAAACTTCTATCAAGGAGTAAACCAAAAATAAAAGGAGTGCATCCATTATTCCATTCAGCAAATATTTGCTGAGTGTTATGGACCAAATACTGTGTGGTGCCTGGTATGCCTCAATGAATAAAACAGTCCTAGGGCCGGGGACTTAGCTCAGTGGTTCCACTGCCTGCCTCACAAGCACAAGGACCCGAGTTTGATATCCAGTACCAAAAAATAAAATAAATAAAAATAAAAAAATAAAACACAGTCCTTGGTTTTTCTGGAAGGAGATTAAAAACCAAATAAACATATATAATCTATTATTTGGTAATGAGTACTCTGGAGAAAAATAAAACCAGACTGAAGATCTGGTGTGGGGAGGGGGTAATTTCATATGAGATAGTGAAGAAAAGCCTCACCGGTAGGTGACATGTAAGCAGAGATGTGAAGGAGTTTAGACAGTAAGCAGTTCAGCATCTGACATACTTTGGGGAATGTGCACAAGTCTGAGTGTTCAAGCCTGGTGTTTGGAGTAACAGCAAAGAAAATGGATGGCTGATCAGAGTAGGCAATGGAGAATGACTGAAAGACTGAGGTAGATGAGGTCATAAATGTAGAATAAAATGGTATCAGGCCTTGTAGACCTTTTTGTTAAAGAGTAGTTTTTTCTTTTTCTTTTTTTTCTCTTTTTTCTTTTTTTTTTTTTTTTTGCAGGGAGGCAGAGTCTTGCTATGTAGTTCAGGCTGGCCTTGAACTCACTGCAATTCTCCTGCTTCAGCCTCTCTGGGATTATAGGTGTGCACCACCTATAATTATGTAGGCTGTTTTATACATTTTAATGTCCTTTTTTTAAACCCAAAAATCTAAATGGAACCTCTTTTCATAACATCTCTGTATGCCTTTTTAAAAAAGATGATGATCATAACTTTTCCAAATTGCTAAATATGACCATTTCAGTAAAATAAATCTCAAGGATTTTTTTCCCCAGCTCTGGGGATTGAACCCAGAACCCAGAGCCTTATGGCATGGAAGACAAGTGCTCTGCTATTGAGCAACAACCCCAGCCCAAGGGATTATTTTTTTAAAAGAGATTTAAAATTTTTATTCTGATTATAATATGATAATAATAAAATTCTTTCATGTTATAGGTCTATAGCATCTTTTTTTTTTTTTTTTTGGTACCAGGAATCAAACTCAGGGCTTCATGCTTGCCAGGCAGGAGCTGTGCCGCTGAGCTACATCCCCGGGCCTATAGCATCATTTTTTTTTGGTACCGGGGCTTGAACTCGACCTGGTGCTTGCAAGGCAGGCGGCAGCACCACTGAGCTAAATCCCCGGCCCAAAATCATGTTTCTTTTTAAATCAACACTCGCAAGCGCAAGGACCCGAGTTCGATCCCCTGTACCAAAAAAATAAATAAATAAATTTAAAAAACCAACACTCTATTAATGGACTTTTAAGTTATAAGTGTTTTCATATTATAAGCAATTATGTAAAAACATTACTTATATCTCTTTTTCTTCTTTAAAAATAATGACCAATTTTACTGAATGCTTACCATGTGCCATATATTGCTTCAAATGCTTTATGTACATTAACTATTTAATTCTCAAAGAAATGCTATGGTGTGTATGCTATTGTTGTCAGCATTTTGCAGATAAAACTGAGGTAGAGAGTACTCATCTTTTTCAGGATCACACTGTTAGTAAAAGGAATAACAGAATTTGTACCCACACTATCTGGCTCCATAGCCCAGGCTTTTGATCTTTGTACATACTCATCCATTTTTATTTCTTTAGGATAAATTTCTAGGAGAAAAGAAGTCACTAGATCAGAAGCTAACAACAAATTGTAATAGATCAATGGGACAGAAATGGACACATCTACTGAAGAAAGAACATCCTTGTGCAAGTTTCTTATGATTATATCAGAATCACAAGCAAACAAGTTGATGGTTTCAGAACATCGATTTATCTGATTTGTTTCAAAGGTCATAATTCCTCCAAAAGCCTTTTCAATAGCTGGAAGATGGGTATGTATTTATAGGTTCTCTTGTTTTCACAATCTGTGTCCTTTTGCATAAATAGCAGAAAATGACTAATTTCCAGGCAAGATGTCCATCCATCCATCCATCCATCCGTCCATTTGTTCACTCAAATTCCAGTTTGTTTATCAGTGAATTTTCAGTGCCTCCTAAGAATCTAATAAAAAAGTATTAATAGGCAAGAATATAAACAGGAAAATATAGCTTGGTATTTTAACTGTATATACTTTTTTTTTAATATTGAGGATCAGCCTAGGGGTGCTTTACCACTGTGTTACATTCCCAGCCCTTTTTATTATTTTGAGATAGGGTCTTTTGAAATTGTCCAGGCTGGCCTCCAACTTTTGATCCTCCTGCTTCAGACTCCTGAGTAACTGGGATTAGGAAGATGTACCACCATTCCCTGCTAGAAAATTGATAATGGAGTTCACAAGGTTTAATACTGAGATGCAAATTTGTATTTTATCTTGCTTGTTTCAGAAAAAGTTTATCCAATCAGTGAAATTATTGGTGTGGTTTGAGAGAATAAGGTATAACAATTCCATAGGTAAAGATTTTCTGGCACTAGAGAAGACATTTTTTATGAATGTTTAAATAGGAAATTTATTGTAAATACAGAAGCAGTTATCCCGTGACTGTTTTTAAGGTGTTGCTTGTATAAAATACATGAAGCCAAAGCAATCTTCACTGAACTTAGTATTTTGTTTCTCTTATTCCCCACTTCTTTCTCACACTCTTGTTTATTCATTCCTTCCCTTTTCTGGTGAGCATGTGTGTGTTTGTGTGTGTGTGTGTGTGTGTGTGTGTATGAGAGAGAGATGTATGCACCCACACCCATATATATGTACTGAGAAGTTTAATATGATTTTCTTTTTTCATAGATTTTGATTCTGAATCAAGTACACAGTAGTTATTAGCTATATAACTTATTGTAAGCTCTGCACAATGAACATAATTAAAAGGCTTGTTCTGAATCCCCTTCATTTCTCCCAGTGGTGCTCACCACAAGTTTAATATGAATGTGCTGTTACAGGAATCAGTGACATTCTGGGATGTGGCTGTGGACTTCACTTAAGAGGAATGGCATCTACTTGATTATGATCAGAAAATACTGTACTGGGACGTGATCCTGAAAAATTTGAGAAACCAAATTTCAGTGGGTAAGAACACTGCCTGTGTATCTTGGAATGTACCAATGTAACATGCTTTCTTTAAGACTTGTGAAAGCTGTGAACATTCTGAAGCATTAAGTTAGACCTAAAATTTAGTGGCCAAAGATTCCTAATACATACCCCGTGGAGCTAAAATAATCTTTTTATGCTTCTGCCGTCCAAATGGAGAAGGGTCTGTTCTGTTCTAAAGCCTATTTGTGATTTTTTAAAGGCCCTGAGACTCAAGAAGGCAGACCTGAGTTGGGAGAGACTTGTTTGCCCCACACTTAGTCCCCACATCTGTGTTGTTTTTTCCATGAGCAGAGCGTCCAGATGTGATCTTCAAAGTGGAGCAAGGATAAGAGCCACGGATGGTGGAAAAAGAATCTACATCTGCATTACACAGGTAGGTAAGAGAAAATCAGATGGGAGTCTTTGGAGCCCAGAAGTCTGAAGTGTGAGACCTTCAGCTATGTTCTTTTTCAAGATTTTTTTGGGTCTTTGGAGTCCTTTGTTGTTCCATATGAATTTCTTTTTCTTTTTTTTTGGTACCGGGGATCAAACTCCGGTCCTTGGGCTTGCGAGGCAGTTGGCGGCACCACTGAGCTAAATCCCCAGCCCCCATGTGAATTTTAAGATTGCTTTTTCTATTTCTGCAAAAATGCTATTGAAATTTTGATAGGAATTAGACTGAATCTGTAGATCATCTTAAGTATTACCAACATCGAAACAACATTAACTTTTAATCCACAAGCACGGGTTGTCTTCCCGTTTCTTTGTGTCACCTTTAATTTCTTTCAACAAAGTTTTTGTTGCAGAACCTTTCAACTTCTAGGTTAATTCCTAAGTATTTTATTCTTTTTGATGGAATTTTAAACAGGATTATTTTCTTAGTTGTTTTTTTGGGTTATTTGTTGTCATTCCATAAACACATTATTTTGTATGTTGACTTTATTATCCTGCAACCAGGGTGAATTTGTTTATATTTTGAATATGTTTTTAAATGCAACTTTAGGGTGTCCTACATATAAGATCATGTCTTCTATGAAAAAAGATAATTTTACTTTTTCCTTTCCAAATTGGATCCTTCTTTTTCTTGCCTAACTGCTATAGGTGGGACTTTTTTAGTACTATGTTGAACAGAAATAGCAAGAGTAGGTATCTTTGCCTGAAACCTGAGACTTTTTTGAAATTTCTTTCTATAACACATTAGCAAGAATAACTGGGCATGTTTCATTTTATTCCTTTGTAGAAGTTGTCTCCCTACTTGATGAGCTAGAGAGAAAGAAGGGAAGCAAAAATAATTTTTTGAACCAAAATATTTACCATCCTGAAAACACTAAGGAGAAAAGTCCAAAATTGTAATTGGAGCATGAGCAGTATTTCTTCAAGACAGAAACAACATAAAGATGAATCAAATGGAAAGAATTTGCAACCTAATTTATGCTTTTTTTTTGGTACTGGGAATCGAACTTGGGTCTTTGCTCTTGTGCAGCAGGTGGCAAAACCACTGAGCTAAATTCCCGGCCTATGCTTTCTTAATTATAGTAAGAGGTATCCTGGTGAAAACTGTCATGAGCACAAAGAATGAAGAAATGTCTTCCAAAACATGTTTCATCTGGTTAGACTCGAAAAAAATACACAACAAAACAAAGATTTGAATGTAGTCAGTCCAGGAGAGCCTTCAGAAAGGAGTCTTTTTTCATTAGACATGAAAAAAGGCATACAGGGAGAAAACAGGCCTTTGAATGCAGTGACTGTGGGGAAATATTTAAAAAGGGGATGCCTTGTAGCTTATCAAAAAGTTCACAGTGGAGAGAGACCCTTTGGGTGCAGATTGTGAGAAAACTTTTAAGTGTAAAGCAGGGCTCACGGTCTGCCAGAAACTTCTCACTAGAGGGAAACCTTATGGGTACAGTCAGAGTGGGAAAACACTCACTTGGATCTGCTGTCTTTATTGACAGGTGAAGTCTCATGAGCATGAGAACTCATTCAAATGTAAGATTTGAGGGAGAATCTTCACATATAATTTAGCCTTTTGTAAATCTACTAAAAGACATACAGAAGAGAAATTGTACCATTGTGGAGAATGTGGCAAAGTCTTTACTTACTCATCAGTGCTGATTACTCATAAAAAACTTCATAGAGATGAATAACCCCATAAGTGTGCTGATGTGGGAAAGCCTTCATGAAGAAGTCATATTTCCTTAAACATCACTTAACTCATACAGTAGAGCAAATAAAATAATTGTGAAAAATTGTGGGAAATTCTATAAATAGAAGACCCATTTCATTTTCCATCTAAGGAGACATAAAAGAATGGAATATGAAAAAACTTAAAATTAACCTTGCAACAAATGGCTTATCAGGAGAAAAACCCCTACCAAGTGAATGTTTGTGAAAAAGCATGTTCTGAGAATTATAGTATAAGTGATATTACTGATTTTACTTAAAAGATTACAGAAAATTTTGAGCTATAAATAATTTTACTATAGAATATAAAGCTTAGGAAATAGTGAAAAATTGCATACTATGGCTCCATACTATGTGCACTATTCCTGATTTATGATTTTTATGCAAATTATTGAATGCCTATATTGCTTAAAAAATTAGTAACTATTGGTGTGAAATACATCCTATGCACATTATATAAAAATTATACATCTAGATGTAGAGGGGATGGGGGATGTAGCTCAGTAGTAGAGTACTACCTAGCCGATATGAGGCCTAGGCATCACACATATAAAAATGCATATTTATCTATTATGGTGATGGTTTTACAACATTGTGAATATACTTAGTGCCAATGAGTTGTATTCTTAAAAATGTTTAAAATAATAAATATTGTATTTTACCACATTTTTTTAAAAACCCAAATTTTATCCTTTTATGTGTGTGTATGTGTGTGTGCGTGTGTGAGACAGGATCTTACTATACAATTCAGTCTGGCCTGGAAAACTGTATGTAGCCCAGGCTATCCTTGAACTTGAAGCAATCCTCCTGAGTGCTGGAATATAGGCGTGCACCATTACACCCAGGGCTGGGAGCACTGCACTGTAGATCACTATGGCCAGGCCTAACTCGCCTCCTCCCACAGATAAGGCATATTTATATTGGTTTTCAGTAAATGTCTATATTTCATTATAGAGTCCAATAGCTTAATACTGATAATGACTTGATACAACATGAAATTTCTAGTGCCACACACAGTATTTAGAAAACCTTTTAAGCCTAATTAATGTAGGATAATAAACATAATGTTTATTTTATCTCACAAATGCATGTGAAATGTATAATTATACCTTAGGAATTAAACGGTGGTCTGCGAATAGGTAGCAGAGGCATCATATCTGTGTTACTGGTTCTTTATACTGGAGAGATCCTGCCTAATGAATTTTACAGGCATTCTGCTTTCTGGGAATCCTTTATCACAGATAACAGTTGGAAGTATGGGAGGAGTTAATGTATGCTGTTTTTTATCTGCCCAGATCATAAATTTTTTTAAAACTTTTTTCTTTCAGTACTTTTTTAAGGGATTGGGAATTGAAGATTTTCTCAAAAGTTTTCATGAATTTAGAGTATTCCAGCCAATATAATAAAGCCTGTTAAGAATGTCAGACTTTGTTCAAATACCTGTTTGTTCTTTCTATCTCTAGTCATTAAATCAGTGCTGCTGCATGACACTCTAACCCTTGACTTTTTATATCCAATCATAAAGTTGACTTTCAGCCAAAAGACACTTATAAACAAATAAAAATTCTTATTTTTTTTTAAGATTTGGCACTCTTTTGTCTAGTGCCATCAGACATCTTGATTATTGTGACAACTCTAGACCTGCCTGCTTTGTCTAACATAATCATGTACAGTGTCTACAGGTTGGTTAATAGTCACACAGAGAACTGAGGGACTGATGCTGTTTGTTTGCTTCATACAGAAATGTTTAGAAACAAAATGAACATATTTTATGGTTTAGTGATCTCCATATACATAAAGGGACATATTATTACTGGTTCACTTGTAAATTGTTACTCATACAGAATGCTATAGTAGATACAACTCTGGCACACCTGCTTATATGTTGCCTCACACTGTATGTGATTTTGTTTCTTTTGTTAAGCTGCACTTATGTAGACAGTGCATTTTCAGATGTGTAGTCAACAGTATTTCTTTTAATGAATACCAGTTTAATTTATAGACTGCCATGGCCTTAAAAATATTCTGTACAAAATACTGCACTGTGTTGCACAGGCACTGCTTGTTTTTCTCCATTCACATTTTTTAACGAGGAGAATCTGAGCTTTAAAAGTTCTATTATTTGAAGCATGTTGCATACTTCCTAGATAGAATGGGTGATTCTATAAATGAAGGGATATTTAAAATTGCTACCATAGTTCAATATCATTAATGGTCACTGGGAACCATTATAAACACCATAAGAACTTGTGTCTAAAAAGAGGAATTGGAACTAAAATGTGTGACTCTGTGGGGACTGCTTAGGTTTGTTAACTAACCTTCAGCTAACCCTTACTGTGTTTGTGTGTCTGTTCATTGCTTTCAGCATTTCAAGACATCTAAATGCTACTACCAAGATTTTCCTGTGCATAACATTTGCATGTGAAAACTTAACAGTTATTAAATTTTGTAAATAAGTAAAAAAAAAAAAAAAAGGCAGGGCCCGCGGGAGGAGAACAGGCAGCAAGAGGGTGTGGTCGAGCAAGGCTGGCTGAGAAGAGGACTATCTTCCTTGGTTACAAACCAACCCTTTACCTCCCCCTGCATGTCCTTTATCTCTACCGCTATAAATAAATGTGCGGCAGAGGACTGCGGGGAGGGGAGTGCTCCCGCTGGCCGCCCCTTCCTGTGAGCGCTGCCGAGGACCAGGCTGTTTGAGGCACAGCTGGCTGGGTGGGAGCGAGGTCTGCAGCAGTTCCTTTGCATATTTCAGAACAATCCATATCTGATCTGGATTTTTACATTATCACCTCTGCACCTTCTGATTCCTATGTCCTTTTCAAAATGACTTTCCAGAATTTCACTTGACCGTCATATAAAGCTTACCAAAGTGAAGAATTATTGTTCTAGTTCACTTCTAAAAACCTTAATTTTCTGTTACTATAAAGAGACTTGGTTTGCTGACCATGAAACAGACTGTGTGCTCACCTCTAGAGTAGAGTGGAAGACTTTTAACCCCGGACTGCGGAAAGGCAGGAGCAGTGGTAAAGCCAGCTGCTGCCACACTTCATGTGTCCCTGGCCTTGAGAACAGGAGGGAGCTCTGACGGGGGGAGGGGGGAGCTGGCCGTCTGATGGAGCCATGAGTGACATGAGTCTGTCTCTGTTCTCTCAAGAATACAAGTCCGTTGGTGATGCGCGAATCGGCCAGCTGCCCGGGAGGCAGGGAGCGCTGAGGACCTGGAAGAGCTGTTCCCCCTCCGCCCGCTAAGAAGAGGTCAGTGGGTGCCTCGAGACCCATAAGATTTTTAAATTTTCTTTGATGTCTTTCACAAAATCAAAGTTTCCCTTTCTTTTGAATCTTTGCTGTTGTGCCTGAGGGAGAGAACACACCCTCCCTGGGTCCTGCCCCCAGCATCTTCTGTGTGAAAAAGCAGATGGCAGCCTTTCCCTAGGTCCGGTCTGCACTGTCCAGCGCATTCCCTTGTTTACACCTGTGGGCACTTTGCCTCGTTTAGAGGAAAGGACAGGATACCTACTCACTTCTGTTCTGTTCAGGTGTGTACCCAGGAGCATGTGAAATTAGCCCCATGCCGGGGAAACTGACTTTAAGCGGCTGATTCTCAACTCCATGCACAAAATATTTAGCCCAGACCTTAAACCGGAGAAAACTGGCCCCTAGAGCGGTGTTCAGGACTGCCCTGGGGAGAAGCTGGCAAGAGCTGCTCTCGGTCACAGCGGGGTTTGCCTCGGTGGTGGGATTCCAGTCAGAGCCTGATCCTCGTGTTATGTTACCTACGAAACAGACCGGGAATGCTGCTGCCCCTGTAGCCCTCCTCTAAACACCTGCCGTTCACATTTTCTTTGTTTTAAATTCAACCTCTTCCCCAAAGTGAGAGAGAACCCTCATGGACTTGTGTCCGAGACACGCCTGCTGCTCCTCCACACACCTGGGTTCCGTCCACCTTGGCCGCTGGGCCAGAAAGGGACCTGCTCTCCCCCGTGCCCACCGTGGGATAAAATAAAAATCAAAAAAATAAGAAATCTACCTCAGTTGACAGATTCGACCTTTAGGGTTTCTTCAACTTGTGAGTTTTACCTGTTGAGTGGAACTTTCGCAGCGTCTTGCTTTTCTGAGCAAGCTAGGGAGGCACGACAGAGCAGAAGGACGTCAGTCACTGTGATGGGCCTCTCCTAGCATGTTGCAGTTTTATTTTTAACAAACTGATAAGTGATAGGTAATTGTGCGTGTTTTAAACACGACAATGAAAATTTAAAATGTAGCTTCCACACTTGTGCATAATTCCAAAGTATTTTACTTTTATCAATGTTAAATAGCTTTTTGTACAGGCTTCAATCCATTTTTCTGAACTGTGCTGTTTTTTAATGAAAGTAACTATAATCTTTTCACATCCCATGGAACTGCTGTTTGCACATTGAAACTTTTTAAACTTAACCATATTTTTCCGAATTAACTTTTTTGGAGGGAGGACATTCCCCACTTGCTAAATGATACTAAACTGTTGTTTGGGCTCTTATAATTAGGTCCTCAGATTTTATAAAAGGGTAGTCTGTAGCTTTCTAGGTTCTTCACTAACTAAAGTTGGTTGTACATAAATAATATAGAGTGACACCCAAAATCTTTTAAATATCTGGGTTTTCCACTAGCGACATAGTGTAGAGAGTATTTTGTTCGTGCATATTTTAGCCATTAAATTGGACACATCTTGAGCTTCTCTTAATTAATGCGAACTATTTGTTTGTTTTATTGTACTTGAGACAGGATATTTTAATATAATTTTTGCCTAAATCGAACAGCCCACTCTAAATGTTAATTTTTAAATGTCAAACTTTGGTGAGCCATCTATTTGGGAAGTAAGATTACAGTATGCTTAATTTTCAGTGGTGGCTAAAACCAAAATTCTGGAATTTGTTACTATGAAAGCTTCATTAAGAGAAATTGATAGAGACTTTCTATTTTTTGATCAACTGAATGGATACCAATGTCGATGTATGGGAAACTTTTCTTAAAACTTGTTCATGTATTATTCTGACCCATTTTCTGTGGCATTTGGTGCAATAAACCTTTGGAATTTATCTTGAAAAAAAATAATAAATGGGCAGCCAAGGTCTTTTCCTCCCATCAGGAGTTAAGAGCCCCACCTGGCCCCATCTATACCTTATTAAATCTCATTGTCTTTTTTTTTTTTTTTTGGTCGGGGCTCAAACTTGGAACCTTGAGCTTGAAAGGCAGGCGGCAGCACCACTGAGCTAAATACCCAGCCCTTTTCTGTCTTTCTTAATCTCTCACCGTAGTTTTTCACTCCATGAACCTTTCAGCCACGCGGACCCCGTGGCAACCCAGCTCAAATTTTATCTATTTTAAAGACTCTACTAAACATCTTTATTCTCTCATCAAATCTTAAAAATCACAATTTACATAATTGCCAATTGTAAGTGAAATAATATGGCTTATGTAGTATAAAAGAATATGATTTATGTAGTATGAAGTTTAGTACTAAGTTCAGTATTATGAACTTCAGTCTGTTTTGTGGCACTTGTCAATAAGTGTGGTAATTATTACTGTAATCAACTTTAAATAGAAGTTAGGGACAGTTACATAGTTTTCCAATGTTTCTGCTCAGGTGTGAGCAGTATGTTTTCTTTATGCAGAACACTGAAATATATGCACTTGTTTGTATATGTGTGTGTACATATATTGAATCCTGATTACAGGACACCGAAGAAAGCAGTTATATTCTATACTATAAGTACTTATTACAAGAAAAAATGTCATTTTTCAGTTAAGAATAGTCAGGGAAATATAACCCCTTCTGTTTCACAGGTGTAGCTACATATGTAGCAGTAATCTAGGTCAAACAACAAATTACCTGGCTATGCTCATATGCAGTTTAGAAATATTACTTACACTTTTCAGCAACTTCTGGAGGAAAACCACATAGTATTATTTGTTTTTAGAAGTTAATTCAGAGATATAAAAGGGTTGGTTGGAAATTTGTATGTGACTAGCACAGATATCCTATCAAGTTATTTGAAGAGTCAATTTTTCTGCTTCCTTGAGCTTCTTGATTTTTTTTTTTTTTACTGACCCTGAAAATTGAACCCAAGGCCTGTGCACTGGGCCACATTCACAGCTCCTTTTTATTTTCTTGAGACAGGGTCTTGCATATTGCTAAGTCACCAAGTTGCCCAGGCTAGGTTTAAACTTGAAATCCTTTTGTCTCAGAGTCCTAGAATTTAACCTTTTTTATAATTTGATATTGTGGAAGTTCAGTGTATTCACTTTAATGATACATGAGCCAACAATGATTTTAGTGAAAATTTTTTATTTCACTTCAAGGATTGCTTAATGTTAAAAAATCATGAAGGGAAATAGAATAAAAATGAAAACAAATCATTAAGGGCCAGGGTTTTAGGTCAATGGCTCAGTGGTTCCAGCACCTGCCTCGCAAGTGCAAGGTCCCAAGTTTGATCCCCCATACCAAAAAAAAAAACATTAAGCTTTTTCTTCGGTGGTTGTGGAGCTTGGGCATAGCACTAACTTCAACCTAAATTCACAAAATCAAGTTTTGTGGTTTTGTTTTTTTGAGACAGGGTCTTGCTATGTAGTTCAGGCTAGCCTCAAACCCAAACCAATCCTCCTGCCTCAGCCTTTGAAGTGCTGGGATTACAGGTGTGCGCCACCATGCCTGGCACAAAATCAGGGTTTTCAAGCATATATTTTTGGATTAAATGGCTAAAGTTGCAAGTTGCAGTTGTTTTTCACTTAGTCATTTGTGGAGGGTGATGATGAATAGAGACTTAACAGTAGAACTGATTTTCTGAAAAATCAGAATTTAAAAGTCTAAGTTAAAGGGTTGAAGATTTAGCTTGGTGGTGCCACACCTGCCTGGCAAGTGCAAGGTCCTGAGTTTGATTCCTGGTAGAGTGGAAAAAAAAAGTCTAAGTTAAGCTTTGTCTTACTTTCTTAGTCCTCTGAAAGCATGTTTCTTTTTTTGTTTGTTTATGTAAATAGTTTATTTTATTTGATCCTTTATCTCCTTTCTGTCTGGTACTCTCTACTCTTAGAGTAGAGGAAAATGGGGCTGTCTTTTTTTATAGCAAAACATTTATTGGTACATTTTAGGCACACATAATGATAATATTCATCCTATGGAATTTGCACTTGTACATGATACATCCTGCATTTTTAGGGGCTGGGGATTTAGCTCAGTGGTTCCGCTGCCTGCCTCCCAAGTGCAGAGACCTGAGTTCCATCTCCAATATAAAAAAAAAAAAATTCCTGCCTTTTTAGTATGTTTCTTAAATGTAGTCATACCACATCACTTCAGCAGCCACAAATGAGTATAGGAAATTATAAACAAAAGGAATTATGACATTGTTAAATTATTTCATAAATGAATACCATCTCTTATAAAAATGGTTTTTTTCAAATAATTTTTTAAATTTAGAAATATAGCTAGTAGGCCAGGTGTGGTGGTACACACCTGTAATCCCAGAATTCGGGAGGATGAGGCAGGAGGATTGCCACATATTCAAGGCCAGCCTGAGCTATGTAGCAAGACCTTGTCTTTTTAAAAAAAAAAAATTATATATATATATATATATATAGTAACGACTATATTTACTCAATGTAAGAATGTAAGAGTTATCTTTCTCCTGATCAGAGGAAGAAATAATTGAATCTGATTTAGAATCTATACCAGTACAGAGTTTTTAAGGTTAAACTGACTTTTTTTTGTATCAAGGTTCTCTGTCTTCCTTTCATTTTTAATCGAGAGAATGATTTTCTCCTCTTTCCCTTCCCTGGAAGGAGAGGAAAGTGATTAGATCATAGGGGCACCAGCCTCATCAATGATTAATCCATCAATGAGTTCATAACAGACCTCAAAGAGCTCTCTTGTTCTTCCCACCATGTAATAACACAAGAAATCAGCAATTTCTACAATCCCAGAAGAGAGCCCCACTGGCCCAAGCCTCCAGTCCTACCTGGCTAGAGATATGCAGTTCTTTGTCACATTGACTGTATTAAAGGCACAGAGAGGAAAGCGACCACCCAGGCAGGCTTTGTGTGAGCAACAAGTCTGTTTATTTCATGCTCAGGCTCAAGTGGGCTGAGTCTGAAAGGGAATCAGCAATGAGTGAGGGGAGAGTAAAGGTTTTTAATGGGGAACTTAAAAGGGAAGTGGTTGCCAGGCATTGGAGGTGGTTGACAGGCACTGTTCCAAGGAGCCGCTTCCTTGAGGAGTCTGGGGGTAGAGATAGTGTAGCCATGCTCCTTGGAACAGGTGTTGATGCAGATGATTCTGGGGCATGGTGCTCTGTAATGGCCTTTTCTGCTGGGCATGAGCCTGACCTTTCCATTTAGCATGTGACAGCTCACAACAAAACAGCTAACTTCTCTTATAGTAAGGGGGGTGTATGAAACCCTCCCAAAAGAAGCTAGAGTGGGTTAAAAAAGGTAAACAAAATGTAATTCTTTTTTTTGATACCGGGGATCAAACTCATGACCTTGCACTTGTAAGGCAGGCATGGTGCTGCCACTGAGCTAAATCCCCAGCAGCAAAATGTAATTCTAACCTAAATTTGGAAGTGATATCCCATCACCTTTGCCAAATTCTATACATGAGAGTAGTCACAGCAGGACATTGTGACCTGTGCCTGTAGTCCCAAATACTTGGGAAGCTAAGGCAAGAAGATTGTTTGATCCCAGGAGTTGGAGGCAGGCCTGGGAAGCATAATGAAACCCTGTCTCGAAAAAAATTGTTTTTAAACCACCAAAAAACCACTACAGATCATACTCAAGGGAAGACATTACAAAAGGACTTACCAACTAGAAGGAAAAGCTCACTGGGGGCCATTTTAGAGGCTACTTGCCATCCTGAACATAACAGTCTATGAGGCAGAAGAAAAGAAACATGACAAATAGTGCATTTGCTCTTAAAAGTTTCCTTTTGGAATGGCACACATTACTTTTGCTTATATTTTGTGCTCAAACAAATCATGTACTCTCTGCTAATGTCTAAGTGATAGGAAACTGCAGTTCTCTGTGTAAGTAACCTAGAATATTTGTTAATAGTGCTGATGGCTACCACAGCTACAAGTGCAACAGTGGCAAAATAGTTTTAAAATCTTATACAGTGGACCCTTGAGTTACAACTGGCCTGACATGCAAACAACTTGGGTTACAACTGGAATTTTAGTTTTAATGTGCAACCAAAGTTTTGAGTGCCAGCCTGAATGCCAGCTGCTTCTGCTTCCAGATGGTCTCAATACAGATTTACCCTTTAGAGTTCTTGAAGGAATATTACAACATTCTTTCCTGTGTGGGGTTGAGAAGTCCTGGGCCAATGTGTCTTTAAGGATACTGAGATCCACCTGTATACAGGAGAGAGCCTTTGAAGGCTGTGTGGAGAAGCCTGAGCCTTCGATTAACCAACTTGAGTTGCAACCAGCCCTCAGGAACAAATTGAGTTTGTAAGTCAAGGGTCCACTATAGATTCATATGTAGGACATGATGTAGCCATTAAGCTGGATTTGTCCTTTAGATTAAATAGAATCAACACCTGAGGAATAAAGTGCCCCACATTGTAGAAAGAGCCTGAGGTAGTTCGGGGCCAGATAAACCTCTCCACTTCCAGGATTTATTAAAAGGGACCAAGCTGACCTCTATCCTCAACCATCTCCCCAGACTGCTCTGGCAACTCTGTGGGGGGGGGGGGAATGGGAATTAATGAGTCATGAATGGGCCTTGAGGGAGACTGCCAGGGCATTTTGCTCCAAAAACCAAATAATCCCAAGAAAATGCCCCAAGGAGATTAGGGCTCCTTGCAAGGATTTTAGAGGCCTTTTATATAGAAACAGTAAGGCAGAGGGGTGGCCAAGTGGGCCATTATATTGAAATGGCACTCGGAGAGCAGGCAGACCAAGGAAGAGAGTGGGATTCAGAGAACTAAAGGGAAAGGCAGGTTTATTCGCTAGCTAGCAGGCCCTAGCTAGCTAGAAGTCACCTTCCAGAGTCTGAGCCCCATTTCTAAGTTTGTTCTCATATTTATCTGTTCTTTAGCCAGGTCCAGGGAACAAGCAGAATTTTACAGAAGCAGAACTTAACAACTGTAGGGAGGTGGAGGTAAATGTTGTTTTTACAGTTTATCTTTAAGACATAGAGAGGTAGGTAGCTATGTTGTAGCAGTTCATCTTCCGGTAACAGTGACCTTCATGAATTTAGCAGGAGGGGCAAGCCTTAGACTGTCAGCTTTGAGACCATCAGTCTCTGCTCTTTTGTTTTTTCCACTTTAATATGGTGTTGGTGAGGAGTGGACCCAGGGGGCTTGAGGCCACACCAGAGCAGAGCGGGATGCCTTTCAGAGAACTGCAGGAAGGACTCTTGCCACCCTGCCTTTAAACGCCTGCCCAAGAGGAACCTGTGCAGGTCACTGTGAGCCAGTGTGGTATTCCAGACAGGACCATTGGGCAGATGATAGGTACATGTTCCTTCTGCCCTCTTGGCCTCCAAACTCTAAGAGGAGTCAAACTCAAGTGCCAGAGAGTCGTTGAGGCAAGGGCTCCGTGGCACTGTTCTTGCACCTCCAGAGTACAGCTGGAGCTTCTCTATCATGAGAAGAAGCCGTCCAACTCCCACTGGAAGAGCCTAGAGATTAGAGTTGAGAAATGGTTTTTGTGCCCCACACTAAGCCTACGAGAAACATTTCTGTAGGCAGCCACGTGCAGCTGAACTAGGAACCTGTCCAGTCAAGTGCGTAGTGCCGGGTGAAGGAGGGGCATACCGCAGGGCCTTGTGGGGCAGTGGACTCTATTTATCTGTTGATGAACGTATAGGCTGCTCCCATGATTTAGCTGTTATGAACTGTACAGCTATAAACATATGTATCCATGTATCACTATAACGTGATTCTTTAACTCTTTCAGGAAGATAACTAGAAAGAGACTATCTGGGTTGAATGGGATTTCTATTTTTTAGTTTTTTGGAGAATCTCCACAGTGCTTTCCATATAGGTTGAACTAGTTTACGTACCTACCAACAATATACAAGGATCCCCGCCCCCACCAAAAAAAAAAACCTGCTAGCATTTGTTGATTTTTTTTTTTTTCCAGGTACCAGGGATCAAACTCAGGACCTTGTGCTTGCAAGGCAGGCACAGTGCCACTGCGCTAAATTCCTAGCCCTGTTGATTTTTGAGTTATTGATGATAGCCATTTCTTCTAGAGTAAGATGGAATGTTGGTGTTGTGGTTTTTTTTTTTTTTTTTGGTACCGGGGATCGAACCTGGGTCCTTGCGTTTGCGAGGCAGGCAGCAGAACCACCGAGCTAAATCCCGGGCCCAGTCGGTGTTGTTTTGATTTGCATTTTCATGATGGCTAAAGATGTTGAGCACTTTTTTCATATATTTATTGGCTATTTGTATTTCTTCTATGAAGGTGATTATTTCAGTTGTCCATATTTTGTTGGATCTTTTATTTGGGGGGCTCTAATTCTTTTGAGTTCTTTATATATTCTAGATATTAATCCTTTTCTGAGGAGCAACTGGCAGCATTTTTTCCCATTCTATAGGCTGTCTTTTTACTCTTAGTTGTTTCTTTTGCTAGGCAAAATCTTTTTAATTTGATATTTGTTGATTCTTGATGTTATTTCTTGTGCAGTTGGGGTTCTATTCAGAAAGTCCATGCCTATGCCTATGTCTTTAAGAGTTTTACCTATTTTGTCTTCCAGTGGATTGCTTCTGTTTTAATGTCTAGGTCTTTGGTCCATTTTGATTTGATTTTAGTGCCTGGTGAGAGATACGGGCCTAGATTCAGTCTCTTGCATGTGGGTTACCAGTCTTCCCAGCACTGTTTGTTAAAGAGGCTATCTTTTCTCCAGTGTATGCTTTTGGCCCCTTTGTCAAAGGTCAGATGTCTGAGTGTTCATGTTGTTTTTGCATCCTCTGTTCTGTTCCATTGATCCATGTGTTTGTTTTTGTGCCAGTACCATGCTGTTTTTATCACTGTAGCTTTGTGGGGTTTTTTGGTACTGGGAATTGAACTCAGGACCTTGTGCTTGCCAGGCAGGTGCGGTGCCGCTGAGCTACATCTCTGGCCAGTTGTAGCTTTGTAATATAATTTGAGATCTAGGATTGTGATAGCTGAGATTATGAACATGTATGTGCTATTGTGCCCAGCTTCAAATATTTTTAAATATTTTGCCCCAAACTTTTTGGTGGGCTTTTGGAAATATGTGTCAAAAGTTTTAAAAATACTTATAATATAGGACCTAACAATTCTAATTCTAGGAATTTACCCTAAGGAAAAGATCTAATAAATGCATAAAATTTAAATATAAGGCTATAACTTGTAGTGTCATTATAGTGATGATAACTGGGAAACAATCCAAGTGTTTAATACTGGAATACTGTTAAATACATTATTTAATAGTCCTGAGATGAGCCACTATGTAGCCATTAACAAGGAATAGAAGAATATTTACAAATGAGAAATGTTTATGAGATTTTAATTGGAAAATGTTAACTAAGAAGTTGTGGCAGGGCTGGGGATGTAGCTCAGTAGCACTGTGCCTGCCTTGCAAGTGCAAGGTCCTGAGTTCAATCTGCAGTACCAAAAAAAAAAGCTGTGGCAAATATTCACAATATTTCAAAGATACATATAAATAGATAGATAGATACCAAAATGTAAATAATAATATATTCTTTGTTGTGATCTTGTACTTCTTCTGCATTTTATTTTTTATAATATTTTGTACTTTTGTTATCAGAAAAAATACCAAATGAAATATTATTCCCTTTGCAGGGGAGATATTTGAGATCTTTGTTTTCATCTAATTTTCTTTCCAGAGATGAATGATAATAACAGTCTATAGCATAGGAAAAAAGTCATTATTAAACTCTATCCTAAATATGAACTCTATCAAAATAGTGGACTAGATGACTCAGGGTTGTAAATGCAGTTATTAAATAAAGAGTATGTAATAACTGGAAAAAATCTTCAGTCAAGTGAATAATAGTACAGCTGTACTGCACAGATATTTTGTTATTTTACAAAATAATATTGTAACAGATGTGATTGTTCATTACCAACTAAGAACACAGCCAATTTTATGTACATACTTGAGTAAATTTGTAAAACAAACTCTTTAACAAAACATTGTCAGTCTTCCTATATTCAAGACCAGCTTTGAATATTTTCAGTTTCACAAACAACTCCCCCAAATTTCTGGTAATTAAGAATTTTAAAATGACTACTACTACATGAACATGCCTAATTACTGGGAATTTGTTTTGATTGGGTTTGGTTCTGAAATTGCCATATCATTAGATTTAGCAGTTTTGTATTAATTCACTGCTTTACCACGAATGTTTTATATAGGAAAGAGGTTTGTAATGATTAAGAAACAAGATTAACACCATAGATAGGTATCCAGAACCTATACTTTAAATATATCTCTTTTTTTTGTTAAATTCTTTTATTGGTACATTGTGGGTATACAACACAATTACATTTCTCATTGGGAATTGTACCTTTACATAATGCATCTTGGTTCTTATTTTTTCCCCATTCCTAGCCCTCCCTTCATGCCCTCCACACTTCCCTATTTACAAAGACTTTATTTCCATTTTTTCCATTTCTCAGCATTTTTCCTTTCCCTTCTTTCCTTTCCTCTGCCCCTCCCACTACCCCTACCCATTTGGACCTTTTCTTCCTATTTTGCATTATTGATTATTCATTCTAATCATTGGTACATTTTAGGTATACAATATAATGACATTCATCATTGGAAATTTGCACCTTTACATAGTCTCTCTTGGTTCTTATTTTTCACCCTTGCCCAGCCCTCCCTTCAACCCCTCCTTTCCTCCCTATTTACAAAGATTTTGTTCCTTTTTTTCCATTTTCTCATATTAATCCCATTCCCTTCTATCCTTTCCCCTAGCCCTCCCACTTCCTTCCCCTTTGCCCCTTTTCTTCCTATTTCACATTACCTATTATACATTTAGTCCTTATTTACACTTTCAGTTTCTCACACCAGAGAAACTATTCAGTATTTATACATGTGTGTCCTATTTATTTCACTTAAGAATATCACCTCAATGTGCATCCACTTAGCTATAAATGTCTCTAATTTCTCATTTTTTATGGCTGAGTAGTACTCCATTTTATTTTTTAAAAACCCACATTTTCTTTATCCAGTCTCCAGTTGATGGGCATTTGGGCTGTTTCCAAGTTTTAGCTATTACAAACTGTGCTGCTATGAACATGGGCACACATATATCACTGTGGTATGATTCTTTTAATTCTTTGGGGAAGATCCCCAGCAGTGGAATAGCGGGGTCAAATGGGACTTCCAGTCCTAGTTCTTTGAGGTATCTCCATACTGATTTCCACAGTGGTTGCATCAGTCTACACTCCCACCAGCAGTGGAGCAGGGTTCCTCTTTCCCCACAGCCCTGCCAGCATTTGTTATTGGTGGATTTCATGATAGCAGCCATTCTTTCTGGAGTAAAGTGGAATCTCAGCATTGTTTTCATTTGTATCTCTTGAATAACCAGTGATGTTGAACATTTTTTCATGTATTTATTTGCTATTTCTACTTCCTTGTCTGAGAAATGTCTGTTCATTTCAGATGCCCATTTTTGGACTGGGTCTTTAAATTTGGAAGGTCTGATCTTTTTAAGTTCTTTATAGATTCGAGCTAGTAGACCTTTGTCTGAGGAAGAGCAGGTGAAGATTTTTTTCCCACATTGTGGGTTGTCTCTTCACACTGCTGGTGGTTTCTCTTGCTGTGCAGAAGCCTTTTAATAAGAAGAGATCCCACTTGTTGATTGTTTGTGCTAGTTCACAGGCAACTGAGGTTTTGTTCATAAAATCTTTTCCTACACCGATGTCTTCAAGGGTTCTACCTAACCTCTGTTCCAACTGGCTCAGAGTTTCTATTTTAATATCTAGATCTTTAATCCATTTTTATTTTAGTTTAGTGCATGGTGAGAGATACAGGTCTAGTTTTAATCTTTGGCAAGTTGAAGCCCAATTTTTCCAGCACCATTTATTAAAGAGGCTATCTTTCCTCCTGTGAGGGTGTTTGGCTCCTTTATCAAAGATGAGATGGCTGAGTGTGTCTGGCATTGTTTCTGCATCTTCTAATCTGTTCCACTGGTCCTCAGGTTTGTTTCTTTGCCAGTACCATGCTGTTTTTATCACAGTAGTTTTGTAGTAGAGTTGTAGGTTGGGGCTTGTGATACCCCTGGCCATGTCTCTGTTACCTAGAATTGCTTTTGCTATTCTGGGTCTCTTCTTGTTCCAAATGAATTTTTGGATTGTTTTCTCAAGGTCCATGAAGTATGCTGCTGGGATCTCCATTGGAATTGCATTAAATCTGTATAGCAGTTTTGGAAGTATGGCCATTTTCACTATATTAATCCTTCCTACCCAGGAGCAGGGGATGTCTGTCCATTTTCTGATATCATCTTCAATCTCTCTTTTCAGAGTGCCATAGTTTTCAGAGAAGAGGTCTTTGATTTCTTTCATTAGGTTGATTCCTAGGTATTTCAGTTTTTTGGATGCTATTGTGAAAGGAATTATTTGCCCTATTTCTCTCTCAGTGAGTCTGTCATTGGTGTAGAGGAAAGCTATTGATTTTTATGTGTTGACCTTGTAACCAGCTACTTGACTGAATTTGGTTATTAAGTCTAGAAGACTTTTGGTGAAGTTCTTGGGGTCTTCTATATGGAGTATCATGTCATCTGCAAATAATGACAATTTGACTTCTTCATTACCTATTTATTTCATTCCTTTTATTTCTGTCTCTTGTCTAATTGCCGTGGCTAATGTTTCCAGAACTATATTGAACAAGAGTGGTGATAGTGGACATCCTTGTCTTGTTCCTGATTTTAGTGTGAAGGATTTCAGTTTTTGACCATTTAGTGTGATATTGGCTGTTGGTTTTTCATAGATGGCTTCTATCAGTTTGAGGTAGAGACCATCTATTCCAATTTTTTGTAGGGTTTTTCCCTGGAGTGTCTTTGTTTTTGTTTTAGTTTTGAGACAGGGTCTCACTATGTAGCCCAGGCTGGCCGAAAACTCATGGCAATCCTCTTGCCTCAGCCTCCCAAGTGCTGAGAGTACAGGTGTGTGCCACTACGCCCAGCCCATGCCTTCCTTTTTTATGAAGATTTTTTGTTTTGTTTTACTAATTTTGAATTTGGTTGAAATAACTTCTTTGTGTTTTTTGTTGTTGTTTTATTTTGTTCAGTTTTGGTTTTGTATCTTCTTTTTTTGCCCTTGTAGGGGAATCACGAGTTTAGGTTGAAGATTCTTTTTTTTTAAAGCAAAACATTTATTGGTACATCTTAGATACACATGTTGATCACATTCATCATGGGGAATTTGTATCTGTACATGATATATCTTGTCTCCATTCTTTTTTTTGGGGGGGGGTTCGGTACCGGGGATTGAACTCAGGACCTGCACTTGTGAGGCAGGCGTTAGAACCACTGAGCTAAATCTCCAGCCCTGTACATAATACATCTTGCTTCTCCTTTTTTTTCCCATCCCCCCCCAACCCCTTTTCCCCTCCTTATTTACAAAAGCTTTGTTTCCATTTTTTCCTTCTATTTTCTTTTTTCCTTGTCTCTTCTTTCCTTTTCCCCTCCCCCCTCCCTTGTTCCCCTTCTCATTTGAATATTTTCTTCCCATTTCCCAATATCTATTATATATTTTTGGTTTCCCACATGAGAGAAACAATGAGATATTTAATCATGTGTCCATTTTATCTCACTTGAGTGTATGGTCTCAAGGTGCATCCATTTAGCTACAAATGTCTCAAGCTTATCCTTCCTTATGGCAGAGTAGTGCTCCATTGTATAAAAAACACATTTTCTTTATCCATTCATCAGTTGATGGGCACTTGGGCTGTTTTGATGATGCGGCTATTACAAAATGCGCTGCTATAAATATGGGTGTGCATATATCATTGTGGTATGATGCTTTTTAGATTGAAGATTCTTGACCTTGGAGACATGTAGCATTATCTTCTCTCCTTTGATGTAGCAGAGAAACAATGTCACCCTTATTCTCTTTCCAGAGCATAACCTGTTTTTTTTAAATATTTTGTATACTTATAAGGTGTTTCCTTGCTCCTTGAAATTAAGAAACTTCGTCCTTGAAGTTAAGATATATGAATATGTTAGTTTGTCTTTATTTTTTATACATACATGGTGCAGAGGGAATACTTCCAGTCAAATTCTCTTTCAGATTAAGCATATTTTTGTTATTTGTGTTAGCAAACTGCTGAGGGTTCTTTTGCTCAATTCAGGTAGAAATCACAAATAGCTCCCTAGTGTTAGCAGTTCTGAGCTTTGAATGCCAGCAGCTCTCAGCTGTTAGTGATAGTGGCCCTTCTCACTGATCCCTTGGCAACCAGAGCCAGCAGCTTACTGGCAACTCTCTAGAAGTTTTCCAGCAACTGGAACTAGTAGCTCCTGGCAACTCTGTCACTGACTTTCATCTGTTGGCTGCTAGCCACCCTCGTGTTTCCAGCCCTCTTTCAATGCCAGCAGCCTTTAGTGTTACCAGCTCAGTGAGGTAGAAATCCTGAACAGGTAAAATAAAATTATCTGAAAAAGGTTTCAGGAGGACTCGTCCCAGAGCATAAGGGGGAAGAGTAGATGGACTGGCTTGATTAGGGCGAGGGGATGTGGCTTATGTAGACAAAAAAAGACAGGCTCACACATGCACACAGGGTCCTGCAGGCTAACTGCAGACTTTCAATTATGGGCAAGAGAGGGGTTCCTTCAGGACTGGAGTGGGAGTGTCTGAGGCAGTTGCAGAGGGTCAGAGTCATCTGAGAGGCTGCAAGGCAGTCATCTGGGATGGATCCACAACTAAAGCTTTCTATAGCCAAAGCAAAAGTCTCAGCCGGGCATGGTGGTGCACACCTATAACCCCAGCACTTGGAAGGCTGAGGCAGGAGGTTCACTGTGATTTTGAGGCCAGCCTGGGCTACATAGTGAGTTCAAGGACAGTTTGAATTACATAGTGAGACTGTCTCAAAAACAAACAAAAATTGCAAAAGTCTCCAGCTACAAAGCATTTGGGGCATTCATGACTATGAAAAAAAATGGAAGAAAGGAAAGGAAAGGAGAGAGAGAGAGAGAACAAACCTCTTGGAGAGTGTTGGGCCCTTCTCTTCTGTCTCATTTCTTTTTCTGTGTATATATATGATAAGTAAAATGATCCTATATATGATCTTCTAGATCTATTCTTTATGATTTAATGTTTTTCTCATAATTTTACTTTTTAAATCCCTCTGAGTCCCTTCCTCTGTATTCTTCCAGTTGATCTTTTAGTTGACTGACATGGTTTTTCATATTCTCTAGCCTGATATTATGTTGCCTGCATCTCCATTGAGATTTTTTAATTTGACTGTCATATTTTCATCTTTGGAAACATGTTTTCATTCTCAAAGCTTCCTCCTTTCCACACAGGAAATAAATTCTGTGACTGTGCTGAGTGTGGTAAGAGCTTTGGCTGGAGCACAGACTTCAGTGAATCCGCACCAGAGAGAAATCATTCGTGTGTGACTCATGCAACAAAGGCTTCTGTTGCAACACCAATCTCCACATCCATCAGACAGTCCACACCAGAAAATCTTGCATGTGTGATACTTGTGGCAAAGGCTTCAGGTACATCCCTGGTCCCCAAGTTCATGAGAAGGTCCATGTAGGAGAGGAACCAGGGTGAAGAGTGTGGTAAGGGCGTCTGTCAGAGTTCCAATTCTCACGTTCAGCAGGGAGTCCACACTGGGGCGCAATGCTACTGGGTGCTAAGTATGGCAAGGGTTTTAGTCACAACCTAGGTCCCCAGGTGCACTGGAGAGTCCACATGGGGGAAGCTGTTTGAAATGAAATTCTTTTTTTTGAAATGAAATTCTTCAAACACAAATCTTCATGCTTATCAGGAAGTCCACACAGGAGAGAAACCAGTTACCACAAGAAGAACAGTTAAGGACTTCCATCAGCGCTCTGATCTTCACAATAATCAAGTAACCCAGCAAGTGATGTATGTGGTAAGGGCTTCAGCCACAGATCTTCGAGTTTATCAAAGAATTCACACAGAGGGCCGGGGATTTAGCTCAGTGGTTCCACCACCTGCCTCGCAAGCACAAGGTCCCGAGTTCGATCCCCAGTACCAAAAAAAAAAGTTATAAGAATTCACAAAGAATAAGAACTCATTAAATGCCATATTTGAGATAAGGACTTCACTTACAGCAAAACCCCTCAAGTTCATGAGAGTCCACATAGGGTGAAGAGCCTGAGAAGTAAGCTGGAGTCTTCACATCTATCCCCTTCCACCCAGGAGAAAAACCCTACTAGTATAGCGTGTGGCAAGAACTTCTCCTGCACTCAGCACCCCTCCTACCAAACAGCCTGTGTCTCAAGACTGAGCTCCATGAGAATGCAGCTGTGAGTGTTTTGTTTTTCTGGTACCGAGGATCAAACTGAAGACCTTGTGCATGCGAGGCAGGTGCAGCACCACTGAGCTAAATCCTTGGCCCAACTGTGAGTGTTTTGCCCACTTGGGTCTTCAGCTCCTAACTCAGCATCTGGCACAGAGTAGCCATTTGGTAGATATGTGTTGAGTGAGAATCCATGAATGAGAATTCATGTGATGTGTATGGTAAGGGCTTCAAAGTCCACACCTTTAACTCTTTTTTTTTCTAATAAAACATCTGCTGTGTAGTAAAGATTTCAATCAGATCACAGTTTTCATCATGAGTTTATCCTGCAGGAGAGAAGGCTTATTAATGTGATGAATAGAGTAATGCACTTAATCAGAGAAAAATGGTCAAATCATTAAATCAGTGTAGTAAATTTAAAATATGTATCTTCAACACAAGGCAATCCACAATCCTGAACACTATGTCAATTGTAAATATATATATATATATATATATATATATATACTTATTTATTTATTTTATTTTATTTTATTTTTTTGGTACCGGGGATTGAACTTGGGACCTTGTGCCTGTGAGGCAGGTGGCGGAACCATTGAGCTAAATCCCTGGCCCATAAATATATTTTTGATCTACTAAATTAAAGCATGTATCTAATTACCATCTTTGTAAAAAAAAAATTCTATGAATACCCTAAATGAAATTATGTGTCATCCCTGGAGTGACTAACGTAACACAAGATTGACTCAATGAGGATCTGGTAGCAGTAGCTATTTTTGTTTTATATTTCATCTCAAAAAGACATGTGAAGACTCAACAAATGAGTTATCTATGACCAGTGACTAACAAGATTTTCCTCCTGGGAAATATACCCTTGGCCTGGCAGAGTGCCCTTTCAAGATAAAAGCCTCCTGGCCCTAATTTGTTGTCTCCCTGTTGTCATGTCACAAGAGATTGTAGAAGTCACCAGATAAGGTGTCTTCAGGATAAGTGTCCTTAATACTATCTCAGAAGAGTTAGCTAAGGAAAGAGGCTGGAACAAGGTCTAAGGAAGGAGGCTAGGGGAGAGAAAGCAAGTGTGAATGGAAATAAATGGGTGGAAGGGAGGGAGGAGAAAGAGCACTGGGGAGATGAGTGGGAGGGTAGAAAGAAGACAAGGATGCTCAGAGGTTTCTTCAAAGTCTTCAGCAAGTGTACTGTCTCCTAGTACAAGGCTGTCCCAGGAGGGCTGTCTAATGAGAGTGTGGTCTGTGGTGAGTAGAGATGGACCCCACACACATCAGGGCCATCTGGGACCAGAAATAAAGGAGCTGCTGTGAGGCCCTGGGTGGAGGGTGCATGCTCCTGCATTTCCCAGGTGGCCCAGATCCAGTGGGAACATTATCCCTTTGTATTTGTCTGTTTGTGATTGGCTCATTTCACTTAACAGAATATCCTCAAGTTTCATCCATGTTGTAGCATATGTCAGAATTTCTTTTCTGTTTGTGGCTGAATAAAATTCCATTTTATGGATATACCACATTTTACTTATCCATTCATCTGTCAATGGACCCAAGGGTTGCTTCCACATTTTAGCTACTATGAATAATTGTACTATAAACTCAGATGTACAAATATCTCTTCAAGACCCCACTTTTAATTCTGAGTATATGCTTAGAAAGGAAATTGCTGGATCCTGTGATAATCCTAATTTCAATATTTTGAGGAGTCACAGTACCATTTCCCTTGGTGGCTGTACCTTTTTACATTCTCACCAACAATGCACATGAATTTCAGTTTCTCTCCATCCTTGTAATACTTGCTATTTTCTGTTTTTGTTTGTTTGTTTGTTTGAGGTAGGTTCTTGCTGTGTTGTCCTGGCTGGCCTCAAACTCCTGGGCTAAGTGCTGTGTCCAACCTTTGCTGCAGGTTGGACATGCCTGGATTGCCTGGGCCACACTGAGTGATGAATAACTGTCTTGGGTCGCATATAAAGTATATAATAGAGTTACTGTATATAAATAAAAAAACTTCCTTTTTGTATTTTTAATATAACATTTTTTAAAAAGGCAAGTGGTCCACAGGTTACAGGTTGAACACTCCCCTGCCTCACTCTCAGCTAGCTGGAACTATAGTTATGTATTACCACCACAGGCTTTATTTTCCATTTTTTTTTTTGATAGTAGGTATCCTAGTGGGTGTGAGACAGTATCTCATTGATTATAATTTTGATTTGCATTTCCCTAGTCATGAGTGATGCTGAGCACTTTTTTATGTGCTTATTAGCCATTTGTATATCTTCTTTGGAGAACTGTCTAAGTCTTTTTCCTATCTTTAAATTGGGTTGTTTTGCTGTTGCTGAGTTTTAGGAGTTCTGAATATACTTTGGATATCAATCCTTTACTAGATATATGACTTGGAAATATTTTCTCTTGCTCCATGGGTTGCCTTTTTACTCTGCTGATGGTGCCTTTTTATGCACATTTTTTTTACATGAAGTTTGTCTCTCTCTTTTTTTTCTGTCTTGGAGATGATTGAACCCAGGGCATTATATATGGTAGGCAGCACCACCTAACTCTTGATTGATTTTGTTTTCTTTTTTTGCCTGTGCCCTTAGTGCGACATCCAAGAAATCGTTGCCAAATCCAATGTCACAAAATATTTTGTCCTATGTTTTCTTCTAAGAGTTTTATAGTTTGGGGTCTTATTTTAATTAATATTTGAATATGGCATATGTTAGCTTTTCTTACTATAACAAAATACCTGAGATAAGCAACTTATTAGGAGAAAAGGACTATTTGGGCCCACAGCTTTAGAAGTCCTAATTCATGATCAGTTGGTCCTATTGCTTTGGACCTGTGGCCACACAACATATTATGATAGGAGTGCACAGTAAAGCAAAACTGTTCATCTCATAACCAGGAAGCAAAAAGAAAGAAGAAACGGTTGGTCTGGTGTTCATGTCCCCTTCAAGACAAGGCCTAAATGGCCTAAAGACCTTTCAGTAGGCTCCACCTCTTAAAGTTCCACTACCTGCCAGTAATGCCACCCTGGGGACCAAACCATCCATAAATGGGCCTTTGAGTAAGATCCGAACTCTCACATGGTGTTAAGTAAGCGTCCAGCTTCATTCTTTTGCATGTGGATGGACAGTTTCCCCAGCACCTTTTGTTTTGTTCAAAAGAATATTCTATTTCCATTGAATGGTCTCGGCACCCTTGTCAAAAAATCATTTGACCATGTTTATAAGGGTTCATTTCTAAGCATTTTATTTCCTTTTCCTTTGTGTGTGTGTGTGTGTGTGTGTATGTGTGTATATGCGCTAGAGATTTGACCTAGAGCTTTGACAAATGCTAAGCTCATGCTCTGCCATTGAGCTATACCTCATCCCCATTACCCTTCTTAAAATACTCTCTTCCCTTGGCGTTGATCACATTCCAAGCTCTTGGATTTTCCCTATTGCCTAGAGCTGCCTATGTCCATTGCGGGCTTCTTTTAGTCTCCCTGGGCCATAAATGCTGTTTCTTGGTCATCAATGCTGTCTTTTTTCACTCTACATACTTCGTGAAGGTTTTATTTCTGCAGATGCCTCTCATGGCATCCATAACTCAGATCTCCTGTGCTTCTGGCAGACAATTCAAATGCCAACTGATGTCCTACAGTGCACTTGATTCTTTTGCGGGGGCGGGTACTGGGGATCAAACTTGGGTCCTTGTGCTTGTGAGTCAGGCAGTGGAACCACTGAGCTAAATCCCCGGCCCCACTGCACTTGATTCTTAATAGGTCTAAACCAGAAGCTGTTACCTTTTCATTCCTTTTCCTCTCAAACAAGCCTGTTCTTTCAATACCCATTCCCATCCATCCTGTTTCCTAAACCAGAAACTTGCCTTCTTCCTGTACCTCACTGTTATATCCAATGAGTCAGCAAGTCCTGCCCATTCTACCTCTTAATTTTTCTCAGCTCATCTCCTCCATCCCCATTCTCTGGCCCAGTTAAGGCCTCCCTACAATTTTTATTTCTTGATTTAGTCCAATAGCTTCAGAACTCCTGGCATTCTCCTTCAGTATATTCAGCATACTGGAGTCTGAGTGGTGTTTCTAAGACATAGTTCTAACAGTGTCTTCCTTTTTCTTAAAAACTTTCATAGAAAAAAACTACGTTGTTTAAGGTGACTTGTAAAGTCTTTCCAGAAAAGACTACTGCTCAGATCTCTAGACTCATCTCTTGCCATCAACTCCCTAAAACCCCACTCACACTGGATTTTAAGCTCTGTTCATCCTCTATTGTACTCTCTTGCTTCCGGGCTCTCTTCAGTGTTATTTCTTTTCCCTGGACATGCCACCATGACAGCTCCCTCTCTGTAGCTCAGCTAATTTCCATTCTTCTTACAGAATGCTCCTGAGAAGTCTCTTCCTCTTGACAGACCACCAAGTCTGTCATGGGCACCTTCCATGGCATCCTGTGCTTCCCCAGTCAGCACTGACCTCCTTGATGAAGGTAACCACCCTGCCCTGTGAACTTATAGTGAGACAATGGTGAGAAAGGTGTGGGGTGTCTAATGCACTGAACAGAAGGAGGCTCTGAACTCTCCTTGACCCCTTCCTGTGCTTCCACACCTTCTACCCTAGGTCCCTTAGATTCTAACATTGCTTGGTGAGGGCGTCAGTATTAGTGTTTTATTTTCTGTTCCTACTTAATTATTTTTATTTTTAGTTGATGCAAAATAACTACTTATGGGGTACACTGTGTGTAATGATCAAATCAGGGTAGTTAGCATTTCCATTTCCTTAAGTATTTATCATTTCTTTGTGATGGGAAACTTCAAACATAAAAATATATATGATAAATTGTTTTTTTTCCATTAAGTTTATTGGTACATTTTAGGTATAAAATACAGTTACATTCATCATTGGGATCTTGTACCTTTACATGAGTATCTTTGTTCTTATTTTTTGCCCCTTCCCCTGCCCTCCCTTCACCCCCTCCACCCTTCCCCATTTGCAAAAACTTTATTTCCATTTTTTTCTTTTCTCATTTTTTTTCTTTTCCCTTCTTTCCTTTCCCCTACCCCTCCCACTTCCCATACTCCTTTAGACCTTTTCTTCCTATTACACAATATCAATTATACAATTTTGGGCCAGGGATTTGGCTCAGTGGTTTCGCCACCTGCTGCACAAGCGCAAGGACCTGAGTTCCAACCCTGGTACCAAAAAAATTAAAAAAATAAATTATACATTTTTTAAATTACAATATCAAGATCTAGAAGACATTACCACAGATTTTACAGAATTTAAAAGGATATAGAAAGCATATTAGAAAAATCTTTTTTGAAATAAATTGGACAACTTCTAAGAAGTACCTTGGAAGACAAATTAATGAAACTGACTCTGGAGGAAATATAAAATTTGAATAGCACCTATTAAAGAAAGTATATTCCTAGCTTGAAAACCTACCTATATGATACCAACAGGCTCATATACATTTTAACTAATAAATTATATCAAACATTTAAAGCAGAAAGAAAAAGCCATATGATCGTGTCAGTAGTTGGAGAAAAAGTATTCGACTAAATTCTACAGCTGTTCAGGATAAAAGCTATCAGGAGACTGGAAGAAGACCAGAACCTTCTCAACAGATCAAAGACATGTACTCCATACTTCCAGGAAAAATGCCTTATATGAATGGAGAAGATACAGCGCTTTCTCCCTAAGGTGAGGAACAAAGGCAGATATGCCTACTCTTCATCTGTCCGTTGAACTTTGAAACATAGGCCCAAACCAAAATAGTCTGGCAATAAAATGACACAATTAGGATAGGATTGGCAAGGTAGAAGCAAAATCTTTATATGTAGATGAAATGATCATCTACAGAGAAAATACTAAGAAATCTCTAGGAGCCCCTAGAACTTGTATTTGAACTTAGCAGGATTAGAAAACACAGGTATATATAAAAATTCAGGTCTATGTATACCTGCTGTAAATGAAGAATTGGATATTGAAATTTAAAAGTTATGTAGGAGGGCCGGGGATTTAGTTCAGTGGTTTCACTGCCTGCTGCGCAAGCGCAAGGACCCGAGTTTGATCCCCAGTCCAAAATAATAATAATAATAATAATAATAATAATAATAATAATAATAAAAGTTATGTAGGCATACAAAGAACCTAGAAAAGTAAAAAAGAGAAAAAAACAGTGTTGTAAGACATTTAGTACCTAATTTTAAGACTTCCTCTAAAGCTACAGTAATCAAGGCAGTGTTGGTGTAAGGAAAGACATATAGATCATTGGAATAAAACAGAGAATCTAGAAATAGAACCATACATATATGGTCCACTGAGTTTTGAATGATTGTTTAACATTAACATTTTATAGAACATAAACTCCATTCAAGAGCAGAGGAAAAGATAGTGTTTTCAGCAAATGGCACTAGAACACCTCGTATCCGTATATAAAAAAATTAACCTCAACCCTTTATTTCCATACATAAAAATAACTTGAAAGGATCTATGAACCTAAATATGAAAGCCTAAAAGTATAAAACTTTAAGAAGAAATTATAAGGGAAAATGTTTATGAATTTAGGGTAGGCAAGAATTTCCTACGATATAAAGAACATAATGTATAAAAGAAAAAAATTGATAAATGAGATTCCATCAAAATTTAGAACTTTAAATGACATCATTAAGAAAATGAAAAGTAATCCTTAGACAGGCCATATTTATAATGCATATAATCTATGATCAGAACATATAAAGAACTCTTGCAGCTCATTAATAGACAACCCAATTAAAAAGTAGACACAAGAAGATGATAAATAGCCAGTACAGCACAAGGAAAGGTGCGCAACACTAGAATCAGACAATACAATAACAGTACAATAACAAGATTGAATTATACACTCATTAGGGAGATGAAGTTCATGACTTTTTCTTTTTGTTGGATTCTCCCCCTTTACATTTAATTTCTTGTCACACTCGATGGATTCATTCTGCTGTGCTTCTAGGGTTATGATCCTCATTGTCTGTTCCTAGGATATTGTCTAAAATTTTTTGGAGTGCTGGTTTGGTATTCATGAAGTTCATGAGGTGCTCTTTGTCATGAAAGTATCTTATTTCTCCATCAATTTGGAAAGATAGTTTTGCAGGATACATCAATCTGGGTTGGAGGCTGTTTTCCTTTAGGGCTTGAAATACATCACTCCAAGCTCTTCTTGCCTTGAGGGTTTGCATTGAGAAGTCTGCTGTGATTCTGATGGGCTTTCCTTTGTATGTGGTTTGTTTCTTTTCTCTCACTGCCTGTAGAACTTTGTTCTTCTGTTGGGTTTCTGGAATCTAACAATTATATGCCTATGTGTAGATTTCTTTGATCAAGGCTCGTTGGAGTCCTATATGCCTCACTTATCTGTATGTCAAGTTCCTTTCCCCTGCTTGGGAAGTTTTCTGCCATTACTTCTGTGAACAGTTTTTTTTTATGTCATCTGCACTTTCTCCTGCTTCTTCGTTGACTCCAATCAGTCTTATGTTATTCTTCTTTGCATTGTCTAGCAGCTGCTGGATTGATTTCTTGTGATCCCTTACAATTTTAAAGAAATTTTTCTTTTCCTGGTCACTAATTGCAATCTTATCTTCTATATCTGAAATTCTGTCCTCACATTGGCTCATTCTGCTGTGTAGACTTTCAATGGAGTTTTTAATCGCCTGGAAATCTGTTTGTATCTGTTTTATGGATTCCATTTGTTTCCTATGTTGGGATTCCATCATGTTCCTCAGATCCTCTATTTTTTTTATCTGTGTCCTCTCTAGATTTATTAATCATGTCTTGTACTATGGGCACAATCTCTGCTGTTATCAGAGAAATTATTTCTGATTTCATTTTTTTGCAGATCCTCTCTGTTGCCAGTTCAGGGAGTCCAGGTGGTTGAGTATCAGAGTGTTCAATCTCATTTCCCTTTGGGGTTGCTGTAGATGATCTGGAAGTCTGTTTTTAAGACTCGTTCACGTGTCTTCTCATTTTGATGGTGGGGGGGGTGCTGTTGGTGCCTGCACGGCTCACCTCCTCTGGGCTGGGAGTGGTGGAAGGGCGGCCTGGAAGCCCCTACCTCTGCACTGGGCTATATGATAAATTGTTGTACATTATACCACCCAACCTCAGTGACCACTTAGACCAGCCTGGTCCTCTTACCATGTCTTTCCCAAACTGTCTTTCTCCTTTTACCAGTCTATCTTCATCCCCTTTCCCTGCCTGGTCTGTCCTTCTCTTCCCACCACCTGCCTTGCATTTGCCACCCCTTACGACTTGTTCCCCTCTTCTCCCGCATCCCTCCTTTTCGCCTGCCCCTCCACCTCAGCCTACTTACTCCCCAAGCTGCATGGACCCTGGGCCCAGATAGACATGCTCTCCTTCTGTAGGACATCTGGCCCAACCATCTCTTCACCAGGCCTGGTGATTCCCACACTTCACGGGTATTCAGTTCCTTGTCCGTGGGGCACCTGGCTGATTCTAGAGGGCCTAGGGATCTGATACCTGGCATCCTGGTGACCTGGTGAACATAGAGGATACGATGATCCATCTTCTTCAGTTAAGGGTCTTTTTCCTGCTATTGAGACCATGTCTTGGTTCTCTTGCTGCCTGAAAATCTAGTGCATACCTCCATTCCCATTCCTTCAAATATGAATAAGGACTTACTACTTTTATTTAAGGGACTGCATGGGGAGGAAAGCTTAGGGAAAATCACAGGTAGACTCTGAATTCTGATCATCCCTACAATGCTTAAGTCACAGACATTATGATACACGCAGGAATACAATAGGACACAAACAGGTACTGTAACCCTGCAGAGAGATTAGCCTGGAAGTGCATGGTAGCTTTCACCTGAGGATGCTGTGAATGCAGTTCTTTACTCACTTTCAGCCCGTTTCCCAATTTTACTTACTTCATTAAAAATAGTAACAAAACAAAAAACTCAAAACATTTTTATATGTGTGTAGGGGTGTTTTTTTGTTCTTGTTTGCTTGTTTGCTCATTTCAGTACTAAGGATTGAACCCAGGGTCTTTGCACCAAGCTACAAGCCCAGCCCTTCTTTCATTTTTTATTTTGAAACAGAGTCTCACTAAGTCACTAAGTTGCCCAGGCTGGGTTTGAACTTGGGATGCTTCTCCCTCAGCCTCCTGGAGTGCTGGGAGTATAGTTATGTGGCACCATGCCTGGTGTGTGTATTTTTATACAACATATGGTATTTGTGGGCTATAGTTTTAATTTTATGCATATTATGCCCTAGACTTAATTTTGTTACCTTTTCCCCACCAATCTATTTTTAAGATCTGTCTCCGTGCATACATGGCATCTGTGTTTCTAGTTTCTGACCTATATCCTTAAATGCCTCCTCCATATTATACACATCCATTTCCCCAGGGACAGAAGGACAGAAGGACACTTAGACCACCTCTCTACCACTATGAACAGTTCTGAATGAACCATGCTTACCCAGGCCTACGTTTGTTATTTTGGTACCAAGGATTGAATTCAGGACCTTTCGCTTGCAGGGCAGGCGGCAGAACCACTGAGCTAAATCCCTAGCCCCAGGCCTACTTTTGATACCACAGAGAGTTTTTGGTTTAAAGGCTGCTCCAGTCTAACCTCCCACCACTCACACCCAAGTGTCCTCATTGGGATGAGAAATCCTTCATTGTAGGTCAGTTCAGTAAATTGTCTGGGCATTGACATGCCTCGGAAGGGAAGGGATTTTATCAAACCCACAAAAGAACTTCTGGTTTTGCTGAGGTGAGATGGAGGTTTTCATAACTATTTTATATTTTAAAAATTCCCCTGGATTAAGCAGATGTTCTTACCAATCTATTGAAGTTTGAGGCAAACACACGCGCATACAAATCAAGACATAGACGCTCCACCTTACCGCCACAACAGCAAGCATTTGTTAATGGTTTTACATCAGGCTTTATTAATAAAGGAGTTGCTTGCTACACTTCCCTTGCAACCTCTACAACTCATTCTTAGAGTTAATACAATTACAGGTGTTGCTGTTACATGTCACTCCACAGTGCCCTGCACTTTCAGAAGTAGATGGGATTTTCAGCAAGTTTCTTTTCTTTAAAAAGGTTGCTCTTTCCCCACCCCTTATCCCTGGGGTTGGCCAGCCAGTCTTGAAGGGCACTTCCTTTGTAATTGTGCCCTGTTACCACTGGGCCTCTGGCCAAGCCATGGAAGATGCAGGACCAGTAAGGGTTGTCTAACCCCCAGAGAAACCATGGCTTGAATTTCCTGAGTAACCTTGTTCCAGGTGTACCACCTCATCGCTATCCTGCTGATAATCTGGAATAATCATCTTCTTGGCCATAAGAACTTTCCCACTTTGAGAATCCACCACCTGGAGAAGAGGGAGGGTTTCCAATAGTCCCATGAAAGCTGTGACCCTTTCAAATAAACCTTGCCCTGGAATTTACAAGGTAGCAGGGTTTAACAAGGGATAGTGGTCTCCTACACAAAAATAGGCATTTGATTTTCACACTATATTTTAAAACTAGAAGTTTTTAACTTTAGAATGGTTTTCTACAGAAAAATTATAAAGATGGTAGAGAGAATTCCCATGTACCCCTAAGTTTGCCCTGTTGCCAACATTTACATTAGTTATGATTGCTCTACATTTGTTAGAATTAGTGAACCAATAGTGATCAGCCAAACATTATTATTAATTAAAATCCATACTTGATTTCCTCAGTTTTGATGCAGTGCCCTTTCTTGCTATTTCAGGACTCCATCCAGAATACTACATTACATTTGGTTGTCTCTGTAGGCTCCTCTTGGCTGTGACAGTTTCTCAGACTTATCTTGATTTTTAAAAATAGATATTATGAGGTATGATTTGCACAAAATCAAATACACCCATTTTAAGGTGCAGTCTGATGCATTTTGGTAAATGTATCCCCTGTACCCAACACCACAATCCAGATACAGAACATTTCCACCAGTCCCACAATTCCTTTGTGATGCTTTATAGTTAATACCACCACCCACCCTAAATCCACAGGCAACACTAATTGATATTTTGTCCGTATAGATTAAGCTTGCATGTTCTAGAATTTCATTTAATGGTGTTTACCCTTTGATTTCTTTCAGTGTACTGTTTTTGTGATTCATCTGTGCTGTCATGTATTGCCGGAAGTGTTGAGTTGAGTGGTGTTCAGTTGTACTCATATGCTACAGACTTTTTTTCCCATTGCACCCAGAAGTAGATATGACACTTATGGAAATGTTGCCTCTCAACTCCCAATCTACCCTTCATTACTTGCTCTGTGGTAGATAGCATAGCCCCTTTAGTTTCGCCTGAGAGAACAGAGTTAAATAAACTGTGCCAGTAGATGGCGTTAGAGGGCCATTGCACGCGGAAGGATCTTCTTTTCCTGGTTCTATTGTGCTCTTATTTAGTTTTCTTTTTCCTACTGTCCTGTACCCACACGAGTGTTGACATGCATTAGCGGTCTGCCCCAGATGTCCGTCCCCATCACATTATGCCTCTGAGCGCCCAGCCCTAGCTCAGGCCCAAGTTGGTACAGCCCTCCCAGTGAGGACTCTGTTCACTTACGGCCTTGAACTGTCCAGATAGTGGGTAGGCCCTGAGGCCTTAACTCCCACTGTGTGTCAACCGCCAGCTTCCCCTGACCAGTTTCCTCCAGGGTTGCGTTCAGGGGCCCTTCAGACATGGATGCCAGGCCTCCCAGGCCTTGCATCGTTCTGCCTGCAAGTAGCTTCCTGATTCTCCGGCTCTTCTGTGTACTGCCTGCCAGCCTGGACCCGCCTGGACCCACAGTGTGTTTCCCACTCACCTGGAGACCCTGGACCAGTTCTAGCCTGGGCAACCCAGCGTGCTTTTTCCCATTACGTGGCACGTTTCTAACAAGACTTGAATTCAGCTTTGAGGAGAAGGTCCCTTCCAGTTGTTCCTACTTTGGGAATTCTCCCTGAGCTTTAGAATAGTCTTGAGAGTTCTTATGTCTTTATAGCTACTACTGTGCTAATCATTTTATATGTTAAAAATTCCTTGTTCAAATAACTGTGTGGTTTCAATATTCAGATGCAACTCTAACAGACACATTAGATTTTTGTATTGTTTCTCATTTGGGTCTAAAATGAAGGGAGCTGCCATGAACAGTATTAGCTTTATGTGGACATGTATTGTCATCTTTCCTGATAAGTAACCAGGAGTGGAATTGCTGGGTCTTGTCATGTGTGTTTACCATTATGAGAAATTGTCCAACTGTTTTCCAAAATAGTTGTACCATTTTATATCTCTATTGAAAATGCTATTCCACGTGACATCAATGCTTGATAGTTACTCATTACGTTGGGGCAGTCTAGTGGGTATGTACTGTAGTTCTTGATGATGGATAGTGATAAAAATCTTCTCATGTGCTTGTTGATAATTTTGTATATTTGCTTTGTAACATGTCCAAACCTTTTGCACATTTTTATTTCATTTGCCCTATTAAATTGTCATCTTCTTATGAGTCTTAATGGTGTCTTTCAAAAAGAGAAGAAGTTTTAATTTTTATGAAATTCAATTCATCTTTATACTTTTATTTTAGGGTTAGTGACTTTTATATCCTAAAGTATTATAGTCTATTTAAAGTTGTAAAGATTTTAGGTCTGTGATCAACTTTGAGTTTTCTTTTCTTTTTTTTCTTTCAGTATTGAGGATTGAACCCAAGGCCTTAGCACTGAGTTACGTCCCCAGTCCTTTTTAATTCTTTATTTTGAAAGTCTTGATTCCCTATGATGAGTGTTATCATTATGTATATCTAAAATATACCAATAAATGTTTTGCTTAAAAAATAAAAATTTAAAAAGAGAGCCTTGCTAAGTCACTGAGTTGCCAAGCCAAGCTTGAATTTGTGACCCTTCTGCCTCTGCCTCCCAGAACGCTGAGATTACAAGCATGAGTCACAACATCTGGCTTGAGTTAATTTTTCTACATAGTGTGACGTAAGGATCAATGTTCATATCTTTCCATTCAAATACAAGTATCTTCGGGGAATTGGTTCCAGGAATCCCTATGGATACCAAAATCTGAAGATGCTGAAGTCTCTTATATAAAGTTGTGTAGTATTTCCATATAACCAACACACACCCTAAATCAGCTCTGGATTACTTATTATACCTAATAAAATGTAAATGTTATTTAAATAGTTGTTATACTGTATTATTTAGAGAATGACAAAGGGGAAGTCTGTACATGTTTAATGCAGGTGTAAATATTTTTGAAAAATATTTTCAACCCATGTTTGGTTACATCTGGATGCAGAACATGCAGGTTTAGAGGGCCAACTGTGCACAGTTGGCAGCACCATTTGTTGAAAAAAAATCGTTGAATGATTTTGATGTCTGTCAGAATTCAAATGATCATGTGTATGTCTATTTTTTTTGTTTTGTTTTTTGGGGTTTTTTGGTACCCAGGATCAAACTTGGGACCTTGCGTTTGACAGGCAGGTGGTGAAACCACTGAGCTAAATCCCCAGCCCTGTATGTCTATTTTTATAGTATGTTCTATTCCAGTACCCCATTTACTTTATAGTAAATCTTGTGACCAGGTAGCCTATGTCTTCCAACTTCATTCTTATTTTTCAAAATTCTTTAATTACTCAAGGTTCGTTGCGTTTCTAAGTAACCTTTAGTATCAGCGTGTCAATTTCTACAAAATTTCTTGTATGATTTTTGTTGAAAGTACAATAAATCTAGAGGAATTGACATCTTGATAATATTTCGTCTTTCAATCCATGGACATGGTATAAACTCTCCATATATTTAGATATTCTTTACTTTCTCTCAACAGTGTTTTATATTATTCAGCATATAGGTCTTATGTTTTGTCAAATTTATCCCTCAAATTTTCATGTTTTTACATGCACTTGTAAATAATCTTGTTTTTCATTTGTTTGTTTTATGTAGGTTTTTGTTTTTGTTTTGTTATTTTGAGACACGGTCTCACTATGCAGTTCAGGCTGGACTTGAATTGACTATGTAGCCCAGGCTGGCCTTGAACTCATGGCAATCCTCCTGCCTCAGCCTCCTGAGTGCTGGGATTACAGGCATGCACCACCATGCCTGGCAATAGTATTGTTTTAAACTTCATTTTCTAAAATTATTTTTGAAGTATATAGAAGTAAAATAGATGTTTGCATGTTGACTCCACATCCTGGGTCCTTGGGAAATTTATTAGTTCTAGGGTTTTTCTCCTTAGATTTTTCTATGTATAAAATCATACCATCTGTTAGTAAAGACAACTTCATTTCTTTTGTTCTAATCTATAGATATTTATCTTGTCTTGCTTAATTGACAAAGACTGTTGGTATAAGGTTGAATAGAAGAGAGCAGACATCCTTTTCTTATTCCTGATTTTAGGGGGAAAGTGTCCACCGATTTTCACCATTGTGTATGTTAACCTTAAGTTTTTCATATATGCACTTTATGAAGCTAACGAAGTTCTCTTTTATTCCTAATTTTCTGAAACTTTTAAAATCATAACGGAATATGGAATTTGGTCAAATTCTTTTTATGCATCTTTTGAGATGATTATATGGTTTTCTCTTTGTTTGCACTGTTCTATTATTCTTCTTTTTCTTCTTTTCCCACCATCTTTTGGATTGTGTATTTTTAGTATTGTACCTTATCTCTATTGCATGTTTATCTAATTTCTATGTTTTACTATTTTCTTTAATTTTTAGTGTTTACTCAAGCATCTTTAATCACAATCTGCCTTCTAACGATAGCCCTTCAAGATAATGTAAACAGCTTACATAATATACTTCCATCTTCCCCACCTATTCTCTGGGCAATGATTGTCATATACTTTGCTTCCATATAAGTTTTTTTAATCCCCCTTACATAAGTTTTATGTGCCATAGTTTTTGTTTTGTTTTGTGTGTTTGTTTTCTTTGAGACAGGGTCTCACTCTGTAGAGTTCAGGCTGGCCTTGAACTCACTATGTAGCCCAAGCTGGCCTTGAACTCATGGCAATCCTCCTGCCTCAGCCTCCTGAGTACTGGGATCACAGGTATGTGCCACCATGGCTGGCTTCTTTTTTTTTATGTGCCATAATTTTAAATGATTATTAATTTTAGCTTAAATAGATATAAGAAATTAACCAAGAAGTATTTCATATTCATACATTTATTTCTGGTGCTCTCTACTATTTGTATAGATCTTAATTTCCATTTGGTATCTTTTTCCTTCAGGCTGAATAATTTAATATTTCTTGAAGTACAAAATTAGTGGTCACACATTCTCTCAATTCAACCCCAGCACTAACTAATCTACTTTTTGCTTCTCTATATTTGCCTTTTATGGACATTTCATATAAATAGAATCATACAATGTGTGATTTCTGTGAGTGACTGGCTTCTTTCATTGAGTATAATGTTTTTGAGGCCATTCACGATATAGCATCTATTAGTACTGCTTACCTTTGTATTGCTAAATAATATTACATTGTATGGACATGCCACAGATTTATTGACCCATTTATCTGTAGATATTTGGATTGTTTCCACTTTCTGTGGTATAAGGTTTTGTGTGGATATATTGTTTCAACTACCTTTTGTGTACACGTAGAATTGCTAGGTCTAGTGGTAACTGTATGTTTAAGCTCTTGAGGAACTGCTTAACTGGTTTCCATAGTGGCTGCATCCTTTTACATTTCCAGACGATTTCAATTGCTCTACCAGTTTCTGCCACTACTTTTTTGTTTTGTTTTGGGTACCAGGGATCGAACTCGGGACCTTGCACTTGTGAGGCAGGCAGCAGAACCCCTGAGCTAAATCCCCAGCTGTACAAAAGAGTTTTATCTCTTCTCTCTTAATCTTTATATCTTTTTTCTTTCTTATAGCATTGTACAGGATTTTCAAAACTATGTAAATGGTTGCAGTGATTGTGGGCCTCCTTGTACTAATCTTTTTTGTGTGTGTGGTACCAGGGATCAAACTCAGGTCCTTGCACTTGTGAGGCAGGTGGCAGCACCGAGCTAAATCCCCCGTCCAGCCTTGTACTAATCTTAAGGAGAACGTGTTTTGCCATAATATTTGCTGTAGGTTTTGGGGTATATAACCTTTATCAAATTAAGAAAGTTACATTCTGTTTGCTGAGTTTTTATCATGAGGCAAGAAGGGCAAAGGGTGCTCTAAGGGTCAGTGATTGTTGTAGTTCACAGCAATAGAGATCAACTGCTAATGTTTACTGCTAATATTAGACGTGGCTGAAGTTAGTGAGACTGACTCAGCCACATTCCTGAGCAGAGCCTTCCCCCATCCTAACTTTCCCTCTACTTGGGCACTCCTTGTAGTGCCTATGGGACTAGGGCCAGTAAGCAGGGGTCCTGGGAGGCAGAGCTGGGAAGCTACTTGGACCAGCCTGGTTTTACAGCACTAGAACCCTACTTGGAAACCTGTTTTCTCTGTCCTAAAATTAAGAACTGTCTTCAGAAAGAAACACAACCAATTTCAAATGGACTTTAATCGTTTTTTGTTTTTTTTTTGCTGCCCAAATACTGTACATGCAGAAGCCATGTGAAGAATATTCTCCTTAAGGGAATTGGCAAGAACATTGTATAAAACAGCCGGCAGTCCCTCCCAGCTGTCCACCTGCCACCCAGGAACCACAGTTTGGAAAGATGCTGCACATAGAAAATGCAGAGAGCACAGATAAAAAAGGCTAATTGCTTCTTATCTAAACAGTGTGCTTGTCAGTCCCTAACTGCTATCTCTCTTTTTGCAAGATGCATTTGGAAATTCTAAAAAAAGGGGTTCCTGCTTTCTGTGAGTTTACATACTAAAGGAGTTGACAGAACTCTCAGCCCTGCTTTCTCTAAGGAAGCAGCCACTGCTTTCTGAGATGATGTCTGGTTAAAGACATTCTGGAAGGAGGAGTGGTTTTAAAAAGCAAAATACTTGGAAGGGAAATCAGTTCCCTCTCTCCTCCCACTGAGAGCATTTCCTTTAAAATTCTCAGATCTTCCAACTCTTCCCATTGTTGTCATGTAGAAGCGGAAACAAGGGACAACCCAGCCTCATCTCCTGGTGGGGACACAGACCCTACTCAGGATGCAGCTGAGGTTGTGACATCACATCAGCACCTTGAAAAGTGTCCTTTGTAGACAACCTTTAATTATTTCTCATCATGATGCAAGAGTAAAATGGAGAGAAAACGATGAAGAGGTGAAAGCAGAGTCTGTTAGGGTTCCCAGAGTTGTTAGAGGCAGCATCTGGGTGTGGGTCAGATAAGGACCTTCACCTTGCTTGGGCACCAGGGGCTGGATGAAACCAGCCTGGGGAACCGTGTGCCAGGTGCACCCAGCTCATACCTCTCAGCAGCTCCAGATCAGACTTCAAAAACCTGGAGGCAACCATGGAGCAACTAGCTAATGCTCTGATTTTGCAGATGAGGAAGCTGAGGCCCAGAAAAGAGAGGAGTCTTGTACAAGATCACAGTTTCTGGCAAAATGGTATAGAGCAGCCATCCTTGTCCAGGTCATTGGCTAAGGGGGCAGATGCTCAGTTGCCCCTGGAATTCCCAGGCCCCTTTTCTGTTATCCAAGTGGTCTGGAATCCAGTCCAAGGGACCCTTCCCAGCATCAGTGTGAACTCCTTGGGAGGCCCAAGGCCCTATCCTTACTGGCCAGGTTTCCAGCCACAGCCCTGGAAAGTTTCTCCAAAGCATTTAGCACTCATGCTTCTCAAAGAGCACCTTTCCAAGCCAGTCTAGGCCCCTGGGAGAGAATGCAAGTTTCTTTCACTCATGTGGCTTCCTGCACAGGCACAGCCATGCTGGGCCTGCAGAAGCCCAAGCTTGGGTTGGGGGTGGGGGAAGTTGCTTTGCTACATGGAAAGATTAAGCCCTTTGTCAGAGAACAAGGTCCCACCCTTGGGCTTTCCAACATCTGAGCTGCATTTGTGCAGCTCCACCAGCAGAGTTGGTGCCCAAGGAGGCCAAGTTGCTCTCTTTGGCATCACTGACATTGCTCTGAGATGCTCAGGCACTCTTTCAAAATAACCCTTTCCAAGGCAGACCAGGCCAGCCCCACCACTATCAGGCTGCTTCTGATTGTATGGGGTTCCCCTGCTCTTCCAACATGATTGTTTTTGCTTTGTCCCAGTCTCCTCTGATGTGGATGAGAAGCAGACTGGAGGGAGAAGGCAGGGATGAGTCTACATTTTCATCTCTTCCCTGATCATCCAGTGAAAGACAATCCAGTAGAGGGAGCAGCATTTTAAAGAACCTCTGTGTATGTCAGGACATTGGAGAAGACAACTGTGAGGAGGAAGAGAAAGGTAGGAGGAGGCAGGGAAGCAGGCCTCTTTTCCACCTCCTGGCAGCCACCGCAGAAATACTGCCAGACAACCTTCTGGCTCTGGACAAAATGCCACCTTTCCCCTCACAGGTGGAGAGCAACTCATCTACAACATCAGGCAAAGGCAGCAGTTTCTTGCCCAGAGTTTGCACAGTGCTGGAAGCAATCAGAGAAACACAGAAGAGCAGCCTTACTAAGGCCCTGCTGCTTTCTGGGTCAAGGGTGATGGGGAATGTGAGGTATCAGGAGCTCTAGAGCCCCAGGGGAAGAGGAGCTCGGCACCCTCTGGGCAGCAGGGCTTGGAGCAGGGCCCTAGGATGCACGTCAGAGCTCCTTAATGCAGTCTAGGCTTGTGCTACATTTCATTTCCAAAGAAGCGTCCTTGAGGCTCTATTGTCTTTAAAAAATAGAGGCTTTTGCTCTCCTCGAGGCTGGCAGTAAAGGAGAGTCCCCTCGTATTTCCCTGGTGGGAGTCAAGCCTCTGGGAGAGCTGGCTTGACCTCAGTGTTCCGGCTGGCAGTGGTTCCAAGAGTGAGCAGCAGTGTGGGGCCCTCTCTCTGGAGCTCTCCTCCATTCGGTCTCAGCCCCATGAAATGCTGGCATCGCAGGGGACCTGCAGGATCCCAAGAGCCTCTCAAGTGCTCCTTTCCTAGTAGAACTGGGTGGCAGAGAGACTGGATGGGGAGTACTTTCAAAGATGGTTCAAATCCCCCTTGTCAAACCAAGGCTTGACCCATTTTCTGGAGCCTGCTTCATACTAAGGGCTCATCGCAGACTTCCCTGCAGGGACGGAGTCTATGAAGAAAGTGGGACAGACTGAGCTGAGCAGAAATGTGAAGACAGATGCTCTGAATCATCCATCACTGTGCCTACCCACAGTCCAGCATCACTGTAGGCCACTTCTGCCTCTCCCACATCACCAATGGATCCTGCCTGCCCGGAGGAGACAGCATGACAAAGAGCCCTGTGCTGGTACCATCACTAGCTTTCATCTGGGGTAAGGGGCATCTGACTTAGCCCCACGGTAAGGAGACTCCGGAGGATCATGTTCCTTCCTTCCCAGCACCCCCTCCCGGTCCAGAGGAGGTCAGAGTCAACTTGTGCACACCTTTCTTCTGGGACAGCTCCAGAGTGGCTTCTCAGCAAGCCTTGCACCCAGGATTCCGAGAAACAGACCCTTAAATCCAGCCACACTCTATCATACACACAGGGCAACCTCACACAACCTCACCCTTGTGGGGAAGGGAATCTACACTAATAACTTATTTAGTGCAAAGGGTTAAAAAGAATAATTCCCCAAAGCCAATTTGCAGGGAATTACCTCCCATTAAGAGGTGGAACAACTGGGCCTGAGATTTATCTCAGTGGTTCCACCACCTGCCTCTCAAGCCCAAGGTCCCGAGTTCGATCCCCAGAACCAAAAAAAAAAGGTGGAACAACCAAGTGGCCCGACTCCCAGGCAGTTTCCGCAGCTGAGGACTGGAGGCAGGTCAGCCTGAGTTTCCAGCACATCAGGCCCCTCCCCTGACTAGAACTTTCCCTGTGCTGACCCCAGGCATAAGGGCATGATGGCCCAAGTCTACACAGGGCAGCCTTCCTGCTAGCAGCTCCCACCTTCTCCCAGGGCCTCCCTGGAACCTTGGGGCATGCGGGTGCTGACAGCCCCATTTCCTGAGGGTGACTCAGTGCCACATGAGCAAGTCTATGCTATCTGTGGATCACTAATACTCCCCCCACTCCAGAAGGTGTATTTTCAGTCCATCCAGAAGGCAACTGCCATAGAGGTAAGCACACCACAAAGAAGAGAGAAAAACACCCTTTTACAAGTGAGTTTCCTCCCTGTACTGTATTTCCCCCACTACGTTAAAGAGTTCAGATCCCTTTGCCCATTTTTAGAACCATGGGAAACATATACATTTTCTAGCAGGAGTGGGGAGAGCACTTTTGCCCAAAGAGGAAACTGGCTGGCCACCTCCTCACCCTCCTCCGTGAATACAGTGGCTCTCTTCTCTGAAAATGCAAGATTGCAGGCTCAGCCTGGAGACAGGAACTGCTGTGCATTTCCCTCCTGCCCTTACCCACTTTTGTCATGGTAGGACCAATGGGTCCTGGCTTCTTCCCCTCATTCCCTTGCGAGAGAGGTCACAGGACTCTGGCTTCCACCCAGGGAGGGTCCTTGCCAGACAAGGAAGCCCTTTGAACTGAGATGGCCGTTCCTCCTCTAGCTTCAGTATGAGTGAAATCTCAGCACTCAGGCCTGAATCCCCTCCACTGCAACCTCAGTAGCTCTCTCTGGCCCAAGTGCATGGGCAAAAGGTATACCAGCACTTGGGGGCAGTGGCTGAGGAGGAGGCAGAAAGACAGCCTTTCCCATACCCTGGCCCTGCCAGCTACCTACTTCCTCCCGACCAGCCATGAACCCAGGGCAACTCTGTCCATCTCCTGGGCAGCCTCTTACCCTTCACCCTAGAGCTGAGGAGGGAGAAGGACAGATGTGGCATTCCTGAGCCAGACATCAGGGTTCCCAGCAGACATCTCCCAGGGTCCAGTCCAGGCATTAATTCTCACAGCAGGGCCTAGCAGTCAACTCAGGGTCCGCGTGGCTGGGAGAAGCCTGAGACAAGGACAGGAAATAAGCAGAGGCAGGTGGAGTGCCCAGAGTAGGCCACTTCCCAGAGGGCAGTGGGAGCACATGAGAAGGCAGGGAAGCTCAGAGGGGAAAGTATTGCTTAAACAGAGCTGGTGACTGTGGCAGACCAGAGTCCAGAGCCAGGCTGCCCACGGAGCCAGGAGGCTGAAGCCCAAGTGTATCTGAACTCCAGACAGGGACTCTGGTCTAGAAATGAGCCCCCAGTGAACAGCTTCATGCAGCTAATTCCCAAAGTCAGACAGGATTTTCAACAGTCAGCCTCAGCCCTCCTTATTCTAGCAAACAGCCCTACCCTCAGCACCTCTTACCAAGCCATATGCCCCTAAGGAGGAGCCCAGAGAGGGACGGGCCACTCTCAGGGCCTGGCGAAGGCTGTCTGGTTTGCCAGGCGACATCTCCATAGATCTCCTGGGCCCACCAGGAGAGCTCCTTTGGCATGTCAGAGCAGAGGAGGCTAGAAGGGAGAAAGGAGGTGACAAAGACAAGGGAGCACCTGGCCTTCATGCTGGGCTATCTGGCCTGTACCCGTGGGAACTAAGACCTCCTCGTGTGCTTGCCTGTAGGAAGGAGGTGTGTCTAGCCCAGAGATAAAGCCATCTCAAAGGCCTCTGCTCCCGGGCATCCTCAGCCTCCCCTTGGTCCCTGGCCAGGGTGCTAGATGACTGCTACATGCTGCAAGATGTGTTCAGTGGGGAGAGCTGCTGGGGCAGCTGGAATGGGGGTGTGGGGGCTCCCAGAGGGGCATAGTTGTGGCCAGCTGCAGTGGATGCTACATTCCTCAAAAAGAGCAGCAATGCTGGGAGAGGCAAAGGGTGATACAAAAGACAAGACAGAAAACCAAGCTGAGACCACCAAGAGGCACAGGTGGGGAACACACAGGCTCTGCCCCAGGCAGGGGACCAGGAAGGATCAACCAACCAGCGGCCCCATCTCCCACTTCCACCCCTGGAGACTCCTTGGAGTGAGTTGTGTCCACACAACACTCCTCTTTTCAGTGTGATCCAGAGAGACATGTGGTCACCAGGACTGACTGTACCCAGAGAAACAAACAGATATAATGTGGGGACACACATACACACACACACACACACACACACACACACACACACACACACACACAGAGAAACTACAGTCTCCACTGCCAGCTGGGACAAGCCCAGTAGCCAACAGACATGCAGCAGGGTGAAGGGTCCAGAAAGACGCGGAGACTATGTACAGGGGGAAGGTGGGGACCAATAGGCCCCCTGACCACGCCACCACCCAGCCTCTGGTCCTGAGTGAGGTCCTTAGGAGCATGAGGGGCTGGTGGCACTCTCCAGGGAGGACTGGGATAGGCGCCTGGTGAGGGATCCGAGCGTGGAGTCTGCCACAGAGGAGGTGGGGAAGAGTTTGTACCACCCGGTGACCACGGCGCTCAGGTCCAGCTCGTCCAGCATGATCTGGGCCATGCCCATGAAGCACTTGTGATCCATGCGACCATAGTCTCCCCAGACGATCACCTGTCAGCGGGGAGGAAGAGTGAAGAGCTGAGCTGCATCCTCAGCTCACGGGCTGGGCAGTGGGCCCAGGAACCTGTAAGTTTTGCCGGGGATAGGGTAGAGAAAGCCAAACCAATTTTAGGCAACAACTTTCTGAGCACTTAAGACATGCCAGACCCGATGCTGTGCTCGTGACATGCATTATTGCAGTTGCTATAACAAGCCTCACAGATAGGGGTATGGCATGTGACTCTCCTCAGAGAACCATGGCTCAGAAGAGCTCATTAACCCAAAGATACACAGTAACTTGTGGGATTAGAACCCAGGTGTGTTGGATTCCAGGCTTCCCAGCACCCTGGTCAGCTCTGTCCCCAGCAAGGAGCAGACGAAGAGCCCCATGCCTGGGTCATGGCTTCAGCATTGCTGTTGGCTCCCTGGGCCTTGCCTAAACCCTTGGCCCTCACTGGATCTCACCTATGACTCTGGGAATTTTCAAAATTGTATTTTTAAACAGACACCCAACATGGTGCCCCCTGACTGACAGTGCTAGGTTTCTGTAGTTCTTTGGGTTGTACATCCAAGGGCTCTCATCCCAGAACCACCTCAGCCCACAGGGACAACCTGTTATGGTTTGAGTAAGTGTCCTCCCATCATGTGTTAAAGGTTTAGTCCACAGCATGGTGCTCTCGAGAGCTGGTGGGAACCTTTAAGAGGTGGAGCTGATGAGAGTTTTAAACCAGTGGGGGTGCACCCTCAAAGAGGTCCGAGGGGGCCTGCTCTCCTCTTCCCTCTGCTTCCCAGCTGCCATGAGTAAGAAGCTTCCTCTCCTGCTGGCTGCTACTCTATGTCTTGCCTCACCACGGCCCAGAGGCAACAGGACCAAACTGCCCATAGATTAAAACCTCCAAAACTGCACCAAAATATACCTTTCCTCTTTTTAAGCTGATTATCTCAGGTATTTTGTTACAAACAGAAAGATGACTAACAGCCCAAATGAGAAGTCAGGCATCCCAGACCAGCTTGGCTCTCATCTCTTCTCTGCCACTTCTGGCCTCAGGCAAGCCCAACAGCCACCACCACCACTGTTAATACTCAGCAAGTGGTGGCCTGTGTGCCAGGCACTGGGTTAGGCCCTCTACATGCAACCTCTGGATCCATCTCCACCACATACCTCCCATAGCCAGTGAGGGTCAAGCTGGACCCTGAACCTAGGAATGAGCCCAGAGATAGATTCACCACTGTGCTGTCTGCCCACATAAGCTCAGGCTCTTCATCTACAGGAGGGGCATGATGAACCCTCCCTCACAGGATGGTTGCAAAGACCCAGCACAAAGTGTGCCCCAGGTTTTTGTCACTTTCAAGTAGTTGGGATGAGAGTCACCAGGACTTAGGTTCAGTTCTGCTGCACTAGTCCCGTGAAAACTCCAGCCTCAAGCATCTAACAAAAGCCTGGCTCCCAGCTGAAGCACAATGAACATCAGCACCAGGGAGGAGGAAACAGCCGGCAAACAGGTCCCGCTTCCCCCCTCCAGCTGTGCAGCCTGAGGAGCAGTCTCACCATCCCGTAAACCTTGGCTCCCTTATGAATCAACTAGGGACAAGAGCACCTCATGGGGATGTGAAACTAAATAGGCAATGCAAATGAATGCACTTGGTACAGCGCTTGACAGAAGATGAATCATAAATGAAAAACTTAAATGATGACTCCAGTCTTTGAGCGGATGCCCCGCCCAGCTCACCCGGTAACACTCACCTGCAGCACCTTCCCCTGAGGCCCCTCTTCAAAGAGCAGAGCCTGCTGGTACAGAGGGTCACAGGTCTTCTTGGCCACCTTTGTCTTCTTCTTCGCCAAGCAGCAGCCATTCTCCAGCAGATAAGCCTTGATGTATGTGGCTGAGGGGTGAAGGAAAGTATGGGGAGAGTCTACAGCAACAGCTATGACTGCCCATCCCAACTTCCAGGTGACCGTGGAGGCGGGCAGATGAGTAGAATGAGCAGTGCAGGAGGAGGCGAAAGAAGCCAGAACAAACCTTGTCCCCTCCAGCCTCCCTTGCCCCCACCTCATTCACTGACCTCCAGGCAAGCTGTGACTCTGCTGTCAAGAATACTAATTTAGGCCAATGAGGAGCTGAGGACTTGCTTGATCCAGAGCTCAGCTGGCTACCCTCCCTTCCAGGACCCCATTTCCAAAATCCCTCTCCCAGATGCTCAGCCTCACCTGGGAGGGATTTGGAGCCTGGTTTGGGGGTCAGGCCCCGAGCTTCAATCACTTCCACCTCCAGCTGGCCACCCCGGTCCATGATGGCAATGTGCACATCTCCTGCAAGGGAGAAGAAGAAGAGTCCAGGCAGGGCAGAGCAGGGGCAGGCCAGCCAGCTCCAGAGAGATCACCAGTCTGTGGAGGATGCTGCAGCATCAGTGGAAGGGAGCCAACTGATGGGTCAGAACTGCTTCTGGAAGACCACTTTCAAGAGACCCAGACACACTCTTGATAGGGTACAGTGGGTGACACTCAAGGGGCATGCTTAGGTCACAACAAATGGCTGCCAAACTGCCTCCTAAGTCTGGCTGACTGGAGGCTTCTGTTTCACTGAGGAGAACAGGAAGGGTTGGGTACAGAGCTCCCTGGGTCAGGAAGGCTCTGGGCTCTGGCTCACTATCTTCCCCTACCCCAGCAGTCCACAGCCTTGATATGTCAGACAAATCCTGAAAGAGCATCAGTGTGAAGAGATGCCAAGGTATGGGCCAGCCCAGGACACAAGGCACTACCTGGGTGCGGGGGCCTCCTTGCACCATTGCCAAAGGAGGGAGGGAAGGCTGGCAGCCCCTGGTAGAGAGTAGAACGCTCACGGTGTTCCCTCAAATGGATCGCCCAGTCGGGGCAAGGCCTGTGTGTAGAGTCATGTTATTTGACTTCTGGGTACTCAGCTTTCTTCTTCATGGATTAGCAGAATGTAGAAGTATGTAGTAGTCACTTCCAGGGAGTGGAGAATCATAAGCCAGATCTAGAAAACTTAAATGAGCCAGACTTTGGGTTCAGCCACCCACCGTGGATTCTCTGAGCCATGATACAATTGTTCATATTTGCATACTGGGAGGTCTAGGATTTACTATGTCCCAGGAGACATCCTGGAATTCACTCTCCTCCCTCCAGGATTTCTGATCTTTTCTTGGGAGGGTCGGTCTCATTATGGCATTCCTAACCAAGTTGTCTTGTCTTTCCCCAGTTTTGAACACAAGGGGGCACTACACGCAAATGTTCGCAAAGGTGCCCTGAACTGGAAGTAGCTGGTTCCTCTCACAATTCATAGCTAGGTCTAGGATAGGGAAATGCAGGTTCTCCAGGCCCTTATGAGCCTGAAAGCAAAAGCTAGGAATTAGCCAAATCCAACGTAAAAGCCAGATAAGAGTTGGTCCTCACTCTCTGAGGGTCCTGGTGTGGGCCCTTTCAGAGAAGGGCAGTGCTGTGAAAGGATCCTGCCCTTGCCTTCCTCCATTGCTGTGAGGGTCAAAGATTGAGCACTGTCTAGATGGGGGCTGAGTGGGGAGACATGGATCAGACAATGCCCAGGCCAGACCCGTGGGGAAGGGAGTGGAGGTTGAGGAAGCACCTCTGGGAAGCCAGCCTGGGGAGGAGCCTCTTAAAGCCAACACAGCCAACACCTGAGGCTGAGAGCTCATGAAATGAGCCAGACTGCTACTAAGAGGACCAGGTGGAAGCTTCAAGAAGTCTTTCTAACTGCAAGGAAGAGATGAGAACATTACCAAAAGGCTTTTAGGTACCTTTTACTCAAAACTGTGACTAGTGGTATTTGCAGAGCAAGTGGTGGGTGAGTGTGCAGTGAGGCGAGGGAGGGGCTGTGCTGGGACAGGTGCTTCCGGCAGTGGGCAGACAGGCCAGAGCCCCTTTCTTCCCTGATGATGATGCTCTTTGAACTCCTCAATGGCACAAAAGCCCAAGGAAGGGCTTGCTCCTGCTGCCTGCACCAGGCACACTGAGCCCCCCACTGAGCTTACCCTTCCTGCTATGGCCACCATTATCCCAGGGACTGTCCTCAGGAAGACTCACCCATGGGGGGTGTTGCCAGTGTCTGTCGCCCCACAATCTGGGCTGGTCCCAGCCCGTCCAGGAAATCACTGAACTGGCTCTCAGCTCCGAGCCGGGTGGTGGGGAAGATGAACCTGCAGGAGGAAGCAGAAGGACATGTGAGGGTGTCTGGGCAACCCTGGGGTGGGGCATGGGGTACAGGGGCTCTGGTCCTGGGGCACTGGGCACTCTCTCTGTGCCTCACTTGCTCCTCTGTGCAGTGTGAGGATCCTACTCTGGGGACAAATAACTTTTTTTCTATCCATTGAAGAAAAACATTTTGGTGTTTCCCTAAAGACACTAATATAAATCACACAATGATAGTATTTAATCCTCAAGCCTCAGGAATTCTGAGATGACCCTTAAAACAACAGAAGATGTCCATGCCAGAACCAGAGACAGACCAGACACTTAAATGCCTGGAGCCAGTTCCAAGAACTGAGGTTTGACTGGATCATAAATTTAAAATCTAACTCAATAATGTAAGGTGGTGCCCAAAACAGCAACAGAAACCAAAATAACACAATTACAGGGTTGAGATGAATTGGAAGAGATGGTGGGTGGTCCATGGCTGTGGGGAGTCTGAAAATAGTAACAAGAAAAACTGACAGTGATTGAAAACTGGCCAGGTGCCTACCATGCACTAAATGTTCCATTTACATTATGTCATTTAATCCTTATAACCTTTCTGTGTGGTTGGGACTATTACCCAGTTTTACAGATGAGAAGACAGAGACTCTGGGAGGAAAAAGATTTGCTTTACCTGCAAATAGAGAGAATGCCCAACTCATAGGGTTATGGCAAGGACTAGGCAGATGGTGCAGGAAAAGTTCGGGACAAACAGGGACCAACAAATGGTAGTTACTATTGTTGCTGCTTCTGCTGTCACCACGAGACAAGTGCTGCTTTCTCAGGTCCTCAAGGCTAGATGCTCTGGGTGTAGCCAGCAGAGAAAGGATAGATGAGGGAGGGCTGGCCCAGGCCTGCTCAGGGGCTACAATGGACCAAAGTACTAGGCTCTCCTGGCTGGAGAAATAAAAGGCTGTCCAGGAAAAAAATCCCATTAGGCACTTTGGCCTCAAGCTCCCATGGGCCAATGACAGGCAGAGAGGGGTCTGCTTGTCAGAGAGAGCCTGTGTCTTTACCCCACTAGGCTCAGTCTCTACTCCCCAGCAAGGGGATCCAAGGCATCTGCTTTTCTTGATCATGACCAGCAAGAGCCTGGAATCACATTCTTATAACAATGGGATCTGAGAAGGATAAATAAAGTAGACTTTCTGGATCACAGAATTTGGGGAGCTTTATAAGGAGTGTGTGGAGATTGTGAATAAAAGTTTATATTATAGCCAAATGACCTTAATGCACATACTGACTACACTTCCACTTAATAACTGTGACTGTACACAGGGTTCCTCTCTCTCCAGTACTTCAGTTTCCTCACTTGTAGGTAGAGATAATGGTGGTACCCATGTTCTTCAGGTGGCTGCAATTGTGAACTTGGTTCTGGGGCTGATCCCCTATAAGAATCATGGGCCTGGATGCCCATGGATACTTGGCACATGGTAAGGTACATGAAATGCAAATGGCTACTTTCATTCACAGAAGGTACAGTCAGGCCTCTGTATCCATGGGTTCTGCATCCATGGATTCAACCAAATGCAGATGGAAAATATTAAGGAAAATAAATGCATCTGTTTTTTTTTTTCTTGTCATTATTCTCTAAGCAATAAAGTCTTACAACTATTTCCATTGTGCTGAGTGCTGTAAGTAATCTAGAGGTGATGTGAAGTACACAGGGTCAAATACCATGCCATTTTATATAAGGGTCTTGAGCTTCCTGGGATTTTGTGTTGAAGGTGAGTCTTCATGTCAATCATCCAGAGAGACTAAGGGTCAACTGGATAGTAATGAGAGGCATGATCATTGAATATTAAGTAATGGAGCCACAGAATCCTGAGATTTGATGAAGCAGAAGCAGAGAACCTTACTCATAAACTATAGTTTCACAGATTTAGGAGCGATATTGAGGAATATCTAACCCAGACACTTTCACATTTTTCCTACTGCAACCCAAATGTAAGAAAAAAAATTTAACATCATGATACTAGAGACCTATGAGCTTCTATACATCAAAAACTGAAACAAAAGTTCACAAGGTCATTTGTCCTCGCTACATAGGACAGACCTGAGTTTTCTTTTTCTAATGCTGGTTTTGACTCACTATAGTAATGTGCCTTCCTACCATGAGTCACCACCAATAGTTTGAAAGTCACAGATTTAATCCAATCACTTTCCCTAAACTCCAAGCAAGGCTATTTGTGAAAACCCCACTCATCTAAGCTGGGACAATGGTTTCAGACTTAAAAGGAATTTAGGATCACATTTTCCTTTTCCTCTCTCCTCTGGAGCAGGCCGAGTGTAGGTGGTAGGAGGAGGGAGGCATGGGGTCCCTCCCTGAAGGAATTAAGTGCTCCTGGGCCTCTGAGATGTTCTGATATAAGCAACAGAAGTCCTGGGGCCCAGATACCAGATGACCAGGGGAGGGGACATGAGTGCAGAGGCATAGAGGAACCCAGACATCTCAGCTGGAAACCACATAAGCAGATCTTGCTGCCCTGGAGGGCCGTGTGAGGACAAGGAGGGCAGAGCTGGCCAGGTGCACGCACGTGCCATCGGAGCTGTTGCTGTTTGTGCTCCCATCCGTGGATTCTCGGCTGCCCTGGCGCGTGACTCGACTCCGCATCTCCACTGCAATGCCTGTCTCCGTGCTCCTTCGGATGTTACTCCGCAGCTTCTTGGTGGCCCCTTCTGGGACCCCCAAACCCAAGATGAAAGAGAGAACAAGGTCAGGTCACAGCCAAGGCTTCTCATAGAGTACTGCCAGCATCACCCTCTGGGCAGGGGCAGGCAGGCAACAATAGGACCCGAGGCAGGAGCATGGCCTCGCTGAGCTGAGAGCTGGTCTGCAGCCTGACCCTTGCCCTCCACAGGGCACTGACATAGACAAAGCAGACTAGAAAGATGGCTGGAGACAGAGTTGGGATGGTGAAACTGGGGGTGGCTGGAACAACCAGGCAGAGCCCCAGCCCTGTAGCCCTGGGCCCTTACCCTCCTTTTACCCGGCTCATTATGGTACCTTCCCAAGCTACTTCAGCCCTTGCCCCCAAACTTAAATGTTCTTCTTCCCTCTACATTCTGGAAAATTTGTCTTCCCTGGAGTTCCCAGACTTACTCTCCCTCTTCCAGGTACTCTTGGGACACCATCCCACCCAGACCATATAACCCACCTCTGACGCCTTCCTAGGCCCTATAAAAATCCATGGGAGGTTTGGCCACTCAAACAAACTTGCCTCATCAAGATGGGTCTGAACAGGGAGAGGGACGAGTGTGGCAAGCTGCAGAGGCCTTCAGAGAACAAGACTGTGACTGCTGCTAGCTTGGCTTGATTGACTCTAGGTTTAAGAGAGAGGACAGTAGTGCTCCAGAGGTCATGCAGTGTGTGCCTACCAGTGTCTCTGCATCCTGTTCGGGGACTCTACCCTGGCCTGGCAGAGAACAAGGGGCACTTTCCCTCCCTAGCAGCATGCCATGCAGCCTGAGTTTCCATAGCAACCTCCTTAGCATTGCAGTGTGGTCCCTTGAGACAACCTTCGGGGCTGAGGAGGGTAGGTTGGGGGGTTTCGGGGACTTCCTCTGCTGAAGGTTGCCTGCCACGGAAGCTTGTTGGGGAGGAAGTGGTACTCAGTTAGGAACTGTACAAAAGGAACCATTTGCTGTCACTGGTTGGAGGCTCAAGAAAATTAAGAGTGGAGTTGCCTATAGGGATAGGGAGAGGGGTGGTGGAGAGGCCTGGCCTGGGAAGGTGGCACAGCCCCTAGATGCAGTGGGGGCAGGGTATCTGGTTGCCCTGGCAATCTTTTCTCCTGCCACACACAACGGTGTGTTGGGGGGTCTTTATTCCTCCTCCTGCTTTGCCCTGCTTATCTTTCAGAAAGTCTCCACTGGGAGAGGGAAAGCTAAGAAGGCTAGATACCATGAATGGGATGGCGGGGTGGGGGTGGGGCGGTGATGGAACAGGGTTGGGGGTGGTGGGTAATAAGAAATGCCTTCTCTAAAATCAGCTCAGTTTCTGGGATACTGGACTAGTTACCATATTCAAGAATCAATGAGACCATCAATATGTCTGTCTGTCTCTGTGTCTGACTCTGTCTCTCCCTCTCTCTCTCCCTCTCTCTCTCTCTCTCTCTCTCACATACACAGTTACTTTTTAGCTTATACGTATCCCTTTCATGCAGGCATAAGCAGAAACATCTTAGTGCTGATAGTCACATATATGAATATAATAATCACATGCAAAGTCATAAGTAAGTTTATGCAAAGTCACAGTTACAAATGGTCCTACCAGGCCTTCATCATATGTATACAGGATGTACACTGTCATAAGTCAGGTCATATACATGTGTTCTTTACAGCAAAATACTTGGAATTGAATTCATCTACTCAATCACATGCAGTGAAGCAAGCCTACACATGGTGTGTGACCTGCCACACACTTGGACAGCGGAATAAAAATGGTGGCTGTAGGAGGACTCTCCCTGTCCCCAGCTCCTAACAGCCATATTCCCTCTGAGTTAAAAGGCAGATGGGCTGTGGGGGCTGTGAGTCACCCTCCCTTCCTTTCACATCCCTACCACCTCAGTGCACATTCTTAAAGCTTGAGGAAGCTCTGACCCATTTGGAAGGAATTTGCCTTCTTAGATAAGACCTATCCAACCCAACATGAGTCTTTGAATGGGAGTCACAGAATCCTGAAGAGGTAAAAACACTGCACTTGCCCCCTCCACCATTTTACAGATGGAGGAGCTGAGGTTCAGGTACCAAAAGAACTAGGACTACTCCCAGTCTGCTGATGTGCTACGTCTCTTTCCCCTCCCAATGCCTGTCTAGTTGAGATATGACTCAGCAGGGATTAAATTCCGTGTGTTCAAGGGGAGGAGAAAGGTCTAAGAAACTCAGAGAAAAATTCCTTACTAGCTTTATATCTGTCCAGTCTCAGCCCCTTTGGATCCAGGGAATAACATTATGTAGCTTCTCTCTAGAGAACCAAGCCAAATTGCCTGCAATGATTTTGTGGTTCCCAGAGATAGAAAGAGTCCAGGAATCATCCATCTGTCCCATCACATACAAGGGAGGGACAATTGCAGCTGCAGCAACAACCCCATAGAATCTTCTGGAATGGTCTTGATCCCTCTGGCCCAGAGCCTAGAGGACCTTAGAAGGAAGTGGTGCTGTCCTTGGTCCTGAAACCACAAGCTCCATCTGGACAGGAGCTGGGTCAACCCAGGATAGGGTCCTCTCGGGACCCAGCCTGATACCAGGCCAGAATTCACCTGTGTTCTGAGACACTGGATCTCTGACCCATCCTCCTCAATGCTCCCACAACTTAGAGAATGAAATAGCTAGGAGAGAGAGCCTTTTAGCTCCATTTTACGAAAGAGGAAACAGAGACCCAGCAGGAAATGCCTTTCCAGAGTTCCATGGGGAATTCCAGAGCCAGGAGTGGCCCTCTAAAGCACCAGAGTGAGCTTTTGGGAGTCTACTCTAGGATAAAATGAACAATAAACTGGAAGGGGCAGGCAGGCAGGGGAAGTAAAGAAGAGGCTGGTAACAATGGTCAGGCTAGATATGGGGCCTGAAAGAGAAGAGAGGCTTTGAAACAAAAAGGGTTGAGAGCAAGGCTCTAATCAGTGCAGGCTGGAGATAATCTAGGAGAAAAGGGGCTTCTGGGAAGGGTAGACCCACAGCCCAGAAGGCTGGGTCCAGGAGAGGAATTCCTCCAGACTTCACACAGCCCAGCCCTGCAGGGAACTGAGCTGTCCCATATGGGGCCAGCAGGAGGGCAGCAAGGGGCATGCTTCTGGGATCTGTTCCCAGAATGGTGATTGTACGGCCAACACCCATAGTGAGTCAGCCCCATACATCCCTCTGGTGCCAGACTCCCACCCAGGAGGGGGCTGAAGCTGGGACATGGACATCCTCAAGGCTTGGGAGAAAAAACAAAACAAAAACACAGAAAAGAAATATGGATAGGAAAGGAGTGTGCTACAAGGAAGAGGCAGAGGTATAAAGGCCAGAGAATTCACTTCTCTTTTGGCTGTACTATGTTACCATGTGTAAAACAGCATCAAAACTTTACCGAGTATCTCCCATGTGCCAGGCAAGAGGATGGGTGCTTTCACACATGTGGCCTCATTTAATCCCCTGGGCAACTCTGCAAGGCATGTATTATTGTCCTCATTTTCCAAATAAGGAGCAGGCTCAGGTGATCCCTGCCTAGATCACCCTGCTAGTAAATAACAGAGTGTGGCTTTGAAGGCCAGCCTGAGGTCATTCTCCAGGAAAGTGCCTTCTCCCCAGGGTTTAGATACCTGATGGATAAATGAGTACATTGAACTGGATGACCTCAAGAGGCCCTTCCTACTCTGACATTCAGCAATTAGATGATTCACAGGGACCTGCAGATGGAAGTGCATCTGGGTGATTCCCCTAGCCCCAGGCTCTAGGCCTTTGGCCATGCCCTGACATAATCATGGAGACCAGGGATCCAAAAGGCCTATCATCATTCACCTCTTCCTAAGGCAAAAGGTCTTCCTGGCATCTGCTCCCATCTCTCCCTGTGGTCTGTGAAGACTGGGTAGATCACCATAGTGTTTACAGTGACTCAGGCCCCTGCCTTGGCCGTGGAAGACTATCCCTCCTAATTTAGGGTACAAGAACCATTCAGGTCTGAAGCTAGATTCCTGTGTATGGTCTCTAAGGGCCAGACCTCTGGGGTCCAAGAGCTCTACAACCTCCTAATCTTAATCCTATCCCTAGTCTCTCAGTCCAACCCAAGCTCTCCTTGTCCTAGCCCAAGTCCTGGATCCTCAATCCTCAGTTCCCTGAATTCCTGGTCCTAGGCCTATACCATCTGCCAAGGCACTAATAACCTCAAGCCCCTTCCCCATCTAGCCTCTCCTAGCCAGGATGCATATCACAGCTTAATTGCTGGAAAAGACCATCTCATGTGCTCCTGTTGAGGGCTTTGTAAAAATCTATTTTAAGTCCTGGAAAAGTCCCCCACCCAGCCCCAACTGGGAGTCTTGATGAGCATTCTCCCCGGATCCTCTAGTGCCCCCACCTCCTCACCACCCCCATCCAGCTGCCTATTTGAAGGTTTCATGGGGAAGTTGTTACTCTGAACAAAATAAGCAGGAAGAGATTTTAAACAAAACCAGATGGTGTCTGGGCCAGTGCCACAAAATGAGGGGGTCTTGGTGTGGAAAGCTGGCTCCTCTGTGATGTGGGGTCCACGGGTGGCTGTATGTGACAAGGTTGGTCCCCCAGCAGTCTGAGTATAGCTGGGTTTCTGCAACTTGATGTCTGAGAAAGTATATGGTGTTTATGAGGATGCAGCTGTTAAGGTTGGTGAGCATGGCTTTGTCATGGGTGACATGCTTGAGATCTAGGTCTGCATGTCTATACTCAGAGGATTGTTTGTTTGGGTTTTAGTTGTGACCATGTACAGTATGAATGAGAATTACTGTATTGTGCTTTTCTGGCAATATGAGTGGCTTACCTGGACAACTGAGCATCTATTTACATGACTGTATCTTTGTATGTCTGTCATGTGACTCTATTATGAATATGTGTGGCTAAGTAACTGCATTTGTGTAGCTGTTTGTATAAAGGAGACTCAGAAATGACAGGTGAGAATGAATCTTGTGGATGGGTGTGTGTAAAACTGTGGTGTCACTTAGCATGGTGCCAGGAACACAGGGCTGTTTAATAAATAACTACTGTTTATCAAAGACTTATTTATAAGTCTGTGTGTGGAGTCAGAGAGTAAAATACAGAGCCTGAACTAGGAAACCCAACTGCTAGGCTTGATGCCAGGTTACACCACTCCTAGCTGTGCAGTCTGGGGCATGTGACTTCCCTTCTCTGTGCTCCAGTGCCTGCCTAGAGCTACCCAGCCACATACTAGACCCACAGCAGTGCAGTGCCTTGTAAATGGGAAGCCCTATAGAAGTGGGTGTGGGCATGGGAGGGCACATCCGGTTTGGTCACTGGGTACTCATTGAAAAGGGTTCCCCACCCCTGCCCCATGGTGCCCCATGCTCCCTCACCAGGTTGAGGGAGCTGGAGTGTGCTCTTGCTCCACTGGGTCAGGCCCACGATGGCCACCATCTTGGCGCCCAGGCTGCTACGTCGCTTCTTGGCAGTGGTGGTCCCGGTCCCACCCCCAGTTTGCTGGGATCCGCAGATTTCACCGCTGATGCTGGAGCTCCGAACCACGTTCCTGGAGGCCCCAGCCGAGGCTGGACTGGGCTCCCCGTTAAACATGGTCCCTGGGGCTGCAGGGCCTCAGGCAACTCTGAAGATGGGTGGGAGACAAAAGGATTTCACATCAGACTCCAGAGACCTGACCTCAGCCCCACCACTTCCTAGCTGTATGATCTTGGGCAAGTCACTTGGCCTCTTCAAGGCTAAGGATTAAATACACAAATAAATCTCAAAAGTGTGCACAGGGCCTGGCTCAATAAATGAGACTATCCTTGTAAGTACGTGGCTATGAAGAGCTGGCAGGTGATCTGGTTTGGTGATGAAGACCAAGGCGATGGCGTCGGATGTTCTGGGCTTCAATTCCAAAGGCCCCCACATACCTGCTGAGAAATGTTGTGACCAAACATCTTGGCGTGTCAGTGAACAGCTCACCAAAATGAGAAATAAATGCCCTTACCTCCTAGGATTACTATAAGGACTAAATGAAATAGTGCAGGTAAAGTGCTGAGAACAGTGTCCACGCATAGAAAGGCTATTGAGCATGTGCTACAGATGACTACTTTCATAGCAAATAACAAAACAGCCTCCAGCCTGTGAAGACTGTGGAAGGGGTCCTCCTTGGGGGAAGAGGGATGGTCCAGAAAAGCCTAAAGCAGCAGGCAAAAATCACCCTTCACTGCACTGCCGAGAGGCAGCCACCATCAGCATTTTAATCCAGTTCCCTCCAATCTCCTTTCTGTGCACTCAAAACAATAATTGGACTCATACTGTAAATGCAATTTTTATATCCTGGTATTTCTCATCTAACATTTTATCATAAGCATTTCCCAATGTCATTAACACTTTGTATAAATATTTTAATGCCACCATAATAATCTGTTGTATAGAGATAGCATAATTGGCTTACATATTTCAATAGTTACCTCTTGAATCAGCTCCAACTCTCTCTCTCTCTTCTCTTTCAAATAAACACAAAAACAAACATGTTTCTACACTGGTTTGTATGCTGATATCCTTAGGACTGGCTCCTAGAAATGGGCTACCTGAGTGGGAGAATGTGGGTACTTCTGGGAGCTTCCCAACCATCCAGATCCCTTCCTGCTGCCTGGCAGAGGACTGGTTTCATCAGGTGCCACCCTGTCCCTTGTTTTGGAGGCACATCCTCATGAGTTTAGGGACATCCGTGAATGGCTTTCTCCTTAGCAACTGTCACTTGCTTAAAGGTGGGAAGGTGACTAAGTCAGCTCAGTTCAGCATAAGGGAATGATCTGGATTCCATGCTTACAGGAGAGATTGGAGGGAGGGCCTCTCTTTCTGTCCCCCTCTCTCTCCCTTCCTCCCTCCAAGACCCCATCCAATACAGGGAGCCCAGCCTCAGGGTGCAGCCAGTGCACAGACCCAAAGGAAGTCAGGCTGTACTTGGAGCCTGCCTTTCTCTGTTCTTCCACTTCTAAGAGACAATGTATTTTCTATTGCTTAAGCCAGTTTGAACCAGAGTTCTCAGCTATATCCAAAAGCATCCCTCCTGACACTGAGGGTGTAAATGTTTTTTTTTTCTTTTTATCCTTGGACTGCATTGCCAAATTCTATCCAGAGTATAGAGATTTACTCTCCTCATTAGCTGTGTTCAACAAATATTTAATTTCCTAAAATTCCAAGGCCAATACTGAGTGCCAGGATACTGTATAGTAGTGAGCCAAGGAAACTGGGTGCTGCCCTCCCAAGGCCTTCAGTCCAGGAGGGAAGACAGACAGTAAATAACCAATTATACACTTTAATATTTAATGGTGGTTATGTAAGTGCTAGGGAAGAGGAGGGCAAAGGGTGCTGAGATCCCTGCAGGAAGGGACCATAGGCGTCCACCGCCCTGTTTTGTCCAGAGGATAGGGTCTCCAGGCATCGGCTTCTATAACGCAGCTGCAAACCCCTGTGCTACAGTTGGTCTCCTTGGCTCAGGCAGAAGACAGGAAAGCCACTGCTCCGGCTGCTCAGTAACTTCCTGGCTCTGTCCCAGCCCCAAGCTCTCTTCCTGGGGCAGCTATACAAGCCAGGGCTCAGAGCACTTGGTTGGACCTTCTGCCTCAGGCCTACCCCCTGAGGGAGTCTGACTTTTTAAAAGGACGTAGAAAGGGGAGGGAATATGGGGTTGGGAGAGGCACCACTCTGGCTGCTGAGAAATATAGTTCCCAGATTGCTGAGACTGGTCACCTGGTCTGTCCGCCAACATGGCACCTGCAGCCTGGCAAATTAAGGCTGACAGGGCAGATGAGTCAGAGCCCTCCTTTACCTTCTTTGTAGCTTTCTAGATAGCTCTCACTCACCCTGTGATGTGATCAGAGCCCCGGATTGTATTTCTCCACTCCCCCATCAATCATGCAGCTAATGGAAAGTCCCTCTGGACTTCGGCCTATGATGATGATCTTTTCTCTTGAGTTTCCAATTCTAGTGCCAGTTTGTGTGGGTTTTTGGGTATCTGCATGGTGTTTTGGTGGAAGGTGGAACAGGGCTTATCTGATACTGTGAATCTGCCATGGTATCAGTGTAATTTGCTCTTTATAGCACTTTGAGAGGTATGTAGGTATCTTCACAAGGTAGATGAGAAAACTGAGTCTCAGAGAAGTGTCCTACTCAAACAGGAAGTGGCTAGACTTGAACACAAACACAGTCTCCCGTTTGCTGATGTACATGCTCAGCAGCCCCTGCCCCTTCAACCCAGAGCTCATCCCAAGATGTGTGTCCATCCCTCAAGCTCTGGCTTTGCCCTGGGCCCCTGGGCTCTTTGAAAAAACTGGAAGGAAAGTGCCTATGATGAGAAAATCCACTCACTCTGGCCTAAATTCCCCAGCTGGCTGAACAGCTAAGGTGCAGAACCCCCTGACTCTCAAGACCTTAACTGGCGCACAAGCCCTGGGGTGAGAAGGGGTGAGGGACAGAATTCCTGACCCTGCCAACCTGGAAGCTCATGTTTCCTCATGAATAATGAATGAAACTGACAAGCACATGGTTTGACATCCAGAACTCTGCATTACACAGAGCTATTTTCTCATCTTCAGGCACCCAGGGATCACCTAAGAGACCTGGAGAACTTGAGGGAGCCCAGCCTACAGTCTATAGGCCACCTCCAGGGGTCAGGAGGAGCCAGACCCACAGCACTAGACCCAAGGACCTAGCCCCTGGCCTCTGCTCCAGGAGTCCTTATCGGGGAACCTGGGAGAGGTAGGAATCATGACATGGGATTAGAATGTGAACAGACTCTTCACAGGCACTTCTCTGGGCCTTGGCTTCTTCATCTGTGTTAACTAAAGGAGTCAGAGTAGGTCCTTTGGGAAAGTCCTTTAGACTGGGAGAGCTGAGTCTGTGACTTCGAGCTGGAGTGGGGTGGGAGGGCCCTCAGATCTGGGGCTCTCGCTGCTTATCTGGCAGCCAGTCTAGTTCAGGAAGGCCATGCCAGAGATCTAGACAGAGATGGCTACCCTAGACCTACAAGGATAGCTGGATAGCAGCTCCTGAACCACCAGACCACAGGGATGGGGAAGGAGAAGTGGCAGAGATGGGGGCAGACTGCTGAGGAGCCCCAAGAGGACACACAACACAGCACGTCACATACCGGTGGTTCTAAATAACTGGTAAATGAACCAAGTCCTTTCCATGAAAATCAATTCAGTAATTCCCCTGCTTCTGAGCAAGACTATCTCTTTCCTGGACTAGTTCATGGCAGCTAGAGAAGGGAACCCTCCTATGATCTCACCAAGTCACAGGGAGCTCACTCTGAAGTTCTCCCTGCTGAGTCCTGTCTACTACTACAGCAGCAGAAGACCCTGCCTCTCATTTTTCCTGAGAAAACAGAAACTACTGCCTCCTTCCCGCCACAATTCCAGAGACACCACCCAAGCTTTCCAGGAATAAACAGAGCGTTTTCTTTCCGGCCCTCAACATCTGGCCTCTCCCTGGGATCTTTCTGCCCCAAGGGTTCTGCAAACTTCTCCTCAATCCTGACAACAGCAGACCCCAGGCCCTGCCAGGGGCCCTGGATCCCTAGGTTCCTCTGACCCTGTGTTTAACCAGCTAATGAACCTTTTCTGATAGTCAATGAAGAACCCAAAAGCCTAACATGAACCCAGTCACTCATACTTCCAACAGGAAGGACCAACGAATCTATCACAGGTTGTTGGACGATTGGGCAAGAAGAGGGTGTGAATAATTGAAGCTCCTACCTCCCTTTCCCATCTTCTACCCACAGCAGACATCATTAATTCATCTCTTTCCCCAGAGGACAGATTCAACCTCAGGATCACTCTAAACACAGTGCTCCGAAACCAGCTGATGAGAATCAGCTCAGGAGCTGAAACTGACTTGCCATCTCTATTCCAGCCTGGACTTTTCATCCCGCTGAGCAGGAAATCAGGGCCCAGAATAGGAAAGAGACATATCCACGGCCACAAAGAATGCTGGGGACAAAACCGGAGTTCCAACCTGAGACCCCTAACTCCCAGACCCCACATCACCTGATAAGACTTGTTAGCTCCTCCCTCCCCACCCCTTACCTGAAATAAAACCCAAACTCACCAAATTGATGAATCTGACTGTAGAGTTCTGCATCACAGGGGCTGTGCCCCTTCCAGCAGCACACACCCTAGGGCATTTGCACAAGGCTTCACTGAACTTCTGCTGAGACAGCAGTCTCCAGAAAGGAGGTGAAGGCAATCAGGACAGACTCTCAGGAGGAGGTGATGTGATAAAAAGATCTGGAAGGGAAGAGTTGAGCTCAGAGGAAGAGCTAATGAAGACGTATGTCCTCAAGGGCTTCCTGTAGCTTGTGGAGTAAAAAGACAAAGTAGCTGTGGGACCTGGAGCAAATCACTTTAGCTTGTTCAATCAACCAACGAAATTGAACTCCTGGGTTCCTTAATCTGGCTTTAGGCACTTTAATGTCAAACTGCTGAAGTCCTGTAACCACAATTTTTAGGGCTGGGGATGTAGCTCAGTAATAGAGCCCATGCCTAATATGCATGAGGCCCCTGGTTTGATCCCCAGCACAGAGATGGGTGGGGAGGAGAGACAGAGAGAGAGAGAGACAGAGAGACAGACAGAGACAGACAGACAGAGGCAAAGACAGAGACAAAGACAGAGATTTGCTAAGGAGTTCTGGGCCCTGTTCTTTCTTCCTCCAACCTCTGACTACTGGGGTCTGGGTCCCTCCCTAGATAATGTGACATGCCAGAAGTCAGAATGGGAGGAACTCGTGACTCTAGTCCTAGCCATGTGACCCCGAGAAAGTCATTCAGCTTCTCTGACTTCCATTTCCTCTCTAAGATGAGTCTGATCACTACTTGCATTCTGCCCAATCCTCCTGGCTGGACTGGAGATCAGATGAACCAATGAGGAGCAGGAGAGCAGAGTGAGAAAAACATGTGCTCTGGAGGCAGACAGACTTAGGTGCAAATCTAGATCTGCCTTTCACAAGCCAGTGATGGAGCTTCTATATCAAACCCTGTGAGCTTACATTTATCACTAAGTGGAGATGACAACATGTGCTTTAGGAGACATTTTAGATAAAATATCATAGAATGAAGATTGCTACGTGCTTAATGAGCAATTGGTCAATTATCCAGTTATTACTCATAATGGTGCTTTGTACATGGTAAGCAATTGTCCAGGTGTTAGTTTCAATTCACCAGGTGCATCCACCTCAGGGGTGTCCCAGAAGTTACAGGATTACCTCCCACTGCAGCCCTGGGTACCCCAAGATGAGTGTGGATCAAGGTTCCTATACCTCTTTGTTGATGTGAAAGGGGCCCAGGAAGCTATACCAGCTTCAGCTCTTAAGCCTTTGCAGCATGCTGGGCCTGGCATTTGAAGTCCCCACCTCAACTCTGATCCAGCACTGGGACTGCCCACCACACCACCCTGTGCCAATCTGGGCCCACACGAGAGGCCAGTTCCTGCCTCCACAGAAGGGGAAGGGGGACGCTGGGCTCTAGCCTTTCCTTTCCCCACTTAGGGAGATGTGGGTGGTAATAGGGGCTGGGTATGTAGTGGGGGAAGCAGGCAGGACAAGAAAACATACCCCACCAGAGTGGGGAGCACATATTAGCTTCTCTCCTTGCTGTGCAGACCTCTGTCTCCAGAGATGATCCTAAACACACACACACACACACACACACACACACACAGAGAGCACCGAATTTCAAATAATGTGATTACACATAATATGGATCCACACAGATGATATACACAATCATCACGTGTTTACAGATATGCACACATGCCCCCAAGATACTCATCCATACAAAGGCACACAGAAGCACACATGGACAGTCAAGACAGCCACAGGCACTCAGATTCATACTTGTGTACACACCTGCACATACTCACACCCGCCTCCATTCCCTCCTCTTGGCCCCTGCCTAGCCTGAGGGACAAGGAGAGCCCCACCACTGTAGTGGCCAGGGAAGTGGGAAGCGTCTTACTGCAAGCTGTGAGCTCTCCAGGCTGAGGCACAAACACCAGCTCGGAGCAGGTGCTTGTGTGAGCTTGAATACAAACACACTCATGCAATCCAGCTCCCATTCCCATCCTCCTGGCCCCCATGCCTGCCAGACCAGACAAAGGAGTGCATTGGTGGGGTTTGTGGTGAGGAGATGAGAAAGCTGGCAGGGAGCAAGTGCTGTCACCATGGCTACCGGCTGACCCACTTCTCCTCCACCTAGGCAGGCCCACCCAGCCCAGGCAAGGTGGGGACAGGCAGCTTTGGGCAGGGTGGACCCTCTGCCACCATGCACAGGAAAGGGAGGATCTCTGAGGGTGTGGTGAGGGAGACTGAGCACCATCTAGGCTGGGTCCCATGTAGGAAGGCATTATAGACTTAGACATCCCTTGAGGGGAGGATACTGAAGACATTGCCCATGCAAGACCTAACTTCTCCCAGTATCCAGGCCTCTGGCCTCAGGGAGCCACACAGGACTAGATCCATCCTCAGTCACAGCCCTCATGCAGTGCTGATGTGGGGTGGTCAGCTCTGTGTCTCCAGGCCTGAGGACTCAGCATACTCAAGAGTGAAGCAGACCCGGGGCTGGATGAGCCCTGTCTCTGGTTTGAAGGAAGGTTCTGGAAGGTGAGACCTATCCCCTACCTCCAACGGGACTGCTAGGGGCAGGCTGTGCTTTCTTCTCTGGACAGAGCTGTCCTGTGCCTTCACGTAGCCAGGGGTCTCCCAAGAACATGGCTATGTGTCACCCTTTGAACCAAGGACTTAGAGGAACAACACAGCTGTCAGAGTCCTCAGTCTTGGGAGGAGACAACCTATAAAGCAAGATGAATTGCTTGTGCTTGACACTGTCAGAGCTCCCTATTTCCTTCATGACAAAGGAGAAGCCTCTTACCAAGGCTCTGGGCCCATATAAACCAGTTTCTGACTTGTTCTCCCAGGTCCTGCCTCTTGTTCCTGCTCTGTATTATGGTCACACTGCTTTCTTTTCATTCCTAGAAAGTACCACTTTGTCTTGTCTGCCTGGAATGCTCTTATCCAGCCTGTCCCTACCCCCATGCTCTATGGACACCACTTATCTCTCTGCCCTGCCTGGCTAACCCCTACTTTTCACTCAGTCCTAGTCTGAAGGTCATTTCTTCCCAGGCAAGGTTAGTCCCCTATCATGCTCCTCTAGAGCTATATACTGTCCTTGTGTGATGCCTGCTCCCAACAAAATGCTGAGATCTTACCCCCTCACACCCAAAATGTGGCCTTGTTTGAAAATAGGATCATTAAAGATGTAATAGATTGAGATCACACTGGATTAGGGTTCATTCCTAATTCAACCAGTGTCCTTCAGGAAGATAGCCATGAAACGGGAGAATGTCAAGTGACAACAGGGGCAGAGATTGGAGCCATTGCAGCAACAAGCCAAGAGATGCCAAGGATGACCAGTTGCCACCAGAAGCTAGGGGAGCAGCCCGGAGCAGATTCTCCCTCACAGCCTCCAGAAAGAAACAACCTTTCAGATACCTTGATCTCAGACTTCCAGACTCCAGAACTGTGAGGGAACAAATTTCTGTCATTTTAAGCCATCCAGTTCATGGTACTTTGTTACAGCAGCTCTGGGAAATAGACACTGTTGTTCTAACTTGCTCAGTGCCTGTCTCCCATACCCCATCCCATGGTTGTGAGCTGCTCAAAATTAGGAATCGTGTTGTCTTCACCTCAAATCCCTGGTACCTGGCATTGGAGTAGGGCTACTGCAGGGCTCTGTAAATATCTGTTGAATGAATGAATGGCAATCAAAAACATTAAATTAAGTGTTTGTAGCTGGAGAGAATTATGAGTCATTTTTATTTTCTTCATGGCATATTGTGTTTTCTAAAGTTACTACTTTAGAAAGTATATTAATGTTATAATGAAAAAAGCAGCAATATTTTTCTTTTCAAAACATACACTAAAATAACAGACTTTACCACCAGTGTGTGTTCATGAACAGGGAAAAGTTCTCTGCTACATGCTTGAAAACTGCTTTGTATTGATTAATTGACTTCTCCTTATGTTACTAGAGTGCCTTCCAGAGCCAGACTTACACAGCTTGAGCTCTGGGGCCCCTCAGGGTATGGATTCCAGGTGGGAAGGGTCCAGGCAGGACACACATGCTTCTCAGCCATCTCCACCATTCAGCGCCTTTCCTAGCTCAGTGGTTCTGCCCAGATGTGGCACCTGAGAAGACCACCCACTCTGGCCAAAATCCATACCCAAATAGAAGCAAAAACCTGTCCTCGATGAGCACATTGCCCAGTGCTTCTTGAACTGGAATGTGTACACAAATCACTGGGGATCTTGTTGAAATGCAGCTCTTTATTCCAAGGGTCATAGGTGGATTCTGAGGTCCTGTACTTCTCACAAGCTATTAGTAATATGCTGCTAGTCCATGGACCACCCAAGGCACTGAGAAGCAAAGAAAAAATACTTTGGTCATTCTGTGGAGGGAGTGAACACTTCAGCATAGGAGAGACCAAAGAAGGTGTCAGAAGGTGTGCTACAGAGCACCTTGGAAGACAGGTGGGATTTGAAGAGGCAGAAGTGGCTCTACAGGAACTACTGGGGAGGAGCAGACAGCAAATGGTGTGTTCAGAGGCTAGGGAACAGAGCTGAGCAGTGAGAACAGCAGGAAAAGAAACTGTGCAAGAGGAGACTGGAAAGGGAGGCTGGGAGGAGCCAATGAAGGGCTCTGAATGTAGGGCTAAGAAGTGTGGCTTTAATCCTGCAGGAGTGAAATCTGACAAGATTTAGATGTAATGTTTTACAGAGATCAATCTGACACCAAGTGCAGAATCAGAAGAAAGCTGACAGCAGGAAGAAAATCTGAGAGGCTGCTAGATCCATGCAGGTAGGAGGGTCTGCACTGCTTCAGATCTGACTGTGTGCAGAGGAAAGGGTGGTCAGGGATCCAGGTGGAATTAGAGGATTGCTGAAGGAACAAAGTTGGAGAGAGGGGAAAAATAGAATCCAAGGTGATTTATAGGAAGGATGGAGCTATGAAGTTCCAATGACAGAGCCTGGGGTCCCAGGGGACAACCTTTGCTTAAGGGGAAGGTGATCCCCATCTTAGTCACAAGTCTGAGATAGCACTGCAGCTTCTGCATGGAGGTGTAGGGCAGGTAAGCAGATCCACTGAGCTCAGGAGAGGTAGGTGAGTGGGTAGGTATTGAGTGTGTTCCTGGAGGGAAAAGTGGGGTGTAGAAAGGAAGAGGAATACCCAGAGGGGAGGGCAGATGAGGAAAGGGCAGGACATAGTGGATCCATGAACAGAGGGAGAATGGGCAGTTCAACACAGGAGGAGAGCTCAGGGAAGAGGCCAAGAGTATGCAGATGGCCAAGCTGGCAGCCTACAACACCCTTCTGTGGAGACCAAGGAGGGGCCTACTCTGGATGGAAGAAGCTGAGCTAGCACTCTGCTTTTGGGGGTGAGTGAAGCCCAGGACTGAGAGGGAGCACAGTTGAATGGAAAGCAGCATTTAGGCTGGTGAAGGGGGCTGGATTGCCAGGGGAAGGTCTGGGTTGTAGCAGGATCCCGAGGGCCCTGAGTCTCCTAAGCTCTTTTTTCAGCTCAGTCTTAGCATTGGAAGGACAATTTCCCACCCCCAGGCAAAGTACACCACCTGGCTGCAGAAGCCCCAGGGCAGAGCAGAGCTTAGGGAAGAGAGAATTCTTTGAGGCAAACCCTTATTCCTGGCAAGCACATAATTTATCATCCAACTGGAACCCTTTTGAGAGTGAGCAGGGACACCACTAACAATCACACCAGGACCACAGGCAGAGGTGTAAATTAGGACTGCCTCGGGCAAACCTGGCTAAAAGGTCACTCTGTCCCTGGGTCTTTAGAAAATACTCATTTAGTTCCTGCTGCCCCTTCCTAGATGGGGTGGGTGAACTGACAGACTGGCACTAGGCACAGGCAAGTTCATCCCTAGAGCAGAGCCCGGCCAAGGGGGTGGTGGGTGGGGCATTCGCTCCCTCTCCCTGCCGGCCCTGCCTGAGCAGACGACCCTGCTAGGGCACAGGCGGTAGCACCAAGGACAGCGGTTCCCTCCTGCCCGCCCCTCCCCGGGCCCAGCGGCCCATCCTCGAGGACAATCAATGTTTCATAGGAGGAAGGGGCTCCGGTTACCAGCCCCGCGCCAAGCCGAAAGGCTCCGCTCCGATTGCTGCACGCTCTGGGGGACTCTTGGGAACCCAGCACAACCGCACTCCAGCCCAGGCACAGATAATGTCCCTGGGGCCTCACTTTCCTACACCCCTCCACCCCCAGACCCCTTCAAAGCAGGCCATACACTCACTCTGCCATCCAGACATACCAAAGAACCAGACACACGGTGTATAAAGATGGCCATGTACACAAAACAGCAGGCACACACCACACCCAGCTCGAAAAGCCACCTAGACAGAGCATATATATACACACAGAAACACACAAGATAGTCGTTTACACATATATTACACGGAGATAGTAACCACAGACCCACACAGACATGAGGCCCCTACCACACACACACACAAACTCACATGCTGGGCCAGGGATTTAGCTCAGTGGTTCTGCCAACTGCCTCACAAGTGCAAGGTCCTGAGTTCAACCCCGGTACCAAAAACAAAACAAAAACAAGCTCACATGCTACACAAAAACTCCCTCCCAAGGAAGCTCAGACAAATCCCATGAGGATCCATTTGCCATAAGCATGTTACATAGACAAACGTGTTAGTGCGCGAACACACACAAACAATGCCTGCACAGAGACTCTTATCCACTATGGACATATAAAAACACACACCCAGGGCCAGGGATTTAGGGATTTAGCTCAGTGGTTCTGGTGCCTGCCTCTCAAATGCAAGGTCCCAAATTCAATCCCTGGTACCAAAAAAAAGAAAACAAAACAAAAACACACACCCTACTCTGGTCAGGCCCTCATCCCTCACTGTGAATGTGGGTCTGGGCAGAGGCAGACAGGCCTCCCTCCTTCTCATCTACTTGCTCTGCTCTGGCCCTGGTCTTGGGCCCTGTGGAGAAATCCATGTGCCCCCTGAGGCCTCCTGGGGTGTGCTGTCTAATCCCAGGAACAGGCAGTCTGTAGCACAAAGAGGTCAGTAAAGGGGGAGCATAGGAACAGGGACATTTGAGCGTCCAAAGCCTCTTGGCTTTATGGTCTCCAGGCCCCAGCTCTGGGGCATGCAGTGCCAGGGTCAGCTTCACCCTCACTGGTGGCTCCCAGGCCTCACCGATTCTCTAGGAACCCCTGGGCCTGCGTTGTACATGAGGACCAGAAAAGGTGTGGGGGTGCATCTCCTGCTCCCCCAAGGAGGGCTCCAGTCCTGGGCTCAGAGATGAGAGGGCTACCCCTATCCAGACTCTTCACTTCCCAGAGCCCACTCTTGAGCAGGTTGTGGAGATGGTGCCACAGATTCTCCTGTCTGCAGGACTGTATGCTAAATAACAAAGACAAAACAAAAACCCAAGCCAGGGCAGAAAGTGAGCAGAAGGGAGCAGGCCAGCAGGGCAGGGTGAGACCCCCAAATATGTCACATAGGTGGAAGGTACAATTTCAAGATTAGATTTCTGACTTCCCCGTGCCATTCCTACTTTTGCATTAGCCACATAACACTGTCATCTGTTCATCACCTCAACAATTTCTGCCAAATCCACATACTCCTGCACTGTAATGCACATTTTTTCTTTAAGGTGACACTTTTCACTTAAGGTACCTAGTTTAACAGAAATTGTGTTACTACTACAAACAGAAAGCCAATATTATTTTTAATAAATAGAATGTGACAGTAAAATAAACATAGAAAAAAAACAAAGCTACATTATTAAATTTTAGCTACATGGAGTTGTCAACCAAAGCTCTCAGCCTAGTTGGAGACCTCTCTGTTCAAAAGGGAAGGTAGCAAGTGCTGAAAAGTTGTGAAAGACACACCAGCCACTACACTGACACTTTCTCCCTGGGCCAACCTTGGATTTGCTAGAGTTGGGAGGGAAACAACCTTCTCACTATGTGAGATGCTGCTTGCTATACAATGGCAGGTCCATGAGCCCCTGGGAGTCATGACAGGTGGCACTCCACATGCTGGGAAACCACCCAGCTTGTCCAGCCTTTGCAGGCGCTGGACACAGCAGCCCACTGGCACCCTGTTGCTGCCACCCATTCTGTAGAGATTGCTCAGTTCCTTCCTATTTACAAATTGTCACCACACCATCCACCTTATATAGCCTCACAGCAGGAATTATCACCCCCATTTCTGAATGACAAAAGCTTACAAAGGCTCAGAGATTTATCCACAGTCACACAGAATAGATCCATGAATAGGAGACTTGACTCCCACTCAGATGCCTATTCTGTTCTATCTGTGTCCACCTGTCCTTCAGTTGGAATTCCTTGCTCTGGGCTGATCCTGTGCTGGGCAGTGGGAGAGAGAGAAGATGGTAACCTGGCCTATGAGACCCTCATAATCCCCAAGGGAAAACAGTAAGTAGCAGAGATAAAGCACTTTTACTCTGCAGTCACATTGCTGTTTCCCTAGTCTGTAAATGCCACCTCTCTGAGCCTCAGTTTCCTTGTCTGTAAAAATGAGGCAACAGTAGTAGCCCTCTTGTAGGATGTGAGGATGAAATGAAGTAACACATATGCAGTGTCTAGTGCAGAGGAAGTGCTCAAACACTGTTCATTTCTAGGGCATTACAAAGAACAGAATCAACAAAGGTGAAAAAGGTCTGACTGCAAGGAGTGGGGTGGACATGATGTGACTCTTCATTGAGGAAAGGATGTGAGTTAGGTATCAGAGGATCCATAAGATTTTGGTAGAGAAAATGGTTCTGACTGCTCATGTCTTTTCCTTCCCTTTCTGTTCACTCCAAAGAGAGGTGACGAAATTCAGGGTTTCATCTCCCCTTCTCTCTCCTCAAGGCTCTGAATTCCATGTGACGGGTTCCAGAGCCCTCCCTGAGCACTGCTGCCCAAGGAAGTGTCCTCTTTCAGTCATAATTGCAGGTCTCCTTTCTCCAGGTGCTGTCCACATGGAAGCCTGAGGCTCAGGTCCCTCTGCCAGCATTCATCTGGCACAATAAGGACCCCAGCAGATGCCATCCGAAGTACTTGCCCAGTTAACAAAGACCCCTCCCCCTTTTAAAAATAGGAACCAACGCCATGTTCCATGTCTGACTTGGTGATCCTTCCCAATAGGCTGCAATTGACTGCCCTTGACTCCCTCAGAGCCAATCAGATCCCCTGCTGCAACTTTGGAATCTGATCTGCCATGCCGAGTTGTTCTACCTCTGAATGTGTCTGAACTAAGGGACACAATATAGGAACTATGTCTGGCTTGGTGCCTGGAAAAGCAGAGAAAGTTCAGTCCGGGGTGACAGAGAGGCAAAGGCAGACAGCAGAGTATGATAGATAGATTCAACTCCTCTTGGCCTTCCAAGTTTCTCCTTCCCAAGGCTCGCACTCTTCTGTCCCCTCAAATCCCAGAAATCCCACATATACTTATAATAAGCCCTTCTTATTACTGAATCTGGTTTGAGTGGGTTTCTGTATGTAAGCAAAGACCTAATTAAGATAGAAAAAAAGCTGGGAGCCAGAGATGCAAAGATGAACAAGCCTGGAAAAAAACTGTAAATCAAGCACACCTATAATCCAAGCATCTTAGCAGGCTGAAGCAGGAGGACTGCAAGTTTGAACCCAGCTTGACAACTTAGTGACTTAGTGAGACCTTCTCTCAAAAGAAAAAGGGCTGGGGATGTAGCTCAGCGTAAAGGCCCTTGGTTAATAAAAACAAAACAAAAGACCCCAAATACCCGTGCCTGCCCCGAAGGAGCCTAGTCCAGCAGGAGACAGTAAGAGATGGAGGCGCCACACAGCTGTGGCAAAGGGAGGGTGGGCTAACATCCAGGAGGGGCAGAGGTCTGCACAGGCTTCCCAGCGAAGGTGGAAGCCCAGCCAGTTTTAAAGAGTGCAGGACATTTTCCATGGAGACAGAGGGGGTAGGGAGGCATCACAAGCGGAAGGAACAGTGCATACAGGTGCACAGAGGCATAGAATAGCCCAGGATGTGTGTCAGAGGAAGTGCCAGGTGTTCAAAGTGTGCTGCAGAAGCCAGGGAAATGGGGTGGACATGGACTCAGGCACAGATCATAAAGAGCTTTGAATATCATGATAAGAAGCTGAGGCCTTTTCCTGCCAGCTATTGGGGAGCTATTGAAGTATTTTAAGTAGCAGGGGGTGACAGGGTCAGTTCTGTGTTTTGAAAAGATTGCTCTGGGGCTTACGGAGAAAGGACTAGAAAAGAGAGCCCCAGAGACAGAGATGTAATTTAGGATCCTGCAAGCAAGTTCTGCTCTTTCATTAATCAACCAACTCCTTGTGGACCTACTATGTGCCAGAGTGAGGTAATGCAGGATTCCTGACCTACAGAGTACACAGGAGATCAAGATAGTGGAAAAGCAATGCAAGTATGTGAGTATCACAAAGTGCAAGGTCCTATGGAGGGGTTGGTGTGTCTGTGCGAAGGATATGTAGGAGCTAACAGGGCCCCAAGAGGGGGCAATGCATGCCAGGATTAGGGACAAGTGTGAAAGTCCTGAGCTGAGGGAGAGAGCTAATGTAGAAGATGATACAAAAGGAGGTAGGGACCAGATCACACAGGGATTTGGAGGCTGCATCACTGAGTCTGGATTTTATTCTAAGAAGTCCTGGAAGTCAAACATTTATCTTTAGAAGATCACTCTGTCTACAGTGTAAAAAATGAAACCAAGGGGGCAAGAATGGTAAGGTAAGGAGCCTAACCAAGTATGGGGCTGTCACCAATGTCCAGGTGAGCAGTGATGGTGGTCTAGAAGGGGCCGTGAGCAGGAAGAAGGTCCACGAACTCAGAGGTATTCAGGGAAACTGACAAGACTTGCTGAGGCTCGGCTGTGGGATGTGGGGGCGAGGAAGGGGAAGAGTCCAGGAGAATTTCTAGCTTCCAGCTTGAGCAAGTGGGTGGATGATGGTGCCAGTGATGAGCTGGAGACCCTGGAAGCAGAGCAGGTGTGGGTGGGGAGAGCTGGGGACTTGGGTTTGGGCCTGAGGCTGATTGTCTATGTCCAGAAAGCAGTGAGATGCTGCAGACCCTGAACCCAGAAGAGATCATTAAAGTTAGGCTAGCAAATGAGATGACCCGAGGGGTGGCAAAGGAGGGGATAATGGAGAGAAAAGAGAAGGCAGAACAGTTCTGAGGAATCTTGGAACTGCAGAACCTGTGGCAGAGTGACCAGGGGCCCTGAGCTTAGAGACTCAGAGCCATGAAACCCAAAGCTTACCTCCTCTCAGCTCCTGGAAGCTTCTGGCTTTGGTTCTCCATCTCATGGTAAGCAGGACACGCTCAGCAGACACTTCTCAGCTGAGGGTGCCCTCCTTTTCCTGTGTACCTTTTTCCCCTTGAGCAAAGCCAAGTTCTCCTTCAGGGCCAGCTCAGAGAGCTCCTTCTCCTGGGTGAAGACTTTCCTGGCCCAGGCCTGTGCTCTGTAGCTGGACAATCTGACTTGGAATCCCAAGCTCTGCCACTTGAAAACTGGGTGACTTTGGCCAAAGACCTCTTTCTTTATATCTATTCCATAGAGACAATAATTGTACCTAACTCATAGGGCTGCTTGAAGATGAGCATGGAGAGTGTTTAGCAGAGAAGGAGCAGACCATAAGCATTAAATAAGCATTACTATGATTAACCTCCCACCCACCCCTTGGGCAGTTAGTCAGGGCCTCCACTATTTACGTACTCCAGTGGGGAATTACTTGCAGGTCTGTCTTTCCCTGCCTCTTCCCACCCCTCAGTGATTTGTGGGCTTTGTATATGAAAGGGCCAGTGCTAAAAGAAAACATAGGATCTCTTGTTCAAAACTATTAAGATTTTCAAGATGGAGACAACAGATAATTAAACCAAATACAGAGTCCTTCCTTCTAAGTCCATGAACTCTTGAAACCCACTCTGCTCCCAACCCCAGCCAACCCTGCACCTGGTCCAGGGTAAGAATTAGCATCCATGCAATAAAGTAAAAAACCAACTGACACTGAAATCAGGCTTTGTGATTTCCACCTAGAATTTCACTTTATCCTTCTTTTTTTTTTTTTTTTTTTTGGTACTGGGGATCGAACTCGGGACCTTGCACTTGCGAGGCAGGCAGTGGAACCACTGAGCTAAATCCCCGGCCCCCACTTTATCCTTCTTACAGAGAGGTTAATATTAACCCATTTACATAGTAGAGGACATTGAAGTTCAGAGGTGGGGTGTGCCTTGCTCATAAACTGCAGAGTTGGGATGTGAACACAGACCAACCTGGTGCCAAATCCCTGTCTCTTGCCTTCTGGCTCCCCAGGGAGACTGAGAAAACTTGGCCCCAAAGGGGCTAAGCTTTGTCAACAAGGCTGAGATGGAGTTTAGCTCAGAGAGAGGGAGCTGGAGGAACTGGGACTGGCCCCCTTCCTCCTGGGACAAGCCACATAAACAACCACTCCCTGGGTACCAAAGCTGCTGCTACACAGGGAGAAGGCAGGAGAAGTCAAAAGGTCACTGTACAAAGGCTCTGCCTGAAATCCACAGACCCTATCCAACTTTCTGGAAATCTGACCCTATTTTCTCTGCTTAAAATCCTTTAGAGGATGACCTTTGAAGAAATTCCCACCTCTTCAGTAATTATCCTGCTAGATCAAGGAGGTCTGACCCAGCTGTCCCTGGGGCTGCTCACACCTTCCCTCCCCATGACATCAGGCCCTAGACACATGATTCCCCTTCTTCATCCTCATCTCTTTGCTTCCTCAACTCCTTGGTATCCTTCATGCCTCAGCTAAAGTGTCACTTTCTCCAAGATCCCTTTCCAGACCCCAGAGGACAGGTGATGGATTCGGAGCCTCTCCAAGTCCCTCCTTTCAATGCCTGTCACATGTGTAATTATCTGCTCTATGGGTTGTGACCCTGCTAGAATGACAACTCTGAGGCAGGGACCTACTGGCTCATAGAGCTTGATGCATTCTCAGTACCCTGCAAGAGGCAAGAAGGCCCTGAATTCTTCCTCCTTTCTCACCACTCATCCCTGACCCTTCGTTTCTTGTCCAGGTATCTTGAGCTCCAAGTGTGAAGAGCCCAACCTTGCATGGGGAGGAGAACCAATGTACATTAAGTACCTTCTACCTGCAAGCCATGGGGTGGGTGCTGTGCATCGGGTTACTGCATTTCATTTCCTAATCCCTTTTCAGATGGAGTGGGCTGCTATGGATGCAAATTAATCCTATTTTCCAGAGGAGACTGAGGCTCAGGAGTTTAAGCCACCCCCTGAAATGGCAACAGGATGAAAACAGGACAGAGGATGTGTCTGTCTGATGCCCAAGTCTAGTCTCTTCTCTGCCCCAGACCTCACACCTCTGTGACTCACCATCCAGTGCCAGCTCGCCTCCACCCAGAGAACATTTGTTTCTAACCCACGCCCTCAGTCCACACCCCCAGACCATGAAGCTCTTCTTGAAGGTCAGCAGTCCACCAGTGTGGGAGATGGCCTCCCTGTCAGTGCGAGAGGCCAGTGTCAACGTCTCTCCGCCCCTGAGTCAAAAAAATGCCAATGTGGGAGAGACATCCCCAGGTCAGCCGAACAGTACTGGGGGAGGTACCCTCATTGTCAGCAAGATGCCAGTATAGGAGCTGCACCCTGCACCCCAAGTCAGCAGAAGGCCAGGAGCAGAGACACCGCCAGTCAGCAAAAGGACTGTGCGTGAGACACTTCCCACACCCCCTCTGCCTGGGCCCATAACATGGGTGGAGGTGCAGAGACAGTCCTCCGAGGTGGGGCTCCCAGGGTGGGAGGAGGCCCTGGAGCTGCTGTTGCTTGGGGAGAAGGCTGTGGCTGGGGAGTGGGGCAGACTCAGGTGAGAGTTCTTACATGGCACTAATGAAATCAACCACTAGTCTTCCCCCCTCTCCCCAGGGACCCTCCAGGCTTCAGCTGATGCAATGCCCAGGCTAGATAATTGTTTTCTTTCCTCTTTAAAGGGCCAGCCACTATTGTAGCTGCAGATATCACCTAGACCCCTGACAAACCCCACTGAGCACAGCACCTGGGCATGGAGAGGAGGAGTCCAGAGAGTAGCAGCTTCAGCCCTGGGCTTGGCAGAATAAAATCTAATTAATGTCCAGAGACCAGAAGGGTTGGTGAGCAAGGAGGGAGACAGAATAGCTAAGGCAGTGACACAGACCACATGCCCCGAGAGAAGGGACCATGGTCCCTAGCACCTGGCTCTTGCATATCTGCCCCAGCAAATATTTGGCCTGGGGGTTGCTTGAGAATTCAGGAGATATCTTCTGGGTTCTCCTGATTGCCAGGCACTGGGCTTAGCAGCTCCAATCCACCATTTAATTTACTCCTACTTGGTAGGACTGTTTACTGAAAGAAGCTCAGAGAGGGGAAGTGATTTCTTTAATATCACATAGCCAGAAAGTGGCAGAGCCTGGGTTTGAAGCCAAATATAACTGACTCAGGGCTTCATATCCTGTAAGTGTAGAACCCCAAGAAGTGCCTAAGCCAGGTAGCTGCACACAGAGAGAACAGAAAAGGGGTCTATGGACCCTAAGCAAACTCCAAAAGGTCTGGTGCTTGGTTTAAGCACAGGGTGCATGGGCCACCTCCCCGGTAGGCCCTTACCCAACTAGAGAATGCCCCATTAGGCTGACCACATCCCCCTAGGGACACTTGGCAGCTGCATGATTGCAGACTAATTGGTGCCTGGCAGCAACTAAGAGAATGGCTTGTTAACCTCTTAGTGCCTAGTCCCAACCCAGAAACCCCCTCCTCCTACAGTTCAGCCCCAACCCAAGAACCTCAGACTAGAGAAGTCATTATGTGTAGAGCCCAAGACTGAAGGGATAGTAGCCTCCCTCCGCACACCCAGGCAACACCCTGGGGCTAGGTTTGGACAGTGACACTCATCCAGGTTCCTGAACCCTGAAGGGCCACTTTCAAACTGTCCCCAGGGGGCAGTGTCAAACAGTGTCCTCCCATTCTCTGGCCTTAGGTAGGACATTGCCCTCCCGAGTCGAGGACCACAGAAGCTATGGGCCCTTGCTGAGCTTCCAGGCCCAGCATACAGGGAAGAACCCCTATTCCTCAGAGCTGGGTTGTCCAGAGAAGGTGATGGGACATGGGGTCCAGGCAGCCAGGAGGCCAACCAGGGAAGATACACCATGCCTGAAGGACAGGGTGTCCAAGTTGTGCACCAAGGGTCCCGCCAAGCCTCCCTAAACCCTGGGCTCCCCACCACACCAGTGACTGTCTTTCCCAGCTTCCCCAAAGCGCTCCTCTTCCCACCCCTGAGCACCATGAGCACCCCCAATCTTTTTTTTTTTCTTATAGAGTGGAGAATGCTCTGGGCCCACAATGGTGTCATGCTGGGAGGAAAAAGTGGCCGCTTCTCAACCAGGGCACAGGCAGGAGAGAGAAAGGCAGGCTGCCTTCCAGCTCTCTTTCCAGGAGGGATTTTAAGCACTTTCCAAAAATGCCATGAGAGGCCACGCTGTTGAAGACGAGGCCCCCAGGTACTCTGAGCAATACCAAAGAACTCAAGTCTCGGGGTCTCCTTCCCCATTCTCCAGGCTTCCCGAGCCCCCGCCCCCTCTCATACCTTGGCCCCCGCCCCAGAGCCCCGCACGCACCGCGCGCGCTTCCCCAGCCCCCGCCCCCCCGGCCCGGCACACTCAGATGCCGACGTTGCGTTTCGCAGCCGGAACCCTCCCTCCCCGCGCTCCCCGCACCACAGCCCCCTCCCCACTTCCACTCCCAGGCGAGCAAGGCCTGCCGACTTACCGGGAGGTGGGGCCGGCGTCCAGATCCGGAGGGGGCTCCGCAGGCCGAGGCGGCTCCCCAAGGCGGGGCAGGTGCTGCCCTAGGACCCCGCCCCGCGGACCCAGCGGTAGGCGCGGCCGGGCGGGCGGCACGGACTCGGAGGGGTTAGGGACGCGGGGCGGGGAGGGGCGGTGAGGGAGGCTCACGGGGGCATCGCCAGCCACTGGACTGGGCAGCTCCCCTCCGACTTGCGTGCGTTCCCGGCTCTGCAATCGCCAAGGTGCTCAGCAGCCGCCGGGTGCAAAGCCCCAGCCCCGGCTGGCGGGAGGCAAAGAGGGAGGCGGGGCCTTGGTGGGCGTGGTCTCTGTGGGTGGGCGGGGCCATGTGAAGGGGTGGAGCCTGGGAAAAGGAAAGCGTTTGCGGGGGGTTGGAGGTACTGTACCTACGCAGAGCAGGCCTCAAGGGGGTGACCCTCTAGAGAGCAGGGAGTGGCCCTCAAAGGAGCGGGTCTGGGGACTCCTCGAGCCTCATCTCTGTCCCTAGGACGCTCCTGCCGCCTGCCTGGCCACCCCTCTCTATCACTACCCCTGGCATCTATTCTTTCCCATCCTTCTCTTTGAGGCACCTCCCAGGGCCTCATTGGCACCGCGGTGCCTGGTGCACTACCCTGGACCAGATCCACAAACGTCAGATGATGAGAGGAGGAGAAACGACTTGCAATCGCCAAGTCCATTTTACAGGTGAAGAAACGGAAACTCAGAAGCAAAGACTTGTCCGAGTGTTTGCTGTGAAGGAAACGACCTCACAGTGTCCTTTCTGGACAGAGTAAAAGGATAGAGTGTTCCGCCTTGTAACCTAAGTCAACCCCCGCCTTCTCCTAGGGCAGTAGTTTTCAACCTGAGCCAATTTTGTCCCCTGGGAGACATTTGACAATGTCTGGAGACATTTTTGGTGTTCACAACTTGATGGGGGGGGCGGGGTCCTGGCATCTAGTGAGAAGAGACCCTGGACGCTGGAAGACTTCTTCCAATGCACCGGCCAGCCAGACACCAAAGAACTATCAAGCCCCAAAACGTCAATGGTACCGATATTTTGAGGAACCCTGTTCTAGGACTTAGCAACTGCTTAAACGAACTCCTAAGTGGATGACATGAGTCCTGAGCAGCTAGAAACGTGAGGACACTGTATGAAGTCTCACTTCGGGTCATGCCTACTCCCCACTTGCTGGTTTAAGCTTGGTTAGGACTAATCATTTCCACTCTTGGGCTCCAGTATTCTTCATTTCACTCATTCACAGAGAGAACAGTATTATTAATATTTGCTGGAGGCTGGTAAAGCAAGCAGGCTCCTTGCCAAGGGCATGAATTAAAATGTGTGTGGGGACTGGGAAGGTAGGAAACAAGGGAAACTGTTGGGATTAAAGGGCCTCCTGGCAACAGCGAGCTGTTTGTTCCACACTCCCCTCATTCTATCTCTTTCTTTCTCACCTAGTCTGTGAGAAGGGTAAACTGAGGTCTGGAAATGCAGAGAGCCTTAAACTGAGTCTCATAGCTGGTCAGAGGTGAAGCTGGTACTCATGATTTTATTTACTAATTAATTGAAATGTTATCTGTTCTACTCCAGGCCTTGCCCTAGAAATAGGGCCTGTGTGGTGAACAATTGCTCTGGAGCTGGTGGTGGTGGGGTACATTTGGGGAGGCGAGGTGGGGGCCCAGGAAGTATCTGGGATAATGGAAGGGTAAAGAATGGGGAGAAAAGATCTAGCATCCTCTATGCCCTTGCCTTGCTTTTGTTCAAAGATAGGTAAACCAGATGCTCCCTTTGCACATCTGATGAGAACCTTGGACTTTCTCCTCAGAGACATGTGCAAATGTACATTTTTGCATACAAGGGGCGGGGATTTAGCTCAGTGGTTTCGCTCGCTGCCTGCTGCACAAGCACAAGGACCCAAGTTCAATCCCCGGTACCAAAAAAAAAAAAAAGTTATAGTCATTTTTGCATACAATATCAAGTGCTTCAAAGTTCCATATTGGCTTCCAGAAGGATGAGGTGGATAGGGGTTGGTTCTTAATGCATATGGAAGGAAAAACATGTACATGAATTTTTAAAATCTCAGAAGAAAGTAATGAAAAAAGGTTTACCCTATAATCTCAGCACTCTGGGAAGCCAAGGCAGGAGGATCACAAGTTTGAGCTCAGCCTGGGCAACTAAGCAACTTAGCAAGAATCTGTCTCAAAATTAAAAAAACAAAAGGCTGAGGATGAAGCTCAGTGTGAAGATCCTGGGTTCAATCCCTAGTATCACACACACACACACACACACACACACACACACACTCACAAAGTAGTTTGCCTTACCTGATATAACAACATACTATAAAGTTGATGTAGTTAAAGCAATATGGTGTTGAAGCAGAACTAGATAGATCAGTGAAACAAGCATAGAAATGGACCCAGGCTGGGGATGTAGCTCAGAACACTTGCCTAATGTGCACAAGGCCCTGAGCTCAGTCCAGAGAGAGAAATAGAGACTACCCATGACTGTCGTTCATAGTAGCCTACTATATACCTTATGAATTACTAGAAGAAAGGAACTTGAAGGCCCCAAACACACAGTAATGATAAGGAGACAGAAACATTAATTACTTTGATTTGGCTGGTACATATTTTACAAGTACTGAAGGATCACACCATATTAAATAAGTGCAATCATTATATATTAATCAAAAAAGATTTTTGATAAGAGCTAAGCATGGTGGAACACTTCTGTAATCCTACCACTTGGAGAGGCTGATGCAGGAGGACTGCAAGTTCAAGCACCTTGGCAAGACCCTGTCTCAAAAAAAAAAAAAGAGATGCTGGGGATGTATCTCAGTGTGAAGGCACTGGGTAGAGAAAAAAATCCCCAATAGAGAAAAAAAAAATTTAAGTTCAAAAAGGAAATGTTAACTACCCTAATTTGATCATTACACTCTATACATGTATCAAATTATTATATTGGGCCTCATTAATTTGTTAAAATGAAAAATAAAATAAATGGAACCAGCAACACATGGGAATTCATTATTTGATGAAGACTGGACTTCAGATAAATGGAGGAAAGACAGGCCTTCCAATAACCAGCAGGTCATTTAGGGACATAAAAGAAAGCTATATCCTCATCTACAGCTAAATAAATCCCAAGTGGAGCAACATTTTTTATTATTGGTACATGTTTGTTATATATAATAATTACATTTGTTTGGGGAATTGGTACATATAGCGTATCTTGATCCCCCCGGAGCAACATTTAAATAATAACGCCATAATAAACCAAAAGAAAACATGAACGAATGGTCTGACAATCCTAGAGATGAACAACACTTTATTATTATTTTTTTAAGACAAGAGTCTTGCCACGGAGTCCAGTCTTGGCCCCATAATTCTCTTTCTCTGCCCCCTAAGTGCTGGGATTACAGGTGTGTACCCCACCTCTGGGTTGGAAAAGGATTTCTAAGCACGATGAAGCATAGAAACCATAGAGAAAATATCGATGTTTGACTATAAAAACTTCCATACAGAAGAAACGACCATAACAGAGTGTAGAAGACAAATCATAAACTGGAGGGGATAAATTACTCCGCTGGCTCTAGCCCGTCAGGCTGTCTTCCAAATTGAAAAGGGACTGAGCACGTCACGGCGGCTCCTCCCACTGCGCCCTGGCCAGCGCCCACCTGTTCAAAGACCGGGAAGCCCGGAAACCCCAGCCCTACCATCTGGGGCCTCAGCAGGAGCCTTAGCTTCTCGGAGCCAGTCCCCCCAAGGCTGCTCACCACTTCCTCCAGGTGGCCATCCTTGGAATTACAAGCCAGAGTTCCAGTTCATGCCCCTTGCTTGACTTTAAAGCAAGGGTTTTTTTCTTAACACACACACGCACGCACGCACGCACGCACGCAACTATATTGACCTAAGACTTCCCACTGAGGTCCCACCTCTTGAAGCTTCCACCAGTACCATCCTGGGGATCCAAAGCACAGTGACATATGTATATGTAATACCTCCCTTCTCCAATTGACAGGGAAACTGAGGTTTGAGAGAAGTAACTTGTCCAACCTCTAAGTGGTGGCACCAGGACTTGATGTTCCTTTCCTAAGTCCAAATCTTGATGTGATAGAGTCACATACCTATGGAAATTTAACCAAAAAATACTTATGTGAAGTTTGCCTTGTTCTGGGCCTTGTACCAGGTACCAGGGATTAAGAACTGAGATAAACTGAGGGAAGCAGGAGGAGAAATATTCTCGAATCCTGGAACTCCAGAAAGGGGCGGAATCAGGGACCCTAGGGGGGATGTACCTGAAGGGGGGTCTTGTGGCTTGCAAGGGAGGAGTGAGGGAAGAAGAGAGTTGGACCAGGGGAAGGGCAGAGGTCGCTGTGCCCAGAGCATAGGGGTAGGTTGGAGACAAGGCTGGATAAAGCATACCAGGACCAAGCCAAGGAGTCAAAGCACAAAGATTTTTGAAGTTATTCCCATGTTTCTGTGGTCTTGGTCCAGAGACCACCTTCTCTGCCAACCCAAGCTGCCTCTTTCCTTGCAGATACTCCCAACCCTGTCACTGTGGTTTGAATCTTAAGTGTCCCCCAGTGGTCTGTGTGTTTAAGACATGGTCCCTGGCATGGAACTGGTAGAAACTTTAAGAGTTGGGATCCAATAGAAAGTCTTGGGTCATGACAGGGGTGGGGGAGTTTGCCCTCAAAGGGCACTGTGGGACCCCACTCCCATTTTTTTCACTTTTCAGCCATGAGATGAGCAGTTTTGCTTCACTATGTGCTGCTGAAGAGACAGGAGAGAAGAGCTTGATGCTCCCAAAGAATTTTTTATTTTTCTCTGACTGCCTTGAGTGCCTTATGGCCAGCTACAGACACTCATGACTACTCTGGGAGACATTTGTTTTGGATGCAGCAAGCGTTGGGCACAGTTCTGCCTAAATGACTCCAACCCTCTGTGGCTGTCCTCAATCTGGTCCACAAGGAGCCTCTCATCTACTTTTTAAAAAAAAAATTTTTTTTTTATTTTGGTACCGGGGATTGAACTTGGGTCCTTGCACTTGAGCAGCAGGTGGCGAAACCACTGAGCTAAATCCCTGGCCCAAAAATACATATTTTTGATAAATAATGAATACATTCATCATGGAGAGTGATAACTATTGCATCTTAATCCTTTTTACTTAATCCTTTTTCCTTCCCCTCTCCCCCTTCCCTCATCTACTCATGACTAAGAAAGTCTGCAGTTAGCCAGCAGGACACTATGCATATATGAGCCCACCTTTTCCTCTCTATAAGCAACCTCCTCCATATCCTTAGCAGGTCAGTCTTTTCAGCTCCCCTTATGCTTCAGCATAAGTCCTAATAAAGTTTTTTGGGGGATGGTATATTTTTGCCTACTCATGATTTCTATCTCAAGTAGAGCAGACTGAGCTGATTACACTAAGAACTGGTAACATTTAAGGTTTTTGGACCCAAAATGGCCTACAGCTGAGGCTGGTAATACTGAGGATGGCTAGCAGCCAGAGAAATGCTGACAGCAAGAGAGAGTTGCCAGGAGCCTCTAGAGTTGGTTGCTGGAAGAATTCCAAAGGGCTGCTAGTAGCTGCTGACTCTAGCTGCCAGGAGAGCAGTGAGGAGGGCTGCTAACACTAAAAGCTGATAGCTGCTACCAATCAAAGCTCAGAGCTGTTAATACAAGGGAAGCTGCAGTTTCCCTCCTCATGATTTCCATCCAAATTGAGCAAAAGAACCTCCATGGTATTGCTACCATGATGTGCTGCCATAGGCCCAAAGCAAACAGGGCCAAACCCTTCATGGACTGAAACCTCTAAAACTGTGAGCCAAAATAAATCTTTTCTCTTTATAAGTTGATTATCTCAGGAATTTGTTATAGTGATGGAAAGCTGATGAACATGACAGTTTAAGGTACAAATGGTCTAAGCCAGTATCACTCTCCATTCCTCCTTTGTTTGCATCTCTATACACTTAATTATCAGGGCCAGCCCCAGTCTATCTAAATATCTCCTTGGCTCACTTGATGCTCTGTAACCCCACTGACACTCTCCTGGTGAAGACTAACTTCCTCTTGCTCCCAGTTCAGTTGCTGTCAGAGATTTGATCTCACCACCACCACCCCCCCAGACTTCCACAAAAGAGAAATTCTTCTACAAAATAAAGCTGACCATATCCCCTCTTCTATTGGAAATGCCTCTTATTGATTTGACAAATATCAGGTATTTGTTATATGAGAAGTGAAGGTATCCGACCATTGCCATCCTGATCAGAGACTCCTCTAAATGCCCCCTCCCAACACAGCTGCATCTAGGGACTCACAACACTATCAGATTGCTATTGATAGTAGCCTATGCTTTTTTGTCTCATCCTTGGGCAACCATTACCACTTTTGCTCTCTCAAGCCTTGTTTTTGACAGGTAGCCAAAACCTCCCCTTGTGGCAGACCCCCCCTGGCCAGGGTTAGAGCTGGATGCAGTATAGACCAGGCATTTCCCCCCATAATTGGCTACAATGTACTTGGAGCTGGACTGAACCCTATGTGACTCACAGGAGCATGCCGAATGGTGTGCAGGCTATTACAGCTTCCTCACCAATGGCTGCCATGGAGATCTAAGTCCTAATCTATGAAGCTGCAGGACTCCTAAGTGAGATAACATTGCTGCTGAGGACCAAGGACCGTGTGGCTCCAAACCACATTCCATTGCTAGAGCTGCCCCTTCTTTAATTGTTTCAGGAGCTTGCCCTGAACCCTCCTTTGGTCTGTTTTGCTCCTTTTTCAAGAATGCCTTATTTCCCTTTTCACAAGCCCTTCCTGTGTCAGCTGATATTAACAGATGCCATACGTATCCCCCTACCCTATTCTTGTGTGTGTGTGTGTGTGTGTGTGTGTGTGTGTGTGTGTGTGTGTCTCGTACCGGGGATCAAACTCGGGTCCTTGTGCTTGCGCAGCAGGCGGTGAAATCACTAAGCTAAATCCCCGGCCCTGCCCTACCCTATTCTTACCCATGCTTGTGTAATAAATAAATAAATACTGATGGTCCTGGTTGCTTGGGGTCCTCACCACATGTTCAGCATGGCCCATCCCAGTTCCCCACTTTCTGTTTAAATCTTGTTTCTGTGTCTTTCCTTCACCTTGTCTTGTATTGCCTTGCAGGGTTGAGACTCTCAGCCAGGGTCTTCAATACCTTCTCACTGAACTCCCCCTCCCTGTGACCCTACAAAAGACCCCATAGCAGCTGGTCTGGTCTCTAGTGCCAGAGTGATCTCTCTCAGGTTTGTTCTGTAATAAACCTGTCTTGTTGAGCTCGTACCTCTGTTTCTTCTTTTCTTTTTTTCCTAACAACAAGTACTTGGGATATAATGGACAAAACAAACATAGAATTTAAGGCCTATTAGAGTGACAGACATCCATCAAATACTCCCCTAAATAGTTGTCTAATTAAAACTGGGATACATGGTATGAGAGGGTCTGACCTAGCAAGGGAGATCTTCAAATGAATTGCATCTGAAATCTGACTGGGGGTCAAAATGGGGTAAGAGCTTATGCAAAGTACCTGAAGTTGCTTCTCTGAGTCTCAAGTTCCTCCTCTATACAATGGGGATATTTAGAGTTATGAGGATTAACTGAATTGCTATGTATAAAATCCTTATCACAGGGCTTGAGACATAAGTTTTCCATGAGTGTTAGACATTATAATTATTATTAATTTTTTAAAGTGGGGAGCCATTGGAAGTCTTTTAGCAGATGAGTTAAAAGAGAAAGCAGCATTGTAAAAATGTCACTCCAAGGGCCGGGGATTTAGCTCAGTGGCACAGCGCCTGCCTTGCAAGTGCAAGGTCCTGAGTTCAATTCCAGGTACCAAAAAAAAAAAAGTCACTCCAGCTGCATTGAGGAATACAGATTGACACAAGGAAATAATAGATTCGGAAGAAGTAGTGAGATTTTTTTCCCCAGAGGTCCACTGAGATCTGTTGGGTATTTGGAATAAGGAGGCAGAGAGGAGTTGGAGAGATTTTGTGATTTAGGTTGTAGATACTAACTTGATGTTTTCCTGGTGACAGGAGGCTGTATAGAGGTGTTAAGGGGGACTCTCAACTTTTTGGTCAAAGCCGCAGGACAGATGGTGATGTTCTCCACCCACACAGGGAACCATGGAGGAGGACCAGAGGTGAGTGTGATGCTGAGTCCCATCCTGGTTGTGTTTATATGCAGGTGCATCAGACATCCCAGATGAAAAGCTGCATAGGAAACTGATTAGATGTGGCATTCACAGAAGAAATTATGGCTGGAGATATAAATTGGAATTGTTGGTAAGAATTGTTGGACATCAATCACTCTATCTGTGAAGTGGAGGGAAGAGATAGATGATTTTTTAAATTTCCCCTCACTCAATCATGTGTAGAATTCTAAGTGTTGAGATCAGTAGGACTCCAGAGGCAGAAAAATTCATGTGGCCTGAACAACTTGGCTGAAGCCTCTTGGAGGCTATTTATTATTCTTTCACCTGTGCTTTACTGAGTCTCTACCAAGAGCTACCAAGAGGAGATGGAAGGGTGAACAAGATCCACTTCTTGCCCTCAAAGAATTCACAGCTTGGTTGAAGAGACAGAAAAAGCAAAGGGCAATTACAAATTAGTGTCCCAGTTTCCCTAAAATAGGTTTGGGAGATCAAGGAATGCTTCCTGGGGAAAGTGACATCTAAAACCTAAAAGTCAGGCAGAAGAAAACTACACAGGAAATCTGGGGCAGAGAGGGTTGTTAGTGTTGCTTTTAGTGTTTAATGTGGCAGACAACTCCTGGACAGGCTTAGAGAGGGCTGCAGTATGGAGCAGGCATTTTCCCCCCACAATTGGCTATGATGTTCTTGGAGCTGGACCAAAGCCTATGTGACTCACAGGAGCATGTTGATTGGTGCTCAGGCTAGTACAGTTTCCCTGCCAATGGCTACCTCAGAGATCTAAGTCCTGATTTGTGAAGCTGCAAGACTCCTAAGTGAGATAACATTGCTGCTGAGGACTGAGAACCATGTGGCTCCAAACCACATTGGGTTCCTGGAGCTGTTCCTCCTTTAATTGTTTCAGTAGTCTACTAGTTAACTGTGAGCCTACCTTTGGTCTGTTCTGCTCCTTTTGCAAGAATGCCTTATCCCCCTTTTACAAGCCCTGCCTGTGTCAGCTAATATCACTAGATGCCATACATACATACCCTCTTACCGTATTCTTACCCATGCTTGTGTAATCAATAAATACCGATGGTCCTGGTTGCTTGGGGTCCTCACCACAAGCTTGGTGTAGCTCATCCTGGTTCCTCACTTTCTGTTTAAGTCTTGTTTCGAGGTCTTTCATCTTTCCTTCACCTTGCCTTGTATTGCCTTGCAGGAGATCAAGACTCTCGGCTGGGGTCCTTGATAGTTTAATATTGTAATGATACTCTCTCCTTTTGAGCGTTTCCGCTTTGGACTCTGTCCAGGCACCCTGAGAATCTAGTCCAGGATGAAAGGCCAGGCAATAGCAATTGATTCTTTAGGTCCTGTTGAATATGCTTTCTGCTTCTAGGTCCTTCTCAATGCTTCCCCCTGCCTCATCCTCACATATTCTGCTGGGGCTGGGAATAGAGTGAAGCAGGTGAGGCATTCACTCCTAGGTGTTGCAATGTGTTCCTACTCCTGCCCTGGCTCCTCCAGTCTTTCCAGCCTCTGCTTGGGCTCCCTCTGATTATAGTATCACACACACACACACACACACACACACACTGGCCTGATAAATAGCTTGCTCAGGCTCAGATCAGATAGCACCTCCTTCTGGAAGTCCACTGCTCTTCCAGTCATCCCTGCCTCCTTGTTAGGCAAAGATGGTTCTCAGAACTACAACAGCAGGGTACCAGCTGCACATCCAGTGTGAACAGAGCAGGGTTTGGCACCAGAGGTACTATGATGTACTATTTGTTTTCTGAGAATTGTTCTCTGAGCATGTTTCCTTCCCCATGTGTGAAATGCACTGCATACTTCATAGGGGAGTTGTAAAGATCAAATGAGAAAATTGATGTAGTCAGCAGTGATATACATGGTACTCAGTCAGTGTTACTACTGTGTTTATACTTCTTCTAATACACTCATGAATCCTAATTCTTTTTCTGCCTTTAACTTCCCTATATCACAAGTTCCTCAGGGAAGAGAGGAAGAGGAGGAAAAGGAGGAAGATATTCATGATGACATTTAGCAGGCATTAAGATATGTCTGCTGCAGGGCTGGGGATTTAGCTCAGTGGTTTTGTCGCCTGCTGTGCAAGCACAAGGACCCGAGTTCGATCCCCAGTACAAAAAAAAAAAGGAAAAAAGAGCATACTTATTGGGGATTTAGCTCAGTGGTTTCGTGGCCTGCTGCACAAACGCAAGCACCCGAGTTCGATTCCCAGCACAAAAAAAAAAAAAAAAGATATATCTGCTGCATTAATAAGGAAAAGTAATGACAACTCCATGGGGAAAGTTCCAGGCAGAAAATCTGGAGCCTTGAACTCGAATCATAGTCCTAGAAATAGTGCAAATTTTGTCTGACAGCCACATGGAGGAAAAGCTGCCCAGCCCATGAATACTTCTGGGGCATGCCTTGGACTTCCTGGCCCCTGCAGCCTCTAGACTTGAGCAGATGGGGCCAGCACCTGAGACAAAGGGTCACCATTTCATATATAAGCTGGTGACCTCTGACCAATGATCTCACACAACAATCTGAGATAGGCCAATTAGAGCCTTCTAGGATCAAGGAACAGAAGGAAATTGTCAGGTGGTAGAGGTAGTTGAAGTAGAAAGGCCAGAAAGAAATAGGTCTTGGCTAGGAAAGCCACGTGGCAACCAAGATAAGAGGGAGCAGTGACCAAGAAAGCAGAAGCTTGAGTGTTGGTCTAGGAGACAGGAACAGACCTGTCCAGAAATGGAATGGAGTTGGGAGGAGACAGAATGAATACAGCAGTGAGTCTGAGGCCTACCTCCTTCCTTCTGGCCTTTCAGTTTGTCCTTATAAGACATTCCTTTGTATCTGATCTATATTGAGTAGGTTCCTGTCCCTCCTAGCCCAGTGAGCCTGATCCTACTGTGTTATCATCTCAAGTCCCTGGGCCTCAGTTTGACTACACTATCTCTAAGGTCCTTTCCAGATGTAGAGGGAATGGTGTTTACATTGTTGGCAGTGAGCTCAGTATTGCACCGTCTGATGACATCCTGGCTCCCAAAATACTTTGGTGGCTGGCTAAAGAGCCTATTGGAGAATCCAACACACACTTGGCTTGAACCTACGCCCTGGTGATACAATCTACCTCCCTCTTTGATTGTATCCTTTGTTGGATCACAAAGGAATGGAGAGACCTGGCTGGTATATCTCAGTGTCTCCTGGCCACTGAAGGACATACCTGTCCCCTTAACTCTTTTCTGGACCCACTTCAGCATTTCAGAGGATTTCTGTACCAAGTCTGCTCCAAAGAAAGTGCCACTCCATGAAGAATTTGAATAAAGAAAGTTTTCTTCTTTGGCATTAAAATTTCCTGCCTCCAAATTGGCACTTGGCCTATGCCTTGCCTTCATCTCCCTAAGCTAACAACTATGTTGATGATAATACTTCCTTGCTTTTGTACGATGCCTTGTACATTTCAGAGCATTTTCCTGCTTATCATCTTTTTTTTGGTACCAGGGATCAAACTCAGGTCCTTCTGCTTGCAAGGCAGGTGGTGGAACCACTGAGCTAAATCCCTGGCCCTGCTTATCATCTTATTTGATACTCACAGAAACCAGGGAGGATGGGCAAGAAGAAGGGGTAGAGGATAATACCTATCATTTCTCCAAATCCACCGTTCCCCTTAAAATAATCTAATTTAAAGAATTTGATGCTCTTTCAAAAACAGATGGAAATATTGAAATGGAAAGATCACAGTAAAAGTTAATGTCTGAGTAGGGTCTAGAAGGTTTCTAATCATGGATCACACTTAAGTTCACAGTTCTCTTATCAGGACTTACCTAACACCAGCTGGCAAAACACCACTGACCACAGCAAGGGACTCTAAGAGAAGTAGTTCCTTGTTACAGTGTTCCTTTGGATCCTGCCAAGGTCATTCACAATCACTCCTCACAGAAACTTTGCTACCCATAGTGGCTTGGGTAACATCAGGAGGCCACAGAAATAATATGGTTTGGATGTAAGCATTTTCTAATGGTTCCTCCAATATTGGCAAGGATAAATGCTGTTGGAGGACTCCATTTTCTTGTTTTGATTGCAGAGCACTCGATTGAAGATAAGACAGAGAATGCTGAGAACCATCGGTCTTTCTCTTCATCAGCAGCACTAAAAAACAAGCAGGAGTAATATTCTTTGTCCCTCTTCCCTCCCTAAACTCTGCCCTGCAGCAAAGACACCCTTCCTGGGCCCTCTGTTTTGGTCCCTGGTGCCAACTGTGCCCATTGCCAGGCTTCTCCCTGGTCCTTCTGGAGCTCATCCCTCCAGCACAACAGAATCAAGTTATCTTAGGATTTGAGCAGAACTGCCCCCCACCACACACACACACACACTCTTTTGTATTGGGGATTGAACCCAGGGCCTCATGCATGCTATGCAAGTGGTCCACCACTGAGCTATCCTCTGGCCCTCAGTGTGCCCCCATTACTTCATTGCTCAGTTCAACAACTGCAAAGCCCACAACTGGGACATTCCCCATAGCCTGAAGGATCAATCGGGAGGGTGTTACTACACACAGAAGTGCACCTACAACAGACACTACTAGGGCATTGTTTTTGCAGTGTGGCAGTTGTCAACCATCACTGCCAGAAACTCTGAAGGTCTCTGAGGTCTAACCACTGGCTGCTGCCAGTCTTCAGAAGATGCTGAGAGAACAAAAGCTTCACCTCTTCTACTGCCATCCTCTTGCCAAGCAGTTTCCCACCTGCATTTCCCATTGGCCATGGCAGGAGCAATCTGGGAAATGTAGGCTAAATTGCCTGGATTGGGCTGAAACTTGCTATCCTCCTGCCTCAGCCTCCCAGAGTGCTGGGAATTAAGTATGTGCCACCATGCTTGGCTCTTAACTCTTTTTTTTCTTTTGGTACTGGGGATCGAACTCAGGGACCTTGCACTTGCAAGGCAGGTGGCAGCACCACTGAGCTAAATCCCCAGCCCTCTTAACTCTTGATTTTAAGCATTCTAACCTTTACCAACTTTCCTGATTCTTTGTCCATATTCTCTGTGTTCCTTCACTCTGATAATGTGTCCCATAGATGAACCTTTCCTCTGACCTGTGTTCAGGACCCAAGAATTTACCTCTGCAGATTCCTTTCTTGTTTGCATTTCAATTTTCTCTTTTTTTCCTGAATATTTACTTTATTCCTTTACTGTAGAATTTCTCTTCTTAAAACCAAAAACAAACCACAGCACTCCTTTAATCCCATCTCAATGCCTGCTTCCCTGAGAGAGGATATGGTTGAATGGGACAGAAAGCAGAAAAGGGCTCAGTAGAAGGGATGAACTCAGTACAAGGGATGAGGAGCTTGGCAAGAAGGTAAACAGTTGGCATAGAAGGGAGAAGATGTTGAGATTTGGACAAATGGATGAAAAGCAGAAATAATTTTGATCCCAGGACTGCCTTCTTCAAGCTCTCTTTTTGAGCCTCTTTTTATTGTCTGGCTCCCAAACCCTGGTTGATAGAAGCTGAACTCTGTAGTTGGGTAAGCTTAGGTTCAATACCACTCTTGCTATTTCTGAGTGACTTTGGATAAATGAAGTCTCTCCTTTAAGTTTACTCATCTATAAAATTAGCCTAACAAAACCTATCTCACTGAGTCGGTTCAAGGATTAAATGCGATCATCCACTGTTAGCTCTCATTGCCATCAAGGCCTTCCCTCAGGCTCATACAAAACCTACACCCCACTAATAATAATTACTATAGTAATCACTTGTTGATCAATTCTTCTGTGCTTGGCAATATACAAACTCTTACAAACAGTTGCCAAGAAGAATTATCTGACATCTTCTGCAGAATTTTCTCCCTCTGATAATTTAATTAACCTTATAGAGTGTCTACTATGTACCAGACAGTGGACTGGCTTACTTGCATTCATTCACCCAATAGATGTTGACTGAGCACCTACTATGGTACCAGGCACTTACTAAGTGCTAGAGATACCAGGATAATCATAGTCCTAACCCTTGAGGGAATCATAGTTTAGTCACACACAGTAAGTACCATGTAATGAGAAATGAGTATGAGGTGCTTTTCCTTGTGGCTTCCTTGGTCTAGGGAACTCTACCTTTGGCTCCAGACCCCTCAACTGACAATGCTTCTGATTCTGTTTTTTTCTAGCTTGACCTTAAAACCTTCCCTTCAATAAAGGCTTTGAACTCCCAGCTCCCTGTATAGGCACTGGAATTAAGAAAAATTTTGGATTACCAATCATACCCTGTTGGGATTGCCCTTCAGAGGAAAGGAACTTAGCAGACATCCAAAAGGTAGATAACTGGCCTGGATTTTACTCCATCATTCTTTTGACACTTCTCATCTTCATTCACTCATAGTTTCCTAATTGTAAAATCCAATGGGACTTTTTGACCCTTTGTAGATCTGTCACTCCTTTCTCTCTTTGTGGTCTCACTTACCATTGACTGTTCTTTGCATCTTTCACCTCTCTAACTCAGAGGTTAAGTAAATGGAGCTGAGTCTTAAACTCCAATTGGACTGTCTCCAAAGTACCTGCTACGGTCAATACTCCATGTTGCCTTCCAAAGTGGACTAACCGTCTAGCTCTTTTCAGTCTAATACATGGTCACTAGTTTCACTTAGCTATTTAAATTGAAATAAAATGAAATTTAAAATTCAGTTTTTTAGTTGCACAATCTTTTGAGCTCATATATTAGCCACCTGGAGCTAATGGCTACTATGTGGAACAATGCAGATAAAAAGCATTTCCATCACTGCAGAAAGCTCTGCTGGATAGTGTTGATTTAGATGGTTCTGTCCTCTTTTCTTCACACTCTCTCCCCTTACTTATTCTCAGGTTGTAGCCAGGCATTATTAAGTATGCCTAACACTCTACTTCCACTTTTCTCTATTCTCTACCTTCCAGCACATCTTTATTCGCAGGGTTACACCACATGATGCTCTCCTGCTCTCCATAACAGTGTTGATTACGGAGGCGAGAGCTAATCCAAGTAGCAGTTCTTCCTCTCAGGAATTCAAAAATTAAGCCTAAATCAATGCCTGCTACGCAAGTGCAAGGACCCAAGTTTGATTCCCAGTACCAAAAAAAATTAAGCCTAAAGAGGGCTGGGGATTTAGCTCAGTGGTTTCACCGCCTGCTGCGCAAGCACAAGGACCTGAGTTCGATCCCGGTACCAAAAAAACAAAGCAAAACAAAAAATTAAGCCTAAAGATCTAGTCACTGAGTGATATTTTGAATGGAGGTGATTGAGTCCATGAGTGACCATGTTTTATATAATATGGATTGGGAAAACTTGCCTTTAGAGAGATTTAAAAAATGACAAAACAGCTCTGAATACTGGGCAAAGTTGCATCTAACTCAAAGGTTATCAGGGCTTTGTCTCTCTCTTTTGGAGCTCTGCCTTCCTCTGTGACACTTTCCTGCTCAGGCAAGCTTTCCCTGTGCAGCAGGAATGATGACCAGCCTCAGGTCCTCATGACCCAAGATTCCCAGGAGAGAAACTCTATTTCTCCATAATACATCTATATTTTAAATCTTTAGCAAGCCTTTGCTTAGCTTAGTTTGGGTCATGTACCCCTCTATTCAGAAAATGTCGTAAGTCATATGCAAGGTTTTCTACAAAACAAAGGCTAAAGGAGGGATTAAGTGGTAAAGCTTCACTCGGAAGGCACAATCCTGCAGAAGTAAATGCAAGAGAAGGAAAAGCAAAAAAATGGGAAGCAATACAAGGAAATTTTTGCGGGCACTTCACAATGAGCTCTGAAAAGACAGCTAGTCTCACGGCTAGTCTCTTGGCTGTGCAGAATGTCTCCAGACAGGTTATATGGAGAAATGATGGCTTGAAACAGTCCATCAGAGAATGGCAGGGAGAGTGGATTGTTTTATCCTGATCCTTCCTCTGACTGGCTCCTGTTGATCAATTTGTTCCTTCAGTCGCTAAATCCCCTGTGCAAGATTGCTTCATTGACCCCTTCAGCAGCTGCCCAAGTAGCCAGATATCCCATGCTCTATGGTGTGCCATCAGGGCCTGGAAGTTGCAGGATCAGGCATAGACTTCATGTTTGCAACTAAGTGGCCTCAGGGAATAACACTGAGTTAGGTTTTGTCAGCAGTGTCTGTGATGGATCAAGGGGCTAATGTCTAGGAGCCAAGTGATGCTAAAGAACTCTGAGAAGGCACTGGACCAAGACTTCGGGATCAATCATGATTGGTCAAGTTGGGTAATGTGCCTACCAATATGGCTGATGGGCATAAGAGAGCTACTACGGTAGGAAGCATCCCATCCTCCCCTCCCTCAAGTCACATCCTTAGGAAATCAGATATCTTCTTCTTTTTTTTTTGGTACCAGGGATCGAACTCAGGTCCTTGCGCTTGCGCAGCAGGTGGCAAAACCACTGAGCTAAATCCCCAGCCCGGAAATCAGATATCTTTTTAAAAAGATAAAATGTGAGAAATTATTTTTTAAAATCTGAGAAAACATGGGAGTGGACTAGGGAAGACTGAGAGAGCCATGACAGTGACGGGGGCAGTGATACAGGGCGGATCCTAAGTGAAAGATGGAGGGAAGGAAGGAGTTCTAAGTGGAAGCAAATTAGACTGAAAGGAGTGAAGTCTGGGAAGGCCATTAAGCTGTCCTTGAGTTAAAGCCATCTATCAGATGACTACTGCTTATTCCAGGAACAGGCTTGTCCTAAAATTCCTGCTGTGCTCTGTTGTTGGTTAGGAGCAGCCTGTAGGAAGTAAAGTCCCAGAGGGAAGTGCAATGGACATCAAAGCTCAGCATGGACTTTGGTGCTCAGCAATCGGACTGCTGGTGAATTCTAATTCCCCTAGTCAGAGAACTGAGAATAATATTCTCTTGGCCACACACGTCAGCCCTGCACTATAAAAACCTGAGGGAAGATGACTAGACATGGTGGCACATGTCTATAATCCCAGTACTCTAGGAGGCTGAGGCAGGAGGATCATAAATTTGAGTCCAGCCTGTGCCACTTAGCAGTTTGATGAGACTGTCTCAAAAAGGAAGGGAAAAAAAAAACCCTGAAGAAATGAAGAATGATTCCAAAAATGGGGGGAAAAAGTAGAGTGCCATTACTAGTCAAAAAGGCAAGGGGTATTGCATAGGCAAAACAAATGTCTACCTCACGGCTTTTGTGTCCCATTTGCAAATCAAATTCCACAGGAATCTAAACTTGTGACTTCTCTATACTCTCATCCTTCACCTGGAGACTGCCATCCTCCCAGGCATTAAACATGGGTGTTGTATTAGCATTCTTCTTTCTCTGTTGCTCCCCACACTCCCCTTATTTATAATCAATAGTCAAGTCCTTTCAGTCCTACTTTGGCAATGTCCCCTCTGGATTTGTATCCTCTTCCCTCTGTTCTCATTGCTGCTGCTGTGTTCAGACCCTCATTACCTGTTGCCTCTTGTGGAAATCTCCTGCTGATCATTCTACAACTAAATTCCATCCTGTTCTCTCTTCTATACTGTGTTTAATATAATTTGACCCCATCACTCTGGTTTGGGAAAACTATTGGGGATAGTAAATGGTATGATTCCACTGTGGAAAACAGTATCATGGTTCCTCAAAAAACATAAAATTAAACATAAAATTACTGTATCATCCAGAAAGCTCACTTCTAGGTGCATACACAAGAGTTGAAAGCAGGAACTCCAACAGATATATGTACCCTAATGTTCATAGCAGCATTATTCATAGTATCTAAAAGGTAGAAATAACTCAAATGCCCATCAGTGGATGAATGGATACACAAAATGTACTCTAGAGTCAGGTATGATGGACTGCTTAACTCCAAGAGTTTGAGGTCACCCTGGAAAACACAGCAAGACCCGGTATCAAAATAAAAAACAAACAAAAAACCAAGAAGCTGGGTGTGGCAGCACAGGCATGTAATCCCAGCACTTGGGAGGCTGAGGCAGGAGGATCACAAATTCCAGGGCAGTCAAGACTATATACTGAGTTCAAGGTCAGCCTGTACTGGCCTGCCTCAAAAACAAAACCCAAAAGGGCTGGGGATTTAGCTCAGTGGTTGCGCTGCCCGCATTGCAAGCGCAAGGACCCGAGTTCATCCCAGTACCAAAAAAAAAAAACAAAACCCCAAAAACAAACAAAGCAAAAGGAAAGAAGTCACAATGTAATATATACACAATAAATGTATTGGGCCGGGGATTTAGCTCAGTGGCACTGCACCTGCCTTGCAAGCGCAAGGTCCTGAGTTTGATCCCTGGTATCAAAATAAAATAAATAAATAAATAAATAAATAAATAAATAAATAAATAAATGTATTATATACAGAAAATGTATTATATACACAATAAAAAGAAATTTTGGTATATGCTACAACACAGATAAAACCTGGGGACATTATGTTACATGCAATAAGTCAGACATAAAAAGACACGCATGATTCTACTTATATGAGGTACCTAGAAAAAACTCATAAAAACAGAAAGTAGAATGGTGGTTGCCAGAGACAGAAAGGGGCCAGGGATGGGGAGTTAATGTTTAATGTGTAAAGTTTTGGTATGGAATGATGAAAAATTCTGGTGATACACTTTAAATTGGTTATAATTGCTTAAATAAAAAAAAGGAACAACAAAAACTTTCACCACTTGCTCTCCCTAGCAGAAGGTAAAACCCAAGAGCCTCAATTTGATTATAATACATCTTCCCATGAGTCTTCCTTTTATTGTTTCCTTAGCTGATCCCTTGCTTCCTGTATTTGTTCATGGCCACCTACACACAGCATGCTTTTTACCAATTCTATTCATTTTTCAAGACCCAGTTCAAGGTCACCTCCTTGCAAATCTTTCCTGAACCCCTCTCACTCGCTATTTCATACTACTGTAGGTGGTAATAATCTTTTTTTTTGGTACCGGGGATTGAACTCAGGCCCTTGTGCCTGTGAAGAGTGGTGCCACTGAGCTAAATCCCCAGTCCTGTCTCTTCCTTTTTTGAATTCTGACACCATATGACTTGAATATCTCTCTAGTATTATTGTTTTTCTTTTAGATCAAAGCTGCCACATAATGGAATGGAGGGATGTGGCTTAAGGAAATCTAACTGGGCATCCAGACAGGTCTCTAAGACAAATAACCTTAGAGAATTTATCATGGGTCCAGAACTGATCTTTAACTTTGCAAAGTCAGGCCTGATTCTAACAGTAAGCAGGGAGTGGTACAACCCACCCCGGGGAGGAGTTCTTGTATTCACTAAGCTCACAAAAATGGATATTTATATAAACCAGAATCTGATTTACAATGAAAGATACAAATATATATATATATATATATACATGAAGCTGGTTGGCACATGCCTGTAGTTCCATCTACTCAGAAGGCTGGGGTGAAAGGATCACTTCAGTCCAGGAGCTGGGTAATATAGTTAAACACTTCTATCTAAAACAAAACTAGAATCCTGTAGGTTGGAGATTACTCAATTTTGTCCCTATAGGCAAGAGATTTGATAGGTGAGAATAGAATCACATCAGGAAAGCATGCTGAAGCATTTCTTAGTCGAGGCGGTCTGATATTCTTGTCCACCATGTAGATGACATGGACAAGGAAATCCTAATGTGTAAGCTGGCTTGACTGAGCCAAGACCTAAAGGAGCAAGGCTGCTGTTAGCCTCTATGATTGCTTGTTTTGAAGGCTGCTATAGCTGATCAAGCCCTTTAGGTCAAAGAATCTCTCTCCAAATAGGATTGGCTGATAAGATTGACTAGACTTTCATTTAACAAATTACAATCACATCTGCCTTCTTGATTCCTCCAATACAACTGGATCATAGTTTGATTTTTTGATCATGTTTGTAAACAAGCTCTTAGAGGTTTACCTCCAGGTAATTTCCAAGTCACATTAGATTAGGCCAGCTAGGTTATGCTGCAGTAACAACCAAAACAATCTCAGAGGCTTATGGCAACAGTTTATTTCTTGTTTACATTACATGTCATATGTGATAGCCATGGCTATGCACACCTTCATTTTGGGACCGAAGCTTTCGAAGCTTTACGTGGCTCATGCTGCTCTCATGGGAGAGGAAAAATGTATGGCTGAATCATGGGATGGGAAGTGGTTCAGGCTATTTCTACTCAGATCTCCTTGATCAAAACAAGGCCAAACCAGGCATGGTGGTGCACACCTGTAATCCCAGTATTCTGGGAAGCTGAGGTAGGAGGACTACAAATTCAAGCTCAACCTGGGCAACTTAGCAAGACCCTATCTCAAAAAATGAAAAGAAAAAAAAAAAAAAGGACTGGGATATAGCTCAGTGAGATGGTCCTGGGTTCAATCCTCAGTACCAGAAACAAAACAATAATTTAAAAAACACACTAATTTGTGCTGTTTCCTACACATCTTACATTTTTTTTCTATTTTCATTCCACTGCTTTGAAACATCTTTTGCAAACATAGTATATGTGATAATTATTCAATATTTGTAGAAATATAGCTTCTTCTCTCTTATTTTGGAGGTATGTGCTAGGGATTGAACTCAGGGGTGCTCTACCCCTGAGCCACATTCCCAGCCTTTTCTGAGACAGTCTCAACAAGTTGCCCAGGTGGTCTTAAACTTGTGATCCTCTTGCCTCAGCCTTCCAAGTAGCTGAGATTACAGGCATTCATCACCATGGGCAGCAAGACAGCTTTCTTTCTCCTCCTAGTTAAGTTTATTTCTCTATGCTCTTAACCCATTATTTATTTTGAGTCTCCTTTTTTCTTTTTGGTACTGGGAATTGAACTCAGCACCTTGCGCTTGCGAGGCAGGTGGCGGCACCACTGAGCTAAATCCCTGGCCCCTTGAGTCTCCATTTTTAATGTCATTTCTCATGTCTGAGAATGTCATGATTATCATTAATCTCTTTATAACACTTTTCTAATTTATAAAACACTCATATTTCAACCCAAAATTTCCAGGTGGTAGGATTAGATCATTTTACAGATAAAGAAATTGAGGTGCTTTATAGCTGGTTACATTGTTTATTCATTTATCAAATATTAAGCACCTACAGTAAGATTTATTAAAGCTGGAGATGAGAACCATTTTTCTGAATTCAAGTCAAGGGACAAGGTCCATTCAACCATGCTCAATTACTTTATGACCAGAGTTAAAAAACCCAAAGAAAGGAAATACTGCTACTCTGAAATTCCTGAGGTGAAGTCATCCTCCAGCCTCAGCCTCCCTGGGTAGTTATTGTGTTAATTTAATTGTTGAGAATCCATGCAACAGCAGTTTCAAGAAAAAGTTCAAGATTGTCAAATTCAAGGTTACTGAGCTGGGAGGGGTGGTGCACGCCTGTAATCCCAGCCTTTGGGAGGCTGAGGCAGGAGAACCACTGCAAATTTGAGGCCAGTCTGGGTTACACAGTGAGTTCAAGGGCACCCTGAACTACACAGCAAGAGACCCTATCTCAAAAAAAAAAAAAAAAAAAAAAATTCAAGGTTACTATTAGCAGAGAAAGTCCCATTTATCTTTGTGCTTACTACCTAGCAGTAGGTGTCTCACTCTAGGTAATTCTGTTCAATACACATTTGATAAATACATAAGCAGGTTTTAAAGTTATTCAAATTCAGCCTGACTTTTACTAGTTGTGGGGTTTTTTGATTAAGTTGCTCAACCTTTTGAACTTGTTTTTCTTTTTTTTTTTTTTTGGTACCAGGGATCGTACTCGGGTCCTTGCGCTTGTGCAGCAGGCGGCGAAACCATTGAGCCATATCCCCGGCCATGAAATTGTTTTTCTTACCTAAGGCCGGGTGTGGTGGGGCACCGCTGTAATCCCAGCAGGGAGGTGGCTGAGGCAGGAGATCACTGAGTTCCAGGCCAGCCTGGGCTACATAGTGAGCTCAAGGCCAGCCTGAACTACATAGTAAGACCCTGTCTCAACACCCCCCCCCCAAATAAAAATAAAATGGAAATTATACTAATGCCTTGGATGAAGTGGTTTTGTATATGACAGAAACGGGAAAAAGATGCTCATTGCAGCTGTAGTTTCCAATTGCTTTCGATGAAGTTTTTACTCTACATTCAGATGAGAAAAACAGTCTGTGTCGACATAAGGTTACTAGCTAACCATTCTTGAAAAGTATTGTTCTTCATTCTAGAGCATACGTTTTAGTTTTGGTGTTAAGTGCCCTGTAAAATAAATTCATAAGAATTTATAATGCCTATGGCAAACTTTATTAGGTCAATCTTTCTTCTCAAGTCTTCCTTCGTCCCCTCTTCTATCAAAACAATCCCCCACAAAACTCATTTCCTAGAACTCAAAAACCCCTGCACCGCAGCAAACCTTGAGGAGCGAAAGACCCTTGGAGGTCACCAGCCGACGCCTCCGCAGCCCTTGGAAGAGGGCGGGGTCAGAAAACGCTCAGCTCTACTTCCGCCTCACCCTGTCCACGGCCCTTCCTAATTCTCGCGAGACCTCAAGCAACTCAGCTTCTGCGCACTACAGTGCACTGAGCAGCAAGGCGCCAAAGGAGGGGGAGGGGAAAGGGGAGACGGTGCAAACGGTGTGGCCGCCATCTTGTTTGTGGCCCCGCTCCGTGCGCGCTCCGTTCTCCGTGACGCACGCTTCCCCCTCCCCTCCTCTGTGCCCGGGCCTCTGCATTGCCCGACGCCGCAGGAGCGCGGGGGCGGCTTTTGGTCTTCAGTGGACTCAGCTGTAGAGGCTAGAGGCGTGTGAGTGTGTGGGAGCTTCGATGGGAGGGTGAGAGGGGCGGCGGCGGGGGGAGGGGCAACGCTTCCCGCCTTCCACGGGGACCTCACTTCCCCCTTGCGGCGGCTGCTGCCTCTCACTCCGGCGTGCTGCCGCCATGTTTTGTCCTCGTCGGACCCGCTGCTGCCGCCGCCGTGCTCGTGGGGTCCGTGCGCCTTGGCCAGGCCCGCGGGCTTTCTCCCATTGGCGGAAGGCGACGGCGGGGGGGCTCGATCGTGATTGGACGGTGGCAGGGAGGCCGCGGACCTGGCACCTTATTGGTCGCGCTGGCCGGGGCGGGTGGTGTTGGTGAAAGAATCTGAGGCTGCGGGGATGCGCGCGTCCTGGGCTCCGACGGCGGGGAGGGTGATCCCTTTTGGCGCTGGTGTGGGGAGTAATATGGGGGGGAGCCCCCTAGAGGTCTTAAGGTGGAAGAGAGGGTAAGGACTTGGCAGACACTTCGGGAGTACGTAGTCTGGGGGTATGATTCGGAATAGGGGACAGTCCTAATTCCTTCCAGAGCCTCTATCCCTCCTCCGCGCTTGCCCAGGATGGAGGCCTACAAGCCTCTGGAGGTCCAGGCGTGGAAACATCGAAAGCCAAGTTGCTGGCCAAGAGGGTCTTCGAGATCCAGGATTGTTAGACTGGCAGTGTGGCCCTGAAGTCCATGATCCGAGTGCATGGTATGGAAGAAGGAGCGTCAGAGCCCAAGAGATAGAATCACATCAAGGATTTAGAAGCACTGAGGTTTTAGTGGAGCCCTGGGAGCCCAGTTACGCTTCTGGGATGTGATGTGAGGAGCAGGTAAATAGAGCGATCCTATTGGATAGGTGTGCCAGGTCTTAGTAACAGAATGCCAAGCCTAACAGGCACAGCTTTAAGCAGTAGCGGTATCAGATCTACAGTGAAAAAGCCTGGTATTGAAAGCATTTGGGGGAACATTTTCAGACTTGGGAAGTATAGGAGAAGTTACAGATTTTTGGGTCTTAGGACTGTGCTGCTAGTTTTAAATGAAAATCTTCTGCCCTGTAAGGGATATAGGTTGGGGTTGGGATTCCAGTTATATTTCTGCAAATGTTAGGTACTTGGCAGTGATTCATTCATTGAAGGGATACTGCTGGGTTTCCCTTTAAGAGGGAGAGAGCTAACCAGAGATTCTGAATCTTGGCTCATTTATTTCCTTTCCTATATGCCTAAAAAACATACCCATCCCCATAAGCACTTTTAATTTTTAAAAATAAACAGCTCCAAATGAAAATAAACCAGCTCATATCTTCTTGGATTCTATCTTAAGTTACAGTACTTTTAAGCACTTTCTGGTTTGTATTTCAAAAGTGTTTTTCCTAATGTGAAGTTGTAGTCAGCTTGGGTACATTTCTTTTCCACTGAACTGTAACTTAGATTGCTTTACATTTGCTTTCCCAAAGTGTGGTGGCCATAGAAATATTTATGTTAAATTGCTGTGTTTTCCTAATTTGTTTTTCCTTATCTTTAAGTGGTCCTAAATTTTTTTAGCAGGTAGATATTACGCTTCTGTTTCAAATTTGGTCAGTTTTATATGGCTGCAAATACATTTTTAAGAGATAAGGGGCCAGTAAAAGAAAATGGGGACTTGATATTTTGGAGCACATTTAATACCACACTCCTATTAGATTGGCATTATCATCCCTATATTGTTGAGAAATTGAAGATCAGGGACATTAAGTAACTTGTCTGGATGTCACTCAGTAAGCACTTAAGCTGAAATTCAAACTCACCTCACCCAATGCCAAACAAAACCTGTTTATCTGCTATGTCATACTGTCAATATAAACCTGATTAGTCAAGATCCCAGGTAGTTTTTATATTTCCAATTGGATCATCTTACTTTGATTTCTGAGTGTTTAGTGTATTAAATGGGAGAATATATAAGAATTTGTTGGGCCAGGGATTTAGCTCAGTGGCACCTCACCTGCTTAAAAGTGCAAGGTCCTGAGTTCGATCTCCAGTACCAAAAACAAGAAAGAATTTATTGTAACTCTTTTGAAGATTCAAGCCACAGAATTATAGCCATATGGAATATGGGTTCTTCAACTAGCTATTTAAATCCTAGTGTTATGTTTCAGTTGTGAAAGGAATGATTTACAAAATAAATTGGATAGCCAGGTGGGACATACCTATAATCACAGCACTGGAAGCCTGAGGCAGGAGGATCACCTCGAGTAAGGGGCCAGGCTGGACTACATAGTGAGTTCAAGGCCAGCCTGAACTACATGGCAAGATCCTGTCTCAAAAAAACACAAAAATTAAGTTGCTGGATTTTTCTTGAACCCAGATAGATAAAGGGGAAAAATAATGTACAGAAACTTGAAGAATCTGCATTCTTTCAAACTAGGCTTTAGAATATTGCTGACATAGTCTTTATGTGTATGGAAGTAATTTATTCCAAGCAGTGAGGAGCTACCACCTGCATAGTGTAAATACCTTGCTATTGAGATTTTTCAAACATCATTCATTCCTTAGGAAGTCTCCAGACATCCAGACTTATTCAAAGACCTGATGCTTTCTTCAAACTGGGATACAGGGGTCTAGAATATGTTTATCCTGAACAATATGTAAAACTGAAACTGAGTATGACAATATTTCTGATTCCAGTTTTTCATGAAATCTTTAGGGTTTTGAGGGGAGAGCAGTGAATTGGAAATCTTAATTTCTTTCTCTTGATTTGATTAAATGAAGCACTCCCTACTGCCAGTCTTTTATTTACAGTAACATTGCCATGTGAAAGAAACAGGCAAAGCTATAAGTGGAAATAGAATGTGTTGTGAATTTTGTACTTTGGTCAGCTCAGCCTCATTTGGCTCAGTTGTTAACCATATATATGAATGATATTATGGCCTCTATAACTTTGTTTCTCTTTGCTTTTACTAAGTCTAGACAAAGCTCCAAAAATAAGCATTACATATATCTTTTATTCAGCATGCATTTCCTGGGCAGCCTGCTCCTTAATACTAGTGACCACTTGCACCCCATGAGTCCCTTACACTCATGGCAACTTGCTGGGCCTTGTTAACATCTGACATTGATTACTCTATTAATCTTGAACTTCCAGGAGGTCTGAGTTAGAAACTTGTGAACCCCACCTTTGTCTTCTTAGCAGAAGTCATACATTGCTTTATGTTACAGACTATGTATGTCATTTTTATTTAATTGTCATATCAGATAATTCTATCTCATTTATGGTTACATATTTTTCATTTGATCAAAACTGATTGATTATATCAGAGATGATACAAGATAATTTTTACTGCTTCCCCCCTTTGTTTTTCGACATAGGGTCTTGCTCTGTAGTCCAGGCCAGCCTTGAACTTGCTGTGTAGCCCAGGCTGGCTTCACACTCTTTGGTTTTGTTACGGCCCTGGGAGGGCTGGCAGAACAAGGGAGAGAGTGGCACTCAGAGAATGGAAAGCAAAGGCAGGTTTATTCACTAGCTGGAGGATTCAGTGGAAGTCACCTTCCAGAGTTTGAGCCCCGATTCCAAATTTGTTTTCATTTTTATGTTACTCTTTAGGCAGAGCAGGGAAGCAAGCAGAATTTTACAGAAGCAGAACTTAGCACAGGGGTAGGGAGGTACCAGCAGATGTTGCTTTTACAGTTTATCTTTAAGACATAGGGAGGTTTAGGCTGGTGTTACTTCAGCAGTTCATCTTTCGGGCACAGTGACCTTCTTGGGTTTAGCAGGAGGCGCAAGCCTTAAGACTGTCAGTGCCTGTCAAGCTTTGAGACTGGTAGTCTGTTTTATCTTTTTTTTTTTTTCCTTCAGTTTCCCCTGCCTCAGCTTCCCAAAGTGCTAGGATTGCAGATGTACGCCATCATGCCCAACTATATCCTTGTTTTACTTGCATATATATGTTAAACGAGGGCCTATGCTACATGTCTTTTTAGAGGTAATTTTGAAATTGACGTCTCAAGAATCTGTGAATCAAACTCAGAAATTTGAGAGTTACTATCTTTTATTGAGTGCTTACATTGTTTTTTGGTTTTAAGACAGGTCTTGCTATGTAGTTCAGGCTGGCCTCAAACTCACTGTGTAGCCCAGGCCACCCTTAAACTCATGGTGATCCTCCTGCCTCAGCCTCCCAAGTGCTGGGATCACAGGCATGTGCCACCACGCCTGGCTTGAGTGCTTACATTGTACCAGCTAGGGTGTAAATGTATTATTCCACATGGTATGCAGTAGATACTATTACCTTAGTCACTTTTTGTGTGTGAGGAAACGGTAATTAAGTAATTTGCTTGCCTATAGTTACAGCTACACAGGAGACTGCGGTGGGAGGATCTCTTGAGCTCAGGAGTTTGAGACCAGTCTGGGCAACATAGTGAGACTTGTCTCAAAAGAAAGAAAAAAGTAATTTAAGGTCTCACAGCCAGTAGAGTCCAGATTCAGGCACAGATCTATAACTGTGTGTGTGTGTGTGTGTATTAGTGTTACTAAGGATTGAACCTAGGACCTTTGTACTAAGCTACATCCTTAGTCTCCCCCACCCACCCCAGGGTCTTGCTGAGCTGCTAAATTTCCTAGGCTGGGCTGAACTAGGGCTGGGATTACAGGCATTAGAGGCTTTATTCTTAAATACTGTATTATCTAGACACCATAGAATATTATGGGGAAAGAAAAATCACCACATTTTAGTTCAGGAAGTGATCTTCAGTTCTTTCAGACATATCCTTTGTACTAATGCTCTAAAGAGTAAGATGACCTTGGCAAGGTTACAGCTTAACAAGGACAGAGCTCAGTCTAGCCATGATCACTGGAGTCCGAGACCAGTAATCACTCCAGTGGACGGAATTGCCTCTCCTGTGGAAGGGCTGACTTGATGGCAGAAATGACTTTAAGTGGAAAGTTTACACTGTACTTTATGCAGTGGAGGGAGAATGACAGGATATTATTAGGGTCACAGATGACCTTGAGGTTTAGTCTAGCCCCAGGCATACAACCTATGAAGAACATTCCTTAGCCAGCAAGTTGTTCTTTTCCATTCTGTTTCTTGTTCTCAGAGGAAACTGGTTGGGAGTTACGTGTCTTACAGTCTCTTTTTGTTTTGTTTGTTGACTTTTTCATGCATTCATTATGACAAGTTAAGAAGGTTACAGATCAGTTTAGTATTTTTCTGCAGAGAACCAAAGCACCCAACCTAAATCAGTAAATTAATTGCAGGAGGAAATAGATTTCAAAAACTTTGACCACAAAGTGCCTTTTGGGAGTTGAGATATGGGTAAGTTTAGAGTCAGATCTAGAAAAGAATTTTTGTCTCTGGAGTATATTTACCTTCTGTGTGTGCTGGGGGAAGGTTCTTTTTTTTCTTAAGTTCTTTTATTGGTACATTTTAGGTATACAATTTGTTTACATTTATCATTGGGTGCTTGTACCTGTACATGATGTATCTTGGTTCTTATTGTTTCCCCATTACCTGTGCGCCCATCACCCTCTCCACTGGGGGAAGGTTCTTAACCTGTCTGAGCTTACTTTCTTATGCTGTAAAGTAATGGTAATAATAATAATAATACCTGTCTTATAGGGTAATTATAAGAAAGGAATACAATAACATACGGTAGATGCCTATTGCTGACTGTACGTCAGTAAATAAATGACAGTACACATCATTTCCATTTTGGAACAGCATAAAGCCTGCTCTGACAGTCAGTTAGAGCGTCCCTGATGAGGAGGCCTTTTGTAATTATCTGCTCTGTTACATGCAGTGAGATTTCCCTATGAGGGAGTAACCACTTACTGGCACACATTTGTAATCCGAGTACTTGGGAGGCTGAGGCAAGAGGATAGGGAATCTGAGGACAGCTTGGGTTACATAGTTCAAGGCCAGCCTGCACTATGTGTGTGTGTGTGTGTGTGTGTGTGTGTGTGTATGTGTATATAACAAGACCCTATCTGCAAAGAAAGGAAAAGAAAAACCTAATTTATTTGTGCTATTGTGGTTTAGGAGCTGGTTTTCAGTGGGCCAGTCTGAGGTAAGTCTTAAACTTTTGAATACACAAGTAGTAAGACCATTTGTTTCAGTAGAAAGTTGTCTCTTAATTGCCCCTTATAATCCTCACGTGCTCAGTGGTAGTGATTCTGATAAAATGAAAGCTTTTTATTTTTTCAAAAGCAGTGATTATTAAAATCATTTCCAGTGTGGGGGCTGTATTTTTCATTTTGGTATTTCCGATTTGCAGCAATATTACTTCTAAATTCATTGCATCTTTGTATAGTGAGAACTTTCTGGTGGATACACTTCAAATCCATTTTAGAGAAATGAACTAGTGTCTAACCTTTTCATTTGAATGTTGCTAGAACAGATTTAAATTACAGGTTCACATTTTCATGTCTAAGTTACAGAAAGTGTCCCATTTAAGTGACCACTCTCCATTTAAAGCTGACATTTTGTTCTTATAAATAGGACTCAAGGATTGCTCTATTCTTAAATACATTCATGGGTATGAACCATAAATAGTGATCTTGAGCAGTGCTTCAGTAAAAGGAGGAATGAGAAGACTCATAGGAAAATCATTTTAGAGTACAGACTATCTTCTGTCATGTCATAGGGTTAAATTAAATCTGTGAGTTACTAAAGGTTTTCACCATATGTGGTTACCTTCATCCCTGTTCTCAGAAGTTGCAAATTTTCTGATGGTCTGTGTGAAGTGAGATTATTTACCCAGTGTTAAGAATACAAATCCCCTCTGCTGGCATGATCCATCCATTTTAAAGGAGAAAAGAAAAAGGGATAGTAAAGTATATGCCATATAAAGCTGAAGTCTTTTGTCATTTTTAACTCTTAAAATTTATTTGTAGCATAGAATTTGCTTATCATCAAATGACAATGTTTAGGAAGCAGACCATGCATGGTTGACAATAATTCAGGAGTTGGAGGATTACTATGTATGGTGGTATTTAATGTCATTTTCATAGTATTAAGTTAAAAAGGAAAACTCCACAGTGTGTGTAAAAATCTAATCATTTTGGAAGGTTTTCAGAATAAAGTTGCCTATAATTTGTTTTTCATTCCCCTAGAATTTGTAATAGAATAATGGCCAAATGCATTTCTTTATTATAGAATTATTCAGAGCCTGGGGCCGGGGATTTAGCTCAGAGGTTCCCCCACCTGCCTCGCAAGGGCAAGGACCAGAGTTCGATCCCTGGTACCAAAAAAAAAAAAAAAAAAGCATTATTCACAGCCTTTGTGCTTGTGTACCTTTAAGTCCCTTCAAAAAGGAGGATACATTATGTAGTGTTAGTCAGACTTACTTGTCCACGGAACCCCATTTGTGAGAACATTGAATAAACATTTCATGTTTTAACTGGTCTGTAGTGAAGCCCATTTGAGCAGTTCTGGTGAAATTTGTAAATAAAAATGAGTCATTTTGTGTAGGATAGCTTGGCCACTAGTGGGAAAGGACTTTTCTGGTAAGATATGTCTCAAAAGACGTAGACTTTTGGGGGATGAATGTGACTTCAAAGGTCATATAATCCGGTTTTCAGTCATCATCATCATCATCATCATCACCATCATCATCACCACAGTGTTGTTATTCTACGTGTGTTATGCACTGGGTCATTTTTATTTCCTTTTTTTTTTTTTTTTTTTTTTTGAGACAGTCTCACTCTGTATTCCAGGCTGGCCTTGAACTTGTATCAGACCTCCTGCTTCAGCCTCCCAAGTGCTGAGATTACAGGGGTGCGCCAACACGCTGGCTTGATTTTTTTTTTTTTTTTGGTACCGGGGATCGAACTCCAAACTCCGATCCTTGTGCTTGCACAGCAGGGAGTGGTGAAACCACTGAGCTAAATCCCCCGCCCTGGCTTGATTTTTTTTTTTTTATCTTAAATTTCCCATTCAGCTGCTTTTCAACTCCATTACCTTATTTTCTAGTAATTAGGTCATTCAGTATCCTTATCCTGTTTTCCCTCCCCTTCCCCCTCTCCCCCCTCTCCCCCCTCTCCTCCCTCTCCCCCCTCACCTCCCTCTCTCTCTCTCCCTCCCTCCCTCTCTCCCCCTCTCCTCCCCCTTCCCCTCTCCCCTCTCCCCTCTCCCCTCTCCCCTCTCCCCTCTCCTCTTTGTTTTTTTGGTACTGGAGATTGAACCCAGGGCTTTTGCACTAAGTTGCCTCTCCAGCCCTTTTAAAATTTTTGTTTTGTTTTGTTTTTTGTGACCAGGATTGAACTCAGGACCTTGCACTTGTGAGGCAGGCGGTGGAACCACTGAGCTAAATCCCCAGCTCTAAATTTTTAAAAAAATTTTGAGACAGTATCTAGTTAAGTTGTCCAAGCTGGGCTTGAATTTGAGATTTCCCTGCCTTAGCTTTCCAAAATGTTGGGATTTCAGGCATATGCCACCATGCCTGGCTAACCCTGTTATTTTTCTAACTTTGCTTCTAGCCTTTTGACTGCTGCCATACCCAAACTACATCTCTTCCAGGAATTTAATGCTTGCTTGGTCTTAGTAGGCTCCTTCAGATTTTAAATCTCCCCAAGAAGCCCCCTCTGACCAACTTTAAATTTATATAGGCCTTGGGTCCTTCTGTATCATATATTTCCTCTTGTTGTGACTCAACATAAAACATTGATGGTTCTTCTTTCCTACAGACCTTCACCTCCTTGAGGTGTTTTATTTAGGATCCAGAGCTTAGTACAGTGCCTGTGCCAGTCAGTATTTATTGAACAGTGAAATTATCCCAGTAATCCTTGTAGCTTTGTGAGATATTTCCCAGTCTAGAAGTTTGGCTGCAGCAGGTTGTTACTAAGCTAAACAATGGTGAGGAAGGATTAGAGCTAGATCACTGGAGCTGCAGAGACTAGGCCTTTTTTCTGGTACTCCACACAGCTGCTCTTTCTCTTCCTTTACATATCACAGTCAAGTACAGGTTGAAGCAGCCTGTGCCTAGCTATCCCATTCATAGCTTTTGAGTCAGCTGTTGCCACTTTGGACAGCTCTGAGAGCTGAAGTAGGTCCCTCTAGGGTAATCTTCTGCCCATTGGTTTTATTTGTCTTTTTTATTTTTGGTACCAGGGATCGAACTCAGGACCTTGTGCTTTCGAGGCAGGCGGCGGAACCACTCCACTAAATCCCCAGCCCCCATTGGTTTTAATTTTTGTTTGAATAATATAATTTTTGTTTGTTTTGTTGTTGTATTTTTTGAGATGAGGTCATGCTGTGTAATCCAGGCTGGCCTGGAACTTGCTGTGTAGCCCAGTCTCACCTTGAACTCTTGAGTGCTGGGACTACAGGCATGCGCCACTACACCTGGCTCTATATTGCTTTATTCTAATGATGTTCATTGCTCAGCTTGTTTCTGGTTTTTCTTTTCTTTTCTGGGGGCGGAGTACTGGGGATCAAACTTGTGACCTTGCACTTGCAAGGCAGGCGGCAATTTCTGGTTTTTCTTTGGGGGCTATCTTCAGACCTTCTGTCAGATTCTTTTGAAAATGTATTGATAATTTTTGTTTTTAAACCTTGAGGTGGATTTGATCTGGGAAATACCTTATAGTTGTTTAGGACCAAGTCAGGTACAAAGTAGGGGTTAGAAGGTACATTCTGGCAGCCCTTAGTTTTCTTGGGATTTATTTATAATTTTTAAAAATTTTGGAACCAAAATTTAAAATGGAAAGATTTGACATTAAAACAATGTGGCTGTTGCTTCTCTTAAAGAATCTGAAGCTCTTGCTGCTGTAGACCAGTGTTCCTACATGAGGCTTTTCATTATTGGAGTTGGTAGTGGTTGCTCTGCTCTTTTAAAAAGAACATTTACTCTTGCTTTCATCCATCCCATTGCACCTTGTTGTGACTAAGGTTTGGACCTTATCTTGGTGCTCAACACTAGGGATATATGTGAATGTAAGAAAGTCACAGTTGCTGCTGGGTGTTCTGGCACACACTTGTAATTACAGCCATGTACGTACTCAGGAGGCTGAGGCAGAAAAATCACAAGTTCAGGGCCAGCCTAGAGAATTTAGTAAGACCCTGTCTCAATAATAATTTTTTTAAAGCTCTGGGGACAGAAGTTGGTGTAGAGCAGCTGCTTAGTATGTGCAAGTCCCTGGGTTCATTCCCCAGTACCACCAAGGAAGGAAGGGAGAGGGCGAGGGAGGGAGAGGAGGAAGAAAAAAGACACAGTTACTATGTTCAAAAAGTCCTTTTTGGGTAATGGAGATGTATTGAAAAGTAATTATAATGTGTTAGAACTAAATAGACATTAATTGAACAGTTACCATATTCCAGGTAATATGCTGAATGCTTTTCCTTTCTCAATACAGTATTCCTGTGAATTGGTGTTACTTTTTTCCATTGTACACATGAAGTAATGAGCTCAGAGATGATTAAGTAATAGGCCAGGATCACACAGCTAGTAAGTAGGCAGCTACTGAACACCAGTTCCTCTCCCTGCCTTGATAGCACTGAAGCTTGAATCATGTAACAAGTTGTTGATTTTTCTCATAGTGATCTGAGTGTTTTTAGGGTGAGAAAATCCAGTTGTCTGGTCTAGAGGATACTGAGATCCAGGGCCAGAGAAGAATGGGAATGCAGTTTCAGAGATTCCAGAGATTCCACGAGGCTGTTAGTCCACAGTAATGACAGAAGAGAGAAAACTGTAGTGTGTGGGTCAGACTGCCAAATGGAGTCCAAGGACAATTTGAGTTCCCTTCCCACTGTGGCTTGAGTTCTATAAAGGTGACTGTTGATGAGAAATAGGAGTTGAAGTGTTTCTCTTGTATACTGCCAAGACCTAATAAAAACTATGCCGAAGGACTTCACAGAGTATCGAGGGACATGATTGGTTTAATCTGGCACATCAAAAGCAGAGTTGAAGGGCAGACTTTTGAAACAATAAACAGACCTCGGCTTAGATTGGTGGTGAAAGGCATGGATTTCCGGCATAAAAACTGGAGATTTTTTAGTAGCAGCTGGGAGTGCGTCCTCCCATATGGCCCCTTATTGCTAAGGAATTGCTTGCTGCAGGTGTGCATGGTACACTGGGATAGAAGTCACATTTCTCTTGAAGTAGCTATAGAGCCTTACACAGTTCTTGCCCCTCTCTGGTCCTTATCTTCTTTGTAAAATGAGGCAAGATTGGTGACTTTTGACACTTTGTTTTTTCAGTGCTTATTCAAGCATGGTACACTATATTTTATATTAGCTCGTCTAATCCTTACAGTGTATTCATAATATAGATAGTGATAATCATATATGTGATAATATGGACAAACTGAGGCTTGGGATTAGCCCAGTGTCATACAGAAGGGGAGCCAGCTTTGCCTGACAGACACGTGTTTAGTTTTACCATATTGACAGTAATTTTTTTTTTTTTTTTTTGGTACCGGGGATCAAATTCAGGTCCTTGAGCTTGAGAGGCAGGTGGCAGAACCAGTGAGCTAAATCCCCGGCCCACTGACAGTAATTAACTGTGAAGTTGTGAACATATTCTCTGCCTGCACCCCAAGCTTCTTTTCTTCTGTGCAGCTGACTTGGTCCTCAGTGTTGTGGGGTTAGAGAGGTTCTAGTATGCCTTCTCTTCACAGCCTGGAAATAGCTATTCAGAGTCTATGATCTAAGCTTTTGTGAAAACAATAACACTTATAACTCAGTAGCTTCAGGAACTGCCCCATAATATAGCCTGTTAGCATCACTAAACTCTTCTTTGGATGCCAGAGTGAAATTGCCTCACATTCCCTTAATACAGCATCCTAATATATATTATTGTTAATGGTTTAGTTGTTTCAAGTCCTTATAAATGTGGTTAATTACCAGCTCAGTGTTATTAATAATTTATTAATAACATCTGTGGAGTTTAAAGGGTGCTATTTTGTTAGATACTTAGCTAGGTCTCTGATGGGCAAATGAAATGTAATGTTAGTCAGATTTCTAGTTTTTATTTTTATATTTTATTTTATTTTTTGGTACGGGGATTGAACTCGGGACCTTGCAAGGCAGGTGTGGAGCCACTGAGCTAAATCCCCAGCCCTTTTTTGTTGTTGTTGTTGTTTTTGTTTTGGTACTGGGGATTGAGCTCAGGACCTTGTACTTGCCAGACAGGCGTGGCACCACTGAGCTAAATCCCTGGCCCAGATTTCTAGTTTTTTAAATTAGTAAAGTTGGGTAATGGTTTATGGCACCTAAGAATATCCTTAGATGTGTCCTGAAGTGCTAGTGTCTTGGTAAGTAGTGTGGTACAGTGGAAAAAGCAGAACTCTAGGATCTGAGTGTGCAGCTAGTGTGGTTAGGAGTCAGTTAACTTCATTTTCAGAGCCTTCCTTTTTCTTGTGTATAAAAGGAGTTGTAGTGAGAATTAGAGAAGCAAAGTCTATAATGAACCTTCACACTAATTGATGATCAGAAATTATTTCACTTCACTGTGAGAAATGACTACAGTATATAGAAAAGTAATGTGGCAGAGTGATAGGACAGGCCATGCCGAATCTCTACATATGCTAAGGATGAGTTCTGTGAGGTCAAGCCAGGAATTTCTAGTAAAGATCTCATCTACCTGGGAGAACAACTGTGTGAGTCCTAAGGAACTTTGCTTTCATGGGAGGAAGCAGATCTAAGGAGATTGTTAAATGTTTCAGGTAATAGATGTTTCTATTTGAATATTTTACAAAGAGAAAAGGCACAGAAGCAAGGCACATTAATGGATTTTAACCATATTGAGAACTTTCTCTTAAAACTTTAAGCATAATGGGGCCAGGGATTTAGCTCAGTGGTTCCGCCACCTGTCTCGCCAGCGCAAGGTCCCGAGTTCGATCCTCAATACCAAAAAAACCCAAAAAAACTTTAAGCATAGATCTCTAAATCTGTAAGCACATCTGTGACTACCACTGGTGAACTTCAGTACCCTAGGATACCTTCAGCCATCGCAGCAAGTAAAAATACTCTTAATATCTCTCCTGATAAGCAGAGTTGCTTATTCTTGATAATGTGTTAGAAAAAGTTTATCTTCTATGATATCAAAACTCTGTAACATTAAAAGCTAATCAACATTTTGTAACTGCCCTAAATAAATTAGCTATCCCATCAAATTACAGTATAATGCCCTTTTTTGCTTATTTTTTGAGACAGGGCCTCACTAGGTAGTTCAAGTGGGCCTTGAACTTGTGCCAGTCAGTCCTCCTGCCTCACCCTCGTGAGTTATGGGATTACAGGTGTGTGCCATCACACCCAGCTGTCATGTGCTTTTAAGAGTGTATTCACTGATGTTCCATCTTCTTTGCTAGCCTTCCCCCTTCAAATTCTGGTTATATTTTCCTCTTGGGTTCCTGATAGACTTTTTTTGGTACCTGGGATCAAACGCTGGAACTTGTACTTGTGAGACAGGCGTCAGAACCACTGAGCTAAATCCCCGGCCCTCCTGATAGATTTTTACTTCTGGGGCTGGGAGTTGAGTGCAGACTTGAGTGTGCTAGGGAAGCACTCTAGCACTGGGCTACATCATCAGCCCCGCCCCCAGGGTCTTAGTATGTAGCCCAGGCTAACATTGAATTTGTAGTCCTCCTGCCTCAGCCTCCTGAGTACTGGGATTACAGACATGTGGCAGCATACTTGACCCCTTTTTATTTTGAGGCAGGGTCTCTAAATGGCCAGACTGGCCTTGAGTTTGTGATACCCCTCCCCTTACGTAAGTGAAATTATAGGTGTGCACCATTGTGCCTGGCTTAGTAGACTGTTCTGAAATGTCACTGCCCCTGCCACCAACTTTGTACATTACCTTGAGTTTACCTATTTTGATTACTTTGTGTTTTGGCATAAAGTTTTTTGTCCTTATAGTAATCTGTGCTTTTAAAGTTACTGTGAAGTAATGAGAAATGCCTTTTAGAAGTCCTGCAGCTACCTTGTAGGGATCAAAATCACTATATTACCGTTAAAGGCACTGTGTTTTCTTCTGTTAATGCTCAACAGAAAATTAAGGTTAATTAGTCATAATTTTCCAACCTTGTGCATATTGCTTAGCTGGTTTACTGTTGTAGGATATAGTACCAGCCCTTACAGACATCATTGATGACCAGTACAAGCAGTTAAATTAACCTTAAAATTTTTAAATGGAACTCTTGACAGCCAATAAGAAATCCGTGGGCTGGGGATTTAGCTCAGTGATTCTGCCACCTGCTTAACAAGCGCTAGGTCCCGAGATTGATCCTCGGTACCCAAGAAAAAAAAGAAATCCTTTGGGTGGAAACTAACAACACTTTGATTTTTAAGATCAATTCTAAATTTGCAGTGACCTGTTTTGGAAGCACATTAGGCCCTAGTACGATTGCTGTGTATATTTTCTGAGCATTCCCAATTCTTAAGTTCCTGGTATTTGAAGTCTGAATCTTGACCCCTGTTCTGCTTCTCAAGGTAACTTTAAAACAGGAAGTGTACAAAAGAGGTAACTGATGACGTGAACAGCCAATCATGCCTTTGTGTTCTTAGCTGATAAAGCAGCTCAGCCAATGGGACTGCACTGGAGGCGAGGTTTGGTGTCAAATAGCAGGCTAGATTGAATGTCTTTGACTGTTAAAGTGGAAGGAGGCTGTAGGGCTTCATTGGAGCTTCGGAGTTTTTCACTGAGGCAGGGGTCAGCTGAAAGACAAAGAAAAATGGCGAATAGTTTGTTGGGGGGTGGGGGGACAGCTGTTCGGGTTTTCACTGGAGTGGACATTCCAGACTCAGGTTTCTGCATCTCCTGCTGCTTTTGTTTCCTCCGTCCTTTGGGGGGGGGGGGGGATAGGAGTGACTTAAATTCTCCCTGTCCGAGGAGATATAAATAACTACATGTAAAATTAATGCAGTTCCCGGTAAGTTTAATTCTTTGTTTTGTGTTGAAATGATAGAAACTGTTTAGCTTCAGAGAGTGTAGACAAGTTGCACTGTTTCAGAAAATGGCCACTTTACATTCCTTGCATACCTTTTGGTGCACCTAGAATACCTTGGTCTGTTTAGATTTTGCATGTCCTTCAGCTAGGATTTCTTCTCCTAGTTGAGTATCGACAAGATCTGGTACAAGAAGAAGGGCTAATCATTTTTCAGGGACACACAGAAGCAAAGTACTTTCTCTTTGCATTGGGTAAACTTAACTGTTTTCCAAATAATTTTCCTTTGTTTAAGTGCACTGAAGCTTTCCTATAGAGTAATCTGAGTTGTTTTAAGAGTTTTTCTGTTTCTGTGCACTTTGTTGACATCTGTATTTTTAGAGATAGAAGGCACACTATTACTATTTAAAATTTGTGTGAAAATACGATTTGCACAGATGCAGATTCTAATGAGGGCCCACATGCCAGTGTGAAATTGTCCCATAACTTTTTTGATCTACCTGTCTGCCTCTAGATTCTAATGAATATTAATTTAATAACAATCTTTATTTTAAAATGCACATTTTAGCTTAGAATGCTGGTTAGAAACATACTTGTCCATTATACTGGCAGTGATGAGCAAATCTTTTCCCACCCATTTCAAACATTTTGTCAGGTGTTGATTTGATTCTTAGCAAAATGCTTTTCATTTTCAATATGAAATGTTTAAAATCCTAATTCATTTGCAGTTTGTAAATAGGAAAGTTAAGAGTATAGGCACCATATCTTTTGCCCTTGATATTTTTCTCCCTCTTTAGGTAAATGAAGCTAATGTAGGTTGCTAATCATTAACAGTCAGTTCTTGTGAACAGTGAAATCTTCAATCCCATGCACTACGATCTATAATATACCCAATTTTAAAAAGGAGTTCTTTGTTTTCTTTTTATTTGCAAATATGGAATGAAGGTCATTGGAACATTTCTGCAGCAGACTCGGTGTAGAGCAGTGAGCCAGCAGCACTCTCTCTGGTTAGGGAGAAGGAGCGGGCCCTATTAAAAGAGAAGTTTAGAGGGTGTTGATTTGCCTTCCCTAGCTTCCCCTTGAGTAAAGGATTTACTTGACAGATCTCTAGGGGTTTACATTTTGGACTCTTCCAGTTTAGAGTGGTAGTTAACAGTCAAAGTTCCTGGATACAGGCCTCTGTCGTTGATCAGAAAAGTGACCTTGAAAAATTGCCGAGGAATTGAAAGATTGAAGGACAAAGTTTATTTGTACAGGTTTGGACTGAAAAGCTCTATTTAAGATGAAAAGAGATTGTACTTCTGATGTTCAAGTCCAGTGGTTACTAGGAATCTGTTACAGATTCAAACTAAGAGTTTTTAAGCAATAAGACAGTAGTGCTGCATTCATTCTCTCCCACTTGACTCTTCCCTCCCCCTGGCAAAAAATTCTGAATCCTTTTTGATGTGATAGTTGATTGAACTGCCTAACAGATTCAGAATTCCTTGCACGCTACCTTGTCTTCTTTGTAATCTAGAGAGCTCTTTGTGAAGAATGGTATTTCAGGAGTCCAAAGTAGTTGTGTTTGTGAAACTCCTTTTGGGAGATTGGAATGCTTATGGTAAGAAAATGTTCATTTTGGGAATTTAGATCCTAGGAGAAAGGAGTATGTGTTAAGTATTACATAAGGGCCAATTATTCTAATTTAAATTTATTTTTACAGGCCACTGGTTATATGTTACAATTTGCTCCAGGTTGATATAATTTAAGAAACAGTTACAGATACTGAATGACCCTGTTAGCTCTTGGAGAAGCCATGGGATAGGGCAGGTAAAGTGAAGGTGGGATACAGCATGAGGCTGAGATAAAAACTCTATGAACTTGAGAAATGTGTGGATTTAGCTACTTAAATATCTTAGGTTCTTCACCCTTTTAGAGTAACGGACCCTTAGAGAATCTGACCCACTCTGGAAAAACGTACATTGGCATGCCTTTGCAAAGCCTCTGGTAAGTTAAGATATTTTCTGGTGGATATTGAATGGCAGATACATGATTTCCCAATTTAGTACTCTAGACAGGTAAATGTTTTCAGAGAAATGAAGGAAACTTTATTTCCAGAAAGAGCAAAGGCCTTCTGGAGTTTAACTATAAACTGAGTGTGGTTGGGGGGAGTATGTGGGTGAGGCTTAGATGAAGTCTAGGATTTGGTCTTTTTTTTACTCTGGTAATATTTTGAGGCAGCACAGTGCAAGCCATTTAAAGTTAGGAGAAGTGTTCCATTCCCACTCATCTCTGTCACAAGCTTTGTGATCTTAGGCAACTCAGACCCTCAGTATCAGCTTCCTCACATTTAAAACAGGCCTCAAAATAGCATCTTATTTAGTGGTGAGTCTTGAGTGACATCATGTATGTCAAAGTGCTGATTATGAATTGTTGCATAAGTACTAGCTGGCTTCCAAGTGAATTGGGAGAGTGTTTATGTAGATAGGTGTAGCATTGAAAAAAAATGCCGATATTTTAGTATATTTACAAAGTAGTTTGTTTAAACTTAACACACATGCCTTCACCTGCCTGTTCCTGTTTATGCTGACAGGACATATCTGCTTAATGCACACTTTGAGACCATCATACTTTCATCCATCAAGAGTTCTATGAAAGAATATTAACTCCTTTGTCAAAAATTAAGGGCCTCTCAGAATAAGATGAAGTGAGAATGCTGTTGTTAAAAACAGCATTAGAGGGCTGGGGATTTAGCTCATTGGTTCTGCTGCCTGCCTTGCAAGTGCAAGGTCCTGAGTTCGATCCCTGGTACCAAAAAAAAACCAGCATTAGATTTAGGAACCTCAGAATAAAAATTGGAAGGCTGTTCTGATTGGATTCTGAGATTTGCACTGTAATGTAGGTAAGTTGTAATGGTTGCCCATGTTTACAAGCAGAGGTTACATTTTTAGTTTGCACACCAAATATTTATAAAGTAAACTAAAGCTATTTTTTTTTTGTTTACTTTGTGGTCATATGATCTCTCTCACTGTTCAAGTTTGGGAGGCAGTTGCAGCTTGCAGAGTGGCAGCAAGCAAGTAAATGCTGGGAGGAAGACTTAAAACATTGTGTCTTGAATACACAGTTTATTCTTACTGTGAGGTACTTTTTTTAATGTAAATGATGGAAACCCATGGTGATTTCTTTCACACCATTTTACAAGCCTACAGTTTATTGTATTTTTAGGGGACTCCCCCCATATTTTGTGATCTGTTCGATTTCCTGTCCCATCAAGTCACTCCTTCTTAGACATGGTCAGTCAGCACTGTTGTGCCTCCTTTCTGTATCATCTCCAAATAAAATTTGAGTTCTGGGGATATGTACATATGAAAACAGTAAATGTCACAGTAAACTTTTTGTTCCTAAAACAAGATGGGGTCTCCTGTTCTGATTAGCTGAATGTGGTGGTATATACCTGTAAACACAGCTGCTAGAGAGGCTGAGGCAGGAGAATCTCAAATTCAGGCCCAGCCTGGATGATTCAACAAGACCCTGTCTTAAAATTTAAAATGTTAGAAAGGACTGAGGGGAAGGTAGCTCAGTGGTAGAGCATCCCTGGGTTCCATGGGGGGGGGGGGGACTATATACTTGGGGGTGGAGCTTCAGTAACCAAAAAAAAAAATTCTTTGTGAGTGGGTGGGGTACTGAAGATTGAACTTATGGAACACAGCTCTATCCCCCACCCCTTTTTTTTTTTAATTTTGAGAGTCTTGCTAAGTTGCCTGGGTTGGCCTTTTAACTTGACATCCTCCTGCCTCAGCCTCCAGAGTAACTAGAATTACAGATGTGTACTGCTGCACCCTGCCCAAAAGCATTCTTTTTTTCCCTCCCAGTGCTGAGGATCGAACCCAAAATCTCTTTACCTAGCTACATCCCCCAACCCCTTTTTAAATTTTATATTTTTAGAAAGGGCATCCTTGAATCCCTGTTACCCAGGCTGGGCTCAAACTTGTGATCCTCCTGTCTTGCCTCTCCAGGGTGCTGGGATTACAGGCATGCACCATCATGCCTGTCTTTCAAAAAGTGTTTTTGAAGCTGATCATGATTGCCTTCATGAATAAAATTATTTTTGCCCAGCCCTATTTGATTTCCTGCCCTATTAAATCTCTCCCTTCCATGCATGGTTGATAATTATACATACAGAATTTGAAAACTGGTAAGTTAGGCTCATGGGAATCATTTAGAGAATGTAAGTCTCACAACGTGGAGAAATTGAGGCCCTGAAAGATTAGATGGCCTTAGTAAGGTCTTTGAGCTTTTTAGTGACTGGTCTAAAGAGAAAAGATTTGATTCCCATTCAGTTCATTGCATGCTGCTTTTATTCCTCTAGGTGTTTTTACTTTTTGTCTTTCATGCTTTTCTTCTTTTTGGTACCTCCACACAGGTTTTCTGTTTGGATACAGAAGGAACAGAGAGAAAATAGGCCATGGTGGAGGCCTGTTAAGTCTCCACAAGGAATCCATGCATTACAAAGTCTGCTGTGGCAGCGGACTCAGCATCCCTTTTGGGATTTGAAGATCTCTTGCCTCAGCCAGTTGCTTATTTAGAAAACAGAGGATCAGCTAGCAAGCTAATGGTGCCCACCTGGCTGAGATGTCCCTGAGAGCTGGGTTACTTTTATGCATTACAAGGAAGTAAACTAAGGCATACAAGCAAAACACCTGCATTCCAGTTAGTGTTTTTTACTTTTTAAATTAGTAACACTCCAAGAACAAGCTAATTCTCTAAGTTAGGGGTTAGTTCTTTAAGTGAGTCCTTAAAGTAACGTATGTTTAATAAAACAAAGATCCTAGGGTCATTTTAAGCATTTGTGATGATTAAAATAGGAATCATTGTCTGTGTTCTCCCAAAATAATATTTTAACTATGCCAGTTGTAGATTTTCCCACCAGCAAAGTGGTATCATTTCTGTATGTGTCATGTATGTTTGGGCAGTCATGGCTTTTTCTTCTTATTTTGCATATGTTTAATAGACCATGATTTTTTGAAAATTTAAAAAATTTTTCCCTATCACCTTTGTATATTCAAGCAAAAGTTGCAGCTTAGTGAAAGAATGAGAAATTGAATGATATAACTTGCATAATATTTAAGACCTGAAATGTACTATGATTGAAAATTAGACACAGCTGGATAATATATACATTACACAGAAGTTTAGATGTGCCCTCTCCCCCTTTAAAATTTTGGACAGGTCTTGTTAAGTTGCCCAAGCTGGGCTGGAACTCATGATCTTTTTGTCTCAGCCTCTTAGAATGCTAGGATTACAGGGGTGCACCACCACTCTGTTTGCCTAGTATTCTTTTAATCTGTTCTTTTTGCTGCTTCAGTATTGGGCTCAGCTCTTCAGGACTTAGTCAGATTTTGTGTTATCATCCTTATCTTCCTGTCTTTCCTAGTGGCATGCCAGCATCCGAACCCACTGTTTAGTAATGGACCGAAAGTTTTTCTTTACTCAGAGTATTATAAATTCCAGTTTAGCATCCTATAGTGAAAAAAATGAAGTTAAATTCCAGTGTTAAGGAAGAACTAAAGAAAAAAATACCTTGTAAATGTTAACTTTATTTTTTTTTTAATTTTTAAAATATTTTTTTTGGTACCAGGGATAGAACTCAGGTCCTTGCGCTTGCCCGCAGCAGGCGGCAAAACCACTGAGCTAAATCTCTGGCCCTTGTAAATGTTAACTTTAAAGTGAGATAACATAGTCTGTGACCTTGTGTTACTTTGTTCAAAGAAAGAAGGCTAGAATAACACCCCAGCAAGCTGCAATGCTGATTCACTTGGTTATCCTTTTTTCTTGGAAGTAGTATCATTCTGATCCATATCTCTCATTTCAGTTATGTAGAAAACGAAAGGGAAGACCTGCTTGACTAGAAATGTCTAGATAGAATTTTTCTTTTTAACTAAGCTTTATAGTTATTACCTTTGAAGATATCTTAAATTTGGATGCTTTATGCTTCCTTTTATCAGTTCACTGTGCATGCTTGTCTTTTTTTTTTGTGGAAATGTTAAAAATGTATACCTGTGAAAATTTTACTCAGTTTTTCACAATATGGTAGAGGAGATGATGATGTATAGCAAGTATTAGAAACTGTTGGGAAAATACAGGAAAAGTACACAGAATCCAGGCGAGGGAAATCTTGGTTTAGGAATGAGAGAAGACATTTAACAGTGTTGGTCTTAGGGTTGTAGGAACAAAGATATTCCCAACATGGGGAACAGAAGGAGCAAGGTCATGAGTCACGCAATGCAGCTTGAGCCAGGTGTGATTAGTTGCACACGCCTGCAGTCCCGAGCATTCTGGAAGGCTAGGGCAGGAGGATTACAAATCCAGCTCAGGTAACTAAACAATTTAGTCTCAAAATAAAATATTAAAAAAGGGCTGGAGATATAGGAATGAAACTCAGTGTGAGGGCTCTAGGTTCAGTCTCAGTACTGTTTTTTTTAAAAAAAAAAGTGCAGCTTGTACTAAAGGCAGCCATAAATGGGCTACTCTGCTTAGAGCATAAGGAGATGAGTTAAGGACAGAAAGGAATGATAGCAGAATGATAGCCGAGTATAGTAGCTCACACCTGTAATCTCATCACTCAGGAAGCAGAGGCAGGAGGATCATTGCAGGTGTGAGGCCAGCCTGAACTACATAGCAAGATGCTGTCTCAAAAAACAAAAAGGAAAAAAAAGGAGTGATAGTACAAAGAAATCTCGAGAAGTTGGGATCAAATGATGGAGAACCTTGACTTCCAGGCTCAGAAATGTGAACACCCTCTAATTAACATTGGTGACTGTGGAAGATTTATGGTAGTAGATTGACATGGCTTTTTCAGAGCTGTGTTTCTTGCAAGTTTGGTTACATATGTTTATGGAAAATGTATTTGAATCAAGGACACTAGAAACTGAACAGTATAGTCAGTTCACATGCTTAAGTTTCACAACCCTCATAGGATTGTGGGAGGTTATAAAAGTAGTAACGTAAAGGGCTTAAAACTGGACCTGACACAATAATTGCTAAATGGTATTAGTAGTCATCGTCATCGTCATCATTTTTATTATCACACAGAGTTGATGAGGTTGTGGACAGAGATAGTGGCAATATGAAGAAAGGTCAGGGGATGGACACTGTTGGAAAGTTATTGTAGAATTTAGTAGATGATTAGAATTGAGGAACAGAGGAGGAAGGATGTCACTGTCAGATAGAAACAAAAGTTATAAGGAGCAGGTTTGAGGAAAGAAGATAGATTTGAGTTTGGGCACAGGAAATTTCGGTCTGAATAGCTTCCCAGTTGGAGATATCCAGCAGACAGTTCGTACATTCAGGACTGGAGCTTTGGAGAAATATCAAAATTGGTGATGTACATTTGGAATTGAAACTCACGGAGATGATAGCTGAACTGGGAGGCCAGATAGGAAAGAATAAGGCCACTTCTTTTTTTTTTGGTACCAGGGATCAAACTCGGGTCCTTGCGCTTGTGCAGCAGGCGGCAAAACCACTGAGCTAAATCCCCGGCCCAGGAAAGAATAAGGAAGAGAATAGACGGATGAAAAAAGCTTTACGTCAGAGATGGAAGCAGAAAGGTTTAACCCTCAAGTTGAGAAATTCAGAAACAAGCACAATGGAGTCTTCTAGATCATTGTGGTCTAAGTATTTTTGATTGCACACCTCTTTTATCTGTCTGGGCAGCTTCCATGTGGAAGTAATATTCTTTACTCCTTGTTAATTTTTATTTTAATTAAAATAGAAAAAATATGACTCTTTTTCTAGGTATGCACAAGATAAAGGTGTTGTTAGCTCACATCTTCTTCAGAATATAGAATTGGGCTGGGGATTGAGCTCAGTGGTTCCGCTGCCTTCTTCGCAAGCATAAGGTCCTGAGTTTGATCCCCAGTACCAAAAAAAACCGAAACAATATAGAATACACTGTACATGATACACTCTTGAGTGAGGGCATCAGTATCAGCTCACAGGCTGAATATGCAAGAAACTAATACTAATGTTTTTTTCTTTGTGGATTGACATGTAAAAGATTAGAAATGCTGCCCTAGAGCCTGGTGGCTTTCACTTGCTTTGAAGACATACAGACATTTCCTTGAGATCTTATTAAGTAGTTCCTTTGTACCTCCATCCCAGTGATTTCTGAGTTACATTGGATTCAGTCTTACTTGCATTAGTTTTGTAAAGTCTCAGATGGCAGCATCCTGTGTGAAGCCAACCAAAAATATACGTGTAGGAACTTGGCAGTATTTGCTTAACAAGTAATTTATAGCCACCCAATCATGGTAATGCCAATGAACAGCACACACAGTTACTAGGTCTGTGACCAGCCTCATCTATAGGATTTAGCAGAATTTTTTTCAATATAAGGCACCTATATTTAGTTTCTAGGTTAAGTATATTATCCTCATTCTTAAAAAAAGGCAGTAAGAAACTTTTCACTAGAGAAATGGTGGTAAATTTCCAGCCATTTCACTCGGTTATTTATATCCTGAACCCCATGATTATTTTACTTCTGGTAATTAACTGGCCAAATGCCCGTACAGCTACCCTTGAAGATAGTTAAACTAGGTAATAGTATATGAAGCATAGTACTTTAGTTAATGAAGTGATTTATACTCATTCTCTTATTTGGTACCTACCTAATATGGGTAGGACAGAAGATTATCATCCCCATTTGGTGGATGAGAATCAGGCAGAGTCTAAGGACACAAGCCTTATTTGTACTTCTTATTATACACTGGAAAACAATCTATAAAGCTTTGTATGTTTTATGGGACTAATTCCTCCTCTCACTTTCCCTTTTTCTGTGCTTGCTTCTCCACCAAAAGGCATACATTTAAAAAAAAAAAAAAAAGGAATTTTCCCAGAGTTCTTGCAAAGTTGTCCAAAAAAGGTGACTGTGTGTGAGGTGTGGTGCACACCAGTAATGCTACCACTCTGGGAGGTTGAGACAGGAAGATCACAAGTTCGATTAGCTTAGGCAGCTTATGCAGTTCAGCAAGACCCTGTCGTAGAATTAAAAATATTAAAAAGGACCAGGGAAGTAGCTCAGTGCAAAGCCCTGGGTTTACTATCCCCTCCCCTCAAGGGATTACAGCCTTTTTCAGAACAAAGCATTATATAAATAGATACTAGACATTACCAGTGTTTGAAAATTGCATTTTGCGAATCCTAAATTCACTAAAGTCAAATAAATAGTTAAAGAACTTTTCTAGCGTAGGTACATACAGTTGTGTTAGGAGTTTGCATACTTTGTGGTGTATATTGGACAGCTCCTGGATTTTAGGTTTCTGACTTGAACCACAGAGATTAGTATTTTTAGATGAGTCATGGTGTTCTTAATCAGTTTAAAATTTTCTAGCTGTGGGGCTGGGGATATTCCAGCACCTGCCTTGCAAGCAGAAGATCCTGAGTTCGATCCCTAGTACCAAAAAAAAAATTCTTTTTCTAGCTGTGATTTATAATCCTTGCTTTACCCCTCGTGAGGCAGATAACAAAGGATTTCTGGTGTCTTGGAGTGATGACTGGGGTAATTAAAATAACATTGTCACCATGTTCTCGGTGTTGTAGTAGTTATAATTTTGAAACACTGCATAGAATTTAACCAGATGATTCCTCCTATAAGTGTCTAAGGTTGATCTGAACTATAGTGAAATTCACCAGGCCCTAGGAAAGTGAACTGGGCCTATAAGGCCTTTCATCTCCTCTATTGGGAACTTGGTGATGTAGTTTCACTACTTGGAGGAAACAGAAACTTTTTTTTCTTTTGAAACAGAGTCTTGCTTTGAGCTCACTATGTAGCCCAGGCAGGCCTCAGAGTCATGGTGATCCTCCTGCCTCAGCCTCCTGAGTGCTGGGGTTACAGGCTTGCGCCACCATGCCGGCTAGGAAACCAAAAGTTAAACAAGCTTAAAAATTGAAAGGTTTCCATCTTGAAATGTATGAGAATCTGGCATCTTGGAATTTGGGGAGTCCCTTTTTTCAGGAGAATGATCAGGAAAATTAAAAAAGCTTGACAGATTTATAGGTTCTTAAGTTTTTGGTCAGCTATTGAATTAACAGTTCTAAAGTGGGAGGGGAATATTAAGTAAAAGAGCATAGAACTGAGAATCAGGAGACATGGGTTCTAATTCAAGCTATGGCATATTCTTGTCCTGTGCCCTTGGCCAAGTCCTTCAGCTTACCTGCATGAAGTTTCTGTCAGATGAGATTTGTACCTGCGCTGTCTTAGGTGTTTGTGAGGAAAAAAATGAGATGTTAAGCTATTTTAAAACATGTGAAGTAAGTACATACAAGTGTCAAGTATGTTAAGAATTAACATAACCATCTCAGTTGCTTTGTACTCTTGAAGTGGTCTTGACATTTTCAATTCCTGACAGCTGTCTACGTGGAGGTGGAAGATTTAGGGTTTGGTTGGCTTAGAGGACTTATTCTCTCTCTCTCTCTCTCTCTCTCTCTCTCTCTCTCTCTCTCTCTCTCTCTCTCTCTCTCTCCTTAAGCATTTAAATCAGTGATAAAAGATACTAAGCAGAGGGCAGAATTCACAGTATGTCTGTGAGTCAGCAGAATCTGTACAGCCAAATCAGTACAGCCAACCTCATATTGATATTCTTACAACACCCTTCAGGTTTTTAATGGAGAATTCTCTGCCTCCCCACAGTTTTTAGACTGATTAACCAGCGCAGTCTTCTGTTTTCCTGTGGAGCCTATGATTAAGTAATTGTCTATATTTGTGCTTCATTTTCTAAAGTAGAACAGGTTTCTCTCCATCCCCACTCTTTGCCTCTTCCATTGGATTACTGCAGAGATTGCTGTACAACTGAACACAAGTACTTAAGGAATGTCCCTGTGTGAAGATTTCAAAGAAAAGACTCAAGTGGGGCCAGTGGTACTTGAAGTCTTAAAATAGTTCTTGAGCTGCTTGTGTTTGATCATTTAGTAGATGTGTGTTTTGAATCTCCACCATGTTCAAGGCATATTTGCCTTGAGGGTGTGCCAGAAACAAGGACAATTGCAAGGACTGGGGAGAAAATAGCGTGGAAATTTTAGGTTTAAAAAATAATATGCAGTAACAATAATAATATGCCACACAAACTAGTCTGAAAATGCTACTTATAGAAATAGATTTGATTGTGTGCCAGGAATGATTTCTTGGGGAGGAAATATGTTTAGTTAGTGAGTATATGTATTTAATTTAATTTTCTTATCATTTTTACTATAAAGGTAGGTTTTTTAATAATGGTATCCCGTTAAACCCCATAAACATTGGTTATAATCCATGAGATATTCTCAAAAATCCTTCCTTTCCAGAATATATTTCCTTTACTCCAGGATCTTGAAGAGGTGGAACCAGCCAGAGCTCTCCTCAGCTTCAAACAGAATCTTTTTTTGGGTGGTGGGGCCAGGTAGGACCAGTAGGGTAAGGAGCTGGTCTAAACTCCCAAGTTTCATTCCTTCCACAAGACAAAACAACCACATACTTTTAACTTAACAGAAGTCTGAAGTGTCAAAAGAAACATGCTCTAAGAATTTAAATGTTTTTAAATTAGTCTTCAGGAAAACCCTGTGTATCGATCGACTGATCATTGACATTCTGAGGAATTTAAATTTCGATCATTCTTAGTCATTTTCAGCTTTAGTTTTTTGCTTATTTGAAACTAAAACATTTGTAAATTTAGCTTGAAGGGGTTTTAAAATTATTTCAAAATTAAAATTATTTCATATTTATAAAAGAAGAGACGACCTTTATTTAAATATATATTTGCATTCATCTGAAAGGGCCTGTGGGGGGGTGTTGATACAGGCTCTTCCTGTGTAGTTCAGGGTGGCCTTGAACTTGTGAGATCTTCCTCCCTCAGGCTCCTGAGTGCTGGGATTATAAGCATGCCCCTAAAAGGGCTTTTAAAGGAAACAGTAAAAACTTAAGTAATCTAAATGAGAGAAAGAAGTTCATTAGATAGATCACTTGCTACATTACCTAAAAGGAATTGGTCCTTTGGCTTAGTACTGCCCAGGGATTGTTCATGTCCAGAAAAGATGTCTTGTCCAGCTCTGAGCAGTGATGATGTGATGCCATCTGGCATTTGTATGAAGCTCAGGGTTTCTTTTTTTTTTTGAGGGCTTCCTTCAACATGTATGTTCCTATTTATATGTTGCTGCTGGTGAATAGTGACCCTGAGAAGTTCACTGATTTGCCTAAGATCATAAACATGTAGCAAATTAGTTAGCCATACAGAGTACACAACCCCAGGTCCACTGTAGCTTCTTTATTTTACCTTGTACTTTACTGCCCCCCACTGTTCACAACTGATTATTCATAGACGTTGCTGACCTGCTTAAAGGCATGCAAAGGGAAAGGATAAATGAAAAGAGTGACAGAGCATGGAAAGAGACATTGGAGAAATGAGAGCAAAAGATGCTTATATGATAGGAGATAGTACCATCAGCATCTTCTTTGCTTGCCATAGGGATGTTGGGACCAAGTGAATAAAAATAATCTTTTGAGCTAAAGATTTAAGTCAGTGATCCAAGCTGAGATTGCTCATCCTTTGGAACAGTTTGAATATACATATACTTAAAACAGTGCAGGAAGTGAGAATGAACAAGCTGTACTAAACACAGAATAGAATTTTAGAGGTTTTATATTGCTGACTCTACTGTTTATTGTATTATGACCTTAAGCAAGTAAATTAAGGTACCTAGTCCTCAACCTTATTTATAAATTGAAGTGACAATAATAAATTTATCACTGAGCTAAATGAAGACCAACTGAAGGTTTATGTGACAACAGTTTGTAAATTTTAAAGATCTTAAGTTTCATCTTTGAAACATTCTTCACAATCACACTTCTCACTTCTCCAGGACACCCAAACACAGGATCCTACCAGAAACTGAGCAAGAAGTTACTTGTAAATCTCAAAAAGAACTCACGAAGCAAAATGGCTTTTTGTTCTAGGAAACAATTTAGGCCACAGGCCCTTATTTCTATCTCTAACTCATATCAGAATTACCTTTCAGTCTCAGAGCCTGAAAAACCAGTTACTCTCCATTTTTCCTACAAAAATGTATTACTGTCCTTAAGCTGGAAGGTCAAAGAAGTTAAGATTTATGTGTTTTTGTGGAGCAGAAGGGGCTGGCCTAGCTCACTTAGAAGGCTGAACAGATGAGGGAGGCCAAGGGGGCCACATAATACAGTAGTTCCGTGATCTTGGCATGCTTTTCAACCTCTGGTGCTCAGTTTTCCCGTCAATAAATATAGGCTAAATAAAACATCTAACAAGGTTCTAAATATTATCTGACCCCTTTTCTTTAAAAGCCTAGAACATATTTTAGGCTTGACAGTTCACATGGTGTATGTTGTAACAATGTAAACTGAGGGTTGCTGTCTTTGAGGAAACTTCATTTACAAAAACAAAACGTGGGCCACTATTATCTTGTGTGTAGCTTTTGGACTCATGTTTTAGAATACTTTATTGAATATTTGGGCCTTTTACACTATTCCACGAAATATTGACAGTGTTATATTGCTGTCATATAAGCAGGGATGGTTCAAGTTTGAGCATTCATGAAGGAATGAGGAAGAAAGTGTGTGATATAAGATGTACATATACTCTTCCCCTTTTTCTTTTCCCTTCCCAGGGGATTGAACTTAGACCCTAGTGCATGCTCGCCAAGCACTCTACCACTGAGCTGTGTCCCCAGTTGTTTTTATTATTATTTTATTTATTTATTTATTTATTTTGTTCCGGGGATCGAACTTGGGATCTTGCACTTGTGAGGCAGGCAGCGGAACCACTGAGCTAAATCCCCAGCCCTTTTTTATTTTACTTTTGAGACAAGGTCTCACTAAGTTGCCCAGGCTGGCCTTGAACTTGCCATCCTCCTGCTTCAGCCTCCTGAGGAGCTGGTATTACAGGTGTCCACCACCACATTCAGCTTCATAATACCATTTTCTCTTCCACAGAAGGGAGTTTTAAAATGTTCAGTAAATAGGGCCAGGGATTTAGCTCAGTGGTTCTGCCGCCTGCCCCGCAAGCTCAAGAACCCAAGTTCAATCCCCAGTACCCACCCCCACCCCCAATAAATTAAGTGACAGTAAAATGTTCAGTTCATGTCTTTGTATTACTTTCATTGTTTATACCAGTTGCTGTGCCTTAATTTTTTTCTCATTGCATCGTAACTGTATTGTCTGGCCCTTTTCAGAGATTATAATATAGTACATAACAAACAGAAACATTGGAAGAAGTGGTTCTGTTGCCAGGTGAAACTATGTCATGTGGGCAGATCTTTAAGGAGAACAGTGTACAGCCAGTTAGTTCCGACTCATAGTCTTTTGAAAGTATAGTTATCTAGTAGGTACTTTGAAAGGCAGCTTCATACTTTGTCTCATGAACATAGAGCTAGCTAAGCCCTCACGCACTGACCTTGGCTTTAATCAGAGTTGGGGAAAGTTAAACAACAAAAGTACCCACCTATGTGAGGATTTAGACTAGAGTTGAAGAAGGTATCTGGCACTAGACTTAATGCTTTCATAAGTAGAAGCCTTAAATGAGCTTAAACAAAGACTGTTGAACCCTTCTTTCTCTGGTCTATTCATTCATGGATTGCATCCTCAAACATAAAGTGTGTAGGACTTTCCTACTAGGCCACCGGAGAGCCCTCTGATGTGTTCAGGGTACATTGTTCCTGAAGTGGCTTAGTGGAGTGACTGGCCCAAGGCCACCAGCTAATTAGCAGTAGGTAGTGCACAAAGATAGGTCTTTTAATTTCCAGAGCAGTGTTATTTTGTTTGTCCTGAAATTGTCAGTTTGAAATTGGTTTTTATTATGGAGAATTTAAGGCTTGAAATGCCTTCTAGCTGTTATAATTGATGACAACATATACCCTTAAGCTCTCATCCATAAACATGAGAACCAAATTATTTTTAGAATTCTTTCGAAAATCTCAGTCCTCAAATTTAGTTTTGATTTTTCTTTGTGGTTTGTAAGACTATCTAAAATAGCAAGTACAAATTAACTTAAATTGCACCCTCTTGGTTTTGCATCCATTTATTCATATTAATATTTGTCCTAGGCCAGGGATGTAGCTCAGTGGCACCACACCTGCCTGGCAAGCAGCAAGGTCCTGAGTTTGGTCCCTGTACCACAAGAAAAACAACAAAAACAAAAAAACATTCATCCTTTCACTTTATCTCTCATGCATCATTTAAACTCTAACATCCCAATAATTTTAGTTGATTTAAAAAAAGAAACCTGAAACTAGTAACTTCAGTGACCACCTGAGCAGTACTGTAATGCAGAGTACTTATGACAGTGACAGAGGAAGACATAATCAAAGTGGGAATCAAAATAGGGAGTGAAGGAGATAGGTACTTTGAACACTGGGACTAAACATGTTGATATATATTGAGTTGGAGACACACAGGAATGGCTGGTGACACACACAACCGGAAAGGCCTACACACTTGCAACTTTGCAAGGTGGATTGGGGAAGATTAAGAGGGACTGATGACACCAGCACTTAGGGTTGCTTCTCAGTCAGTACTGGGCTCAGATTAGTTTGTTTACATTTAACAGAGAGGTAAAATTTTATTTTTAGGTAAAATTTGAGAGCCTGTGGTGGATCACTTCTCATACTTTAGTAGAAAACCATATTGGTCTAGAATTAAACTTTATTTTAAGGAAGGTAGTCTGTGATCATTTTTCCTTTAACAGGTGTTGTGATATTAGGGTTTTTGGTATCTCCTAAAAACACAGTATTTGGTTTTAGTTACTTCAAAGAGCTGTATTATAGGTTTAGGCATATTAATAGAAGACTTTGGCATAGAGAATGAGATATGCAAAGGGATAAAAAGCTAAGCCTAAAGGTAGAGAGTTTTGGAAACCAGGTTAAATATTACAGTAAATCCTTAAATTTCTTTGTATTTTATTTTATTTATTTTGGTACCAGGGATCGAACTTGAGACTTTGCACTTGTGAGGCAGGCGCTGGAACCACTGGGCTAAATCCCCGGCCCTCTTTGTATTTTATGAGGTTGGTAATTTTGATACATTTTGTTTTGTGTACAGACATATCACGAAGGAGAATTTTGGTGAGCATGTTGCCTTGTCAAGAGAATCTTAAAACAGGAGTATTCTGGTTTTAGGTGTTTTAAAACTGCCCAGGTCTCTCTTTTTTTCTTCAAGAATGAAAAGTAGTAACTGATTAGCGTGTATTAACAGGAATAGCTAGATTGCCTACACTCAAGTGGTCTGATTGAAATATCTTACTTCCTCCATGATTTTCTTTTCCTCTTGCTAGTGGATGGTGACACAGAGAGGTATTGGCTTTCCTCCTTCTGCTTAACCCATTGTCATTAATTTTTCAAACTTTGCTTATCTATCCTGGTTACCTTTTTGAAAAGGTCCTGACTTTCAGAAGTTTCCAGTGTTTCCTATCTTTTAGTTTGCCTTACAATTTCCAGGACGTGCGTGCGTGCGTGCGTGCGTGCGTGCGTGCGTGTGTGTGTGTGTGTGTGTGTTTGGTATTTTTCTTTCTGTCATCCTTTTTATCTTAAATTCACTTCAGTAAGTCACCTTCAGGCAAATTTCTGATTGTAGACCTCCTTGCTTTAAAGACTCTATTCTGAGTGTCCTAGAACAGCTTGTGTAATGATTTCCTTTGGTTGTTTAGGCAATCCCAGCAAGTCTCTTTCAGGGTCATGCTTTCTAAGCTGCTCTTTTTCTCAGACACCATACCCACTGACTTGTCCTCACTCAGGAGTAGTTATCAGATTGTGTGCTAGATTCTGTGAGGGATCCAGAGATGACTCATACTCAGCTCATACCCTTACCAAGAAATGTGTGAGTGCAGAAAGGGAGCTGAAGATCTAAGGTTCTGAAGGATCATAGAAAGAGGGACAACTTCCAGATGAGGATATTTAGAGAAAACTTTTTAGGAAGATTACAGTTGAACATCAGAGAAACAACATTTTCATGATGGACTTTAATTCTTTCCTTTCTATCTTTGGAAAGCAAACTAAAAATAAACATAAATTAAAACAAGATCTAGTAATTAATAGATACTGGGAGTTGAGTTACTTTTAGCAGTAATCATTCAGTAGTTCAGCTCATCCCTGGGTCTTTATTAAACAAACAGTCTCATTCAACTATTTATAAAATAAGTAATGAATATGAATAGTAAATTGAATATTAATAATGAATTAAATCTGGGAAATTCTATATTGCACTTTTCATAAGAGTAATCTAAGATAATGTGGCTTGGTCTTAAAACCATTTTGTCTTTGTCAGCTTTATATAAATAGCTCTACCCAGTGATAGAGATAGTGACTTAAGATGGAATAGAAAGAGTCCTAGAATAAATCTTTTCTAACATTTAAATAAATGCTTTCTCTTATCATGGAGATGAACCCAGTATATTGTAGATGGGCTACTTTGCCATTAATGTCACAATCACTAACAAGGGGTAATGGTTAAAGTTGCTTCATTTTTTTTTTTTTAACTTGTTGGGGTGTTTGGCCAGCAAAATTACTTTGTGCTTACACTTGGGCTTTATTACTTTAATATCAAATCATGACTTGGTGAGAAAATATCTAGAACACTAATTCATCTTTCACAGAATGTATTACTTGAGGTGTCCTCTTAATTTGTAAAGCACTATGCAAAGAATGGATCTGCTGTAGAAAAAACCTTTTTAATAAAATTACTCACCTTTTCCTAGAATTTACAGTAACAGCTCATGTCCAAGGGGTAATATTGATCATCTCCACAAAGATACTAGAAGACATGCTGAAAAACTTTTTTTCTTTGAGAGAGGATCTGGTGTCATAAATAGGGTGAGTACCTTGGTCTTTTGAAGTCAGGAATGTATAAAAAGAACTTGTTAGATGGAAAAATCATAAAGGCCGTAACTCAGATCCAAAACTCAGATGGAGCATTTCTTATAAATTTAACTTTAATGTAAAGAACAGTTAGAGCTGTCCAAAGATGGAAAAGAATGCCTTATCAGTAAACCAGTTTCCTTAACTGAAGTGTCAGGAACTCAGATTTAGGCTGGATGACCACTTAAGGTAGAGTTGTGACAGTGGCACAGAGATGAAAAAGGAATCGTGAGTCTTGTAAAAGTTGAAAAGAGGGGTGAGCTGGATGTCTTCAGCTGTCTTTTGGTCCTGAAACCTCCTGCTATAAACTACATAAGGGACCTTATTATTGACTCGTATTTTTTTGCTGTTATCCATTTGTGATTTTTTTTTCTAGTACTGGTTATTGAACCTAAGGCAGTGATGGCAAACATTTTAGAGCTTTCAGTGATACCAGCAGCCCACTGTGGCACACATGGCATAGGTTCACCACCACCGACCCTTAAGGTCTTTGCTCTGAGCCTGTTTTGAGACAGAGTCTCACTAAGTTGCCCAGGCTGGGCTCAAACTTGGCAGTCCTCCTGACTTAGCCTCCCCCGAGTGCTAGAATTATAGGCATGTGCCATCATGCCTGGCTGCATTTGTAATTCTCTAATGCAAATAGGCTTCTCAAGTTGAAAACTTAATACCCTTGTCCCTTCAACTTACTACTCGTACCCCTTCCTGTGCTGGGGATTGAACCCAGTCTTACATAGGTAGACAAGTGCCCTACCATTAAGATATATCCCTGGCCCAAAAACTTAACCTTTAATAGCTTTCAGTTCTTGAACTGTTTGATAATTTCTGTTAGGTTTGCAGCTCCCACTACAACTCAAAGTGTGTGGCTTTGAGCCAAGCAAAGACTCCTTCATGATCTATTGATTACATAGATGTTTGGGAGACTGATCATGGAAGTTTGTCCATAGTTGGGGCAGTTCAAAATTTGAAAGTACACTGCACAGATGGTTATAAAAGTGCTTAATCTGTATGATACAGGATCTTGTTGTGTAATCCAGGCTGGCCTGGAACTTGCTATGTAACCCAAGCTGGTCTCAAATTCATGATCCTCTTGCCCTAGCCTCCCAAGTACTGGGATTACAGGCATGTGCCACCACACCTGCCTGAATTTTGGTGTGCCTTTGTAATGTATTTAAGGGGGAAATCAGAGGACAGCAAAAACCTGTTACCAAACTTCTAAAACTTACAGACGTTTGCACTCCAACTAAACCTGTCATTAGCAAGTGTTAGAAAGATGTCACTGGCAGCCATGCAGCTTCCTCCTTTGACTGTGTAGCAATTTGCATGGCAGGTAACATCATGCCTGTCCATAGATTTTCACCATAAAAGGATAACTTCTTTAAAAAATGTTTTTTTTGCGGTACCAGGGATTGAACTCAGGACCTTGCACTTGCCAGGCAGGTGCGGCGCCACAGAGCTAAATCCCTGGCCTGATAATTATTTTCATTGCCAGAAAGATTTTTTAATTTGCCCATTTAAAATAATAAGTGAGTCTCACTCTCTTCATTGTTATGAATACCCCATAGGAGACTACTAATGAAAATAGATTATTAAAATTCTCTAAATAACCTTGATTTCTTTGTTCTGGATGCATCTAAAATAGTATATAGGCACTGTGTGTGTGGAGATAAGTGAAAATGTCATGGGAACTGCGTTGTGGGGGTCCCAGTGGGTTATTTAGACCTCAAGATTTTGTCTAGTCATTTCCAACTGTGATTCAGCACCCCCTTTAACTCCTTCCAGATACTCCCATGGTTGTATTGCTTCCCCAGTAGTTAAGAGTCCTGTTGATGTATAGAGAGCTGTTTATAGGCTTCCAGCACCAGAAATTGGTTCCCAACCTTTTCCCATTACATCATCATCCACTAATGTCATTACACTAGAGTGAAATCTGTTTTGAAGATTATATTTTTGTTTTCCTTCCATTTCTTTCCCCTCATCATTTTCTTGAGAAGGAAAAAGGAGAGAGAGAGAAAAAAATAATAGAGATCTCTGGGACAATCCCAGGCAGACATTTCACCATCCTGGCTGGCTAAACCTACATTTATTGGCCTTTATTGCACCCTGTCAGTGGAGTGTGAGCCTCATGGAGCCTGGAAAGCTACACATTTGGTCATATGACAATGGCTTTGGTGCTCTTCTTCCAGTCACTCAGAATGATTTTCGTAACTGTCAGCATCCTGTCACTGACGTGTTAAACCTTTTCAAATAATTTCCTAGAATAGAAATTCTTAGGAGATCACTAGGTTTTTTGTTCTTTGTGCTTAATTACACGGTTTCTTGCATTTAACTATTTGTCTGGTAAGCATTTAAACCTTCTGGAACTTTTTTTACTTTCCTCCTGTAAATGTTTAAGTCATTACAATATTATCTTCAGTTACAGCTAATACGGGGAATCTGTATTTATCTTCCTTACTCCATCACAAAGCATTTGACCAAATTAGGTTCTGAATCTGTAATATCTAGTTTTAATTTTCTGTTGTTTTAAACTAACTGTAAAGCTTGTTGTTGCTGGTTAGCTGTGTCTTTGGGTTTGTGCCAGTTTAGGAAAGAATTGGAAAATGTGTAGTTTCAGTTCAGAGCCTTCATGCTTCTTACTCAATTACTAGCCTATTCTTTCACTTTTATGTCCTTTGAGACAGATTGCTGGGGATTAGAAGGAATAATAATCATCAGTAGTAGCTCTGCAGAAATGGAGCCATGTGGTCTAAAACAAAAGAATAAACCTGGCTGTAATTTATTGTTTGAAGTTTTCGAGTCTACATTTCTCTTCAGGTTAATCTCTGGGGACCCTTCATGTATTTGCCTAGGGTATGACAGAGTATGAGAAACCATGGAAAACTGGTAAAAGCTTTGAAGGGAATACAGTATCATTGAAAATTATGGGCTAAACTAGAGCAACAAGGTGCTTTCCCTACCACCAACAAGAAGTTAAAACTCTTGATTCACATCCAGTTTTGTTTGAATTTCTAGCAACTTTTTGATTTTCTAGTTGGGGCTTCTTGATAGTTTCTGTGCTATAAGTTAGACTGAAGGGAAAACTTTCTAACAAATGTTTTTGCTCAGATTTAAATCTGCCAGAAGTCTCTTTAGCACAAATATATACCTTATCAGACTGAAAAATTGAACAGATTAGTGAAAACAACCACAAAGAAAATAATTAAATAGAAAGTCTGATTTTATTATTTCTAATGTGTTTTGTATTTGTGTGTGTTTTTAGTTGTCGAAATGTCCACAGAAGGAGGATTTGGTGGTACTAGCAGCAGTGATGCCCAGCAAAGCCTGCAGTCCTTCTGGCCTCGTGTCATGGAAGAAATCCGGAATTTAACAGTGGTAAGGAAGAATGTGAAACTTCTAAAGATGATTAGCAAAAACTTCAGTCTAAAACATTTTTAACTTCAAGTACACATACAAAAGCTTAGCGCATTCCTGACTCCTATGTGGAAAAATGTAATTTACCTTAGGTGAGGTAGCTACAGGAGCATCCTTTTTATAAGTGGCTTTCCTTAGGCATGTGGATACTTTCACTTGGAGATAGTCTGATGTGAAGCACATCTTGTAAGAAATGGAGAAAAACATATTTTACCTTCCCAAAGTATCTGTAGCTCATTTGTAGGCCTAATTTAAGTGGCCCTGCCATATTTCTAGAACCTGGTGAAAACTGTTGGGCAATTTATTGAAAGCAAATTTGTTGTGAGCCTGGCACTCTTTTAGGTGTTAAAAGATAAATTTTTATCAGTTTCTTAACAGAAGCATTTTGACATTTTGGGCCAGATAATTGTTATGAACGACTATCCTGTGCATTGTAGGATGTTTAGCCACATTCCTGACCTATACTGACTGGATGCAACCCTCTGCCAGTTGTGACAGCATCTCCAGACATTGGCAAATGTCCCTTTGGGTTAAAATCATCTCCCATTGAGAACCACTGACTTACAAGAATCAAACAGAACCCTGGCCCTTGAGCTTACGGTCCAGTATTTGCAACCATAGTCATTTAGTCAATAAGTATTTATTAAATACTTATTGATTCAGGCATGGTAATGAGTCCTGAAGCAATAAAAGGCAGAGTGCTATGGGAAACAGACATAGTGCTTATTTCTCTCTGGTTGAATTAGGGAAGGCTTTAACACATTCCTACTGCCTTGAACCCACTGGTGATACATACATGACTATCCTATCAGGTGGCTTAAACTACCAGTGAATGGTACATGCATGACTGTCCCATCGGGTGGTGGTTTGAACCACTGGTGGTACAAACAGATCTTATCGTTTTTATTGGTCTTTTTAGTAATAAAATTAAATCCGAGCTTCCAGGCAGCAAGATATACAGATTACAGCCCTGTCATGAACATGTTAAGGCAACATGATTGCTGGGTCTTGAGATATTAGTAAGCATTTACCAGGTGGAAAGAATGGGAAAGTATACCTTGGGCAGCAGGGAGAGCATTGTGTAAAACCGCAGAGGCCCAGAGGGGAGGCCCTTGTGTTTACAGGAATAGGAAGAATTTTGGAGTGCTGGAAGTTTCTGTGTTGGGAATAGTGGGTAGGAGTACAATGTATGTATGGTGTGAGTGGTAGCAGAAGGCAAGACAGGTTAGAATTAGAGTGTTTTCAGAATATAGCATCATGGTGTTAATGAGGAATGTTCCATTTGATATCATTTTAGCAAATATCACAGGAGCTCCCTTGTATGTTAGCACCCTGGGAGAGTGAACACTGGGTTCCTTACTAATGTGAGCTAATGTTGTAATTCTTTAGGTTTAGTGGCCTAAAAATAGCCTCAGATAAACAAGGTCAATTTATTAAGTCACTCAACAAATACTTCATTTTGTACGTATAGTGGCTGTGCTGGATTCTGTGGGTACAGGGGTGCACCGGAGAGGATCATTACACTCATGAGACGTGTTCTGGTAAGATGGACTGTAAACAAGTACCCAATGAAATAAACTAACTTCTCTTTGTGATAAATGCTCACTGACTTCAAGGGTAAAAAGCTAATTCATATTCTGCATGTAACCTGTAGATGGCGTTTGTTTACATGAGGGCTTTTCAGTGGTTTAATGTGGCTTGGCCTTTTTATAGTGGCCTGTATCTGAGTGGATTTCTACTGAACATTATTATTTCTCTTTAGCAGTTTCAAGGTGGTAGTTATCTGTACTGTGTCAGCTAGAAAAGAGAAGGGAGAGAATAATGAAACAAAGTCAAAAGTGGGATGTTTGCTCATATTTTGAAGGTATAATCTAAAGGTTAAGCTTACTAGGTTTTAGGGCTGGGCTCAGCCTGGTGTAAAGCTAGCACCTTCCTGACATTTGTAGGACTAGGCCAGAACAGCAAGTCTGTGTTCCAGCTTGAGCTCAGAGATGTAAACCTAGAATCAGGCAAATGGTCAGAGACACTGGAGGTTTAAACTTAGCCCTTACCTTTTCTGTATCTTGGGCTTTGTTTTGTTGTTGTTATGATAAAAACAAACAAAATTTACTGCCCTAACCATTTTAAATGTTCACTAGTATATGAAGTATATTCACATTGTTGTAGAACACATTTTTAGAATTTTTTCATTTTACAAACCTGAAACTCTATATCCATTAAACAATTCCCCTTTCCTCAGCCCATAGTAACCACCATTTTACTTTCTGTTTCTATGAATTTGAGTACTTTAGATGCTTCATATAAGTGGACTCATAGTATTTGTCATATTGTGACTTGCTTATTTCACTAGCATAACATTCAGGTTCATTTTGTAGCATGTGACAAGATTTCTTTCCTTTTTAAGGATAAATGTTATATCCTATTACATGTATATACCACATTTTGTTTTTCCCTTCATCTGCTGATGGATTCTTGGGTGCTTCCATTATTAGCTGTTAGGAATAGTGCTGATGTGTACATGAGTGTGTACTTAGCTTCTTGAGTCCCTGGGCTTTGTTTTTTAATTTAACTGTATTTCCTTTTTTGTTTATTTGTTACTGGGGATTAAACTCAGGACCTTACGCTTGTGAGGCAGGCGTGGTGCCACTGAGCTAAATCCCCAGCACTTTATTTACTTCTTAAGTGTGATTGCCAACAAAGCAGACTGGGCTGCTGACTAAATTTTAGTATGTAGAAACATAGTCTATAAGACTATTAAAGAGAATTGATAATTTTGAGGGTTTCAGTTTGGTTCAATTTTGTGAGTGAAGGAAGAGAAAGAAGTTGTTGGGCTGGATGTATTTTGTGTTCAAGTGCTAGCCTAGCATGTAATGAAGTCCGGGGTTCACTCCCCAGTGTGTATGTGGGGGGAGTTGTCTTTAGTTGTTCTTCTATTAATGACTTAACTAAAATTTTCCTCCTACGTGCCATTGGAAAAGACTGTTAGACCTCTGCCATTCTACAATCCTATGGCATCATTTGCTTAGAAAATGTCTGATGTGTAGTTACTACACAATAAATATTTGAGTAAATCAGACTCCTCCACTTTAGATTTAATACAGAGTAATGTGAGTTCCAAGTTTCAGGGAGAATGTGGTCCAGTAAAATTGGGGTGCTTTTCCCTTTGTAAGACTTATTTTCCTCTGTGCTTGGATGCTGTAAGTATAGCACTTGAAGGCATCTGATTATACCTCTGCCTATCCAACATAGCTAAACATTGTGGGGGGAGGTGTTGGGAACAGGGTCTCACTGTATAGTTGAGGCTGGCCTTGAATTCACTGTGCAGCCCAGGCTGGCCTTGAATCATGGCAATCCTCTTGCCTCAGCTTCCCACGGGCTGGAATTACAGGAGTGCACCACCACACTTGGCTGGACATGACTAACCATTTTAGCATTTAGTTTGTGCCTTTCCAGAACTCAATACTACTTAAAGTCCGACTTCTTCAGATATGTCAGAGCCTCTTAAAGTTGACACTTCTAAATGGTTAACTGATTTTTTTTTGAAAAGTCTATTACGGTTAAACTATCCAAAGATAAGTAGAATTTACAAGAATATTCATAAGGTGTTGTGGTCTAAGACCAGGACACAGATTGTTCTAAAAACAAGTAATTGAAATTTTCTAGCTGATACATTTCATAATGTATTGGATACTCTGCCGCAATCATTTTGGTCTTTCTTCTACAAAAGCGATTTATCTTTCATCTTAGCAGGGCCATCATGTTTCCTGTTTTGTGTTTAAAAGCTCTCAGTTTTTCATCAATCCAAGTTTTTAGCTGGAATTAAAGTTGGTTAGAAATCATATCAAAATGATTCAACAGATTAGAGTTCCAGAGAACAATAAGTAATGGGTTTTTGTTTGTTTGGGCTTTTTGAAACAAGGTCTTGCTATGTGGCCCAGGCGGGCCTTGAGCTCACAGCAGTCCTTCTGCCTCAGCCTCCTAAGTGCTGAGATTACAGATATATACCTCAATACTTGACTGTAATGGATTTCATGACATCGAATTTTACCCCTGTGGAACTCTTTGAAAGTTGGGAAGAGAAAGCCAACTTTGTCTTGTTTTTGGCTTTTTTGGGAAGGGGGAGAGGTTTTTTGGGGGGTGGGAGGTTGAAACAGGGCTTGTATGTATTCCAGGCTGGCCTTGAACTCAGTAGGTAGCCCAGCTTGACCTTAAATTTGTGGCAGTCATCCTGCCTCAGCCTCTCAAGTACTGGGATTATAGGCTTGTGGCACCATGCCTGGCTTGAATCTTGAAAAGAAAAATCTAGTTTTTAACTTATTCCATGCATCCTATTCAGCCTTCAGTTAGCTATAATTTAATACCTAAATCATTTTCCTTTAATTGGCAGTTTCATCTTTTCATTCCTTGGTGCCTCCAGATTGGACAATGACATTTTGAACACTATGATCAAATCAGATAACTATTTAAACAAGAACTTGATGGTGAAAGCTGATGGTCTGTTACAAAACAGGCCCTGTGTCATTTGAACTCTTCCTATAGAAGAGTGCTTTTCACGCTTTATTATCTGTGTGAACCGTGGGAGGGAGGACCTTGTTAAAATTGATTTTGTTTTAGTAGATTTGAAGTGGAGCCCAAGACTCCAGGGTGTGTGTGTGTTTCCAAGTGATGCCATTACTGTACTTAACTAAAGTTACCATTTTGCAAAGCAAGGCTTTAACCCTCACTGTGGATCTTGGTTGGTCACCAAGGGAGTTTGCAAAAAGCCTGCTGCCAGGACTCTGCCCCCTAGAGTTCCTGATATGGTGACCTGAGGGAGAACCCAGGCATCTTGTTTTTAAAGAGCTTTGCAAGGGGTTCGTACGTGTAGCTAAAGTTGAGAATCAGTGCTTTCAAGAGGATTGGGATCTTGACATTCCCAAGTGCCTGACTAGCTAGGCCTAAAAGAAACTTCTTATCATTATTTGAATCTCTGCGTTCTTTTGTACAGCCTGAGACCCATTGACTTCTCTTTGGCTTCAAACTGCCATTGAGTGAATTCAGGCCTCTTGAAACTTGGCTGTTCAGATGACAACATTACTGTCGGTCAGGAACATGAGAATACTCTTGAGAGAGACTGCCCGTCTACTTACTGGTACTACTGCTAGAAGTAGAGAAAAACAGTTGTGGTTGTTTGCTGTTCTTCTTGGGGTCAGCACCAGCCAGGAGTTACATGCTGTTCACATCAGTGCAGGGGTTCCAATAATTCTGGCAGCATCAGATTGGAAGCTGATTGAGTGGACTCTGCAGTCTGCTGGTAGTGAGGGACTCCCTTCCCACAAACTGCAAACCCTTACGTGTGATTGGAAAACTAGGATGGGATTTAGAAAACAGTTGGCAATGATTCCGCCACGCACCCACACACACAGACTGGACCTTCCACACACTCCCTTGAGATCCTTAAGGTCTGAGGATCATGGAAAAGCAGCTTCTCTCAAACTATATGGTTTAAAGTAGGGACTTAAAGCAAGCATTTTATAAATTTCTGCCTCATTTTGCATCCCTAGGAGGTATGATCTCTTTTTTTGTTCCTTATGATTGAAGTATAGACTCATAGAACTTCTAAAGTGGCATTTTACTCTTTCAAGTTGGGGAAGAAGGTCTTTTTATCAGCTTTAGGCTTTGGTTAAGTAATCATAAAACAATCTTGTGGAAATTATATCAAACAACTGAGCCAAATGAGAGCACACTTCCAAGAAAACTAACTCTTGTGGTCATGATCACATTATGTGTATCATGCTGGGAGGCCTTTCAAAGGAATTAGTTTCCCTCACTTTCTCTCTGGCACTTGTGGGGAGCATTGTCATTTTGTGTGATGTGCTACCATCCAAAAAGGAAAACCAGGGTTGATTTCTGTGAATAAACATTTTAAAAAATACTTTCAGAGTCTGGCTTCAGTCTATCCGCCTGTTTCGTACTGTTCCCTTTTATATTTCAGGTCATATCTCTAAAACTTCAATGAGCCATGTTTTTGGAGTCTTTTTGCTTCCATCCTTGCTCTTCTCTCTGAATGACATCCTGGTACATTCTCAGCATCTCTTAGATTCAGGTCCAGTGTTGTCCCTCCCTTGGCACTTTTCGCAGCTCCTCTCCTTCCCTTCCAGTCCAACATGACCAGCTGGTTATTCTTTTCTTTGTGTCCCTCTGAGATTTTACACCTTCCCCTCTAGTATAGGATGGGGATTGCAGTGTTTTTATGTGATTGTCACCTTCACCTTCAAAAGCAGGAATAGATCTATCTGCATCTTCACATACTAGTCTGAGATGTCATATACTCACTATTAGTTGGGTTGCATGAATGAGTAAATGAAAGAGGAGGCGAAAAAATAAGAATAGAATATACTCTTCCGTCTCCTTTTGGTGAAATTTTAGTAAAGTGGACTTCTGAGCCTCTGCCAGTCCAGGATTAGTTTTACTAGGTAGGGGCTTTGTGGAAAACTTTGTTCATACCTGATTTGGAAGAGGAAAAAATGAAAAATTGATACTTGAGATTTATAGAACTGAAAGATAACCAAACAACTTGTTGGGTTTAGGTAGAGAAATTAGATATGTTTGTATACATTTTATCCTAATAATTGCTTTTCCTTTTGTAATCATAAAGTAGACTCTGGGAAGCCAGGTGGTGGTTTTCCAGAATGTCTTCTTTGTACATATATTTGAAGTTTTCTGTTGGTCTTAGAAAAGAGAGTTCACCTGTACTTGTTAATTTCATTAAATCTCAAATAATAATAGCTCGTCCTTCTGTAATGTGGTGATGCAGATTTCCAGGCAATAGTACCGTGTTTGATGAGTCACATTTCAGACCACTTATAGAATCCATCACTTGATACCTAGTCCCAGCAGAGATTTTGCTGATCTTAGTCTCTGGCTTTGCACCTTTCTCTTCATTGCAGCTCTGAAACTCATGAATTGATTTTTTATTTCTAGAATTGCACCCGTCATTAGGCATGTGTTTAAATACCAGTACTTTCAAAATAAAGCAGGAAAGGGCTTAAATAACACATAATTGAGTAGTTCTGGTCAAAAAGCCCTTTCCTAAATCCCATCCACAATGAAGTTACATGTGTCTCCCACCCCACTCCTGTTTGTTAAGAAAAAAGTAGGATGACTATTGCTAAAAGGCAGCTGGAAAATTCCCGTCACCGTTTTCCCATTCCCTTCCACTCATATCCTGAAATGAATTTTGGAGACAAGGCATTTGCTGCTCTGATGAGAAAGCAATCTGTCTTCAGTTTCTGTTGTCAGGTTAGTGCAAAGGTCAAAAGACCAGTTTCACACTAGCTGAGAAGTGGGGGTCACTGTAGTCAGGTGCAGCTGTCCCTTCCCTTTAAAGTCCCTAAAGAACTTGTATTTTAGAGGCATGCTCTTGAGGCAGAATCTCATTTTGGTCTGCATATAGCAGGTAGTGAACTTTTTTAGGAAAGAAATAAAAAAAGAAAGAAAGCATATGTAATCTACTATGTATTGTGCTGAAACAAAGAACCTGATATTGGTTGTGTCTGCCTTTCATGAGAGGACTGTTAGAAGTCATTATGGGTTTTCCTAAACCCCTATAATTATTTGAAGTTTTGCGTGGGTTAAGAAGATTTTTTTCTCTGGTGCTTGTTTTTTGTTCATCTGCCCTTCCTCTTCTACTGTATTTCCTGAAAGGAGGGTCTAAACCAGTCATTGTTTGCTACTCCTTGTGGTTTTCTGCCACCTTGTTGATTGTCCCTGCCACTTATGTACCTTTTGTTGCTCATTTCAGAAAGATTTCCGAGTACAAGAACTCCCACTTGCTCGTATTAAGAAGATTATGAAACTGGATGAAGATGTGAAGGTGAGTCATATTTATTTTTATCATTCATTTTGATGGGATATTGCTTATTTCTTAAGAGCGCAAAGTCTAATTAAAAACAAAAATATTTTTGTCTTTTATTTTGTTTTCTATGTAAAACTTAAGAGAGCTGAAATTGAATGGGTTTATTATATAATGCTTCTCTGAAAATTAGGCATATCCTGGTTTTTTCCAGATATGGAGAAGATGCTGAGTATTTGCTTTTGAAATCAGGTGTTATCACCCCGATTTTTTTCATTATACATAGTATAAACAATAAGTATCATCATTTCAATAGGATAGTACTGTCATGTTATTATCTTATTATAGTCTTTATTAATCTCAGCTGTAAGAAATTTTTGATGTCTTTGAGTTGTTTTACATGAGTAATTATATTCGTGAGAGGACTTCCTTGAAGTTCGTCATTTTTGTATTCCTAGGAATCCATCTCCCATTGCAACTCTTAACCTCTCAAAATTAATAGTCTCTTATGTTTATACAGAAAGCTAACAGTTCATGACAGTTTTCCCTTTTATTAGCTTCCTTCTTCTCACAGTAATCCTGTGAGATTTGATAGGATAAGAGTTTTTAGTTCCTTTTGACAGATAAGGAAGTAGACGCCAAGAGATGAAGTGACTCACCTAGAGTGGTGGAACTAAGACCCTGATTCTCATCTCCTGCTTCCTTAATTCTGAAGCTCTTCATGTGGCTCTTTGCTGCGCAGACTAAGGGTTTAGAGCCTTGTTTGGCTAAGTGCTTGAACTTGGAACTCAGACACATCTAGACAGCTTGAGCACTTAATATATGCCAAACCCTGTGCTGGGTACTTATAGTATCTCATTTGATTCCTGTGATAACATTGGAAAATTACCCTCTTTTTCAGTGTTAGAAAAAGCCCAGAAAGATGAGAAGTCTGAGATTTTACCCAGATTAGCTTTCAAGATCTTTCAAGATCTTTTCCCACATTAACTCTCTTTGGATTAGAACCTAAACCCTGCCATTTATTGGCTCTATGGCCATGGGTACATAACATCATCCTTCCTAAACTGTAGTTTCTTTGACATTTTGAGGGTAAGAAAGCACTTTGCATAGGTTGGAAAGGTGCATGGTAGATGCTAGCTAGATCAGTAAGCATTGTTGCCTGCTTTGTCCCTACTCATGAATTTATTTTACCTTGGAATTTCCTCAGCTACTACCTTCTTATATTTCAACATTTGCCCCATGGCAGGCATGAGGCAAGTGATAAACTGAAAGGTTTGAATGATTTGCTGGAGGTTGACAGGAAGGGCCTACATCTATTGCAGATGATCAGTGCAGAAGCTCCTGTGCTCTTTGCCAAGGCAGCCCAGATTTTTATCACAGAGCTGACTCTTCGAGCCTGGATCCACACAGAGGATAACAAGCGCCGTACCCTTCAGGTAATACAGCAGTTATGCATTGGGAAAACTGGGGCAAGCAGCAGCCTTTGCCTTCTTCCTTGCATGGCTTTGCAGCAAAGATTGTTCTTCCTTTATCTACCTTCCTAGATGTCCTTTCCTTTTTTGTGTGTTGCATTTTAATCTAGCAAGTCACCATTCATAAAGTATGTAAAAATCTTCATGATTAGTGCTAGAAACCCTGAACAGGCCCTAGCTCTTGTAGGAAAGGTTTCTTGCAAAAAGATAAAGAGTGTGACAGGTTAAAAAAAAAAAGGAGTGACAGTATTTTAATAATAAAGCCAAGAAGGTAAATTCTATTTTCTCCTCTTGTTTCCCTGTATGTATAAAATTGGAAATGCAAGTGTTTGTTTATTCTGCAAATGTTTACTGAATAGCCACAATATGCAGGCACTATTCTGGGCTCTGGGGAATCCTTGTGAATAAATGCATGTGGAAATTGTAAAACTTAATTTATACTGCCTTGAAATAAGCCTGTAGATCTAAAAAGATCCTATAAAGCTACCCTTAGGTTCAGTTCAAGTTAAAACAAAATGAGGAAACACTCTAGCAACTCTTCAAGAAAGATCTCCAAGGGCCAGGGATTTATCTCGGTGGTGCTGCCACCTGCCTCGCAAGCGCAAGGCTGAGTTTGATCCCCTGTACCAAAAAAAAAAATCTCCAAATAAACAACAAATCATGGAAAGGTGTATGCAACATCATTAGTTATCTGGTAAATATAAATTGAAACTGTAGTGAGATGCTGATTTATACATGCTAGAAAGGCTAAAAACAGATTGACAATACTAAGAATTGATTTAAGTCAATAAAGGATCTAATATATACTTATTGCTAGTTAGAATATAAAGTAGTATTATCACATTGAATACTACAGTATTTGGCACTTCAAATAGAGTTAAACATATCCTCTACTCTGACTTGGCCATTCTGCTCCTAGATGTGCATCCAAAAGACATGTGGACATTCTTCAGTAAGAATATTCATAATTATCTTATTCATAATAACCCAAAACTGAAAACAGCTCAGACACCCATCAGTACAGTAAAATATAAACAGATTCAGATGTATTCATAACATGGATTACTATTCAACAATAAAAAGAAATAAACTATTGCTCCATATAACATGGATGAATCTCAAAAGATGATACAGCAAAATAAATCCGAGAGAAAACTTACATAGTGCATGGTACCATACACGTCACCACAACAGTGATAAAAATCAGAGTTGTGATTGGCTCCAGTTTAGGGATTGCAGTGGGGAGAGTATTTACTAGAAAAGATTAGAAGGGAACTTTCTATATTCTTAACTGAGTGTTACCTAACTGGCTAAATATGTTTATCAAAATCCATCAGACTTTTGTGCTTAAAGATGTCTGTATTTTACTGGAGATAAGCAATAACTCAGTGAAGTATTAACATTAAAAAGGCAAAATATGGGCCAGGGATTTAGCTGAGTGGTTCTGCCACCTGCCTTGCAAGCACAAGGTCCTGAGTTCGATCCCCGGTACCAAAAAAAAGGCAAAATAAAAATTTTAGACAGGTCAGTTTAAGTGTATCTGTGTTTCTAGAAAACTCTTAAACCTTTTGATGTATCTTTGGAGGTGATTATAATCTCCCCTCTTTCTTAAATTTATCCATAGATGAGCCAGTTAGATAACTTGAGTAGGTGACATCATGAAGAATATGATACAGATGAGCTCTGGCAGTCTTTTAGATGTGCCCTGCTTCAGTTGGGAGAGTTTATTATCAAGCTGGTTGTTGGCAAGAAGGGTGGACTAGAGTTTTGCATTTCAGTGGCATGGGGCCATCACAGATAACAGGGAGGGAAAAAACAGAAAATTTCCATCCCCTCTTGTTTTGTCTGATGAATCACCTTCACTTAAGTTGTGGTATACAGGGGTTGCTAAGGGTTTCTGTCAGTGTTGACCCTTCCCTTGGTATATTAGTATGAAAACTTTCAAACAAGCAATGATACAAGCAGGATGTTTGCAGTGAACCTCTGTGTGTTTAACACCATTTTCTACCATTAACTTTATATTCTACTAGTTTTGTCCTCATATCTACTTACCTGTCCATCAAGTCAGTGTATTAAGTGTATTTCAAAGTTTAGTTTCCCCTAAGTCCTTCAGTGTGCCTGTCTTTCGCTAAAATTCGCCATTTTTTCCTGTATTTTAAAAATTTGCTTTAAATTTTTCAGTAAAGCACACAAATCTTAAATTCCATGTGTTGGTTTTTTGTCTTATTCAAAGGACGGAAATGTCACACTTTTTGACAAAACCTCATCCAAGCAAGCCTTGCTTTTGGAATCATTAGCTGACTCCTGTGTTCTCTGTCTACCTCAACATTTATGTCACACTAAACCTTCCTTTGTTTGTTTGTTGTTTGTTTGGATTTTTGGAGATAGGGACTTGATTTACAGTCCATGCTGGCCTTGAACTTACTATGTAGCCCAGGCTGACCTCGAATTCACCTTCTGCCTCAGCCTCCTAAATGGAGGCATGCACCATCATGCTCAGCTAAAACCAGATTTAAACTACAGATTTAGGGCTGGGGATTTAGCTCAGTGGTTCTGCCGCCTGCCTCCCAAGTGCAAGGACCCAAGTTCGATCCCCAGTACCAAAAAAAAACCCTACAGATCTGTCACTGTAATTTTTAATTCCAAAGTAAAAATCAGTCTAATGGGATCTGATATATATAACATGACTAGTCTATAACTACTTGTAAAGCAGAGTCAAAATATTAGACTGTAAAAAAGGCTCTAAGATTGTGTAATAGGCTGTCCTTGCTAACCACTGATGACCATACCTGCCAGCTGAGATTGTTGGATTTGTCCTAATTTATTCATTAATTTTATTGGTACATTTTAGGACCAGGGATTTAGCTCAGTGGTTATGCCGCCTGCTTGACAAGCGTAAGTTCCCGAGTTCAATCCTCGGTACCAAAATAAAGAAAAGAAAAGAAAGAGAAAAAAAAGTTTTATCGGTACATTTTAGGTATACAATGATGACATTCATCATTGGGAATTTGTACCTTTACATGTTATATCTTGGTTCTTATTTTTTTCCCCATTCCCCTGCCCTCCCTTCAACCCCTCCATCTCTCCCTACTTACAAAGACCTTGTTTCTGTTTTTTCCTTTTCTCATATTTATTCCTTTCCCTTCCCCTGTCCTTCACACTTCCTCTTCCCCCTGGACCTTTTCTTCCTATTTCACATTATCTATTATACCTTTTAGTCCTTACTTACACTTTCAGTTTCTCACACCAGAGAAACAGTTCTGTATTTACACACATGTATCCTATTTCACTTCAGAGTATGGCCTCAATGTGTATCCATTTAGCTATAAATGTCTCTAGTTTCTTATTCTTTATGACTGAGTAGTACTCCATTTTATTTTTAAAAACACACACACATTTTCTTTATCCAGTCTCCAGTTGATGGGCAATTGGGCTGTTTCCAAATTTTAGCTATTACAAACTGCTGCCATAAACATGGGTGCACATATATCACTGTGGTATGATTCTTTTAATTCTTTGGGGAAGATACCCAGCAGGGGAATAGCTGGGTCAAATGGGACCTCTAATACTAGTTTTTTGAGTTATCTCCATACTGATTTCCACAGTGGTTGCACCAGTCTACACACCCACCAGCAACAGTGGGTTTTCCCCACAACCCCGCCAGTGTTTGTTACTGGTTGAATTTTTTTTAATTTTTTTTATTTTACTGGTTGAATTTTTGATAGCAGCCATTCTTTCTGGGGTGAGGTGGAATCTCAACGTTGTTTTCATTTGCATCTCTTGAATGACCAGTGATGCTGAACATTTTCTCATATGTTTATTTGCTGTTTCTTCATCTGAGAAATGTCTATTCATGTCAGATGTCCATTTTTGGATTAGGTCTTTGAATTGGGGGGGGGGGTCTGATTTTTTTTTTTTAAGTTCTTTATAGATTCTAGATAGTACACCTTTGTCTAAGGAACAGCTGGTAAAAATTTTTTCCCACCTTATGGCTTGTCTCTTTACTCTGTTGGTGGTTTCTCTTGCTGTGCAGAAGCTTTTTAATAAGATGGGCCCGGGATTTAGCTCAGTGGCACCGCACCTGCCTTGCCAATGCTAGGTCCTAAGTGCGATCCCTGGTACCAAAAAAAAGAAAGGAAGGAAGGAAGGAAGGAAGGAAGGAAGGAAGGAAAGAAAGATGAAATCTCAGTTGTTGATTCTTTGTGCTAGTTCATGTGCAGCTGAGATTTTGTTAATGAAATCTTTTGTACACCAGTGTCTTCAAGAGTTCTACCTAATCTCTCTTCCAGCAGGTTTAGTGTTTCTGTTTTAATATTTAGAAATCTTTGATCCATTTCAATTTTAGTTAAGTGCATGGTGAGAGATAGAGGTCTAGTTTTAATCTTTGACAAGTTGAAACCCAGTTTTTCCAGCACCATTTATTAAAGAGGCTATCTTTCCTCCAGTGAGGGTGTTTGGCTCCTTTATTGAAGATGAGATGGCTGAGTGTGTCTAGAGTTGTTTCGGCATCTTCTAATCTGTTCCATTGGTCCTCAGGTCTGTTTCTTTGTCAGTACCGTGCTGGGTTGTTTTTTTTTTGGTACCAGGGATCGAACTCGGGTCTTTGCGCTTGCGTAGCAGGCGGTGAAACCACTGAGCTAAATTCCCGGCCCTGTACCATGCTGTTTTTATCACAGTGACTTTGTAGTATAGCTTCACATTGGGAGTTGTGATATCCCCTACTTTGTCTTTGTTGCCTCAAACTGCTTTTGCTATTCTAGGTCTCTTCTTGCTCCAAATGAATTTTTGGATTGTTTTCTCAAGGTCCATGAAGTATGCTGCTGGAATTTCAATTGGGGGTGCATTGAATCTATATAGCAGTTTTGGAAATATAGCCATTTTTACTATATTGGTTCTTCCTACTCAGGACCAAGGGATGTCTTTCCATTTTTTGATATGGTCTTCAATCTCTCTTTTCAGAGTGCTGTAGTTTTCAGAGTAGAGGTCTTTGATTTCTTTTGTTAGGTTAGATTCCTACATATTTTATTTTTTTTTGGATGCTATGGTGAAAGGAGTTGTTTCTCCAGTTCCTCTCTCAGTGAGTCTGTTGTTCATGTACAAGAAAGCTATTGATTTTTGTGTGTTGACCTTGTATCCAGCTACTCTACTGAATTTGGTTAAGTCTAGAAGACTTTTGGTGGAGTTCTTGGGGTCTTCTATATAGATAATCATGTCATCTGCAAATAATGACAATTTAACTTCTTCATTTCCTATTTTTATTCCTTTTATTTCTTTCTCTTATCTAATTGCTGTGGCTAACATTTCCAGAACTATATTGAATAGGAGTGGTGATAGTAGACGTCTTTCCTTGTCTTGTTCCTGATTTTAGTGTGAAGGATTTCAGTTTCTGACCATTTAGTATGATGTTGGCTGTTGGTTTTTCATAGATAGCTTTTATCAGGTTGAGATAAAGACTGTATATTCCAGTTTTCTGTAGGTTTTTATCATGAATGGGTGTTGGACCTTCTCAAATGCTTTTTCTGCATCTATTGAGAGGATCATATGGTTTTTGTCTTTGGCTCTATTAATACAGTGTTTTACATTTATTGATTTGCTCATGTTGAACCATCCCCTCATCCTGGGATGAATTCCACTTGGTCAGGGTGTATGATCTTCTTGATGATCTTGAGCATTCTGTTTGCCAGTATCTTATTGAGGATTTTTGCATCTATGTTCATTAGGGAGATTGGCCTATAGTTCTCTTTTTCATTTGGTTTGGAGCATCTTTTTGTTTTGAACTTAGTGTGGACTATCTTCATTTATAACCTGGGTGCCTGCGCTGACGGCAGGCAGGCATCACACTACAAATCTTTTTTTTGTTGTTTGGTATTGGGGATTGAACTCACGTCTTTGTGCTTGCACAGCAGATGGCCAAACCACTGAGCTAAATCCCCGGCCCCCACACTACAAATCTTAACTTCTTCGATTTCTCATGCATGTGAATGTGTGGCAAGAGTGAGTGAACTGGCAGATTTGTCCTAATTCAGATGGAGGCTAATACTTTCACAGTTGCATGGAGGGCTGTGGGAGAAAGGAGAAGTAGTAATTGGAAGCTCCAGTGTCCCATTTTAGAACAGGAGCTACCTGTGTCTCTCTTTTTTGTTGTTGATTTTTCCCCACCAGATTTGTTAATTTGAAGTTGATGAATTTGGCTGTCTTTATTTTAGCTATAGATGTATCCAAGGATATTTAGTTTAGTTTAAAAGTCATTTCCATTTATTACTTGGAGGGTATAAAGCTGGGTAAACTAGTTTCTCCCAAGGCCAATTTTTTACTCTGCTTTTTTTGTTGTTGTTGTTACAGAGGAATGATATCGCCATGGCAATAACAAAATTTGATCAGTTTGACTTTCTCATCGATATTGTTCCAAGAGATGAACTGAAACCTCCAAAGCGTCAGGTGAGCTGGGGAAGGCATTGTCATGTTGCTGGCTGCAGAGCCTTGGTGCTCTCCCATCAGCTGTGCTTCCTCCCTCTCTCCACACAAGGCATTTGCTGTTCCTGTTGCTTCTCCTCTATAGTACACAGCCATCCCTAACATTGTCTTCTCTTACTCATCTATGGCTACGTTTAACTCAGTGTCTCTGAGGTGGTATTTCAGTGAAAATAGACAAAATGAAAAAGATTTCAGTTACAAACAGTGGAGGTGAAGGACATTTCAGAATATTTTAGGAGGTCTTATCAGAGTTCTTAATCTGAAATGAGAACATTTCTCATGAGTTACAGATTTCAGATTTTAAGAAACAGCTTCTCATGTGCCCAGTGGTATTCGGAGTGAGTGGACTTTGTTTTCTCTTACTCTTTATCGTGCTTTCTGTACTGCCCTGGCAGCAGATGAGAACACCTGTTGGGGTTTAACAAATCCCAGGCTCCCTCTCCGTCAGCTGATTTGGAATCTGTGCTGCTGACCCCTGTGCATCAGTACTTCTTACAGCTCCCAGATGCTTTTAGTGTGCAGCCAGAATTGAGAACCACCACTTAAACTGTTTTCTTGACAATCACAAGAAAGAATGTGTCCGCCTGCCTGCCCCTTTCTTCTGCCTGTCCTTTTCCAATGGTCACACGGATCATTTTTGCAGCACTTGGTGTGTATATCTCTTAATTACAATGTAACAGACCCCTGTTCCATACATATAGCTCATTGTTTTAGGCATACAGTTTGCATGACTCACTAGGTGCAGTGGAAACACTTGGGAAACAGTAGCAGTCTTGCAGGAGCAAAGCTGTTTCTTGTTTTGCTTGCTTTATTTTGTTAATAAAAATTTAACATTATTTCATAGTGTATTATCCTCAGAAACAGAGTCATCCAGTGATGACTGCTCTCCCTATTCTCACCATGCTGGCCCATGTTAATAACTAGTCAGAGAAAGTGTTGGACAAGTGAGCACCCTAATTGACATTAATTCTGACCCTGCATGAGGGCCTAGGATTAGCAAACCCTGTGTCACCTTCTTATTCTGAAGCAGGGTGTGCCTCACTGCGGCTCTGTTTTTCTGGGCAGTCTTTGCTACTGTAAACATCCTTGACTGGAAGCTGTAAAGTGTTCAGAGGAGCTTTCAGTCGGATGTTTACAGCGGCAGGCTGCCACGGTCATCCCCAGCTGCACATCGGCTTTGAGACATTGCAGGTTTGTGCCCATGGGCTTGATTTCCTCCTCTTGAGGTGCTTCCCTCCTCTCTGAGAAGTCACAGCAAGAACTCAGAACACTTCTCTTCCTTCAGAGCAATAATATACTTGCTTTTCCTGTTGGAATTTTTTTCTTCCATGTGTCCCTCCAAATCTCCTTTTAAAAACAAGGTGGAAACCTCGATAATGAAATTAGGCCTTGCTCACTTTCATTGTGCAAACTCCTTATTCTCTGTGAGCTGCCTATTAAATAGACTAGCTGGAGAAAGGGGTCTTGTCCTATCATTTCCTCCACAGTTCTCAATGCTTCTGGCTCTCTTGGAATGTCAGACTCAAAATGCTCTGATCCATCTCCTTTTAAAGTGTGTCTAGCTGAAACAGTTCCTCCTGCCTGGATTTAGTTCTTTGTAGGTGTTCAAGCTATTGATTGGCATCCTATTTGGGACAGCTGCTGCTTGGCCTTTGAAAGATTAAGATTGCTGAAAGATGGCCTGAAATTACAAGGTAACATTTTTAGTCCTCTGTAGACATGAAGTTTTCTCAAGCTCCAAATTGGCTGGCACCTCCTAAAGTCCTTTAAAAGTGCCTACTCTCCAAAACTTGCCCTTTCTGAAGGAGGCAGCAGTTTGCTCTTGCTATTAAAGTGAATGTACTTTTTTTCCAGTCTGGGGCTGGCTGCACGACACTGTGATGGCCCTGAGATGTGATACTGATCATTCTCTGGCATTTTCAGGCTCAGCTTCTGAAAAGATTCCAAGACAAAGCCCTCTGATCGGAGAGGCCTCTCCTAAAGTTGAGCAAGTCCTCCATTCAGGATTGATCTAGACACTCAGGGATTGTTCTAGTGCTTGGGGCCACATGGCCCTCTTGGGAGAAGGAACTAGCCAGAATATTGAATTGTGGGTCAAAGCCCCTGACTTCTCAGACATGCTTGGAAATCTCACTTGTTTTCGGGGAAGCAGTAAAGACTGAAAGTACAAAGTCACTGAGGTCTAACTTCTGCCCCAGCTAAGAGTTGAGAGTTCCTGCCCTTTGAAATGTCACTGCTTTTCACACATTGCTTAAATCAAGCTTAATCATTCCCTTGCTGGCTTGACCTCCATTGGTAGAATAATGAGTCTTCATAATGCAGAGCCTAAGATATACCTCCTTCATCCCAGTGCTTTGAGAACGTCATGCCTTTTCCTCACAGCGCAACACAAACCTATGAACCTCTACTTGATACTTACTTGGTGTCCTAGACACTGCCTAGTTCATCAACCATCTAAGAGAACAAAATATGAAGCATAGGAGAAGCTCTTTATCTGCCTGCATAACTTTTGGCAAAGGGTATTTTGGCTTCTAGAAGAAGTATTTAAAGGGTTTGCATTTTGTCTGGTAGAAAGACCATATTTAGTGCTAGATCAGCTGTTGCCAAGGACAGCTAGAGATAGACAGTCATAGGTTAGGGGTAGTAAATGCCAATGTCCGCATGTTACCTGACTTCCTGCGAGCTGCTGAGCCTCTCAGTCCTCTATACAATACCTTCTCATCATCCAAGAGCTTTCCCAAGTTAGGTCAGGATTTATAATTTGTGTTTTTACTTAAGTAGGAAGGGGGACTTCTGTGGAAATACATTGAACCTATTTCAACAGTTTTGAAAAAAGCAGTTGGCCTCAGTTTTATGACTTAAAAGGATATCAGTGTTTTACTGCCAAGATTTGGTTGCCAGACTGACCTTTGTTTTGTTGTTGTTGTTGTTGTTGTTGTTTGGTACCAGGGATCAAACTCGGGGACCTTGCGCTTGCGAGGCAGGCGGCGGAACCACTGAGCTAAATCCCCGGCCTTGACCTTTGTTTATAATAATAAAAAGTTGGGGTTGAAATGGATCTGGGATTGTCATTAAGTTGTTCTAGAAATTGAGACCTAGATGAAAATAAAAGGGATCTCCCTTTTCTTCTACCTCAGCATGATCACATTGAGAGTTAAAACTGAGTCTGAGGCATAAAACATAAGAACCTTAGTGGTCAGTTTATGTTTAAGGAGTTGCTTAGCTACCCAGAAGGTGATGAATACAGCTATAGTCTGGGTATGTGAACCTCAGGGAACCTTGTTATACAGAGACCCAAGTGCTTGAGATGCTAGTATCTGCAGTCCTAGTTCTAGTATGCCACTCACCAGGCAAGGGAAAGAATAGTCAGCCCTGTGCTACAGGGAACACCAGCTTTGTCTACACATTATGGCCACAGAATCCTAAAGATAGCAAAAGAGAGTTTAGGGACTCTTCTGTTAGCAACAGCTGTGAGAGGTCAAGAGAATTTGTCATACCACCAACTTGGATTCAAAAAAGTACTTTCCTGCCTTTGTGTGTTTATATATGTAAATCCACTCATCTTTCAGCCAGCACTTATTGAGTGCCTGCATGGGAATGGTGGGGACAATAGAGAGCCAGAGAGAGAGAGTATTTGCCCTCATAGGACTTAGATTTTTAGCAGGACAGGCTAAATTTGACGTGCAATTACAAAAACAGGTCATGAACATGATACCTAGAAATGTGGAAGCACATTTCTGGCACCTAGCTTGCTGAGGGTATGAGGTCAATTCTAACTTTGTGAATCTCTTTGGGGAGCTTTGAGGCAGTCCACAGGGTTGCCAGTCCTTGTAGAACTATGTTTTTTCTCTTTTCTAAAACATGGCAAACAATTCAGAATAGGGAAGTGAATAAACTTAGCTAATATTTTTACTCAGCCAGCCCACATGGTTTTCCATTTTGTTGTTTTTCTTGTCCCAGAGGTTGTATGTGTTGTTGTTTTTGTTGTCCCAGGGGCACTTCGTGTCACAGGTGACTCCGGATCAGACGCCGATTTCTGTGTCAGTGGTCCGGGGCTGACCAACCCCAGAACCTCTAGGCTGTAACCATGTTGTAGTGTGTGTAAACATCCTACACTCTCAGCTGTGAGCTCAAGGTGGCTGGGAGAGGGTTGTTTACTCCTTCTGCCATGGAAAACATCAGCTGAAGAAGGAACAGTCTCCTCACTCGGCAGATCGGACAAAATGTGACCTCCCTAGTCAGCCAAGGCAGCACCCCAGCGGAGAGCTGTCCATCAAGCCCCCTGGGTTGCGCTTCTATGGCTAAGTACAAGCAGAACCAGATACGACGCTGGATAGACATGCACTCAGTGACCACAGCTTTTGATGTGCTGGGAAAAGCTGAGCACTCACCTACTAGTCCTCTTGAACCTGACATCTGAGCCTGAAATTCTAGCTCAGGAAACACCCTGGTCCCCTTTACTCTAGTGTCTCTGAGTGGGTGGGAGCAAAATAAGAAGAGTGCTGTCTGTTTGGGAGATGGGGCCCAGCCTAAGCAGCATGGTGTTTGGGTAGCATCTTCCCAGTGCCGGCAGTTAGCAGTGTTCTCAGTCACAGGCCGTGACAGCAGTTACTGACAAGCGCTTCTGGTGCAGGGTGTTCAGTTATGGTAATTATTTGCCTGTTTGCAGCTTGTCATGGAATGGATGATTACTCAGTACTTCAGAAAATTGGCTGTATGTTTTGTGAAGCCTATAGAATCTGTTATTTTTAGTTTGATTTAGCACAACTGGTCTCTTCGAATTCCACTTTCCTTTGGCTTCAAATGTGGAAAGCTCAGCATTCAGCAGGCAACTGCACATAGCCTGTTTGGGGAAGAGTGGAAATTCACTGTGGCGGTTGCTGAGTCAGTTCTTTTCCTCTTACCTGCCTCTCCTTCCACCCCACAGGAGGAGGTGCGCCAGTCTGTGACTCCTGCTGAGCCCGTCCAGTACTACTTCACGCTGGCTCAGCAGCCCACTGCCGTCCAAGTCCAGGGGCAGCAACAAGGCCAGCAGACCACCAGCTCCACAACCACCATCCAGCCTGGGCAGATCATCATTGCACAGCCTCAGCAGGGCCAGGTCTGTGAGCTGCTTTGAGCATCCACCCTGCAAGACAGTGCCTTTTAGGTTTGAATAGGGAAAACTCAACTAGAGGCAGCCTCATCATTAGAGAGCACTGGATTTAAAGTCTGGAGCCCTGAGCTTTTCCCCAGATTCAGCCACAGAGGTAGTGTCACTTAATCATCTCTGGACTCCTCCAGAGAAGGAGTGTGCCATGGACAAGACGATTTTCAGGACCTGAGTGAGCACCCAGAGTTTGGAAGGAAAAGTAATCTCTCTAATGGGTCCATGAAGAGTTGGGAGATCTCTATAGAAGGTTTTTTCAGTGGACTTCAGGCCTGCTGTGTCAGTGCCAGAATTGGAATTTTTTCCCTAAATGGGGAGGTCAGGCATTATTGTCAACTTGTATACTTTCTTCTCTTCTCCTCTCTGGCATTTCTCTGTCCCACCATATTTGTGTCAAGTGACCTCTTCTTACAGTAGTAATCAGAGGATTCTTTCTCTCCCCCAGTGAGAACAGTACCATCTGCTGGGAATATGAGAGACTATAGAGAACTTGGTACTGTGGCTCTGAATCCAGAATCTGTCAGTAATTAAATTATTTATCACACAGTGAGCATCTTCTGTAAGTCTTATGTAGATATTAGGGTTACAAGCATGAATAAAACAGTCCTGATTTTCAAGAAATTCACAGTCTAGTTGGGGCTAGACTTAAGGTTATATCACTATGTGGAAAGTAAGACATCCTTACCAAATACTATGTGAGCACATCTAAAGAAGTTTCTAACAAGGATGTGAGGAGGTGGTTAGGGAAGGTTCCTGAAGAGAATGATAATGAGCCTTGGTGGAAACACCAGAAGTTAAATAAAGTGGGACAGAATGGTTTTGCCAGTAGAGGGCACAGCACAATGGCTTAGAGGTAAGAAGTAATGCAGGGGGCCATCTAGGCAAGTCCAGGGAGCACACCTAGAGAATCTTATATATTCTAGTAAGAAGCTGGATTTGCCTAGAAGAAAACAACAGAGATGCATTTAAATATTAATTATGAAATTAGGGTTTATTCCTCACTCATTTTTTTTTAAAGTATTGTACATTTGAATGATTTTTTTCTTTTTTTTTTTTTTTGGTGGTACGGGGAATTGAACTCAGAACCTTGTGCTTGCGAGACAGGCAATGGAACCACTGAGCTAAATCCCCGGCCCTGCACTCATTTATTCATACAGGAAATTTATTGAGTGCTTGCTCTATGTCAGGTGCTGTGCTAGGCAAGAGGGATTCAAAGATGATTACAGCCCAGTCCCTGCCCCAAGGCACTCACTGCACTATGATGCCTGAGGGATCCGCTTTGGCTCATGCTTGTGCCTCCGCATTCGGGGGAGCTTTACCTGCCAAAGGCTTTATCCCTTTACAGAGTGAATAGCAAGGGAATCTGCCAAGGACTGGCTCTGATTGGCTGATCATCCTAAGAAGCTCATGGCCGTTGTGCCCTGATGGCAGGGGACACCATATATGGTTTGGCAGCTGCCATGCTAACACAAGCCCTCATTTTCCTGAAATGATTTAGAAATACCTTGGGAATCCTCTCGGGAAAATTGGGTTGATATAGTACAGTGATGAGTTGGCAGCATACTTTTTTTTTTTAGTCAGCAAGAATTTCATCTGTCGTCTTCTCTGCCAAGCCAGACCTACTTGGCCTGGTGCTGATAAGGGTTGTGAAGATGGTGAAGATAGTCCCTCCCAGCTGTTGTTTTAATGTCCTGCTTCTTCAGGGTGGCCTCGTGCTGGGTCACACCTCCCTGGACCCATAGTGTTGGCAATTTCAAGTTGAGTACAAATATCCTCTGCAAGACAGGATACATATTAAAGCAAAGTTGGGAGGAATGCATAATTTGCCAAAGTAAATCTTGTGCTTTTTATAAATTGGGAACTTACTTTTGGAGGTTTGGGGATAGGCTGAGTTGGAGATTGTGGTTTGAAAATGAAAAAGATGTTTCCTATTGTCCTAACCGTTAAAGGTACTTTTACTGAGAACTCGGTTGTTGTTTTTTTTCCCTACCCTCCTTCAGTTTAAAGTAATTTCTCTTTACCTGGTAATTCCTTAAATCTTGTCTGTACTTCCCAGAATACCTCCTTCGCTTGTAACTTTACATGTGTAATGTCCAGTAGACTTGTGCATCAGAATTAAGAACATTGTAATAACAACATCAACTGAAGCCCATGGTTCATTGAGACTCAGAGTTGTCTTTTTTTTGGTACCGGGGATCAAACTCTGGTCTTTGCGCCTTTGAGGCAGGCGGCAGGTGGTAGAACCACTGAGCTAAATCCCTGGCCCAGAGTTGTCTTCTTGATGTGACTCTTAGTTCAGACTGGGGAGAGGCCATTTCCAAATTGGAGTAGGGATAAAGCCTTGGGACTAGGAGTGAAAATAGGTGTAGTTTAAAGGGCTCCACCCACCTCCATTCACTACCACCAGATGAGCCATTCTCTGAGTAATCTGTAAAGGAAACATCAAGGCCTAACATTCTGAGATGTGAAGGAATGATTGACACTTCTGACGGTTCAAGTCTTTACCATTTCACCAAAGAATAAGCTTCATAGGACTACCTGCCACTACGTATGTAAGAGACACTGAATCTGCCAAATTATACATGTTAGACAGATGTTTCTTAAATCTGAGATTGCCATTTCTAGAAAGTTAAAGTTTTTGCTTTACTGAATTCTGTTAATCAGGGGGAGGCTCTGTTAAGAGTCAGGTCTTGAGCTGGGGATTTAGCTTAGTGGTGCCACTCCTGTCTTGTAAGTGCGAGGTACTGAGTTCAATCCCCAGTACAGGAAAAAAAAAAAGTCAGGTCTTAACAGTGTTTACTTCTCCTGTGGGAAGCCATGCTGTGGTCCAGAGCAGCTGAGTAGCTAGTGTGGCAGAAGTCACTCTGCTGCTTGAGTGGAGTATAAAAGCCAGTGTACACTAGTCCCAGCCTCAGAGATGAGCCCATGTGCTTTATTTTCCTTGCAGTGTCTTGTATGCCTAAGAAGGAGTCCAGGTTCCTGAACTTAGTAAATTCATATAGACCCCATTTTCCTTTTTTCCTCCCTCTAGATTCACATGCTTCTGGTTTGACTTTGGCCATTTCTCACATAAACTGTCATGATTACTTTTGATGATGAACTGTCATGGTTACTTTTGATTTTTTTTTTTTTCTGTGCTATATGTGCCTTACCTTCATTGGAGGAGCTGTGAAAAGTTGCAATATTTGAAGCATGGATTTTATGTTTGAGGCCCAAACAAGTATTCTTCATTATGAGCCCCAAAATTGGGTTGGTTTTCCCATCTGTTTTCAGAGAGTAACTTTAATAATGCCCTTGTACCCAGAGGACTCTCTGGGTTGAGGTTTCTTAGTAGTGTTGAGTTGTTTAGGCAATAATGACGAGGGTATTAACTTCTCATTCCTACCCCCTTGGTAGTCCTACGGGCTCAGTCAGAGCTCGAACAGCTTTCTCTTGACTCTTCCTTCCAGACCACACCCGTGACAATGCAGGTTGGAGAAGGCCAACAGGTACAGATTGTCCAGGCCCAGCCACAGGGTCAAGCCCAGCAGGCCCAGAGTGGCACTGGACAAACCATGCAGGTGATGCAGCAGATCATCACTAACACAGGAGAGATCCAGCAGATCCCGGTAAGCCTTCCCCCAGGCCTGAATGGCTCCCTTCTCAGCTGATTTCATATATCATCTTACACCTACACTCACTTCTGTGTGCATGTATGTGTGTATGTGTGCGCGTGTGTTTCTTTTGTTTTTAATCTATATTCCCACTATGCCCTTCCCACCTTGCTTCAGTGTGTCTACTTTTCACTTTGCTTTAATCCAGGTTCAGGTTCACCACTGCATAGAAGAACCATTTGAGCAGCTTCTCGAAACTTGCCCTCGCTCCACCCATGCAGAGCAATCATGGTAGTCACTATCTCATGCCAAGGCTCAAAGGCCCCATGAGGCAGTCCTATCTTTTGATTAGCAGAGAATAAAAGGGAGGTGTATAGGTCAGGCCATAAATATACTTGTTGCAAGTTCATGAATCAGTTCCCAGTGGAGCATGCAGCAAAGTATATTTTTTGGCTTTTATTTAACTTACCCTTTTTTTCACTCTAGACTACTGTTTCCTATGTGTCTTGAGAGATTTGTCAGTTTTTTACTTAAACTTGTGCTTTATTAAGGAAAAAAAAATCATTGTCCTTACGCTTGCAGGCTTAACACTTTTAGTCATTTTCCCACTAAAAGCTGGAAAATAAGTGACATGGAGCTGTCCTTTATGAAATGTAGGCTCCTATAAAAGCTCACTTGGACCTGTTGGCCACTTCTTTGAAAAAAGCTAAAAAATTATCCTCAGCTCTGTTTTAAGTACTTTTCTTCCTCTTAAGTTACAGAGTAATGGATCAAGAGAAGGCTTAGGAAAGTGGTTTGTTTCTGTCTGTGTCTCTTTCTATGATACACACAGCAGCAATTCCAAGTGACTTGGTTCTGCCTTGCCTCATTGTTTCAGCCACCAGCCCCAAGACCTCGCTCTTGAATGATTCTTACTTTTTCATGTGAAGGCACCAAAACAAGGTCATTAAAGCCAAAGAAGACTCCCTACCTTGCAGTAACTTTAATCCTTTGTGGCACCAAGCTTTAGCCCAGATTGTTGCAGAATCTACAACCTCATGCTCACTGGTCTCAATATATGCTCAGGAGCCTGCATTTCCAGACTCTTCAGCTGCTCAGCAGAGTGCTTGTAATAGTGATAACCTTCAGGACAGAGACTTTACTTCCCTTGATGCCCAATGAGTAGGCTTATTTGCACTGTAATTAAAAGACTGTGAAGAGCATCAGACCTGCCCTGTCTTGGAGAACTAAGGTTCAGCACATCAGCAGGTGACTTGACCTAAGCCTAAAAAGAAAAGCTCCTCACTTCTATCTCTGAAATGCATGGAACCATTTGGGTCATGGCTTTTCTGTCACATTGGGGTTTCTGCAAAGGTCTCTTCCCAGCCAGAAAATTTTAAATCCCTGTGGCTATCAGTGTATTCCCCCACTCCTGGGACAAGACCATAGTCTTTCATTCTGGGTGCCTGGGCTGGAGTTCTGGTGACTTCTGGGACCAGCCACTATGAGTCTCAACAGATGTGGTTTCCCAAGTCTCAACCCAACTGGTTTAGTCCCCAGTAGCAACTTAATGTTGTAGCCTAGAAGCTGCATTATAGGATTTGGTTGGAAATGTATGCTTGGCACCACAACTTCCCAACAGCTCCTCTTGGCATAGTCTCAGGAAAGAAATGACTATAAGTCACAGTACTCTTGCCCTGTTTCCTCTGAACCAGGTTCTTAATGGGTTTAGGTTTTGCGTCCCTGCATCTTGCCTCCAACAGACGCTTCTGGAATGTTCTGCCAAGAATTTCACAGTTTTTTTTCAGTGATTTGAATCTTTTGGGGGCAGAAGTTTCAGAGAAGTGTTTGATTTACCACTGTATCCAGGAGTGCAGCTTCATCCCTGCAGCACGCTCCTCGTGGAAATAAAGTTTCTGTGGCGAAGTTAGTGCTTTATGGCCAGGATGTGATTTGCTGTAGCCCAAGCAGTTTTGCCTATCGGCCTGAAGAAGCTTTTCCTTTCAACAGAGCCAGGCTGGGCAGCCAGGAAGCTGGTTTCTGGGCCCCCTAGGTAGGCAGTCCTGTGCCCCCAGGGCTTTTCAGCCCCTAAGCCACTGGTGTGAATGTCTGTTGTCCATCCTGTGCTGCCTGCTGTCTGCTGAGTGATAGCTCCTCACGTTGTAATTATTGCCTCTGTCCTCCCTTTATCCACAGCTCCAAGCACTAATACTTTCATGGCACACTGGAGCGTTAAGAACCTGAGTTAAGGCTTTCAGCACACAATTAAATGCAGTCTGTGGTATTATTGTATTATCTGAGACTTAATCGTAAGCATGAGGGAGTTTAAGGGCACTTTTGTAGCTTCGGTTTCCTGTGATGGGGTTTTTCTGTGAAAGGTTTATTGATTCTGCTTTCCCAGGGGGGAAGTGTTTGGCCAGAAGCTAGTGCTGAACACCAAGGATCTTCAGAGTCCCACAGACCCTCATTGGTCCTGGCTCTTGGGGACAGAGATAATAAAAACAGACCAGCCTTTTCCTCCACAGTGTGCAGTGTAGAATTGGGCAGTACTAGGGCTATGATGCAAAATGCTAGTCATCTGCTTTGGGTTCTTGACAGAACTAGAACTCTGTACAATCTCAGAAAGTGTGGAGATGGAGAGAAAAGAGGCCCACACTTGAGGTACAGACATTCTGATAATGTCAAGGCTGTCTTTAAGACAAATTCTTTAGATGAGCTGTGATCAAATAGTCAGGAGCCCCCAGTTGATGAGCATACAGCCAAGCTGTTCTCACATATGTCACAAGATCTTCTGGGAATGTTTTTTCCAAGTCCGTTCAGAGAATATATCATTTGTATTGTGTGACTTATAGGTGGGAGTGTTGTTATGTTGTTTATATTGACCTCTGTTTAAAAGGACTTTTTCTTAAGAGGGCTTTTGAGGTAGAAGGCAGTCAGCCTATCTGGTCATGGGAAGCTTGCCTGTGTGAGATTGAATTCAGCCCCCTGTGGTCTCTTTGTCTCTGCCCCTGACATAGGTACAGCTGAATGCCGGCCAGCTTCAGTATATCCGCTTAGCCCAGCCTGTATCAGGCACCCAAGTTGTGCAGGGACAGATCCAGACGCTTGCCACGAATGCCCAACAGGTATGTACCAGAGAGACACAGGGCTTGAGTTGGAGACAAGCAGCAGCTGGCTGGCTTCTGGTTGGAGAGGAGTGCTTCAGGACACAACTCTTGCCACTTCATCCTTCAGCAAGGGCCACCCACCCTTATACCCCAGTCTGTTCTGCTGCCCAAGAACAGATGGGGGTAATTGGAAGATTGGATTCAAAGGGTGTCTCACATTAGATTTGTTCTCAAGGGCCAAAGAGAAACACAAACCAGAGGAAGCTGTGAGGGTACCTGAAAGAAGCCTGATGTGTGTACATATATGTCAGGCCGGAGAAGCTTAATCCTTAGGCTGCATTTCCATCTTTAAATCCGAGTGGCTATGGTGTTCTGGCACTTTCTGTTCCCTCTAGAAAACTTCAATCTTACCCTACCTCTCCACCCACCCCTGGCCAGAAAAGTCTCCCCTCATCTCCTCCCCTGCCCTACAGTGTTGAAAGCTGTGAGCACAGAGTCGAGGAGTCTGCCCCCAGCCCTGGAGGATTGAGGGACATGGACATCCTTTGCAGAGGTTGGGGGATTCTGGTCAAGGGGAGGCATTTAATGGATTCTTCTGCCTCAGACCCAAAAAAAGCAGCGATCGTTTAAGAGCTGGACCCGTCTGGCCCAGTTGCATTTCTGGTGATGCATCTATTGACAGTGGTGACAGAGCTGAGTTTGTGAGCAGGTCTCCAAAGATCTCATTTGGGAAAATTGGAGAATTGAGCCAAAAGTAAGGCTTCTGAGTTCCATGTAGTCTCTGGGATCATTAAAGGGCCCCTTTCTTACTCCCTGCTCATCTGTGGATTTGGGCTTTTCCTTAGTTTTCCTTGGGGCTCAGTGACACTGATTCACAATTTAAGACTGGCCACACCTTTGGGTCCCTCTCTCTTTACAAAATTTTTTTCAGTTAGATGTGGTGGTGCACGCCCGTAATCCCAGCACTCAGGAGGCTGAGGCAGAAGGAGTGCTGCGAGTTTGAGGCCAGCCTGGGCTACATCGTGAGTTCAAGGTCAACCTGAACTGCATACCGAGACCCTGTCTCAAAAAAAAAATTTTTTTTTCCAAACCTTGTAAGATTCTTCTTGAGAGTCCCAAGGCTTTTTATGGCATGGGAATGGGAAGGAATGAGACAGGTTCTTGGTTTCTCAGCGGTCACTTAGGGGACAGAACTAAAGCCAGAAAATAGAGTTGGGAAAAAAGGGAGATAGGCCAGAGGGCAGTTAAAATCTCCACAACAACATGTAATTGTGACAACCTGCCATTTAGTAGGTGCTCAATAAATGTTGAACGAATGCCAAACAAATAATATATGTGTGATTTAAAGGTAAATGAGACTTTCTTTTCAGCTGCTGTAAATGGCAGTCCTGCTGGCCATGTGGCCCAGTTAACCTTATTTATAAGGAGAAGTTCCCATTTGTCTGAGGCTCATTCATTTATTTTGCAGACATTTCTTGAATACTTACTTTGCACTGGAAGTTTAAGGACAAAACAGCTCCTGCCCTCAAGCAGTTTATAGACCTGTGGAAGAAAGGCCCAAAATGAGCAACAGTAGTACAAAGTTTATATGAAGTCCTTTGTTACCTGTCCCCTTTCTTGCTTCTCTTAGCCTCCTGGGTAGGCCTTGCAGGGCTTGTTTTTGGCTGTCACGAGGATACTCAAGAGCACAGGCCTTACCTTGCAGGTTGGCTGTGAGCATTCCAGGAGCTGGTACAGAGTCCATTGCCAGTCAGATGTTCCATACACTCACACGTGCACAGGCTCTGGTCTTTGTAGTTTATCAAAAGTTGTCCTCAGCAGTTGTCAGCATATGCTACGATCTACATGTCAGTAAATTTATTTTAAAATCCCCACATTTGATTTTAAGTGCATGTGCTGTACGTGGCTTGCTTGCTGTACCTGCTGTCCCTCCCCCTCCCCCTCTCTTCCCTTGGCCCAGAGTGCTGCACGTTGCCTCTCGGAAAAAGTACTTCACAAGTTTGCCATGAGGACTGCCAAGGCCACTGTTTGCCAGGGTGTTTCATATTCCACTCAGATAATCTGAGTGATACGGGTTTGGTTTGGATCCCACCTTCTAAGATGAAAGGGACCATTCACCACTTTGCCCAGCATTTTAAAATCTACCTTCATTGGCTGAAAGATGCATTCTTAGGGCTTCTACCCAAAACCATGTTACACATTCTCTTGTGAAAACCAAGGAGTTAAGTATTCTCCTTGAGGTGACGGGTGATTGCAGGAGGAAGAGTACAATAAGAGGTACTAGAAGTTGTCTCATACATGCTCCAGGTTCTGTGTGCTATGTGGTGCCAACTGTTTGGGTAACCATCAGTGGTAGGAAGTGGGGGGCGAGGGGGCTTGATTTCCAACCCTCATTGAGCACCTGCTCTGTGCTAGGCCTCATTCTGGGCACCGAATAGGCATTGTCTTATTTGGACTTTGTGGGTGGTGGACTGGTGGAGCAGACCCTGCAGCTGACATTCCCACTCTGTCATTTTGCATCCCACAGATCACACAGACAGAGGTCCAGCAAGGACAGCAGCAATTCAGCCAGTTCACAGATGGACAGGTAGGATACCCAGTTTGGGCAGGGTCAAAGGGCAAGGAGTTGTGGGGAACAAGGTCACAGGTGATATGTGGGTTTGGATGATTAGAGCAACTAGCCTGTCCTCTACTGACAATGAATAGACGGAACTTGCTGTAAAAGGTATAGTCTTTTAAGTCAAGGCATGTATCCTTTAGATTTATAGACATCTGGGAACTCAAATAATCTTAAACATTATGTTGCCCAAATTGCCGTTTTACGGATGAGTAAGCTAAGCTCTAGAGGTAGGAAGTGCCTTGTACATGTGCTCAATCAGCTGTTCATTGCAGAGCCAGAGCCAGATTAGAATGGAAGTCTCCTGTTTCCCCCCTTTTTTTTCCCCTAAGCCATGATGCTTTGTAATAGCACATACAGTTAGTTAAAATGCAGACAACCTATGGCTGGCCTCCTGTGGTCTCTGGGTGCCTGGAATTCAGTAATTCTAAATCCATTTAAGGAAACTTCCTTTTCTTGCTGCTTTTCCCTTTAAATACTGGGACCTATAGGACGATGAATCCAAACTTGTGTTCTTTGCTGCCCTAAAGGGAAAAGAACTAGCAGTGGGGCCCCCTCTGACTTCTGACAGTCCCAGGTGTCAGACTTTTATGCCAGGGCTCCTATAGGTGGGGGTCCTAGTTTTTGGTTTCTTTGGGAGCCTCTGAGAAATCAAGAGGCCAGGAGGGCCTAATCTTAAGGGCCATGAGAGCTTTGTCACCCATACAGGGTTGGTGTTTAACACCAGATCGCCTCCTTCACAGGCCCTGGGTAGGAAATCCAGGTGCAGTTCAGTGTCAGCCTGAGCCAGGTATGCAGAGGAAAGCAGGCAAGGGGGTAATCACTACTGCCCCGCCAGTGAGGAGTGCCAAGACTTGGGGAAATGCTGACTTCCAAGCTGCTGGTACACTAGTCAAATTGCTTGTGTTTGTCGCAGAGGAACAGCGTGCAGCAAGCTCAAGGCTCTGAGCTAACAGGAGAGGCAGAGCCCAGAGAAGTGAAAGCCACAGGAAATGCAGCTCCCTGCACCTCCTCCCTGCCCACCACACATATACCCCCTCACACCAGGCTGGTGCCTCCTGTGTCTGCTGCTCCCAGCCCCAGGAGAGCCCCACATCCCCTACTCCCTCTGATGCCTTCCAGTGGGTGGTGGTTGAGGTATCTTGGGGCCCCCAACCAGCTTAAGACCCATAGGAAGCTGCATCCCCTTCTCCCAGGAGTGACCTCATTCTCTCCTCTCCACCCCTCGCAGCAGCTCTACCAGATCCAGCAAGTCACCATGCCTGCAGGCCAGGACCTCGCCCAGCCCATGTTCATCCAGTCAGCCAACCAGCCCTCTGAAGGACAGGCCCCTCAGGTGACCGGTGACTGAGGGCCTGAGTGGGCAAGGCCAAGGACACCCAACATAATTTTTGCCATACAGCCCCAGGCGATGGGCACAGCCTCCCTTCCCAGAGGACCCTGACGACCTCAGCACCTCCTGCAGGCTAGGACACTGATGCACTACACCCTATGCCTGGGGACCGAGATTCTCCAACAGAAAGATGGAATATTTTTAATTTCCTATTTTCCCCCCAAGGAATTAATAATTCATTATGTTGATCTGTGTGTCCAATGCTATGAAATGAGAATATTAAATAACGTATTTATGGCATTTTCTTGAAGTGTGTAGTTAGAGAAATACTTTTTCTTTTTCTTTCTTTTTTTGGTTCTCATTGCCACTTCTCTTAGGAGCAGATCTTCCTAGGGGTGCATGAGATTTTCTGACTCTTGGAACAGCTGCTGCCCCAAGATTTGCCACCATGTTCTGCCCTCAGACTGAACTAATGAATGTGTTAGCTTCTTTTTTTACTAGTTCAATTCCCACCCCCAAGCTCACCCCTGAGCTTGCATCCAGAGGCCACGGAAACATTCCTTGTGCTTAGGAGATGAACTCATTCCCCACGGAGAGTAGATGGTTTCATCCCCACAGCCTTCTCTCCCAGGGACCCAAGGAGATTAGAACTTTGTGCATTTTGCCCCCTCTCAATTTCACTTTTTAAACACATTAAAAATTGTGCTAGTCTCCTTTTCTGCATGGACTTCAAACTGCATGAAATGCAATAAACCTCATTTTTGATACTCTAGAGTTGGTTTCTGTGTATGGGGACATCATGGGCCACTTTACTTACAAAAGACTTGGAAAGGTTTGTTTGTCCTCAGTTTGGGTATCTGAAAGAAGAGGCACCCTTGTGAGGAGGGGTGTCCAAAACTAAGGGCACTTTTACACCATATATGTTATCCAGACTGAGGTCCTTGGCTGGTTTTACAAGCAAGCTTCATCAGAACATGTCTGCTGCTCAGAAGTATGCAGCTGCCTGACCTAACTGGACTACCACACATGTCCTCCTTGATTGAAGGCCAGGGGGTTCTCTCTCCTAGAAAATGCTGGCCCTGTCCTGCAAACAAGGGCCAGGGCAAATCCCTCTAGTCTTCCCCGTCATAGGCTGGGCCTGAGTTGCTGCTGTGGCCATGCTAACTACCAGAGGCTTGGCATCTGCCATGAAGGGTAGCTCAGTCCTTTTGTCAGCCAGCAACTCATGGCTGCTAGAGCCAGGGCCTGCTTCCTGACTTTGGGATCAGGGAGAGCAGAAAGTCGCTGGTGGGCCATCTTTCTAACCTCCAGCATGCATCTTTATAGCCAGAGTGCAGCCTGTGGTTGTGGGAAGAACAGTGAACTGGATGCCAGAAAAAGAGGCATTTTGCCATAAAACCATGGGCAACTTGCTGCCTTTGGGATTGTCGAGTGAGGGAGGAATGAGGAAGAAGCTTACATTACAGTTTCAGGCCTAAGCCTGATGCTCTTAGGATTCCCTCACTTCAGACCACAGTGGCAGAACATGAATCGGTGTTCAAGAGCTAGAAAAGACTCATGCAGTACCACTGTCCTCTGTTCATTCTTCCTCCCAGACTTCTTAGGCCTGGTTAAATATCTTGCCTAGATTTAGGTCTGCCCACTTCTGCCCTTTACTTGGGCTGTTGGATGTCTATGTCATGTCTGTGTCATTCTATTCCACTTAAGTACTTACCTCATTCCACGAGATAGTTGAGATAGCCTGCAATGAAAACAGCACAGGGCCAGGGATTTAGCTCAGTGGTTGCACCGCCTGCCTCGCAAGCTGAGGACCCGGGTTTGATCCCCGGTACCAAAAAAAATAAATAAATAAAAAACAAGAACAAACCAGCAAAACTTACACAGTTGTTAGAATGATTTGATGGTAAGCTTCCTGGTCACCAAAGCAGAGAGATGGAACCAGGTAAGATTCATTCACAGCATAAAAGGAAGAAAACTAACATTGTTTTCCTACTACAAAGTTTTGGGCACATAGTACTCTTCCAGTGTCATGAGGGGAAGTAAAGCGGGTGACACTGATGTGAGAAGTCAGTAACTGCCCCTGTAACACAGTGAGTTGGGGCAGCTTCCACCAACTTGTAAGTTCTGTATGCAGTTACCATCCTTCTAGCCATCGACTTGTCTTGAACGGAAGTCCTTGGGCCTAAGCACCTGTCCTGTATGCAAATGCATCTCAGTGAGACACCATATGATCAGCAAGTTCGGGCCTGGGATTTAGCTCAGTGGTTCCGCTGCCTGCCTCGCAAGCACAAGGTCCCGAGTTCGATCCCTGGTACCCCCAAAAAATTCAATAATCAGCAAGTTCTTTCGGACTGCTTTGTTCCCACCCTTGCGTGGAGAGAACACTAGAGAGAAAAAGTGAGCCAGCAGTGGGGCTCAGTCTCAAGAGAATGCAGGAGCTCTACTATCTCATTTCCTCGTGCCCTCTGTCCCACCTTGCTGCTCTTCCACACATTCCTGAAAATCCAAGCGTAATTGGAATTTTAGGCCAGTTGATGGATCCCCATTTCCCCATAGAGTCTGTGGCATAGACTCATTCTTGTTTTGAAGATGTTTCGATCAATTGTGATTGGCAAGCAGTTTCTCTGCTGAGCACGTTCCCTTTAAATTGCTCTGCCAGCAAGGCCCATCCTGGTGTAAACAAACCCTTTGGTGCAGCCCAAGAGAGCCCCTATCTAATACTCAGCACGATCCCCTTACATCCGGAGCACTCTTTAAACATTTTCCCTAGCATTTGTGGCATCCGTCCTGATGATCTTCACTGTGACCCTGCAGGAGAGAAAGGAAGAAGGATCAAGATCCCTGTGTTAATGATGGAGTCATGAGAGGCCTAGTGAAATGCAGTGATTTGCTCAAGGTCACTGTATTAATTAGGGTTGGAGTTAAAACTGGAAACTCATCCCCTGTGCAGGCACAGTTGCTCTCTAGCCAAAGTGGTATGTGTGTATGTTAGAACACACCTATAATCCCAGCTGCTCAGGAAGCTGAGGCAGGATAACGATAAATTCAAAGCCAGCCTGGGCAACTTAGCCCCTGTCTCAAAAATGTAAAAAGTGAGGAGATGTAGCTCAACACTTACATCCAGGGTTCAGTCCCTAGTATTGGGGGTGAGGTACTAAAGGTGGGCCTTTTCCTTTTACTCAACCTCCCAGAATTCACTAGCCCTGCCCTATATATATGTGGAATAAGTAAAGTAATTGGGTCCAGTCAAGGGACAGCTGGTAGTTGGAATAACTCTCCAGGAGCCTGATGCTGGAGGTTGGAGACCCCTGGGATTGTGAGCGGAGGACCTGGCTGGGTTCCTTGCTGCACAAGTCTTCCAAGGCCACAAGGGGGCAGCATGCAACACTTGGCACAATCAGGGAGATGCCCTGCCCCACCCCCATCTCAATTTGAGACAATTGTAGGAACTGAGAGAGTGTCCCTTTTCTCAGTGGATACGTCCTTAGCCCCCTTCCTAATAAGACATTCACCCTTTGAAGAGAGGAGTCTCTGCGGGATGACAGTGAGTGTTGGAAGCTTTGGGCTCCACAGTACATGTTGCATCAAGATGGGGGTCAGATTTTAATAAGGACTTTCTGACAGCCCAGGTTTCTCCAAGGTTCTCCGTATCTCCTCAACTCGCTTTCCTCCCACTCCACCACCCCCATGCACTCTATGCTCCTGTCACACCCAATTACTGGTTCCTAAACTCACTTCCATGTTTTCAGAATGTGCTAGCCCCAATGCCTGGAATGCCGTTTCACTCCCCTTTTCACATATTGATCTCCTATACATCCATCAAGGCTCAATCTAAATGGCTCTTGCTAAGAAATGTCTAATTTCTGGGGCAGAGTCAGCGAGGATCTCTTCGATGCTCCCGTATCAACTTCTTCAAACTATTATTAGAGCTCATATACATGGTCATTCAGCAAATATTTCTTTGGCACCTTCTGTGAATAAGATATTGTTTTGGACATTCTGAAAACAGCTGAAGATAAGCCAGATGAAGGTGCTATTATGGAGCTCATATTGGATATTGAGTTGGAGATGGGGATTGGTTGGGAATGAGTGCAAAAGACAATAAACACTAGAACAAGTTGGGCTCTGAAGCAACTCCTTATCCCACTGATAGGAAGTTTCTCGTCTTGACCATCTTCCTCACAGGTGGCCCTGCAGTTCAGGGTCGCCTCTGTGCCTGTACAGCAGGGCACAGAGCCTGGCACCATGAGTGTCACAGTACGTGATGAGTGAGTGAACGAACACAAAGCCATCCCTGCAGCGGGACAGCAGGCAGGGCCTTCAGCATGTTGCACCCGGTCCACCTCTGCTCATCTGCTTTACCATGAGTTTTTCTTTAAGGATTTTTTTTTTTGTTATTCTGTTTTGTTTTTGCACTGATAATAGGCTAGGCAGGAGCATTAGAAATTATCCTTTTAAGAAATTGCTGTGTAGAAAAATACAGCTCAATGGGAGGGGGATTTAGCTCAGTGGTGCCAAGGTCCTGAGTTTGGTCCCCGGTACCGCAAAAAACAAAACAGCTCAAGCTTGGTGCCTAAATGGCTTCTCATTTCCTCTTCACATCCTCACTAAGTAGGTATTCTCCCCATTTTATTTTTATTTTTATTTATTTATTTTGGTACCAGGGATTGAACTCCGGTCCTTGTGTTTGCACAGCAGGCGGCAAAACCACTGAGCTAAATCCCCGGTCCCTTCTCCCCATTTTGTTTTCCTTCTTCCCACTTTATAAGCAAGAAACTGAGGTTCAAAGAGGTTAAGAAATTGCCCAAGGCCACCAGCTGATTGAATGGAGCCAGATGCTCCAAAAAGCCTCCTACCTGAAGTGTCCCAGTGGCTCAGCTCCCATTCAGTCTATTCTGTTCAGGAAGGACCCTCCCTCACAAACTTCTGGATAGAGACTGAGCATTTGTCCCACAGCTCCAGTCATCCCTAGGCCTCTGTAAGATGACATCTGACCTCTCTAGAAGAGAGGACCCCAAGGTGGAAGCCAGTGATCAGGAAACTTGGACATGGTCTCCTCAAGGCCCTCGGAGACAGCCAACGTTAACTCTATTAAGTTTCTTTTCACATTGCCAGGCTGGTGGTGTCAGCCCTAACTTGGGTGCTATGTCACTACCACAGCCCAGGAAAAGGGGACAGGAGGACAGTAAGGCTGGCACTCAAAAGGGTGAACCTGAGCTGGGCCCCAGCTGGGCCAGGCTGGGCTGGCTGCACTCCTCTGTCTGCCTGGTGCTGAGGTAAGATCTGAAACAGAGCCCCAGCTTGCCCACAGGCCTGAGCCTCTGCCCCTCCTCCGAGGCCTGGCCTCCGCTGAGCCCCAAGACACCTCTGTGAGCTCCTAACTCCTCCCAAGTCCCTGTGCTTCTCTCTCTCAGTGAAGGTGTGTGAGACAGAAGCTTTCTAAGATCTCATATGTGTCCAAATGTCTTTATTTTGCCCTTTGATTTAGATGACAGTTTGGCAAGACAGGAAATTAAAGGTTCACAATTATTTGCCCTCAGCACTCTGAAGATGCTCTTCCATTGTCTTTTGGCATCTGTTGTTGCTGATGAGAAGTTTACTGTCAATTCAATTATCGGACCTTTGTAGATAAGCTTTCTTTTCTCTCTGGTGGCCTTTAGAATTTCCTGTTTATTCTTGATATTCTACACTTTGACTACAAGGTGTCTAGATATAATTTTGTTTTGTTTTGAAAGATCTCTTACTAGGCAGTCTGGGGTGGGCCTTCTAAAACTGGAAATTCATGTCTAATTTCTGGAAGAGCTCAGTCACTCTATTCAGTATCTTTGTGAAACTAATAGTACATATGCAATAGTCTTATCCAATCTTTAATGTCTCTTTCCTTTCATGTTTCTTTATTGTTCTGTGCTTTCTTCTAGAAAATTTCCTAAGCTCTAGCTTCTAATTCAGTAATTCTCTTTTCAGCTGTATTTACTAACTCATCTTTTGGGGTTTTTTTTTCAATGTCAGTGACTAATTTTCATTTCTAAAATTTCTAGCTAGTTTTCATTTCCACTGCATGTTCATGTTTGATGTCTTTCTGTTCTTATTGGATAGATATCATTTCTTCCTTTATCTTCTTGAAAATTTTAACTATATTAAATTTATTTTCACATTGCTCCATTTTCTCTGGGTCTTCAAGTATGACTTCTTCCATGAGTGATATGTCTCTCAAGGTACTGTGCTTCTAATATGTTGTGAAGTATATCCTCAAGACTATCATCAGCACACTTTCCTGACTGCCATAGGATGTGAAAGTCACCACACAGGAGGGTTTCTCAGTTGTATGTGCCCAAGCCATGTGGGGTTGCACTAGCCTCAAAGAGCTCTTATATTAGTGTCTTCACTTGGGGTTTTTGTTTTTATTGTTGTTTTTGTTTTTTTGAGACAGAGTCTTGCTATGTAGTTCAGGCTGTCCTTGAACTCACTAGGTAGCCCAGATTGGCCTCAAACTTTTTGCCTCAGCCTCCTGAGTGCTGGGATTATAGGTGTGCATCACAATGCCCCAGTGACTTGGGGTTTTTGGATGGCATGGATATCAAATCCTGCACCTTCCGTCTCCCCACATAGACAGGATGAGATGTCATACTCACATGGGTATTCACTCTCCCTAAAGCCAGGATCAGGTGGCAGGCAAAGATCCAGTATTAAGCAAGGCGCCTACTGTACCCCTGCCATTTGTGAAGACTATAGCTACCATTCCTGTCCCTACTGCAACACTGAACTCCCCTCAAGTGGCAACTTTCTCATGTCCAGGAATACCCTCTCACTTCTGCCTTAAAGATTTCTCTTTCTAAGCGAGACATGATGGCGCATGCCTGTAATCTCAGCACTGAGGAAGGAGGCAGGAGAATCACAAATTCAAGTCTAGCCTGGACAACTTGGCAACTCAGTGAAACCCTGTCTCAAAATAGAAATGTTTTAAACATGTTCCTGCCACCTTGTACCACCAGTGGCTCATGCATGACTGTCCCATTGGGTGGCCTGTACCACTGGATGGGACCATTCCATGCAGCCCAATGAGACAGTTGTCCATATACCACAGGTGGTTCAGAGCCACCCAGAAGTGAGACATATGAATTAATGGCCCATATGAATTAATGGCCCCATTGTGAACCTGTTAAAAAGACTGGAGATTTAGCTCAGTGACAGAACTCCCCTTAATTCAATCCTCAGTAATGAAGAAAAAAAAGATTTCTAATTCTTGCTTTTTTTTTTTTGGTACTAGGGATCGAACTCGGGTCCTTGGGCTTGTGCAGCAGGTAGTGAAACCACTAAGCTAAATCCCTGGCCCTCTAATTCTTGCTTTTGAGCCTGGATATTTTTTTTAAAACCCAGCATATATCTTGCATATCTAATATTTAAAGGAAGAGGGGACTTCCATAGGAGTTGGGTTTGTTATTGTTCCATTTTTGCTTTTGGCAGTACTGGGGATCCAACCCAGGGACACTACCACTTAGCTATACCCTCAACCCTTTTATTTTTTGAAACAGGGTCTTGCTAAATTGCCCAGGCTGGCCTTGAACTTGAGATCCTCCTACCTCAGCCTCCTGGGTAGCTGGGACTACAGACATGTGCCAGCACACCTGGCTTCCATAAGTTTGATCAAGCTTGGGTCAGAGACAAGGGAGTCTCTGGGAACCTGAGTCAGCTTAAGGTCAAGCTTGACCTGGAAGTCTTGCTCTCTGAGACTCTTCACCCTGTCACTGAGCTACTCTTGCCTCTCTTCCGAGCCCTCCTCCCAGAACCCCCAGCTCCCTTATGAAGCCCTTTTCTGAAAACCTTTTCCTACTCTGTGTCAGTCCCTTCTTCTCACACCACCTCCTGCCCTCATCCAAGTTCCTCCCACCAGGAAAGCAGGGAAGATCTTTTGTGATGCACACTCGGGACTCAGAACAGTCCTTCCCGTTATTTTCCAGCAGTTCCACTGTCCTAGTCGCTGTCACTGAGAACATGGAACCTACCAGCAGGACCCCTGGGCTACTGGCCTTCTGCCCAATCTTCCAGGAGCAGGGTTAAAGAGGAAGAATCCTGAAGGCAGAGGAGAAGCAGTGCAAGAAGGGATGGCTTTGACCTTCATTTCCGCATCCTTTTTCCGGTGTCTCCTCCTTAGGCCCCCCTCCAGGTTTTAGATCAGTGGGGGTTCACTCTCGCTGAGCTCATACACATTGTTCCCTCCCCACTTCCTGTGGCTCTGGGCTGACTAGCCTGACCAGCTTGGCCTTGGCCAGGGGGCAGCTCAGTGACTACTCAGCTCTCAAGGACAACTCCCTGGGTTCCTCCAGCCCCTTCATCCACTGGGCAGGCTAAGGCTCCTGTCATTTCTGGGCTGCATAGGGGACAAGAAGGCTTTAACGCTCCTATCTCCCTCCTTCTGCTTTCTGTGGAGGTGGGCTCCAGAGGCAACACTGTGGTGCTGTCAGCCATGAGCACCCTCTCCGCCAAAATGGATGGCTCATGTTTGTACATAATCTGTACATAATCCTTACACAATATGTGACTTTCAAATCCAGCCCTCACGACAGCCAGAGATTAGGGAAGTACTGTATGTACAGGCAGGATTGGAAGCCCCGCCCCGACCGCTGGTTCAGGGCTTTCTGTCTCAGCACTGTCAATCTTCCTTCGTGCGGGTGCCCTTTGCCCACCCCTCCTGCGCTCTCTCCTGAGGCGCCTCAGCTTCTGCAGTATACCAGGCTCAGACACTGGCCAGGCTTCCTGTTTCCTATCCAGTCAAAGTACCCTTGGCCTGGCATTCAAGGCCTCCTGCATCCCTCTGGCCATATGTTCTCATCCTCCCCCATGCTCTAGAAATCCTGCCATCCCAATGCCCCACTTACATGCACTGCAACAAGGGTCAAGCACTCTGTTAGGTAAATCTCTACTGAGGCTCGGTCTTCTTGACTGTAAAGTGGGGGTGAGTACTGCACAGTGTGCATCTGTACCCCAGCTACTCAGGAGGCTAAGCCAGGAAGATAGGAAGTTTGGAGTCAGCCTGGGCAACTTAGGAAGACCCTGTCTCAAAATTTAAAAGGATTGGGGATGTAGCTCAGTGTAGAGGGCTTGCCTAGCATGTGTGAGGCCCTTGGTTCAATCTCCAGTACTAAAAAACATAAAAATAAAATGAGGGTATGAACAGTGTTGTTTCCCAGGGGTCTCGGGATGCTGAGAGACAAGGCAGGTCTGGCATCATGCAGGAGGCTTAGCATTCAGCCCAGCTTTGTTGATGGAAGATGTAGGCATTATGGGTTATACTTCTCTGGACCTCCCTGAGTCCTCCCCACGTTTGTCCCCAACAAGGCTCCCTCTGTCACTGCCAGGGGAGACACCTCCCTCCTTTCTCTAGCAACCATTAAAACTATAAGGAAACCCCGGGGTTCCTGGGTGCAGGGAGAGCGGAGAGGCAAGGTGGGTGGAACCCCCCCTCCCCACCCAGCCACAGCAACTGGTTTTATACATTATGTGCTACCTTATGATTCTGTCTGTAAAAAGGATTCCCTTGCTGATGAAGTCAGAAAACTGCTGACTTTAATCACCCTCTCCCATCCCAGGAGAGGAACCCAAGCCCTTCAATGACCTGAGGTCTCACAGGGAGTCAATAACAGGCTGAACCTGGCTGGCCCCAAAGGCTGAGGTCCCAGCCACTTCTGAACTTTCATCCTTTCAGACCTTTCACCTCCTGGCAGAAGTGAGTCCTGGAGAACAAGGATTGGCCACATACAGTTCCCTCAGCCGCCACCACTGACCTAACCACTCATGGCCCCATAGGCAGGTGCCAGCCAGAGGGAGAGCACAGGTCATAGGCAGTTCTGGGGTCACCAACTGAAGTTCCCGCACTTCTCTGAGCCTTAACCTGCTCTTTGTCCTATAAGGGACAGGGCCTGGCACACAGTTGGTGCTCAGCAAATGGGAGCACTCTCCCTCCCCGCTCTTCCTCCCAATCAATACTTGCTCCACTGATGGATGATGGGGACAGTGATGAATCACAGCAGGTCTTGGAGCCTGCCCCCTTCCCCAATAGATGGGAAGAGTGAAGTGCAGGCCAGAGGAGGGACTGCACAGGTGGGACAGTGGGTGGGTCTGGGTAGAGCAGGGACATTTTGGCAGTGTGACCAGGGAGGAACGTGGTGCTGGGGGTTGGGAAGGAAGCTGCTGAGGATGAAGCCGAGGGAACAGGTGGACGAGCGGGAAGAAGGAGGGCAGGAAACCAGCACAACCCCACCTCCCTCCAGCAGAGGGGTCAACTGAGCAAGCGTGGGACAGCTGTTTGCTCAGAAAAGTGTCTTAGTCACTAAGGCCGAAGTGGGGAAAGTCCATCCTCCCAGTCATGTCCTGGGAATCCGGATGGGGGCAGAAAAGCCACAGGATGACACTCAGAGTGGCCACCTGTCCTCTCTGAACTGGACTTTCTCCTCTGCCTCCTCCACTTTCCTGGGCACGGACACACACGCACCAACTAAACTTTGCCAGGGCCTCCTACAGCCACTTTCCATCCCTTCCACCCCTCAGGAAGAGCTCAGAGGCGCTCTATACTTTGAATAGCCGTGTACCTGCAGGAGAAACAGGAAGTGCTTCCTGAGATCTAACTTCCATCCTTCTAGCTGCAGCTACAGTCTCTTTCCTCCCATTGTCTTTGAAGAGGTGACCTGGAGCTGAAGTTGGGAAAGATGATAAGAGGCCATCTCCCTACAGAGAGGGCTCCACAGAGGAGGAGAAGGGACCTTTGAAGTTCCCCAAACAGGAAGAGAGGCATAGGGTTCAGAGGTGATGCTGAGCTAGAGGATCAGATTTCCCAGAACAGACCCAATTTTAAATATTCTGAGTGTGATAAGGGCAACCTGAATTCAAGTTCCATTTCTGCCACCAAAGAGCCTCAAAAGACCCCAGGCCTTTGGCAGCTGCTTTCCTTGGTACCATTCACATCCAGACCCTAGTCACACCCCCTGGATTCCAGATGGAAGATGCCCAGACAGGCAGCTACTCAGGGTCAGGGGAGGCAATGCCATGTAGTGTGTGTCGGGGGGGGGGGATACTGGCTTCTGCTTAAGGGAGAGATTACCCAACCAGCTGAGGCGGGTCATCCATAGTGCATCCATTGCATCCGGGGTCTAGAAACCTTCCCCAACTGCTTGAAGATCAGTACATAACCTGCCCAGGGGCACCAAGCTCTCCGCCTGGGCACACCTGGAGCCAGGGGCTACAGGAGAGATTCAGGTCAGACCCCAGAAGGTGCCCCCGGCCAAGCAGAAGGAAAAAGGTCACTAAGGAGCTGGGGTGCTACTGGCTGCCAAGCACAGCTTGGGGACCCCCGGGTCCCTACAGCGCCCTCACAGCCCGCCCACAGCCCTGCCTCCCGCCCTCCCCTACTGCCGCTCAGCAGATCAATGCTGCCTTTGCTGACAGCTGAGAATTGAGCTCGCCGTCCCCCCCCCCCTCTCCTGCTCGGCTGTCCCCCGAGATCCTCCCGGAGGAACTGGGAAGAGTTTGCTGCGGAAGCTCTTCACCCCAGGGCAGGGCCTACAGAGGGAGAGGCCGGTCAGCCCCAGCTTTGGGCAGGAGAAGAGGGAAGGAAGATCAGGACACCTGAATTACTGCCCTGCTCAGAGGCCGCGGCTAAAGGGAAAGGGTCGCCCAGACAGCCAGACAAGGAGGTCAGGCAGCAAGAGGGACTTTTCAGCCAGAGGGGTGCTCTGTGGGAATGTCTCCTCTTCTCCTTCTCTGGTAGGACTCTGTGGGCCCTTGGGAGGACCCTGACTAGTTCTCCTAAAGCTGGCTCAGCGCTCACCTCCCCACACCCCATCTGCCCTGAGCCTGTTTCCCTGACCTGGGAGTAATGCACGGGAGAATTTCCCACGGGGCAGGGGAGTAGGAACAGGAATCCGGGGAGCCCCACTTCTGGGCGGGGTGGCTAACCGGGGGCTCTTCCCCCCGCTCCCCCATCGTGAAGAAGGGCATCTTAGAGATGGGGGAAACACAGACATGTCTGGGGCCCACCATGCTATGTACATCCCATGCATCTGGGCGGCCCCTGCGCACCAGGCCCCTCAGGTAGCACCCGCGCACCTGCACCGGCTTCCCTAGCTGGCACCCAGCACTGCGCTCACCGTACCCTGCCCGACCCGGCATGCACACTCATCGCTTACACCACCAGCCAGAAGTGCATGCATCTTCACACGCACCCACACCGCAGCTCGCAGATGCAAAACTGCTCATTCTGCACACACAAGTAGTCGCTTCTCCACCCACGCACGTCCAAACTCCGCAGGACACCGTGTCCCATGCACGACGGCGGCCACAACTCCACACTCCACGCCCCAATTTCCACAGCCACCTACGAGGCGTCCCATCCCCAGGCCACCCTTCGGAGCCACCCTGTCTCCGCAGCCGCGCACAGCCCTCGCACACGCCCAGCCTCCCGGTCCGCGCGCGCTGCCCCGCCACGCGGTCCCGCCCGGGCACCGACTCGGCGGCCCGCGCGCCCTGCCCCACCGCCTTCGTCCCCCCCCTCCGCCTTGCCTCGCTCTTGGCTCCCTCATTCCCTCCCGATTTGGGAAGTCGGCCGCGGGGCGGGCGGGGGCGGGCTGGGGAGGGGCGGGGCGGGGGAGGCTGACATGTGAGCGGCGCCGGCGGCAGGTGGAAAGGCGAGCGGCATGGAGCGCGTAATAAGAGAGTTGGAGTCGGAAAGAGCCGCCCCAGTCGCCGGGGAAGCGGGCGGTCATTGCGGGCTCCGGCAGCCCCCAGGCTCGGAGTGCCCGCCCCCTGCCCCGGCACGGCCCCGGCCCGGCCCCTAGCCCCCGCCGCCCGCGCCCACCTCGGGGCGCCCCGCGGGCCCCGGCTCCTAGCCATGCGCCCCTGAGCGCGCCCCCGGCCCGGCCCGCACCAGGCTCCGGCCCCCACTGCCTGGCGCCGCCCATGGCCGAAGCCCCCCCGCGCCGCCTCGGCCTGGGTCCCCCACCCGGGGACGCTCCCCGCGCCGAGCTGCTGGCGCTCACCGCCGTGCAGAGCGAGCAGGGCGAGGCGGGCGGGGGAGGCTCCCCGCGCCGCCACGGCCTCCTGGGCAGCCCCCTGCCGCCGGGCGCGCCCCTCCCTGGGCCGGGCTCTGGCTCGGGCTCCGCCTGCGGCCAGCGGTCCTCCGCCGCTCACAAGCGCTACCGTCGCCTGCAGAATTGGGTCTACAACGTGCTGGAGCGGCCCCGCGGCTGGGCCTTCGTCTACCACGTCTTCATGTGAGTCTGCGACCCAGCGCCCCTCCGTCTGCCCTCGCGCTGCCCCCCCACCCCCCGCGCCCGCCAGCCTCCCAGGGGACCGCCGCCCCGCCCTGGCTCCGCCTCCCTGCTCCGTCCTGACCCTCATCTCTGCCTCTCCCGCCTGAGACCCCTCGTTGGCTTCCCCAGCCTGACCCTAACTTCGGATCTCCCAGTCCCGACCCCTGCTGCCCTCTCTTCTGACCTCTTCCACCTCTACTCCTTACTTCCATCCGGATCGCTGGCCCCTGCCCCGCTGTCCCAGGTACTCTCACATCCAGCTTCTTGCCCCTCTCTGCTTGGCAAAGTCAGGAGTCACTATAATGAGGCTCCTTTTCCTCATCCTGCCTCTGCCTGCCTGTGTCCCGACATAGAGAGGACCCCTGGCCCCCATGTCTTCTGTCACCTCCTTCCCAGCTCTGCGGCTATGATGGGCCCCTCCTGGGCTCCCCTTGGGAATACACCTCCCCAGGGAGCCCCCTCCCCAGCCAGGGTAGGCCATTGGTTGTAGGTGTTTGGGGATCCCCATGGCCCTGACAGGCCTGTGTTCTGTGTCTGGCTTATCGGTGTCTTTAGGAGTTTTGCCCCCTACCCTCAGCTTCACAGCAGCAGTAGCAGGACTCTGCTGCCCTGCTCTGCCCTGCCGCGGTGGCCCAGTGAGCCTGCCTTGCTGGCCAGCCACACCAGGCCTGGCTCTGGGTACTGGGGGAAAAAGAAAGAGGAGAGGGGTATGTTTGGAAACACTGACACTGCAGGTGCCTCCTCCCCCTCCCCAGGCCACTACAACTTTCAAAAACACTGACCCCTCTTGGATGTAAAGAGTGAATTTTGGCAGCTCAGAGCTCCGTCTTGGGGGACGGCCTGGCCCAGCCAGGAACATGAGAGGCCACACAGATATCAGTTAAAGGGCTGGGCCTGGCGCTGGGACACTCAGAGGTGCCCGAGAGAAACCTCCAGTCCTTGGAAAATGTGCTATTAATCTGCTCTCACCACCCCTTGAGTCCTGGGGTCTCTTGGGTGGCCCTCTTAACTTCTACCTGATAGTCCGACAGTGCTTCTACCAGGCTGAATTCCATCTGTGTGTGTATTGGCCTGTCTGTTCATCTTTCCACCTAATAATCCTGCAATCTTTCTGCTGGTCAGTTTCCATCCTTCCCTCAGTCTGTCCGATGATCTGTGTGTCTACCTATTTGTCTATACACCTGTCCACCTGACAGCTTGTCTTCTACCTGGTTTTCCCCACCTGCCTTCTGGTTTGTCTTTCTGCGTGTCCCTCTGGTGCAGGCTTGCCTGCCTTTCCCCCTTCTGAACTAGGCCCTGAATTTCAGAGAGGAAGGGGAGGAAGGGGGATCAGGGAGAGAGAAAGAGAACTCCTTTAGCCATTAAGTAACTGGGGGTGCCAGCCTTGACTTTGAGTAGAAATCCCTGGCATAGGACGTGAGGTCAGGCTTTGGGTCAAGATTCCCCTGGGAGGGTTGGGGTGAACATTTCTCGATACAGAGGATGGTTGGAAGGATGAGGTTCAGTGCTGGTAGGGTGGGAGGTGAGGAGCAGGGGCTGCTCACTGAGAGTGGCTGCCAGGAATGCCTTGGCCAGGCCAGTGCTTGTCCTGACCCCTTGTCCCCAAGAGCCCAGGGCTAAGATGTTTTTTGGAGCTCTGGGGGAAGAAATGTGATATGAAAACATGCTGATGTTCAGGTCTCTGAGAACTGGTCATCCATCTTAGAGGTCAGAGTGGCCTGAGGCTCCAGAAGCCCCACTTCTTGGCCACTCTGTGACCTTGTGTTGGTTGCTGGACCTCTCTGAACTTTAGATCTGTAGATCATCAAAATGGGTAGAAACCCCAAACTTGCGGTCTCCCTCTTGCTGAGAAAATGAATGGGAGAGAGCTTGGTAAGCTGCAAGGGCCTGTCTGAGTGTGAGGGATGGCTGTTATTATTTCGGCTGGGGGAGGGCCCCACACAGAAGTCTCCCCTGTTCTTGAAGAGATCCAGATGTGGGATTTCTCAGCCACTCACTGTAGGGTCTTATGTGATCTTGGCAAGAAGTGCTTCCTGCCACTGGATATCTAGTCCTCCCCTCATTCCTTCCCTAGTCTCCCTCAGAGACAGCCCAACTGCTGTGTGCATACAGTTAGCTAGGACCTCCTTCTCACAGACACAGGCCGGTGACAAGAGGGCCCCTCAGAAGATCTTGGAAGAGAAGGCTTAGGAAGGAGGGAGCTGGGACATCTCCCTCACAGCTGCCAGGCCGACCCCTCCAGCTCCACAGAGAACCTGCACCTTTTCTGACACCTGGGGGTCAGGGACGGGATGCCCATAGATAGGACAAGCTTGATTTGGCCTCTCCTGCCAACAGCTGCCACTCTGGGAAATGAGAATGACAACTCGTGTCTTCTTTTGTGTGTGTGTGTGTGTGTGTTTGGTTTTTGTTTGGTACCAGGGATCGAACTCGGAACCTTGCGCTTCAGAGGCAGGCGCCAGAACCACTGAGCTAAATCCCCAGCCACCTCGTGTCGTCTTGTTGAGATCCAGAATGAGGGGTCTCCTCTGCGCTCTTCCTCTCTGTTTAGACTCCTGGTCTCAACACCCTGCACCCCACCCCGGGATAGGCTCTCAACCCTTCCCAGCTCTCAGTGTTTTGCAGAGACTGTTGTTGCCCATTCTGTTTCCTGGGCCCTGTGGGGAATGCTCACCCTTGTAGCACCCTCTTGAAGGCCACACCAGCCTCCCCTGGAGTCCAGGAGCTGAGAGGAGCTGGTACAGAGCAAGGCCTGTGGCCCACCATGCTTCCGAAGCTACTGTGAGACACTTGCCTGCTGCTCCCAGCCCCCCAGCTGCCCAGCAGACTTTCTCTATGTGAAGGTTTACGGCTCTGTAAACATCCTCCCTCAGCCTTGTCCCTGGGGTCAGAAGCTGTGGGAATAGAGGGGAGGAGGTGGTAGCAGCTCCTAGAACCCTCAGACTCCTAACCCTGGAGGTCCCAGACCTCGCATCCTGACCATCTGAGAAAGCACATCATCTGGGTTGGAAATAATCCCTGCAAAGGGTACCCAGGACCCTCAGGCATTACACCAGGCTGGTCCTCACATTTTGACAGCCCCATTTTGCTTTTGAGAAAACTAAGGCTCCAGAGACCAAAATCATGTGGTCAGTTGGTGGCAGATGCAGAGGACAAGACCTCAAGACTCCTGACTCCCAGTCCAGAACAACTCCCTCTGCTCCTTCTGGCCACCTGCTGTGGCTTTGGAGTTTGAACTGAAATTCCTGACTGCCAGAGCAGCACCATCTGCATGCCAGGCACCATGCTAAGTAGTCTTAGACTTCTTTCATGGGTCCTTCAACAGCCTTGGGAGGTGGCTGCCATCATCCTCTGTTTAACAGATGAGGAAACTGAGATTCAGGAGAGTCGTTCAGTTCATGTGGAAGAGCCTCATCCCAGAGCTTGATGGGAAATGGATCTCAGTCAGCACTGCAACCCTAGGCTCCTGAGATCAGCACTCCTATGCCACCCAGTGGTCCCCAGAACCCAGCACCCTAGCTCCTAGGAAGGAAGCAGTGATAGGGTTTGGTGGAATGGAATGGCATCTGCCCAGGTGTACCCAGTGCAGTCACGCCTTTGTCATGCATACATATCCTTGCCACAGGCCACCTGGATGTCTCCTGTACACATTCACTGCAGCCTTGACACTCGTGCCCACAGGTGTCACAAATGCTTATGCAGCGTGCATCCAAGGAAAAGGAATCCAGTGCACAGCACCCTTCAGTGCCAGCAAAGGTGCAGGTTTCACTCACTGCATAGATATACACCTGAGCTTATGGCTCCACCCAGGACCCTGAAGCCAGCTTGGAGCTGGCTCTGTGCCATAGAGTTTTTTGCCTTTACCTCTCACCCTTATGGGGCTACCCTTATGGAACTGTGGGTATCTGTGTATTCATCTAGCCTTGGAGGGCAGCCTCAGAACCATAGAGGAGTGGGGTGGCTGGCTTCCTAGGACTCTGCTGGCCCATGCTTTTCCTGGAGAGCCTCCTGAGTTCTGTCACGTCTGTCCAACCGTGAGGTGTACTGTTGGTTATACAAGGGCGCAGAAAGGGGTACATATTCCTCCAGAGTCATACCTAGTGAGCTGTGCCAGCAACCCAGCCCTCTGCCTCCCAGACCAGGATTCAGAGGACAAAGTTCCTCATTCCAGATAGTAGGAAAGACGTGTTCTTAAGAACTTTTCGTCATGATTGGGTCTCAGAGAATTATTCCAATTTTTGCACTGCTGTTTTCTACTCCTAATCCTCTTGTTTGTCTATTGTCAGGAGGGGGAGAGTGGAGAGACCATCTCATTTCTAATTTGCCTCCTCCCGCTTTGTCCCCCCTTCCTGAGTTCTCCTTTGGGGTCAGGTTAGGTCTCTCATTGCCTACCCCATCTCAACTCCGTAGTACATTCCTTCTTCCCATTGAGGAAGCCTTGCTGGGTGTCTGTCTTCAGTCCTGTTGGTGCAGATGCCTGTATCCTTGGAATGTTGGAGCCAGGAGTGCTTCAAGGGGTGATTACTCTTGGCCTGATGGCAGCACTTTGAGTGGGTGATTAATTTAAGGTTCTCTGAGCCATCAAAGTTGCTGAAGCTGCCTGGGATCAGGGAGAGGAGGGGCTATCCCTGGGCCTGCCCCAAGAATCCATGCAGGGAACTTCCCTGGCTTGGGACAGCAGCCTGAGGTTTTCCAGCCACCTCAATTCCCCTCTTCCCCATCTTCCTTGCACCCGTATGGGTCTTTGGACTGGCAATCCTCTGTGGCCCGGGGAGGCCAGCAGGGAATTCAGAGGACCTTGGGACACCCCCTAGTGTGGGAGGGGATGGGAAGGAGGGATTTTTATTTCCCTAGAGCCTGTCCCACAGGAAATTAAAAGCATTGCCTTGAGTCTGACAGATTTGAGTTCATTTCTTTTTGTACCCTTAGCAGGCATTTGTCATGCAGGGGCACTCAACCTCTCTAAGCTTTAGTTTTTCTCATCTGAAAAATATGGAAATAAAATACCTGCCTCTAGGATTGTCAGGGCTGAATGACAGAAAGCAGAGAACACTGCTGTCCACAAATGTTCGCTATTGTTATCATTACAATCCTTGGCTCAGCACACCATTCAGGATGTGCTCTGGAGACAGTAGGAGCTGTGTTTGCCTATGTCACAGGCCAGAGTGCCTCCCACTGGGCATGAGGAAATGTCTTCAGAGCCATCTGAGTTGTTTTTTTTTTTTTTTTTTTTTTTTTTTTGAGACAGAGTCATCCTATTGCCCAGGCTGGCCTCCACTTCCTGGGCTCAAGGGATTCCTCTTGCCTCAGCCTCTGGAACAGCTGGGGTTACAGGTGTGTGTCTCCACACCTCCCTCTGAGCCTTTTATTTGCATTCTCTCATTTAAACTGTCACAGCCTTTGTTGAGGAAAGTGAGGCTGGGTATAAGGACTCCACCCATCTGCCCCAGGTCACCACTGACCTGGATCCCTGGGATGTATGTTGATTTGTTTCTTTTTGCATTTGACAAATGTAGATAAGGCGATCAGTGCTCAGTGCTGTTCCAGGCTAGGGAAGCACACCTTCTGAGGAGTACCTGAGCCTGCAGGGTCACTGGCCTCTGCTGCTTCTCTACCAGGGGCTCCCAAGCTGAGCCATCTGGGTATAGGTGTGAGTGTCTGTGTGTTCTGGGGAGAGGGCGTTCCAGAGTGTCACTGTGCTGCCCAGGTTTGGGGTTCACGGGGCCTGGAAGTAGAGGCAGAGTGCTCAGAGCGGCCTGGAGCCCCTGGGAGAGGATAGCAACCTCCCACTGTCTCTGGAGCAATTCACCTCCGGCTGGGGATGAGGGCAGGGAACCCAGAGGTGTCTCAGATCCCCGAGCCTCAGTGTTTTATGTAACATGGGCCTAACAGGAACGCTCAGGGCTGCCTACAGAGTGATGCAGGGATGGGCGAGAGGAGCTGCTGTCTCAGGGCAGCAGGCTCTGCTAGCACTTTCTTTGGGGCCATCAGAGGACATGGTAGCACTCAGATGGGGATGGGGGTCACTGCTTGCCCACAATAGGGGCTCTGGGGGACAAGACAGAGGACACAGAGACCATTGGGGCCCCCTAACCACCCCCCCCAGGACTCCATGCTTTCTGGGCAACTGTCCCCAAGGCAGGATCTGTGTGCCCTAGAGGTTGGCAGCTGGGGGAGGGTGAGGAACAGACGGGGCAGCCCCAGGCAGCAGACTAATTGGGCTGGGAATCTGTGAGCAGCTCTAAAGGAGAGAGACCAAGGGAGCGAGGAGCTCAGTGATTTTTCTCAGCCCTGCCTTCCCTCCTGGAGATTTGGGGAGCAGGGTTCTTGGCCTAGGGGCTGGAGGGAAATCTTGGGGCATACTCTCCTGAGTCTCCTCAAATACCTAGGCCAGGCCGGAGCGGGGGGAAGCTCACTAGAGATGAATGGAGTGTGGGCCCGTTGAAGCAGGAGGGATGGAGGTCAGACACCAGGAAGGGTCTGCTGGCTTTGGGGTAGGGAGAAGAGGGTTATGGGCTTCATCTCTTCCGTCCTTCCTTCCCTGCTGCTCCTCCCTGTGAGCCTCAGGCCTGTTCAGGTCACTGTCTTTGGGTTTATTTTTTGCTGGGCTTGGCTCTCCCTCAGGAGGGGATGGGTAGGGAGGGAAGGAACAGTTTTGTCAGCACAATCCTCAGCCCTGTGGGGAATGCTCACCCTTGTAGCACCCTCTTGAAGGCCACACCAGCCTGCCCTGGAGTCCAAGAGCTGAAAGGAGCTGGTACAGAGCAGCTCTTACCCATATGGCCCAACTGCCACCCTCTTCTGGAGGGACCAGCCCCTGGGAACAAGGGGGATCCGGGCACCTCAAGGCTTCCTTCCCTGGGGACAGGACCAGCAGGTGAAGGATTGCTCTTTCTACCCCCACCCTCACTCCCTGTGTCCATGCTCCTGAATGTCAGAGCTGAGGCCTGCAGCTTCATCGTACACACAGAGAAACTGAGGTCAGGAGAAAGGACCTGATTGTCTGAGGATGTAGCTCAATAGATGAGAGTTGAATGCTGCCTCTCAGCTGCTCGCTCCTCTGAGAGAGGGAACGGCCCCTGAATTTACTCACTTCTCTCACTTTTCAGCCTCTGGCATTGGTGGTGGTCTGGTGGGAGAGAAGGGATGAAGAGGACAGTGTGACCCATGGCCCAGCAGAGGGAGGGTGGGGAACACAAGAGGGGTGAGTGAAGGTATCAGCTTCTCCTCTCATGCTTTTTATTTTAAAGGAAAGAAGAAAAAAAACTAGCCTTTTTTTATACATCAAGGTATTAGGGTATAAAGAAGTTAAATGACTTGCTCAAGGTCAATAGCTAAGGGGTAGGGGCAGGATTTGAACCTGAAAACGAGGCTCCCTGGGAGCCATGCACTTAACCATTCACCATGCTGCCTGCCCAAGGGTCTGGGCAGGGGGCCCTTCCTATGCATTTCCTTTTTTCAGTGCTGGGGATCAAACCCGAGGCCTCTCTAGCATGCTAGGCAAGTGCTGTACTGAGCCAAGCTGCAGAGCTGGGGTACGGCTTTATAAGCGCCTGCCTCCTCTTTCTGCCCTGGAATGCTGGGGCTTTGTCTTGGGTCCTCTGCTTTGTACACTTTCAAGGGTGGTCTCATATCCTCTTGCTACATCAGAGGTCATCTCCATGAGGAGAGCTTCCCTCTCTGCAGTTTCATCCCTGAGCTTCTCGTGTAGCTGCCTGCAGACACCTCCTAGCCTCCTCCCCTGGGCATCTCAAACTCAGTATCTCCCTACACACTCACCCTCCTTCCTCAGTCTACACGACAGCAGCTCTCCCATACCCTGGCTCCAAATCCAGGAAGCCCCTCCTGTAAGCATCCCTTGTTCCTCCCCCAGGAAATGACCCATCATGTGGCCGAGTGTTGTGCCTTAATGCTCCAAGTCCTTTTCCTGCTGCCTGTGGCTCCCTCCCCTCTGCCACCCACCCATCATCTGGCTAACTCCTATAAAATCTTAATTTGAGCACCCTTCTTCTTGGAGGCACTCCCTGCCCATGCCACCCCAGGCTCAACTAGGAGTCCCCAGAGCTCAGTTTACCCTACCCCATGTATTCTTGCTTCAGCACATTGGGTGGGTTTGAGCACCCTTGTGGCCGTGGTAGGAAATGAGCAAATACTGATGAGTGCGAGAATGAAGGTGGCCTTGCCAGAGTTGCAAGGAGGAGGGTTTTGTTAATTGGAGATAAACAGAGAAGGGAGCCCTTGGTCCTCTGTGTGCTGGAAGCGCTCATGATTTTTATTCTGAGCCCATGTGCTCCAAGTGGAGGGATCAGCTAATGAGAAGGCTCTGAGGCTGGACTGGCAGAGTTCTTTGTCCCTGGAGCTGCAGAGTGTGGATGCCTGGAGCCCTGAGGGTGGGACCTTGAGCTTCAGGCTATGGAGGCTGGCCTCATCCTGGATGCAGTCGGGAGCCATAGGAGGGCAGGCCAGGGCAGGACTGGACAGGAACCAGGGCACGACTGGTCCCTTTCTGAGTGAGTACTCTGCAAACACTAAGCTCTCTGGTTCTTACAGCCCCCATTATGCGGCAGGCACTATGCTTGTTCCCATTTTCAGATAGGAAACCGAGGCTCAGAGAAAGGAAGTGAGGCACACCAAGTCACACAACTCATCTGTGGCACAGCCAGGATCCAAACCCCTGTTTGTGACTCCTAGGCCCCATCTCCACGTGGTTGTCAGATGCATCCACAGACTGAGGTAGTTTTTAGTGGCCTAAGACAAAATTGAATAAGAACAATGTGGTGACTTTTTCGTAAAGCTAGATTTATTCCACTTAAAGGACTGTCTTTAGTCTGAGATTATGTCCTTTCTTTTGTGAAATGATGGACTGGGAATTTTAAAAAAATATCCTTACTTGGCAAAATAAATAGTTGACAACCTTATGCAGTCATCAAAGTGTTTTGAGAAATGTTACCAGTGCGTGAAATCCCTGAGTCTCGGCGCCATCCTAGCTCCTCCCTCCTGAGCTCTGGGGTCAGATGGGAGGAATCTGGAGCAGATGGAGGGATGAGGGGAACTGAGGAGTCTCAGGCTCAGGACCAGCCCAGGGCTCTTTCCCAAGATCAGGCTTGGGGGCAGGGCCAGCCAGTATCAGGAGATCAGGAGTTAGCAGGCTGGGCCTACCTCCTGCCTCTATTCGCCCTGAGACTTTGAGACACCAGGCAGATGACTCAACCTCTCTGAGGCACCAGTTTCCTTCCACATAGAATGACAATTAACCACTCCACCTCCCCACCTCACTGGGTTGCCTCTTGAATCAAGTGCATGGTAAATTACAAAGTGCCCTAGAGAACAGGCAAGTGTGGTGGTTTTCATATTTTTATCTTCCAATCATGGGCTCCCGCTTCTCTTGGGCCCTGGGCCTTTGAGTCCTGAGGAAGACACATTGAGGGAATGGGTCTGCCCTGTAACAGCAGGTCGGCCACGCTGCCAATTCCTTTCCTCAGGACCACTGGCTGGCAGCTCAGCAATGTACCCAGGCTGAAGCCCTGGGGAACTCTGGGAAAATAATGGATTCATGGGGAACCAGGCTCAGAGTTCTCACAGAGTTTAGCATTTAGTAATAAGATTCACAGTCTTCTCTCTAGTAGGCATTGTGGTAAATATTTTCACATAGCACTTCATCAAATCCTTCTAAGAGCCCTACACTGTAGGTATTGCTATTGTTTCCAATGTCTAGAGGAGGACACTGCAGCTTGCTTCAGGAAAGCGCATGTCCTGTCACACAGGTGGTGAGTGGTGGGCTAAGTGCTCACCCCAGACAACAGAAGGCCTGGAGAGCTTGAGAATGTAAGGACCCTGTAGTGTGCCAGGTGGGGGTGAGGGAAAGTTTGTAGGACTGCAGTGGGGGCGGGCCATTCAGTGTCTGTTGGGGATGTGGTGTGGCATAGAAAGCAAGAGACAGGGTCCTGCTGGGTGGCTTCCAGCAGTTACCACCCTCTTTGAGGGTGGCTCAGCCTCCCCCTCTGCTCTGGCTCTCAATAATAATACAGATAATAATAACAAATGTTTCTTGCATGCTCACGGAGTGTCAGATGCCGCTCTAAGGACGTCCAAAGCTTTCTTTCACTTGGTCTCAACAACCCTGTGAGGTAGGTTCTATTGTTGGGCCCATTTCTCAGATGAGGAGGCTGAGGCACAAACCGTTAAGTAACTTGCCTGGATGTAGGTGGTGGGGCTAGGACTCCCTGACTTGCTTGCTCCTCTTGGAGACTGCTGTGGGGAGCAGTTCGAGGTTCTCCTCCTTCCCTGCTCTTTCTTATTGAGGAGGCTTCACTGGCAGTCTGGGGCAATCTGTAGGCCAGATGCTGGGGACAGAGTAGAGAATTAGACCCTCCCCTATTCTCTGGAGGACTTGGGCTTGGAAGTTGGCAGCTACCAGGTAAAGTGAATGATAAGTGCCAGTGTCCCCCAGCAGCAGAATTCTGAGGGAACCCAACATAGAGCAGTCACATCCAGTCCCAGTCTGGGCCTGGTAAGGAAGGCTTCTCAGAGGAAGAGACTTAGAGATAAGAAAGATGAGTGGAAGGAGGAGTCAGCCAGGCAAAGTGAACACGGATCAGTGTTCTGGGAAGAGAGATTAGCAAGGGCAAAGTCCCAGAAGTACAGCCAAACATAATTTGCAAAGGACAGCAAGGAGTCAAAGGAATAGGAGCCTAGAGGAGGTGAGAAGTGTCCCAAGAAGAGGCCGGGCTTGAGCAGGTCCAGGCTCGGCACTAGGCTGAGGAGCAGCAACTTCCTGGAGAAGTAACTAACAGCAGAGTGACGTGTGCATTCAGATTTTAGAAACTCTTCTCTGAGACTAGCCTGTAAGATGGAAGACAGAGGTCTCTGGCAGAGAGCCTCTGGGATGCCATCCCACATGGCCTCCTCTTTCTCCTGCCTTCCTCCCAGGGCCAAACCTCTGAGTGCCTCCCCCACAGCTGTCCACAACCCTGCCCAGGGCCTGGCTGCCCCAGCCTGGCCTGGAGCCCTGGGACTTTGCCTGTAGGGAAAGCTCCACAAGCTTATGCAAACCCTGGCCTGCTGAGCTGGGGGTGCCTTGGAGGCAGGGAGGATGGGGCAGGCCCTGAGGCTGTCTAGAAGAGGGGCCTGAGGATATGGGCTTGGGGCTTGTACCGGTCCCCAGAATAGTAGCCCAGTATAGCCCCACAGGAGCATGCCAGGATTTGGCTCAGATGATGGTAGAGGCCTTTGCAGAAGGGGACAGGGCCGGTGTAACACCAGCTCCTCTCTTCTCTTGTACCTTACCAGGATGTGGAAATCACCGGTTTCATTCAGCTCCCATTTTCTTCTGTTGGGTAAACAGCCTCCAAATTGGTCAGAGACTAAACTCAGGTCAGTGGTGAAGCCCAGACCAGAACTCAGGTGCAGTCCAAGAGTCATAGATGTTCTCAGCCAAGATAAATGACAGCCTTTCTGTAGAGTCTTCCCCAGGTTGGCCTAGGCTTAAGTCCCCCGCCCCCCTCCCCCACCCCGGGGTAGTCTTGGGTAGGTTTCTTAACTTCTCTACCCCTTAGCCTCTGGGTCCACCATGCTACCAGGTGCTAGGAAGGATTCACCTTTCCTACTTGATGGTTCACAAAGCACTGTAAAGCATACCTGGCCCATTGGAGGGTTTAATTATTGTATACTCAGTGAAGCCCATTGATTTCTTGTAATGGGTCTGAAGGAGATATTATTATACCATTTTACACCGAGGCTCAGAAAGGAGAAATCACTGGCTCAAGGGCATTCTGCTGAGAGAAGGCCAGAACCCAAATGTCCAGGTGCCTGTCCAGGACCCCTGATGAACACAGCCCTAATTTTGAGTCTGTATTTGCAGTGCAAATCAGCTTGTATCCCAACAAGACCCATTAGACAGCTGGGCATGGACTATTTGTATGTGTTGTAGGCTGGGCTGGCCTGCTGGTGGGAACTCAGCTCACACCAACCCCCATGCCCTGTGCTCACGCTTGGCCCCAGCTGCTGCCCTGTGAGGAAGGAGACCTTGTCACTTGCCCTCCTGTATCAAGATTCTGGGCTTGGGCTTGGCCGGCTGGGGAGAGGGCTGGTGATTGCGTGATTACTAAGGCACCTGCCAGCCCTTCTCATGATGGGCTCTGGGCATCTAATGCCCCTCACATGACTGGCATGGGATGGGCCCTGGACTGGGACAGGGATTTGCACTTAATCCGGGGGCTGCAGCCCTCCCTCTGTCTTGGCCAGGGCCGTGGGAGAAGTTTGTCCCTGCCCCGTGCCCAGCGGCCCCAGCTCAGATCCCTGGTACCCACCCAACTCTCTGGGGCTGTCCCCTGCCCTTCTCATGCTCCCCACGCTCCCACTATTTGGGCGGAATTGGGACTTATGGGGGCAAATGCTAGGGTATTTGAGGCTGATGGAGGTGCAGTGCTGTGCAGCATTTGGGGCTGGAGGATAGGACAATGTCAGGGAGTTTTAGGGCCTATGTGGGGGACAGGATCAGTTAGGGTACAGAGTTAGTGTTTGGGCCTAATCCTGGGCTACCCCTTTCTGGAGAAATTTGGCTAAAGTCAGGGAGGCAAATATGTGGGCCATGCCCCTCCTCCCTGGGCAGTAAACACCGCTGTCGCCTGGGAGACCAGTCCAAACATCCCGGCCCCCCACGGTTATTTATACCAGGACGCACTCTCCTTCTCTGGCCTGGTCTGGCCCCTCAGTCCACCCCTGAGCTGAGTGACCTGAGCTGAAGGTCCAGTGCCTGTCAGGCTCACACCTGTCAGGCAGACACAACTCTGCTCACACCTCGCTGGGGACTGGGCACCTCCACCTCTGATTCCTGTCCCACTGGAGGCCCTGGTTCTCTGGGTCAGAAAATAGCTCCCAGGCCTTGGGTTGCTCCTGGAGGTCAAGACCTACGAGGGAAGCAGCAGCCCTGCCCCTGTGCCCAGGGTTTGCTCTAATCTGCTGCATGGCTGTGGTCACTGAGCCCTGTGTGTCCTAGTGGGGCAGGGCCCAGGTTAGAGCTGTCAACTTGTTTTGAGCAGATCTGGTTCTTTAAATGAAACCTGACATAGAAGCATGGTACTTAATGTAAAACTGATCAAACCAGGGCTGATTAAGTAGACTCCAGGGTGGGGACCCAAAATCCTGCCCTGTCTGTGTGTCCCTGCCTACTGACCTGGAGCCTGCCTGTGGTCCTCCTCATTCTAGAACGTGTTCCAGGTAGTCCTGGGTATTAGAGCCACCCAGCTGATTTGCAATGTCAGAGTGTAGATGAGGCCTGGACAACACACTGAGGCATCCACAGGAGGGTACCCAAGGCCCCTCTGGGTGAGAGATGGGCCCAGTGTGGGAAGAAAATGGGGGCACAACATGGGTTGAGGGTCAAAGGGTGGGAACCAGGGGCTGGTTGTCCCCTCCCTACTACATTCCAGTATGGGACTCCAAGAATCTAAATTCAAACTTGGTCTTCCAAGATTGTTTTGAAGGTATATGTGTCGGGAAGGATGGAACATATTTCATTTAACAGCTTGTTAATTTGATTTAAACTTTTAAATATTTAGACTTATAGTATGTGGGTCTCCGTCTGTACTGTTTCCCCTCCCCACCAGTGTTAGGAGTGAACTCACATCGGGTCTCCCTCTACAACTCTTCTGCAGCAACTCGGGGACAGCCTTCCCCAGAGCCCTCAGGCTTCACAGGACAGGGTAAAGGTCCCAAGTCACTAATGCTCAAGGCCCTGGCAAGCTAAGTCTTCCTCTTCACTGTCCAGATACTTTCTGAGCAGCCACCTGGGCCAGCACAGGGATGTGGAAGTCAGGCTGGCCCTGCTGTAGAGGATGGATCTTAATGGGGGTAGGGGCAGAGGTAGGAACAGCCTAGCACCAAAGAGAATGACAAGGGAGTCCCCAAGGTTGCCAGAGGAGACCTGGAACCCTAACCAGTGGCCTGAGAGACATGTCTCTGCAAAGCAGTGCAGGGATTCTTGGGGTGAGTGTTAGATCCCAAGAGGAAAGAGCACAGAAGTCACCACTTCTGTGGAAATGCTTTGGGGACATACAGCCTCCAGGGCTGGTCTGAGGAGCGTTTATTGGCTTGCTTTCTTTTCTTTTCTTTTCTTTTTCGAGACAGGGTCTTGCTATGTAGTTCAGGCTGGGCTTGAACTCTCTATGTAGCCCAGGCCAGCCTCAAACTTACAGTTATCCTCCTGCTTCAGCTTCTTAAGTGCTGGGATTACACGCATGTGGCATTACATCCTGCTTGAAGCTTGGGTTTAGAGGGAAACAGGAGCCGTCAGTGAGGGAGCGACACTAGACTGCAAGACAGGTGGACTGGGGTAGGGCTGCACCTCTGGTGGTCAGTGAAGAGGCTGGTTGGTGTGGGGTAGGGCTGAGTTTGAGCTGGCCAGGAGTGGGAAGTGGGGGGACGAAGAAAAAGAAGTGATCTGAACTCTCCTTTCTGAGACCGCACCTCCTATCTCCTCCTGTCTCTTGTCTCCTTATCCTGCCATTCCACTGCCCTGGAATGGCCCCCTCCCCAAAGTAGAGCCCTTTACACCAGGGTTCAAAGGGGAGGCTTCAATCGGACAAGAGGTTTTCCTGGGCCAAAGGAACCCATTCTTTCATTCATTTACTCATTCCCTCACTCAGTAAATATTCATGGAGAAACTGCATTGCGCCAGGTGTTCCAGGTGTTGGAGATACTAGTGAACAGGATAAAGCCGCTCGTTCACAAGCTTGCATCATGACCAGGAGCAGAGATCGGCAACTGTGTCCATCTCCAGGGTCCACCCTCTGGCTTTGCCTGTGCTGGATCCCAGGGACCCACCCATCACCGCTCATTTGCTCCAGCCATCCTTGGTCAGGACCTGCTTCTCTAGACACTGAGCAACCAGGAGGGGCCCCATGCCTAGGGCACAGGCCCTAGGACCACCCCTCTGGGTAGGAAGAGACTGGGCTGAGGGGTCAGGATCTGGTTCTTTCCATTCACTCAAGATAGATTTTGAGTTCCTTATAGGAACTTTTTTTGCCCTGGTTTTAGTATTTTTCTAGTGGAGCTTTGCAGAGCCCCTGAGGAGGGGAGGGGAGGGAGAGACCAGTCAGCTCTGGTATTCTCATTGGTGAGCTACCCCTTTGGCTATGGTGGAGCAGTGCTGGTATTATCATCGCCAACAAAAGGTGGTAATCATCAACCTATTGGGTTCACTGTGGGCCATGCTTCTGTATCTTCTTGTATATTCCTTGCCGCTCTTTTTTGTTGGGTGTATCTCCCCCCCCCCCCACCTTTTTGGTACCAGGAATCCAACTCGGGACCTTGTGCCTGCGAGGCAGGCGGCGGAAACACTGAGCTAAATCCCCGGCCCCCCATTTTTTTTGATGAGGAAACTGAATGTCAATAAGATGAAATTGATAATAAGACTTGCTTGAGGTCACACGTGAAATTACCTGACACTGGGAGCCCTTCGGGACGGTGCTATGAGGTGCTGCCTGGCACCTGCCCATCCTGGGCACTCAGCCTGAGAGTGGAAACCCAGCCCTCCCCTCCCCCATAGCCCCCCTTCATGATCCCCTTGGGGGCTGGCGCAGCCCAGAGCCTGGGCACTGGGTTCGGCGACCCTGGCCAGGGCAGTACCAGGGCTGGATCGGCCAAGACCCAACTCTGGAGCCGTAGTACCTCGGGGTCCCCGGGCGCACAGCTCCCCCAACCCGACCTTGCTGGGTGGGCGAGCCGCAGAACGTGGGGAGATCGCGTCCTCCCTCTCCGCCCCTGGCCTCAGGGTCGCAGCGGCACCTTCACACTTTCCGCTTGGCCCGCTGCTCGCCTTTCAGGCCGCCGCGTTTTCAATTGTTAATTTGGAAACGGAAAAAGAAGCCGGCCGGGCGGGGAGGCAGCGGGGAGGTAACCCGAGCTGCTGTGCGGCCGGCGCCCCCGCCCCTCCCGCGCCGGGAGCCTAGTCTCCACGAGGCCCCGCCCCTCTCGGGGGCGGCCCAGGGCCACGCCCACCGAAAGGTCCCGCCCCATCATTCAATTATGGGAGAGTTTTGGAGGCAGACGAAAGTCCCATCTAGACTTTCTATGCAAATGAAATGTAAAAGCCCCTCTTCCGGAGAATCCAGAGCGCTAAAGTCTCAGAGGAAAGCTGGAGCTTGCTGGTCCCAGATGGACCTCGAAAAGTAAGGCTCCTTATCAGCAAGGAGTGAACTGAAACTCTGAGACAGTTTCCTAACTCTTGGGGTGATGATGGCAGTGTCGGGATAGAGAAAATGCGACCTAGGTTCCTAGCTCTGCTCAAACCCCTGGTTCTCCCTCTGTTCCCCCCAGTCCTGACTCCTCTTAGAGTCACCGAGCAGCCTCGAGCTTTGGAGGACTCTGGATCCTCTGGAGCTGCAGGCTGGGAGCCTTCCCTTTTCATGAAGCTGGGGAAGTTGAGGGGCTGCCTACAGATTCCCCCAGCTAGAAGAGCTTAAGACCCTTCCAACCACCCTTTCACCTCAGCTGTGGAATAGGCTTAGAGAAGGTGAGCTCCTAGCCCAAGGTCACACAGTAAGCCTTTCTCAACTTGCAGGGTTCACTGGATTCAGTCTGGCTGGTTCTGGCTTTGGGGTTCCCACCGGGAGCAGCTGTAAGCAGCTGCCCCAGATGTGGCCTGTGAGTTTGCATGCTGCTTTGCTTACCAGTAGCAAAGGCATTGAAACGCCACTCCTCCTCCTACCGCAAACCTCATGCTGGGTGGGGTCCTCAGTAGCTGAGTCTGCAGAGCTCCCAGGCTGGGCTCAGACTTGGCTCCTGAGCTCCCCAGGGGGCCTTGCCCTTCCCAGAGCTCCTGTTCCACTCTGTCAGCTCTTGTTGGTGCTCTCTCAGCTCTGGGAGCACCGAGAACCAAGTGGCTGGGATGACACTCTTTCCCTTGTTTTAGAATCTTCCCTCCCTTCCCCTCCTCTCTTTGCACAGGTTCTGCTGATGCAGAGAACAGAAGGCTCCTTAGAGGTGACCCTGACCCCTGTCAGTAGCTGGGGAGCTGGGAAATCCTGGAACTCGGTGCTACCCTGTGACATGTAGCAAGGAGGGCAGGGGCAGCTTCCATCCTGGCCTCAGGATAAGGAAATTTTTAGTTTGGAGTAAAGGGTAGGTACCTGTGTCCTGCCACAGAGAGGAAAAAGTCAAAAGATATTACCTTAGGAGCTGGGAAATCTGGAGGCCAGGCCCAGTTCTGTCTCTAATGTACTGTGTGATCAGCCAGGCCCCTCTGTGGGAATCAGTTTCCCCCTATATAAATTAAAGGATTGGTGGATCTCTAGAGGATCTTTCATTGCCACAATATAGCCAGTATCTAATCACATCTTGCCACCTCCACTTCCCCTTGAACAAATCACTGTCAGCTCTTCCTAGGATTGTACCATTAACTTCCCAACTCCAGGTGGGGCAAACGCTCTCCCCCTCCAGTCTGTCTGTTCTCCCCAATGAGGCCTGGGTATCTTTTGCAAACAGGAGATGTATTGCTCACAGCTCTCCATCTTGCCTGGCATAAAAGCTGAATCCTCAGCAGCCAGGTGTGGCTTTACTTTCACTGACCCTCTGCTCCCCCTTTCACTTCTCTGGGGGACCATTCCTTCCTTGATGGTTCTGGAACAACACAAGCACCCCTCCTGCTCTGGTCTTTTGTACTGGCTTTTCCCTCTTCTCCAGATGCTCACATAGCTCATCCCCTCTCCCAAGTGCTACCTTCTCAAAGCTGCCTCCCCTAACCACCTTCTATAAAGTAGCCCCCCCCCCCACATCAGAGTTATTTGTCGCCCTTTTCTGCTTAGTTTTTTTTTTTTTTTTTTTTTTTGGTACCCAGGATTGAACTGAGAACTTTGAGCTTACGAGGCAGGTGTGGCACCACTGAACTAAATCTCCGGGCCCTTTTCTGCTTAGTTTTTCTCCACCATCCTCTGACAGTTTGAACCTTTACTTATTTATTATCCATCCACCTCCCTGAGAATGTAAGCTCTTTGTGCCTGGCTCACAAGAAGTGTTTAGTAAATGGTTACTGGATGGATGGATGGATGGATGAGCGCCATTGGTCTGGGCTGCGTGTGGTTTCCTCATAATTCCTTCTGCTTCAGAAAGGGTTGAGGTATGGAGCCAGGAGGAGCCAACAGGGCATGCTGGGAGAGGGTGGTACGATTGAGAAGGTGTGCCCTCTTTCAGGACGATTACCCAGCACCCATTTGGATCAGCACAAGGCCCGCAAGGTGGGAAGGACTGGAGCTCTGGGTTTCTAGGGGGCAGCTACTCATATGTAGAGGTACACCCTGTGATAAAGGTGAGCCAAGAGATAGTAGCGGGCTGGGCCGGGGATTTAGCTCTGTGGTTCCACTGCCTGGCTTGAAAGTGCAGCAAGGTCCCGATCTCCGTACCAAAGAAAAAGGCGGGGGGAGAGGGAGACAGAGAGAGAGAGAGAGAGAGAGAGAGAGAGGGAGAGAGAGAGGGAGAGAGGGGGGATAGGGACTAGGGATTAAGGGAGCAGGCACTGGGGCATCCCACCTAATCCAGCCTGGTTAGGGACATGGAAAAGTGAAACATGAGAGATGAGGAGGGAAAAGAACAGCTTTGTCTGCTGTGGAGGGGGACAGAGGTCTGCTAATGGAGTATCAGGTTCCAGGCTGGGGAACTGGAGGGTGAAGCATAAGATGGCCTGGGGGATAGGATCTTCCTTGCAACCATCCTAAGGAGCTTGGATCTGAGCTGAAAAGTTGATAGATTTCACACTTCAAAAAATTTTAAAAAGCAGCTCTTTGTTCAAATGAAATCTTATGCCAAACCCAGCATGTAAACCTGGGCTACCAGGAAGCACATGGAACTGCTCAGTGGAACCGAGGGAAGGTTTCCATTGGCCATCTTGTATAAGTTTTTCAGGTCCTGGCCGCCTAAATTCCAGCCCTTAGTTCTCCTTTACCTCAGTGGCCTTCTGCTTGGGAGGGCCCGGTGGCTCCCTGTTTGAAAAGCCAGAACTATGTGGCCAGTCCTCAATAGATGGATGATCTCTGCTTCCTCCTTGTTCAACCTTGGCTTGTGTTGACATGTTGCTCAGCTCACTCACCTGGTGCAGTAGATAGTCTGGGTGGCGTGGGAGAAGGAAGCAGAGAGAACAAGTCAGGGAGCTTTTGAGTTTGAGGCTGGTCCAGGTGGGAGAAGCTATTATTCATTATATTAGTCTGTTTTCTGTTACTATAACAAAATAACTGAGGCTAGGTACTTTATAAAGAAGTGTTTTGTTTAGCCCACAGTTCTGGAGGCTGAAGGGCATGGTGCCAGTATTGACCCATCTATGGTAAAGGGCTTAAGGGTGGTAACATCACAATCATAGGAGCAAATATGAGAGTAAGAGATCATATGGTGAGACAGGAAGCCAAAGATTAAAGCCAGAGGAGAACTATTTAATCCCACCCAAGGTCACACCCCCCAGTGACTTAAAACTGCCCACTAGGCTCTGCCTCTTAAAGGTCCCACCACCTCTTAACATTGCCACACTTACAACACATGAACCCTTGGGGAACAAACCACATACAAACCATATATTCATCAAATGCCTTGTACAGAAGATACCACCTTCCATGTCCTGTAGAACTGAGGCCACTTGAACTAGTAGCTCAAGAAAGACTGGCATGTGGAGTTGGAGGGTAACTGTGATATGGAAAGAACACAGCTGGGATTCATAGAATAGAGGAAGGGAGAGAAGATCAGGGAGTGCAGTTCTATTACCACTGCTCTCTGCATTTTTGCCAACTTTCCTAGAGGGAAAGAACCCAAATGGTTCAGCCAGCCTGTAGGTGGACCCTGATTGGGTCAGTCTCTGGCCCTGGATGAATCAGTGGCACAAGGACAGGGGCATGGAGCCATCACAGGGCTGTCATGCAGTCCTGCTGTCCGTTCACTGCAAAGGGACTCAGCTGAGAGGCTCAAGTGGCACCAAAATCCAGCCTGTGGTCCAGATGTGTCAGTCCACAGCAAGGGATGGTAGTTTGTATGGGGCCAGCTAGAGGAGTCGTTTTTAATTAATTAATTTAGAGACAAGGTCTCACTATGTAGCTCAGGCTGGCCTCAAACTTGCAGCAATCCTCTTGCCTCAGCCTCTTGAGTGCTGGGATTACAGGCGTGTGCCACCACGCCAGCTGTTTTTTCATAGTTTGCAATATATACTGGAGGCTGGTGTCCCTCTGGGGACATCCTCCGGCCAGCTCTCTCCCTTCCACCCCACTGCTAAACAATCATAAACAACCATAAAGCTGAAGGACCTTAGCTATCATTGAGTTGTCTCCCACATTCATGTTGCGGACAGGGAAACAGAGGCTCCATGAAGACCTCATCCTACCCTGAGCCCCAACCCAAGCCTCTGACCCTGAGAAGCAGTGGCACACAGCAGCAGCCCTGGTGTGGGGCCCTGGATCACGTGCTCTTGCTCCCTTTGCCATATTTAGAATCGCTGGATCAGAGGAAACTTCTCCCAGCCCCTGAGGATTCTTGGAAAGAGCCTCGCTCTGAGGCCTGCTTACTGCCCCTCCCCTATCCCCCTGCAGGAGAAAGTAAGTGCCAAGTGCCTAGAGCACGGTGGGGCCCTCCAGGCCACTCTGCACCCCACTGTCAGGAAGCGCCTGTTAAAGCTGGCTGAAGGCCCTTCTTCAGTATCAGCTCTGATTTAGGGCTCAAAAAGTCCCTTTCTGCAGGCAAGTGGTAGGGGTCTTGGCCTCTGCTCCCCAGAAGCCGTGGCCAAATGGGGACTGGGGACGGACTGGCTCCAGGATCCCTCCAGCTGAGACAAGACAGAGCCTAGCCTTTGGAGTCCTGGTCTGGGAAACAACGAAAGTGTCACTCTTTCTAGGCCAGAGGCAGAAGTCAGAGAGCTGCTGGTGGCTGGGCTGGACCCAGACACTGGGAAGCCTCAATCTGGGGGAAGGGACACTGGAATAAGGGGGAGGGAGAGGAGAAGGCCTTGCAGGAAGGGGCAGGGTGTGTAAAGAGTTTGGCCTTGGTGGAGGGTGGTGTCCCTCTTCCCACACAAACTGCCTCATCACTAGATAATCAAGTTTTAAAAACAGAAAAACAGCAAAATCCTCAAATGCTTGTTTATCTTTTTCTTTTTAGTACCGGGGATCGAACTTGGGTCTTTGCACTTTCCAGGCAGGCTGCAGAACCACTGAGCTAAATCCCTGGCAAAGGCTTGTGCTTAGTACCTGGGATATTCCAGGACTGTACACCCACCCTTGCTGTTGGGGATAATGGCTGTGTTCTTGTGGGAGCCTTTTCCAGTGCCTGGTGAGCTCCCTCTCCCAGCCTCTACCTCTTCAGACCTGCCACCCCATCCTGCTCCCACTTCTGAGAAGGGGCCCTTACCCCTTACCTCTCCTTCACAGAGCCCCCAGGGCATGAGCTCTCAGCCCCTCCCCTGCTCCAGCCCCCTGACCCACCTCCCTCTCGCCTCCTCCCTACCCCAGCCTGTTAGGGCGAAGCTGAAGCTGCGGAGGCAGGCGGGGGTGTCTTCTTGCTCAGCACCAGCCCCTCTGCCCTGGACTCCAGCCTCTCATCTTCCCTGGGGAGCCCACCCGATCGCTGTCTCCTCAGCTTCTCCTCTCTCCTGCTCCTCCACTCTGGCCCCTCCTTGTCAGCTACCTCTGCCTCTTTGCAATCTGATGTCTTTAAATAGTCCCATCTCATTCACTGTCTCCACTTCCTCACTATCCCTCTCCTTTGTCACTCCATCTGGGCCTGCTCTGGTCCTCCCCTCCTTCTGAGGCTGCCCTGGCCAAGGTACTCAGTAACCAACATGTCACCAAATCCAGCAGACATTTTTCAGGCTGTATCTCACTTGACCTCTTGGCAGCATTTGACACTGTTGTCCACTCCCTCCTTGAAACACTTGCTTTGTGCGACCTCTCTGACACCTCTCTCTTCTGGTTTCCTTCCCACCTCTGGCTGCACTTGGTTGGCCTGGATGGAGGGCCTCTCCTCCCTTTGTGCTGCCTGGGTTCCACTGGGTCCTCATCCAAATTCACCCTATGCTGGACTGTTTGAGCTGCTCCCTTGACCTCAGTCACCACCTCTACCCTGATGTTCCCCCAATCTGCACTGCCAGCCCGAGTCTCTGCTCAACCAGTGTATCTTTGCCCAGTGTCCCCCAGCCCTCTCCCTCTAACATGCTCACAGTGGAACTCATCTCCCTACACCTGTGCCTCTCCTGTCTCCCAAGAGTTTACTCATGTTACCTCTATCCATCCAGTGTCCTAACCAGAAGCAGAGGGGTCATTCTCCCTCATGGTCCCCATTTCCAATTAATCACCAAGACCTACTTCCTATATCTTTCTTCAGTCCATTCACTTCTCTCTACTCCCTGTTGCCACCACCCCGTTCCAGGCTACCATCATCTCTCAGTCGAGTTATAGAACCTTCTGCCCAGTTTTTCTGATCAGTCTCACTGCTCTAGTTGATGGTCCACACTGCCCCTGAGTGATGGTCCTGAAACAAATCACACTGTCATTCTGTCTCCTCAAAGTCTTCTGTCCCAGCTCTGCCTCTTGGTTGGTGAAGGGAGAGCATGGTTTCTGACTGCAGCCAGACATGATGGACAAAAATGTTCCAAAAAGTAACTGCTGGGCTGGAGGTTTAGCTCAGTGGTTCTGCCACCTGCCTCGAAAGCGCAAGCAACTGCTGGTCCAGTCCTCTGCTGTATGGATTACCATCTATACAGGTATGCAAGTTTAGATGGAGAAACTGAGACTCCAGGAGGAGCCAGAGACAATCCTAGGACAGCTCTTATATTTTGTATGATGAAACCACATAGTGGTCTGGCAGACCCCAGCTCAGGGATTCCGTCTGTCTCTTCCCTCCCTAAGTTCCAGACATTGACCTCCCTTCTGCTGCCCTGAGAATGGGTCTCAGTGTGAGGACCAAGGCCGAAGCAGCTAGAGTGTCAGCTGGTGCTGGACCTCTAGCCCTAACTCTGCCACTGTCACTGTGTGATCCCGAGCAAGTCTGTTGGCTCTAGGTCCTACTTCCTCATCTGGAGGATGGGGATAATTATTCAGGTGCCTGGAATGTAAGATGTTCACTATCAGACCAAGTACATTCCTGAAAATGAATTGAGCACCTAGGAGTAAAGAAACTCCCAGCCTGTGGACTAGGGTAAAATTCAGGGGCTTTTTTTTTCCGTTCTGGGACTGAACCCAGGGGTGTTCTACCATGAAACTACATCCCTAGCCTTTAAAAAAAATTTTTTTTTGAGACAGTGTCTCACTAAGTTGCCTAGGCTGGCTTCAATCTTTCAATCCTTCTGACTCACCCTCCTGAGTACCTGGGATTACAGGTGTGCACCACTGCCCCAGCTAAATTCAGGGACTTTGGAAGCAGCATCTGCCAAAAGGAGTAGTAAGGTCGGGATTGTGTCTTCTTTGGAAAGATGCTGTGGACCTGACTAGTTGGGGATGGATGTGCTTAGAGCTCTGGGAGCATCCTCAGTGGGTACAAACGGTGTTCTGGTTGGTGACATGGTTCTTTGATGCTCATTTAATGTAGATTCTTGTTGTTTTCTCAGTCTTTCAAAAGTGCCATGAAGGGGCTGGGGATTTAGCTCAGTGGTTTTGCCACCTGCTGTGCAAGCGCAAGGACCCGAGTTCGATCCCCAGCACACACACACACACAAAAGTGCCATGAAACCAGTCTGTCAAGCAAGCAAGCAGAATAGAGGGAGAATGCTCAGGCAAGAGGCCATTATTCTGGAGCAAAGATTGCTCCGGAAGAGCCTCTCCAAGGGAGTGACGTTTAAGCAGAGAGGCAGATGAGTAACGGAGCTACAGGCAGAATAAACAGCAAAGCAAAAGCAAAGCCTGGAGGTAGAAATACTTTGAGTGTGTTCCAGGAATGGCAAGGAAGCCAGAAGGGTGGAAGTGTAGTAAGTGAGGGAGGAGAGTGGAAAGGATCAAATTCAAAAGGTGGGCTGGGGCCAGGCTCCCCAGACATGTTGCTGGACATGGTGAAGAAGTTGACCTTCGCTCTCCAAATGTGATGGGAAGTCAGAGGAGAGTTTTGAGGAGACTGATAATGTCCAGCTCTGCGTTTTAGGAAGTTCATTCTGGCTGCTTTGGTATATGTGATACCGAAGTAAGCACATGCTGGCTACTTTGAAGAGGGGGGTTCTCTCTGTGAAGGTGAGCTTGGAGGCAGGGAGCTCACTTGGGCCAGATGGTGATGGCTTGGTTGGAATGGTGAGACCTGTCCAGGGATATGTTTGGAATGTAGATTTTCCTACGGAGCAGGATTTAGAAGGTCAAGGACAGGAAGAGTCCAGCATAACTCAGATAGTCAGCCTGAGCCTCTGGACACGGTTACTGAAAAAGGTGGGCTGGAGGGGAGGAAGATCTGAGGACACATCTAGAGTTTGTATTTGAACATGTTCAGTCTGAGAAAGCTATGTGGAGTAGGCAGGTGGACAGATGAGCTGGAGCCCCTGAGGGGGGCTGCTAATACTCTCATACCTCTAAGGACAAAGGCAATTGTAGTAAGGGGTAGAGGCAAGTTTAAGAGTAATTTTTTTCCTGTTTGTATTTTTAAGAAAATGTATTTAAAATGTATGCTAGTTATTACCCAAGCAACCATTCTAAAAGTTATTAGGAAATAATTTTTAAAAAGCCAAGTCACATAATTTTTCCACCCAGAGATAAGCACCGCCAACTCCTGGTACCTAGATTTAAACACTGGGATCACATTGCCCTTGAAGCTTTATCATCTGCTTTTTTCACCTAACCTCTTGTGAAGTGGACGGTGTATACATCTGCAGCCATTGATATGGCAAGAAAAGTGTTGAGGAAAAGAATTTTAGAAATGGCCTGTAGGAAGCCCCCTCTCAGCCCACTGCTACCCGAGGCCTGAGGGCAGCTGAGAAGGATTCCTGTCAAGGGCCAGAGGGAAGGCCCATGAAGGTCTGGGTACTGCCCTTCCTGGAGGAGGGCACTGAATGAGATGACCTCAACGAGGCTTTTCCTGCTGCAAACCTTGTATCATCTCTGGTCCCTGCCCAAGGTGGCCTGGCTGCTGCCATTGCTGTGGCTACCTAGTGAATCTGAGGAGCAGGTTCTCCACTCCCTGAACCTTATGGCTTTGCTATCTCCACTCTTGGCTAGAACTGGCAAAGGAGGTCTCCTCACTTGTTCATCAAAAGCCTTTTATTGATGTCTGCACCCTACCTCTTCAATCCAGGGGTGTTTTCTGGGATGCAGCCCTAGGTCTTGTCCTCTCAGGAGGTGTCAGTGGGCCAGGGTAAAGCCATGCCCTACACCTGTCTTTCCTCCAGGAGCCCCGTATTGCAAATAAAGAGACTGGCTCAGAGAAAGTAGGTCACTTTCCTAGAGGCACACACACAATCCCCCATCTCCAAGCTAGGTCTTTTTGACCTCAAGTTCATGACCTTGCCCCATGAAACCTGAACACAAATAAGGCCACATAAAGGAGGCAAACCTAGGAGGGGGAGTTTGAAGAGAGAATATGGGGGGGCACAGAGGCTCTGCAGAGCCAGAGGTGTCATCTGTGCACGGGTGAAGGGTGCGCAGGGCTCATGTGATGAGCTGTTTTAGGTGGCAGGAGCACAGAGGTAGGGAGGCTGTGGGCCAGGCCGGTGGATCAGTCCACAAGAGATGCATTTCCAGAAACGGCCATTCCCTGCCAGTCTCTTCAGTGTTCAGCATGGCTCTTGTGGAGGAGCTCCCCCGTGCCCTCTCATCCGGCCTCCCTCACACATGTATCTGCCCACAGCCTTCTTCTCCCTTCCACTGGAAAGTTGGGAACCCTTGCCTGAGTCTCAGCTCTGTCTTAGAGATATTTGGGTGACCATGGGTGAGTCTTTTCCTTTTCTTGCCCTCAGTTTCTTTGGGTATGCCATTGAGGATGGGAGTGTTGGGTGAGTTAAGCTCTAAAGTTCCTCCCATTTCTAAATGACTGGTTTTGGGCCATGTGGTAGCTTCCCACCACCCATGGGAGTTCTGGCCTCAAGCACCCAGCTCCTCATTTCTTGATTCCCCTTCCTCTGCATCCTTCCTTCCATGATCCCTTTTCTTTGGTAGCTGTCTTGTTATTGAATCCCAGAGAGCCCCTGAAGGCAGGGGCGGCTATCCCCAATCTGCAGATGTGGCCATGCTCCTGGCACCTTGGGGTGCACAGGGATGGTTGTCCCACCCTGAGCCACTGACCTTCTCTCAAGACAGCCTTAAAACCAAACCAGAGACAGGCCACCACTTTCTGGTGGTGAGCTTTGAGGAACACTAACCCTGTGTGTCCCTACTGGCAGCTAGACACACTGCCACTCACAACTGAGGGAGTGACCACCTCTCTGGGCTTCAGGTGTACCAGGGTGCCACATGAGAGGGCTGTGAAGTGACTGTGAACTCAGCAGCCAGGAGCTTGGAGGCTGCCCCCTCTGGTGTCCAGCACTGAGCCATGGCTCTAGGGAACTCAGGTTCAGATTCTGCTTTGCAGAGTTCTCCCCTGATAATGCTTCCCCCCTCCCCTGACTCCATAGCTCCCTGTCAGAGGCTCCTCAGCTATCCTGTTCCCCCGGCCATCTAACCCTCTCCTTTGTGCTATAACTGCAGATTTTTGCTGGTCTTCAGCTGCCTGGTGCTGTCCGTGCTGTCCACTATCCAAGAGCACCAGGAATTTGCCAACGAGTGTCTTCTTATCTTGGTGAGTGGTGGGAGGCCCAATCCGAGGAGGGTCTGTGAGCTAGCACCTTTGGGCTGAGGGTGGGGTAGAGTGACGCTTCTCAGACTTTGGTTCAGAAGGAGATCAACGGCCGGGGGTGGTGGCACATGCCTGTAATCCCAGCACTCTGGGAAGCTGAGGCAGGAGAATTTCAAATTCAGGCCCAGCCTGAGCCATTTAGTGACTTGGTGAGCCCCCATCTCAACATAAAAAATAAAAGATTGGGGATATAGCTCAGTGACAAGGTCCGGGGTTCTATCCCCAATACTGTAAAAAAAAGCGGGGGAGTGGGTATTGTTGTGCTGTGGTGTTCCTCAAGTTGGTGCTCTCGATCTGGGCATCATCCTCCACTTTACAGCTGGTGTAAGAGGAACCCTTTGCCTCTGTATGAGGTCTTAATGATGGGTCCAGTGTAGACAAGGTAGGTAGGTTCCACCCCTTCTCAGGACAAAACTGCTAACTCCTAAACCAAAACATTGAACAGAAGCCCCTGGAGGTAGGTGCTGATGGACAGCCACCCCTTTAAGTCACTCAGGGCTCTAAAGTCTGGTGTGGCTGGGAGGAGGTAGGCAGGCTGATGAGCAGAAAAGTGCAGGCAATTTATGGGGGCAGGAAGTAGAAGGCAGACTTTTTGTTTTTTGAGACAGGGTCTCACTCTGTAATTCAGGCTGGCGTCGAACCGGAGGCAATCCTCCTGCCTCAGCCTCTAGAGTGCTGGGATTATAGGCATGCGCAACCCCGCCCGGCCAGATGGGTTTATAATCTCCTAAGAGGATGTGAAAAGGGTCATCTCCCTTCTGGAATCCTCCTAAATCCTTCCAGGTGTAAGAACTTCCAGGAGAGGGTCTTCGGAGGTGCTGCCCTCCTAACCCAGGGACTCTGGCAGGACTGTGTTCTGACCTGAGTCCTGGTCCCAGAGGACTGGGATCAGAACTCAGGCCCCTGGTCTCACAGGAATTCGTGATGATCGTGGTCTTTGGCCTGGAGTACATCATCCGAGTCTGGTCTGCGGGCTGCTGCTGTCGCTATCGAGGATGGCAAGGCCGCTTCCGCTTCGCCAGAAAACCCTTCTGTGTCATCGGTATAAGGCTGACTCCTGATCCCGAGCCCCAAGGTTGACCCCTTGACCCCATCCCTGCCCCTGACTCTGGCTATTTGTTTTGTTTTGTTTTGGGTACCGGGGATCGAACTCGGGTCCTTGCACCTGCGCAGCAGGCAGCGAAACCACTGAGCTAAATCCCCGGCCTGGCTATTGACACAGACTCGGAGACCTTCCCAATTCTTCGCGCCCCTACCCCCACGGCCCCAGGAACCCCGACCTTGGGTCCTGGGGCAGGGTGGGCTGGTGACCTCGCCACCCTCGCTCTGCCCTGCAGACTTCATCGTGTTCGTGGCCTCGGTGGCCGTCATCGCCGCGGGCACACAGGGGAACATCTTTGCCACGTCTGCGTTGCGCAGCATGCGCTTCTTGCAGATCCTACGCATGGTGCGCATGGACCGCCGCGGCGGCACCTGGAAACTGCTGGGCTCCGTGGTCTACGCGCACAGCAAGGTGGGGACGGCGCGCGGAAGCGGAGGCGGGTCTGCGCCGAACGCGGGGCCGGCCGGGCAGGGTGGGGCGGGGCCTGACGCGGAGGCGGGGCCTGACGCGGAGGCGGGGCCTGCGGGCTCCGGAGCCGGGCTAGGAGGGCTAAACGGGAGTTCACCCGGGAGCTACTGGGTTTGGGGGCGCATCGCGCACTGCCAAGTGGGGAGCTGGGGTGGTGGGCCGGGACTAGATATAGGGGCCCAGTCGAATCCTGAAAGTAGGGCCGATGGCGAACAAGATGGGCTGGGTGGTGGAGGTCTGAACCTGAAACCCGGCGGGTCAGGGGCAGGTCCAGGAGTCCTGGTGATTGGAGAAGGCGGGACAGGGTTTCCTTGATGTGGGGAGTGCAAAAGGCGAGCTGAACCACCGCCGGGGACTGGGGAGGGGGTACGTTTATCTTCAAGGCCATGGCCCAGTGGGCACCGCTCCTCAGGCCCCTCCACCTGCCCCACCCCCCCACCCCCAGGAGCTGATCACCGCTTGGTACATCGGGTTCCTGGTGCTCATCTTCGCCTCTTTCCTGGTCTACCTGGCGGAGAAGGACGCCAACTCTGAATTCTCCTCCTACGCCGACTCGCTGTGGTGGGGGACGGTACGTGGAGAGTCTGTGCAGGGCTGCCCTTCTCCGAGGACTCTCCCGGGAGACTTTCTGAGATCTGTCCGTTATGACTCAGGGTTGAGCGGCCTGTCCCTGTCCCCTTGCACTAGGGTTGGGACTCTTTGTGATCAGCCCCTATTCTGGTCCCCCGACCTGCTCTGGTGGGCTCGTTTGTGCTCCCTTTTAGCCCCTAGCTCAAGTCCTTTCCCCTGACCAGCAGTGGAGGAGAATCCGTTTATGCCCCTACAGCCCTCATGACAAGACCTTGTGACCAACCCCCGTGGGCGACCACGTTGTGTGGGGGCCTGTGATCAATTCCCTGTGATCAGTCTCCCACCTGCCTGTGCCCCCCAAGTCCTGGTGGGTGGCCCCTGTCACCAGTCCTCTGGGTAACCCATTTGTATCCTCAGATTACACTGACGACCATTGGCTATGGTGACAAGACACCACACACATGGCTGGGCAGGGTCTTGGCTGCCGGCTTCGCCTTACTGGGCATCTCCTTCTTTGCCCTGCCTGCTGTGAGTTGCCCTCTGCTGGGTTGGTGGGGGAGGCCAGGGGCAAGACTTCGTCATCTCCTGTCGCAAATTTGCCTGCACAGCCTGGAGCACCTCAGATGGGACATCCTTGCAGCCTGCTGTGGCCCCCATTTCCCATGTTGCTCCAATCATGCACTGTCCCCCTAGGGAATCCTTGGCTCTGGCTTTGCCCTGAAGGTCCAGGAGCAGCACCGGCAGAAACACTTTGAGAAGCGGAGGATGCCAGCAGCCAACCTTATCCAGGTATGCAGTGCCCTGGCTCTTGGCACAGGGTGATTTAACAGACCTGGTATGCAGACCCCTGTGTCCCCACTCTGGTTGCTCACCCCTGTGTGCAGCCTCACAACTGGGACTTCACTTGGAAGCTTAGACAGGGTTGTCCTTTTCTGGGGTTGCATGCCAAATCACAGAGCTGAGTTGCTGCCTGATATTTCAGAAACTTTTCTCTTCTTTATCAAATGTCCAGTTTGGGGCTCACCAGAGCCATTCCATCACCAGCTCTGGCCTCAGCTCTACATGTGCTGGCATGGGGTGGAGGCTGGACAGGAGGCCCCAGGCCCTGTTGGAGATCCAGCTCTGATGCCCCTCAGCTGCAGCTGTCAGTCAGTCTGCTGCGCTCCAGGCACCTTCATTCAGTCATTAATTCCCCAAGCATCACACAAATGAAGAGAAGATGGGGTAGGACTGAGCTTTTAGGGACGCTAACACTTACTGGCCAGGTGGGAAAGGAGCCAGTCAGGAGACCGGAAAGGAGCAGCCAGAGGAGTGGATGGAATGCCAAGAGCTTGTGGTCTCAGTTTCCCTCAGTGTGATGAGTGATCTGAGTGGCTATGGGGTGAGGCCAGGGCTCTGATTTTCTGTGACCCTGTGAGTAGATCTTGACTTCTCCCCAGTCCGGGGTATATGCAGAACTCTGTGCAGGAAATGGGTTGGAGAATACTGGCACCCCTTCTGCCTGTTCCCCACACACTACTTTCTGACCCATCAGCTCAAGTCTGACTCGGTCGCTCCTTATCTCTCCTCCCCTGGGTGGAACCCCGCATCCCATCCCTGCTATCTCCAGCCACCAGCCCAGCCCTTTCTTCTTAGTGTCCCTTGGGGCACAATGGCCACTGTCCCCTGGGAGCTGGCTTTCCGAGGGGCATTGTAGGGGCAGGTGGCTGGCACCATCCATGGCGAGAGACAGCTGGTATTGTGGTACCCATAATTAATGAGACAGCTCTGGCAGCTGCTCCCTGGCCCATGCCAGGGACCTAGGCAAGCAGGAAGTAAAAATATTTCTGTCTTAGGAAGGCGCCTGGCCGGTGAGGTCAGCGGTGGCAGCCCCTTAAGGACAAGAGGTACCCAAAGAAGGGGGGCATCCATGGCCCAGTTCTGCTTTGTCCTGCCTAGCAGCTTCTATATCCCCTTGCCCTGGCTGATCACACCACTCACAGTCCCTCCTTGGCTTTTCTCCTTATCTGGAGGGAGAGGGACAGTCCTTCCTTCATCTGACCTCCATTCCTCCTGCTGCAGAGAAAGCCTTGTAAGTCCATGGATACTTAGGAATTGGTGGGGGATGCTCTTTCTTCCCTTGCTCGGACTTTAGTATTCCCATGGGAAGTGACAGGCAACTGGGAACAGTGGAGTAGAGTTACTTTTTTTTTTTCTCTAATGGTACTGGGATTTAACCCAGGGCCTGCATACTGAACTCCATCCCCAGCTCTTTTTAAATTTTCTTATTTTGAGGTAGGGTCTCACTAAGTCTCTGAATTGCCCAGACTGGGCTCGAGTTTGAGATACTCCAGTCTCATCCTCCCAGAGTGCTGGGATTACAGGCATCTGCCACCATGACAGGCTGGAGAATAATTCAGTTGCATTCACTTCCCAAATATTTGCAGGACACCTACGTGTGCCGGACACTGTACTTGGCATTGAAGATATAGTGGTGACCAAGACACAGCTTATAGTCCAGGGGAAGAAGACGTTAACCAGCCACAATGAATAGATATTTATCAGATGTGATTATGGAACTACCAGAAGGGCCCAACAGGGGAGCCTGGCATTGAGTGCCCACTACGTGCCAAGCACTAAGCTTGGCATTGGATAGACATCTGTCCATTTAATCCTCACAATGCTCTGTCCAATCCATTCTCAGGTGAAGAAACTGAGGTTCTGAAGCCTTACTCATCAGGGGAAGAGCTGGGCTTATAACCTACATTTGCCTGATGACAAAACCCCAGCTCTTAACCCTGGGCTCCACAGCCCCTCGCTCTGGTGGGATCTGTGTCACCTGGGGGAAGTCACTGCTCTCTAGGCCTTGACTGGCCCTGCTGGGGGCTATGGAGTTGGAACTGGCTTCTGGCTCTGCATAACTCTTAGCTGGCCAGCAACTGGGTTCCTTCAGGGGCAGAGGGCTGGTGGGGGTGCTGGGAGGACTCACTGAGGCCCCCTCTTACCCACGTTCCCCATGCCCCCAGGCTGCGTGGCGCCTTTACTCAACTGATACGAGCCGGGCCTACCTGACGGCCACCTGGTACTACTATGACAGTATCCTCCCATCTTTCAGGTATGTCCTGCTGGGCCTGGGAGTGGGTGGGGGGCCGGCAGTGATGCCCCTTGAGCACAAGTGGCTGGGACGCAGCCCTGGAGGGTGGGGAGGGGCAATGACTCCCAAGGGAGCATCCTGGGCTAGCTCTGCAGTCCTGCGTAACTCAGAGCGTGGAGGGTCCTCTCTGTACTCTGCTGTGCCCGGGAAGAAGTGGACACTTGACGTGGGACATTGGTGCAGCTCTGCCCCATAGCTGAACCCCGGCTCCTGGAGTGTTGGCATTTCACATGCTCACCCATAGGTGGTGCCACCCAGGGCAGTGGCCCAGCCAGCTCATCTCCCATTTGGTCTTGAGTGGGGCAGATTGTTAGTCCTTAGCAGCCTGGTGTATCGCAGCTGTTTGGAGAGTATGGAATGGCAGGCAAGTGTGCTAGGGCTGCCCCATGTGTGTAACCATGTGCCCACTGTTACTGTGCCAGGCAGCCGCTTCAGCGCTCAGAAGTGGGTCTGCCCCACTGGCCTAGGCTGGGCTAAGGCTGTATGGGGTTACTCCATGCAGGAGGTTATTAATAGTATCATCAGGGTGCATGTGGCCAGGTCCTGACCAGGCCTTGGGGCAGGAATGAAGACCACAGAGCTGGCTCAGTCCACGGGCAGGCGGCAGAGTGTGGCTGGGCCAGGCTGCTGTGCTCAGCGCTTCTGTGCACCTTTTCTGTCTCATTAGTTCTCCAAGAGCAGCTGTTGCGTGATCCCACTCCCCACACCCGGCCCCTCCTGTTCCTTGCCCGCCCTAAGGGCTTCCCAGGGGATGAGCAGGAGACGGGGGGCAGGGACAGGGCCTCCTGGCATCACCTGCCCCATCTCCCCACCTGGCAGAGGCAAGCTCCCACCTCAGAGACAAGGATAGCAGCTAGAGGGGAAGAAGCCTCCTTTTCCAGAGCAGCCCTAAGCGCTCCAGGCCAGGCAGAGGCATGGGGCAGGGGCAGACTGTTAGCGGTTGATGTGGGGGGCGGTGGTCTGAATCCCCTGGTAAGAGGGATAGAGCCTGGTCTGGGTTCACTGGGCCTTCTGCTCCCTGGATCTCAGTTTTTCCACCCCTGCAATGGGAAGGCAGGCAGCAGAGAGGGACTATGGCAATAAGAAGAGGACCGGGGAGTTAGGGAGTGGCTAGAGCTCCAGATCCTGTCTCCAGAAATCCAGCGGCAGGGGTGAACACCAGGGGAGCAAACCTGGGCCAGCCACTCTATCAAATCTCCATCCTCAGCCTCAGTCCCCTTGACATACACCATCAGAGAGGGAGGCTAAGGATTTTAGGGCTGCTGTTGGCCTTCTGCTAGGCATAGCTCCGTGTCCAGGCAGTTGACCTGATGAACAGTCAGCTGGATCTCAGCTCTTACGTGTCACCTTGTGTGGATACTCTTGAGTTGTGCCCAGCCCGCACAACCATCCTTGGCATCCCTAAGGATTTCCCAGGAACTGAGTGGAGAAAGCAGGGGAGAGAGCCACTCTCCCACCCACCACCCACCACCCACCACCCATTTGCTCTGGCCTGGGGTATTTGTGAGCACCCTCAGAGAGGCAGGACCAGGCAGGATGTGAGCTGAGGAGCTCAGTGCCCACTGGGTGAGGGGGCTGTGCCCCAGCCTTGCCAGCAGCTGACAGCGCCCTCTCCTGCAGAGAGCTGGCCCTCTTGTTTGAGCACGTGCAACGGGCCCGCAATGGGGGCCTACGGCCCCTGGAGGTGCGGCGGGCGCCAGTACCCGACGGAGCGCCCTCCCGCTACCCGCCCGTTGCCACCTGCCACCGGCCAGGCAGCGCTTCCTTCTGCCCTGGGGAAAGGTAGGGGCCCCCTGGGGCCGCCACCTCCTCTTGCTTCTCCTCTTCTTCCATTCTGTGTCTCATCCTCTCTCAGACCTGCCTCCAGCCACTGTGTGGGTGTCTGGCCTGTTTGGGGGACTCCCACACCTTGTCACAAGGCCTGGGTGGTTGTCGTTGGATATCCAGACAGGTACAGACCGATGGCCTCCCTGGAGAGGCCAGGCTGCACTCACCTTTACGTCGCCTGGGACTCAGGGTCTGAGCGGGAGCGATGTCCACGTCATCCTTTCCTGTCACCTCCTCCATTCATGCCATTGTACTCTTTCTTTCTCTGTTTCCACATACCCCTTACTCCTCCATCCCTGCACCCCCATCCCTCCCCGGAAGCTGGAGAGAGGAGGAGGCCGCTGGCCACAGGTGCTTACGGCTCAGGTAATCGTGGGCATCATTCTGGGTGTGAGGGCAGGGAACCCCCTCCCCTGGCATGTTGCTCTGGGAGGGGCCTGACACTGCACTCGTCTCTCGGGACCCAGCTGCCAGCTGGAAAGAGAGCTCTGTGACTGAGACTGCTGTAGGACCCGTTCAACCCAGCCAGCGACTAATGCTCTTGTTTTGTGCAGTCCTTGTCTACAGCCTTGCTAACCCCTGAGGGGCCTCTGGGAAGTCTCTTTTCTTCATCATTGACCATCTGCCCTGACCGTCTCTTTCCCCTTGACCTGTCTCTCCTGAAGCTTTTTGCATCTTGAAAGAACCAAGAAAGAATGATGTTGCCCCTAATAAATGTTCATCAATGGAGGAAATCCAGGCCTATTGGATAAAGGAAGCCCATCCACTCACAGGATAGGGAACGTGGCTGCTTCTGTGGAGGTGTAGCTCTGAGGTCAAGGGTTCAGTTCCCCCATCCCTTCCTTGTCCTTTACCCATATCTTTGTTTGGCTTCATCTTCACACATCATCACGGAACCAGCCAGGTAGACATCTGGGCCTTGAGCCTCAGGTGTAATTCTGAGCCCCAGGCCCAGAACAAGGAATCAGGGAAGAGGTGAGCCCCTTAGTGATCCAGAGGAGGTGTGGTAGAATCTTGCCTCTGCCACCTGATGCTGTGTGTCCTTGAGAAAATCAAGTCACTGTTCCTGGCAGAAAATCAAGGATGATCAGGGCCTCTGGGTTCTCTGAGTTTCTGGGCTGAAGAGGTCTGGAGAATGGGGTGATGGGGGTGTTTTGGTGTAGAGGTTTCAGGGAGCAGCATCCCTTCCCTGTACTCGGTGAGGGTATTTTGGGGTCAAGGGCTGAACAAGGAGTGGATAGTAAAGGAGAGCCTCTCCAGGTCTGGAGCTGAAGGAGGGGAGGTATGAGCATCCAGGCCAGGCTAGGTAGGAGCTTCCTGGAAAAGTCTATGGTATGGCTTCACTCGGATTCTCTATCTCTGCTGAAAATCCTCACTGTTATCTCATTCCTACCACATCATTGTTTGTAGGCAGAAACTCAAAAGTGTTTGCATTCCAGAAACCTGCCCAGGACCTAAGCACGGTCTCTCTGTAGCTTCCAGTTCATGTTCAGCTCACCTGGACTGAATAGGAAGGCACTGGGAATGGAGATCCTGTACTGCCCTCCTGGCTTTTCTGGGCCCCTGAGCCCCCAGAGCCCAGGAACAGATTACTGCTGAAGGCTCGACCATCACCAACTCCCAGCTTATGTCCATCTGCCCCAGAGTGTCTGTGTGTCTGGGATCCATGGTGATAGTGGTAGAGTGTCCCTTCTTCCCCAAAACTCCAGGGAGCTGAGTTGTGCCTTCTGAATCAGTCACCAGGGTCAGGCCAACTGGCCATATCCTTAATCTTGGCATTCTGGGCCTTATGGGATGGTTATTTCAGTCAGGGTATCCAAATATACACAGACATACACACACCTGGTTGGCCACATCCACAGTGGTGCTTGGAGACAGACCCAAGCTGATCATGTTGAGCTGTACCAGAAAGTAGAGCTCCAAGGAGCAAGACTTTCTGGGGAATGGCATTCCCAGGACCAGCACCTGGCCTCTTAGAGTTCTGCAATGAGTTTCTCAAAGCGTGGTCTCCTCACCACCTGCATCAGCATCCCATGGAGCATGTGTCCGAAATTCATATGCTGGCCCTATCCACAAGTCTGAAGGGTCAGACTCTGGAGAAGAGGCCTAGAATTCTGCACATGTATCCTGTTCCCAGGAGATCCTTATGCAGAGCTTGAGAACTACTGTCTTTGGAGGATGAGGCTGGAGGGTGACTTGGGTGGGGGGTCCTTCTCTCCCACCAGCCACAGGAGGCCGGCCCCATCCTGGCAGCTCCTTGTGCTCTCCAAACCTGCCTTCTTGTCACTAACCTCTGTTCGTGTCTTGTTCTCAACTTTCCAGCCAGATGTTTAGTAATAAACGGAGTTTCTTTCGGATCCACGCCAGCTGGAGACCGAGGTACCCCCTTGCCTCCTCCTCCTGTCCCCACTTCTCCTTGTTCCCCCCAGTTTGGGGGCTGGAGAGAGGGACAGGATGAGCCAAGAACAAGGTGCATGTGCCTGCCGCCTGCCATCTGCCTTGGGGCCCTGACGAGCCCCTTGCCGTCCTGGGGATGCCTCTGCCAGGTCTGGGGCATGTGTCCAGTGCGCTGGAAGGGACACCTGAAGGAGCCCTGGGGATGTGTATTGGCTCTGCCGCTGACCCCTGTTTGACCTTGGCCAAATTGTTTTCCTTCTTTGGACCTCAGTTTCCCCTCTGTGGAATGAGCAGATTGAACTAGAGGCTCTCTAAGGGTCCTTCCCACTCTGACTTGTGCTGGGCCCTGGGTTTAGCTTCCTGTCTCCCCACTACCCATCTGGGAACCCCACAGATGCCTGAAGGGCTAGGCCTGGCAACTGCTTCACCAGCTCCAGAGTGCCAGCTCTTTTAGCTGCATCACTACATTCAGTGCTGTGTCCCCTGTGCCAGGCCCTATTCTGTACCCTGGGGACACAGTTATGGATAGAACATGGTCCCTGAAGAGTTGCAGAGTAATTGTAGTTCAGTGCCATGAGGGCCACAAAAGGAAGAAGCAGAGAGTCTATGGAGCCTGAGTTGGGCACCTAGAGGTAAGGTAGCCCTGAAAGGCAGGGAAGTAGGAGAGCATAGCAGGGGAGAAAAGGCCCTGGCCCCATTGGCCAGAGCTGAGAGTTGGATGTCAGAGCTGAGGATGGGAGTGGAGCTGGGTCGGGAAGAACCCAGAAGCCAATGTGGGCTTCATCTTGTTGGCACTGCCTGGTGGCCTGGGTTTGTGGAGCCTGGGTTTCCCACAGGTGCCTCTGGAGTTTTATAGTAGCAGATGATGGACAGAGCCCCTGGCTGGCTGTATGTGCTTCTGCCAAGAGACAGCCTTTCCTAGAAACACGTATTCTGGATCACAGTCTAGCCATTAATCACTACCATGTGTCTTTGGGCAAATCACATTTTTCTGTCATGCCTCAGTTTTCTCTGAAATGCAGGTGATTATAGGATCTGCTTCCACTAACAACACTATGCCTAGCTCCTATAAACGTTGGCCTCATTTGATTTGGTACATTTGGAAGTTAAGATCTTACTTTAAAAAACAGCTTGGGAACCATGGCTGTAGGAAATGGGAGCACACTGAGGATGTCTGGGTCAGGCCTGGCTTTCTGCAGGATTGTCTGTGGTGTGCGGGAGGGACTGAAGGGCATGGTTGGGGCACTGCAGGGGCCAGAGAGGCCAGCAGAGAGGGTACTTCCATAATCCCTGAAGGGAGCCATGGGCAGCATCACAGGAGTAGGCTGCTTGTCCCCACCGTGAGCTGATCATTGGAGATGGAGGATGAGTCCTAAAGAAGTTCCTTGAGGATGTGAGTGCAAGGGACTGGGTCCAGCAGGGCAGCCAGAAGGCAGCCTGTGCCAGAGCTTGCCTTCTCCCAGGACAGCCCCAGTCAAGCCCACCCTGTCCTTCCCCCAGGCACCCACAGACTCATCGACCACAGTTGCTCAACTTCGGCACCACTGACATTTTGAACTGGAGAATTCTTTTTGATAGGGGGCTATCACATGTATTGTGGGATGTTTCGCATTGCTCCTGGCCTCCACCCATTAGATGCCAGGAGTGCCCCACAGTGTGACAACCCAAAATGTCTCTGGACATTCCCAGATGTCCGCTGGTGGGCAAAATCATTCCTCATTGAGAGTCACTGCCCTAGTTCCTACCCTGCATGCATGTCCTGAAAAAAGAACACAGTGTCTAAGTCCGAGAAACTTTCTCCATCCCACAAGAGCTCAGCAACCTCACAGAGTTATTTCTCCTCTTTCCTCATCATACAATAGGGAATGCAGATTCAGGACGCCCCCCACCAAGTGGCAGAGAGGATTAGAACCCTAAGGTCGGCAGGCAGGGCCCTTGTGTGCTCCAGGAGCCTGGGAAGGGGAAGAGCTCTTTGGTGCCCATGGTGCCAAGTTTCTTTCCATTTTCTTTGAGCTTTCAGGCTCCAGAGAGGCTGACGTGAGCCATTTTCTGGGCTCTGCCCAAGGAGCTGGAATCTAGGTCTGCTCCTGGGAAAAGTGTCTTCTTGCACTAAAGAGGAGCCCAGGGCCTTGGACTGGCTGGAAAGTTACAGAAGCTCTCTCCCCCATCACAGAATCAGAGCCGGAAAGGGACCTTTCAAGGCCTCTAGTGCAAGTCTCAGACCCCTTCTTCCAAAAGTTCTGCACATTCAGCCTTGTCTGCACATTTCTCGAGACAGGGAGGTCACCCTTTCTCCAGAACACCTTTGGAGCCTGCTTGCTGGGTGCACTGAGCAGGAGGAGTTCCAGGCCCTTGGCTGAAGTGTTAGGGCCTTCCCTAGCCTCTGCTCTTCCTCTCCTCCTTGCAGGAGTGGAGGACAGGGACAGAGGTTGCACGGACTCGGGGGTGGGGGTGCTTGCCAGCATGAGGAGAGCCCGCAGGAATGGCTCTGCAGAGGAAAGTTTGGGAGAGTGGCCCTCAAACTTCTGTTGGAATCTTTGGGATGTGTCAAGGGGATCTTGGGCCAGTGAAGAGCATGCTGGATTGTGGGAGCAAGCCCTGTCCTTCCCTTCTGATATTCTCAGGACCCCAATCCGTGACTTATAACCTCAGTCCTCTGGGCAGAGGCTCCACCTCTAAGGGTGGCCCAACATCCTGGCCACCTTCCTGAAGGTGCCCCTGGTTTCAAGATCTCCCTGACCTCAGCACCTTGCTCTACTGTACCTTCTGTCCCATGCCCTGGCATGGAGTACCCCACCTCCCAGCCAACACCGAAACCAGAGCCTGTCCTCTGCTCAACCCTTGATCTGAAAGTCTTGACAGTAGGTGACACAGCTCCTCCCTCAACTCCTGCCCCATCTCAGGGCTCCTCTAAGACTGGCAGATGCTCTCCTGGGCTGGGGCCCCTAAGCCTGTCTGCAGTGGCAAACAACAGCAGGGGAGGCAGCAGCAGTGCCACAGGGTATGGGGTGGGTGTTTGGACGGGTCCTTCCTACACAGCAACCAGCAACAGTGTGACTTTGAACCTCTTGGACACAGAGTTACTCTGCCCTGAATTGGTTAGCCAAGACCCATCTGGGAACCTGAGGTCTACCCCACCTGTCTTCTTCCAAAGTTTGGGGGATACAGTGGGGATCTGGGTGCAGGAAGGGAATTCAGAACCCATTGTCCAGACACACGTGTATCATGTGCAGACAGACATGTGGCTTGAACTGGGAGCTCAGCAGGCAGTGTGAGGGGTTGGTCTTTGAGGGGGATCCAAGACCACATGGCAAGACATCAGTCCAGGTGAGCAGAACTCAGAGGAAATCACAGAAGTCCAGGTTATCAAATAGTCCCTCTCTGGGAGTGTGGGCGCTGGGTGTGGGCCAGCAGGTAGACCCACAGGGCCCAGGTTCTCAGCAGGCCATCACACTGCAAGCCTTGCTGGGAGCTGTCACATGGAAGTCTGTGTGAAGGGAGCCTTATTTTGCAACGCACCTGCACAGTCATACCAAGTCCTAAATCTCTGACCTGAAAGTTCGGGGTCAGACTGTTCTAGTAGCGGGGAAAGGAGGAAAATATCAAGGTGCACGCATGCCATACACACACACACACACACACTGGTACCTGTGTACCCAGGCTCACGCACACACCCTCCTCCTCAACTGAAGCCCCTGTGCACAGTGGGACTGGAGCCTGGTTCAGTGCTCACAGCCAGGTGTGCTTTGTCCCTCAGCACCCTGTCTGTGCACAATGGGGTCGAGACCTCCACCCTAGCCTGAACCACGCACCTGGGCCAGACACAGACCCTCCATCCTCCTGTCCGTCTCTGACTTCCTTCCTGGGTTTCTGTCACTCCTACTCTGACATCTGTCTCCTGTGCACCCTTATCTGTCTGGGCAAGGAGGGGTGGGAGGTAGGGCTGGGGTGGGGATGTGCTCCAACTGATCCAGTTTCAGACTTCCTGTAGAAATCAGCCCCCTCTCCCCATCACACCCCTTTCCCATCCCACGAAGTCTCTGCTTGGTCGGGAATCAAGACCCAGTAGTCAACCCCAAGTCCTCGGTCGTCTTTGTTCCTACTCACCCCCTGCCCCAGGACTGGCTAACTTGTTCTCTCCCCAACCTGTCCTGCCCTGCCAGCAGCCGGATGGGCATCAAAGACCGCATCCGCATGAGCAGCTCCCAGAGGCGGACAGGTCCTTCCAAGCAGCACCTGGCACCCCCTCCAATGCCCACCTCCCCAAGCAGCGAGCAGGTGGGTGAGGCCACCAGCCCCACCAAGGTGCAGAAGAGCTGGAGCTTCAACGATCGCACCCGCTTCCGGGCCTCTCTGAGACTCAAACCCCGCACCTCTGCTGAAGGTGAGCCCTGGGAGGTCTGGGGCCTTTGTCCTAGGCTGGACTAGAAGTACCCTAAGGCAGCTGGCCACAGGGGCAAATGAGTATGTGGCACCCTGGGCAGGGTAGTGAGGGGCAGCAGCCAGGGAGGCAGGAGCTTGGTCTGCCTTGTGCCCCAGGAAGGTTCTGGGCCCTTCCTGGGACTCTGTCATCCTAATGGAAGTGGGGGTTGGGAGCAGACCCTTCTGCAGCCACCATCATCCTTGTCTTTTCAGAGGGCCCCACAGATGAAGGACCAGAAGAGAAGAGCTACCAGTGTGAGCTCACAGTGGACGACGTCATGCCCGCTGTGAAGACGGTCATCCGCTCCGTCAGGTGAGACTGAAGCCTGAGGCAAGCATCCCCTTCCATCTGCCACCCACAGCTGCTCCCCATCTGAGCCTGCCCTCATGGCCAGACCTGGCCTAGCTCCCAGTGTGCCAGCTGCTGCCCGCCTGGAGTGCGGCTGGAGTGGGAAGGTGGCATATGGCTTCCAGCAGGTTTGCTCCTCTGCTCCTATGCAGAGGATTGGCTCCGATGGCCCGTGGACATGGCTGCTTATCTTGGTCCTTGTTCTCATACCCAGCATCCTCCCAGTCACTCCCACCCCCCCTTCTTCCCTTTCCCCTTCCAGTTCTCTGTCTTCCACTCCATGTCAGGTGTCTCTGTCCCTCCCCTAGTCCTCTCCTTCCCCTCCCCCTCCTCTTCCCCCTTTCTCCTCCCTCTTGCTTTGCCTTTCTCTTCCTCCAGCTGTACAGATGCCTCCCTGCTTTCCTGGGGTCTCTGTCCCTGCTCTCTTTCCTTGCCTCTTTGTGTCTCAGTCTCAGTCTCCTTTGGCCTCTATGTCTCAAACTCTCTTTCCTTGGTATCTTACTCTCCATCTGTGTGTTCGCACCAGGACTGTCTCTAGGGCAGTGCTTTTTAAACTCCAGAAAGCGATGGTTTGAAATCAACTTAGTGAAACCAAGTTAGTGGGGCACAGTCAGCATTTAAAACAAAACAAAACAAAAAATAAAAAACGTAGGAATGCATCTCTCATATTAAGGGTAAATCATGTTTATGTAATTTTTATTTCAGTTATCCCTATGTGTGTTCATGTGCATGTGTATGTATGCTGGTTTTCAATGTAGAGTGTGTTTCTTGTGGTAGATCTTGGTCAGAAAAGTTGTACAGGATGTCTGTGCTTCAGCAGTTAAGTGGACACCAGTCTCCTGAGTCCTGTAGCCATGGTCCAGTGGTGGACTCGGCCCCCAGCTCCTCGGCAAGAAATCCTGGCCCTGTCTCCCGCTTCCCGCCTGAGGTTCTAGCTCCAGCGGCCCCTGAACCCCAGGACTTCTAGACTTCCTTCCTTCCTCGTGGGCTCCCCTCCCTCCTCCCAGGCCCACACTCCTGCCCACAGGTCTCTTCCTTTTGTTTTCCTTTTGAAATCAGTCATCTGGATCCTCTCCTCAGAGTCTGGACCTCTCTTCACCCCCTTTCCAAGTGTCCTGTCTCTCCCCTCCTACAACCATTATCTGGAACACAGTGCCAGAGCTGTGACGGGTATGCTGTCCTTGGCCACTCCACAGACCCCTCACACCTAGCATGTGCCAAACCTGCTACTCCTCCTGGGGTTTCCATTCACACAGTGGCACCGCCATCCACATGTCACTGCAGCATGGGAATCATCCTGGTCCCAGAAGCCTTTCAGCCTCATCTCTTGAGTTGCCCCAAGCTGTCCTAGAGCCCCCACTGAATTGCCCCCCGCCAGCTCAGGCCTGGCCCCTGGGGCCAATCTTCCTGCCTGTGACCCTGGCCCTCCAGGCCATTCTCCACACGGGCTGGCACAGAGGTCCTGCTAAAGCAGAGGGAACAACCCGCCTTCAGCCCAGGGCCCAGTCTCTGCCAGAGACTTGGGGCTCTTCACAGTCCTTTCAGCCTCCCCTTAAAGCCCATCTCCTCTGCGTCCTCATTGACCCCGCCCCCCGTCGACCCTTTTCCATCATGTCCCTGCCCTCAGGACCGAATCTCACTCACACCCCTCCATGCCTGCCTACTTCCCCGAATTGGAAGTGGACTCTCATTCCACTGCACTCCTTTTGTCCTGGGACTGGGAAATGGCACATTCAGGACTTGTCCCTGACCTCTCTTGCTGGCACCTTTCCTTCTCATGACCCCAGGCTTTCTTCCTCCATTCTTTGAACCTGGACCTTGATACCCCATAATTGCATGGGCCCTCTTGATCTCCCACCCCAGAAGAGGCAGGGATTGGCTCTGACTTCCCTCGGGTGCCCCAGGCCCAACACAGTGATGCCAAGTATTCACAGAGTGAATGTAGTATTTGTCCCCCCAAGCTGTTAGCAGCAGCTGGTGTTCACAGATGCCCTTTGTCCCACCCAGCCGACAGACACCAGGTCCAGTCCCTGCCCTCCCAGGCTAATACGACTACAGATAGCCGTGGGGAACACCACACCAACCGATGGGAATGCAGGGGAAGGGGAGAGTGATAGGTGGGTAGAAAGGCTGGAGGACTCAGCGGAGGTTACTTGCAGTGGCCCGAGCAGGTGCCCTGACACTGGACACGGAGGGTAGCAAAAGGGACGGAGAGAGGCTGGAAAAATAATCCCCTATGGGAACGGACCATCTCTGTGAGTCTCTCTCTTGACAGGATTCTGAAGTTCCTGGTGGCCAAAAGGAAATTCAAGGAGACGCTGCGACCATATGACGTGAAGGACGTCATCGAGCAGTACTCGGCAGGGCACCTGGACATGCTGGGCCGGATCAAGAGTCTGCAGGCTCGGTGAGTTCCCAGCCCTGACCCTTGGCGCTAGGTCTGAGCTGCTGAGCTCCAGAGCCTGGTCACTGACACCCGGATGGAGTCCTGCGCTCCCCCTAGGGACCACCGCTGCAGCAGGGGTTTCTGCACAAACAATGTCCCCAGGCTTGCAGGGCGAGGCAGAGGCCAGACCCTGCACCTGTCTTGAGGCTGAAGGAAAACTCAGCCATACAGATCTGCACACCTCAGGCTTTCTTTAGAATGACTTTTTCCTGATCCTAAAATAATTGGCCTAAAAGAATAGCCGACCTCCCATCTCCCAAAGGGAGATAGGCAAATTGTCCTTGATGCCCACTTTATGCCTCTGGAATCCTGCCTCTTTTCTCTAGGCCAAGCTTTAAAGGAAGAATCCTTACACCAAGATCCAAATCACCTACACAGTCCCAGCCCATCCATTCATTCTCTCAAGAAATAGCCATTAGGCATTTACTATTCACCAGACAGTGGGGATGTGGTGGAAAGCAAATCTGAGTCCCTGACCTACCCAGCTGTCATTCTAGTAGGAGAGCAGATGATGAAACTAGTCTGTATCAGATGATAACAAGTGCTAAGGAGCAAATAAGGATTCGCATGTCAGGGTTTACAATTTAAATACACGAGAAAGTGATATTTGAGAAAAAATTGAAGGAAATGAGACAACCAGACCTGCCACTGTTGAAGCAAAGCATTTCCAGAGGGAACAGCAAGTTGAAAGGACTTGAGATGGGTCAGTGGCTGGAGTGCTGTGTTAGAACAGCAGGGAGCCCAGTATGACTAGACTGGAGCCAGAGAGGTAAGACATGAGGGCAGAGGGCTAAAAGCACTTAGGCTGTAGAAAGCCCTGTAGTCCACTGCAAAGACTGACATTTATCCAGGGTGAGCTGTGAGCACTGGAGGGCTTTGTGTAAAGGACTGATAAGATCTGAATTATCTTTTAAAAGGATCCCTGTGGCTGCTACTGTATTGAGAACAGACTATATGGGAGCAAGGGTAGAAGCAGGTAGACCTATGAGGCACCTACTTCGGAAGTCAGGCCAGAGATGATGGAGACTTGGACCAGGTGCAGCTGTGGAGGTGGGACAAGTGGTCAGATTCTGGATATAGTCTTTCTCTTACACCCCATCAGAAAATCCCAGTGATAGGCTATTAGAGAAGAGAGAGAAAAAATAAAGCCAAGGTTTTTGGCTTGAGCAAGAGGGAAAATGGAGTTGCCACTTACTGACCTGGAGGAAGCAAGGAGTGCAGTGAGTTTCAATCAGGAGAGTTTGTGACTGGCGACATTTGTGATGCCTATCAGCCAGCCAGCTAAAGTGTTGATCTGGCAGCTAGATATAGGAGTGTGGAGTTTAGAGGAGAGGTATGGGATGAAGATAAAGGTTTAGCTATAGGTTCAAACCCATTTCTTAAAAAAAAAAATTGGTGTCAGCAGGTATAGAGGGATTGAAATCATGGGACTGAAGACATGACTTTGACCTAGCAAGTGAGAGTAAACTGAGACAAGCGGTCCCAGGAGCCAGCTTTGGGTCTTGTAATGTTTAGAGATTGTGGACACAGAAGAGGAAACAGCCAGGAAGTCTGAGAAGGAGAAGGCAGGGAGGTCGGGGAGAACAGCAGGGAGATGGAGACCAGGGTAAGGATGGTGTTTTGGAATCCAAAGGAGGATGTTTACAGGAAGATGGGGTGATGAGATTTGTCAAGTGCTGCTGCTAGGTCTAGTAAAAAGAAGCACAGAGAGTGAATCATTGGATTTAGCAACATGGAGTTCACTGGGGAGCCTGATAATAGCAGTTTTGTGAAACGGGGGTACAAACCTGATTGGAGGAAGTTTAAGAGAGAAAGGAGAAGAATTGGAGGTTGAGGTTAGTGGAAGTAGAAGAAGGTGAGATCAGTTCACCTTGCCCCTTTAGTGACTCACAATCCCACCTGTCCCCCCCCTTTCCCAGCCCACCATCTTCCATTGTTGTTTTATTTTTCATGCTCGTGTAATGGAGGCTTTGCTCAGTCAGTTGGAGAACCCCTAAGGCAGGGGTTGCTCTCCCCACGCCAACTCTGCCTCCATTTGGAAGGGCAATGGGTTCCTCCCACTGGGCCAGGCTGTCTTCCCTTTCAGCGGGCAACAAACAGTTCTTGTGGGAAGAAGGGGCGATATGTACCTAGGCCCTTAGATGGCTCCTTGCCCCACAGGGTGGACCAGATTGTGGGTCGGGGCCCTGGGGACCGGAAGACCCGGGAGAAGGGAGACAAAATGCCCCCCGACGTGGAGTCGGTGGATGAAATCAGCATGATGGGGCGCGTGGTCAAGGTGGAGAAGCAGGTGAGTACTGAAAGGACTTTTGCCGGTGTGATGGTGCTGGCTGTCGACCGAGAGGCTCCAGAGGGCCGCGGGAACAGACGAGGGGAGCAAGAACAGCACCCCAAAATACCCATCCGAGAGGCTCTAGCAGGACCTTTGGGTCCCCTGCCCTGCAAGACACTGCCCCATGGATAATCCCTGCTTCCCAGAAAGCCCGCCCGCTCCTGCTAAGGAAGCCGGATGAGCTTGCCCTCTCCTGCTGAGACCCGTCAGTAGGGTGCTACGATCTCAGATAAATCCCCCTAAATCCCACCTCTTCAGCTGTCTGTCTTCTAGATCGACCCCGCCAATTACAACTAAATTTCGTCCCAGGAACATGCCCCAGGCTCCCAGCTTCATCCTGCCTACAGGCCGGATTTTACCTTTTCTGTCGCTACTCCGCCCCTCCTCTGGGTTAAGCCCCTCGTAGGCCCCGCCCACCAACGCACCCGCCCGGGCTAAGCCTCCTGCCGCGCCCCTTCTGGCCCAAACCCCGCCTCCCAGCTGCGCCCCGCCCCCAGGTGCAGTCCATCGAGCACAAGCTGGACCTGCTGTTGGGCTTCTATTCACGCTGCCTACGCTCTGGTACCTCGGCCAGCTTGGGCACCGTGCAAGTGCCGCTCTTCGACCCTGACATCACCTCGGACTACCACAGCCCTGTCGACCACGAGGACATCTCCGTCTCTGCACAGACGCTTAGCATCTCCCGCTCGGTCAGCACCAACATGGACTGAGGGACTTCTCAGGGGCGGGGCCGCACTGGCCCAACCCCTCGGCCTTGCGCTGGGACCCGCCCACGAGGCCTCCGGACTCCTCTCTTACTTGAACTCGCTCCCTCGCGGGGAGAGAGGCCACACGCAGTATTGAGCTGCCTGGGTGGGCGAGCTACCCGCTGCGGGTGCCAGCGCACCGCCCCCACCCCAGGAGTGTGAGGTGCCAGGCCACACGGAGGGCAGCAGCAGCGGCTGCCCCGCGGCCTCTGGGCCCCTCAGTACCCTGCCCGCTCCATTAAGGCCTGCCATGGCCCACTTGGCAGGGTCACTGCCCCCGGAGTGGGAGCGGGGCGCTGGGGCCCTGGGCCCTGACCCAGCTTCCAGCTATGCAAGGTGAGGTCTGTGGCCTGCTCTTCACACAGAGCAGGGAAGCCCTCCCGCCAATTCCCCACCCCACCCGGGGATGGGCCCAACGTGTCCCACAGGTACCCACAAAGCACAGGACCCTGCCACAAGGCAGGTGGGCACCATATATGCAAACTATGTTAAATATGCAACTTTGGGGGCCCCCATGGGGTCCCCCTGCCCCTCCTCCGTTGGGAGTTGGGCCCCCAGCAGTAGCTGGTCTCAGGCTGCTTGGCCATGACCCCCATCCCCATTCTTTGGCTTATCACTCCATCCCCACTGAGCATGGGGCCTGTTTCTCCCCTACTCTCTCCCAAGGCCAGTGCCTGGGCTTTTCTTCCCATCTGCAGGTGTCACCTCCCAGGGGATCCCTCTTCCTGCTGGATGTCCATTTCCCTCTCGGGCCCTCCAGATATCTTCGACAGGCAGCACAAATTTCTGTATACTCCACAATCTCCCAGACAGTGGCCCACAGATGAGCCACACAAACATGGCCCTTTGTTTCCCCAGACATAGAGAAAGCCTCACACACTGATGCGCATAGCCAGGCAGACTTGGAGATGTGAGCGGAGGGACTCTCGGCCTTTCCTGGGCCTCTGCAGCTGATCCCAGCAGACTGGCCTTAGGGGATCTCCACTAAGAGGTAGCCTCTCACTCCCTCTGCACAGGAGAGGGAGCTTTAAAGTGATCCCAGGTCTCTCCAGGCCCTACCCCAGAGCTTTACCAGCTCCCCTTCCCCAAGAACATAGACTCCTCACTGGCCCAGGAGCTCTACCATTGCCTCTGCCCACCCCTGAGGGTCCCCCTCAGTGTCCTCACAGCACAACTCAGGCCTAGGCCTCTGGGGCCTGCATACCACTGGAGAGACCCCAGGCCCACCCCTTCCTAGTCACTCTCACTCCCAGAGTGAACAATAATGCATCTAGCAGCTACACCAACTGTGCACATGGCTGTCACCTGCACTGTCCCCTCCCCACTTGGCAGCTCATATACTGGCATAAGTGCCCATCCACTCCAGGCCCCCAGCACTACTTTTGTATTCCTACCCCTTGGTTCCTGGCAGGAGGGCGAGGGGTAGTGAACTGATGGCAACCCTCCGTGGGGTGCCAGGGAGAAAGGGGCTGAGGCCAAGCTGCTTGCATCTCATACTGAGGACCTGCATGTACGAGCACTAGGGCTTGGGTTGGATCTTGCTCAGCCCCATGGTGCCCAGCCTGTGCCCTAACATGCCCTCTGCATGTACCTTCATGCCCCAGATGGAGCATCACCTGGCTCACCTCACCTACGCTGCACTGTCCCCAGAGAGCCACCCCTCTACTCCCTCAGAGACAGCTGGGGAGAAGGGCAGGAGAATAGGATTACCCTGTGACCAAAGGACATATGGGAAGAAGCCCTCCCTCCTTCCACGATCAATATTCCCCCACCAACCCAATCCTCGGATATGCAAGTACCTCACTTTGTTAACTTATTAACTTATTGGTTTCATTAAAGTTTTCAGTAGAAGGTGGCTGGTCTTGGTTTTGTTCAGTGGCTAAGGGGTGAGGCTGGTTTTGGGGTGGGGACAAGCAGATTAGGATGTTAGGACTTTTGTTGTAAACAGTAAAAACCCAACCTAATCCGGTTCAAGTGAAAAATGAAACATTGGTCCAGGGTACTGGAAAGTTGAGGGGATATTTTTGGATTCATGCACAACTAAGTATAAGTGAAAATGAAATCCAAAGAGGGCAAGATCTACATGTCACTTCATGAGGAAAAAGAATCTTTTCAGAGGTAATTAAATTAAAGATCTTGACATAGGGAGGAGATTGCCCTAGATTATAGAGTGGGCCTTAAATTCAAGCTTAATGTCTGTTTTTTTCTTGCTGGTGATGTTAGGGATTGAACTCAGGGGCTCATGCATGTTAGGCATCTACTCTACCACTGAGCTCTACTCCCAGCCCTACAGGACTTTTTAAGAGAGAGGTGGAGGGAAATTGCACACACAGAAGAAAAAGGTGATATGAATACTGGAGCAAGTATGGGAATGATGTGGCCCCAAGCAAAGGAATGCTAGCAGCCACCAGAAGCTGAGAGCCAAGGAACAGATTTTCTTCCTGAGCTCTGGAGGGAGTGCAGCCCTGCCCACACCTTGCTTTAGGCCCAGTGAAGTTGATGTTGTACTTCTGGTCTCCAGAACTGTGAAAAATACATTTTTAATTGTTTTAAATCACCAAGTTTAAAGTAATATAGTAACCACAGGAAACTAATAGAGTGCATTAGTTGGTGTCTTAATGAGAGAAGCCACTCTTACTCATTTCCTTAGATTCTAGAACTTTACATTGTGGCTATGTCAGTGAGAATAAACCATGTCTCCTCCATGATGGGAAGTCTCCAATGGAATCTACCTGGCCAGGTGGCAAGGTGGACCCCTTTGAAGAAAGGATATATTAGATATTTAGCATTTGACTCTGCTGATAACAGATAGGACATACAGTAATGGCACTGGGCAGATCAACCTTGATGAGGTAAGTACATGCTGTTGAAGCCATAGTCTGCGTTACGGCCACCATGACGACACTGTATAAGATTCTATTGAGAAAGCACTGCGGGGACTGGAAAGCTAGTTGTGAACGTGCCATCCAGTGAATGTGCCACCTTATCCATCTGATCATTGAGAGCCTCCTCTGCCATGCACACCTTTTGGTAAGATTTTATTTGTAATACAAATGCCTTCACACTTTGTGCCATTTCTGCAAGCCCACCTAAATACATTTTTCTATTTCCTCATTGGCAACCCTCCAATTCTGTGCTTTATGGGTCCCTGACCATCCAGCCAAATCATTAGCCATTGCCTATAAATCAATGTAGATCCATATTTCTTGTCATTTCTCAATCCAGGAAAAATGGGCAATCAAATGCATTGGAGGTTGTGTGATGGGTTAGTAGGATTTATCAAGGCATGGGAAGTAGGGTGTTGGTCTTGGTGGTGAATGTTTCATCTAGATGCCATAGAAGGTGTACACATCCAGAGGCACCAGAGACTATGGAACAGAAAGAAATCCTGTGGCTAGGCTCAGAGAATAAAGGAGAGTATGGTACAAGATGAGAATTTAGAATTAGGGGTCAAGAATTTGTAGAAATGCTAAGATGTAAATCAGTGATAAAGAACTTACCTAGCATGTGCAAAGCCCTGGGTTCAATCCCTAGGATTGAAAAAAAAAGAATGTGTAGGACTTTAGAAATCATTCCAAAGAAATACAACTCAATGGTGAGGACAGTTGAGAGCCAATGAAAGCTTCAGATTAGGGATCACACTGAGATTTTAGAAAGTTTTCTTCCTAGGATGGCTCATGGATTTGAGGGAGAAAGCCTGGGTGTGGGGCGACCAGGCAGGAGGTTGCTGCAGTGATCCAAGCTTGAAATGTTAGCAACTTGAACAAGTCCCATGGAATTTTACAAATTGAGTAAATGTCTATTGAACATCTGCTGTATGTCAGACCCTGGCTCAGCATAGTATATAGAAAGAATAGACACAGGGGAATGAAATTTGGCCCTGAGGTCAACCAGCCTCTGGGGGAGACAGATGTACAATTAACCAATGCACAAGTCACTGTTTCTTTCTACGTTTGTCTGGCTCAGCAAGGAGAATTTGCAGATGGCTATGGGAGTCCCCAAACTGTCATCAAATACGGCCTTCAGAGCAGATATAATTTTAGCTTGGCGTGTCATTTATCTATTGCTATGTAACAACTCACCCTAATACTTAGCAACTTAAACAATAATCTTTTAAAATTTATTCTTGATTCTATGGCTCGGCAGTTTAGGCTGGACTCAGCTGAGCAGTTTCCCCAGTGTCATTGGGGGTCACCAGGGGTCTCAGATGGCATCTTGACTGAAGCTGGGTGGTTGCTATGGCTTAAGTGTGCACCCCAAATGTTCCTGTGCTGGAAGCTTGGTCGCTGGTATAGTGGTGTTGAGTACTGGAACATTTAAGAAGTGGAGCCTAGTGAAAGGTAATTAGGTCATGGGCGGCCACTCTCAGCAGGATTAATGAAGGCCTCAGGGGATTGGATTAGCTCCCTCAGCATCTAATTGTGATTAATTGAGTTGTTATAAGGGACTCTGAATTTCTCTTCCACAGGTGCTGCCCACCACTCTTGCCCATGCTCCCACCATTGTGATGCTATCCACAATGAGCAAGGCATTTATCACAACTGAGCAGATAGTGCTATGCCTCTGACCTTCTAAAACTGTGAGCTAAACAAACCTCTTTTCTTCACAAAGTACTCAGCACCAGGTATTCTGTTACAGCAACACAGAATGGACTAAGACGATGGCCTAAAATGGTTTTACATGTCCAGTGTTTGCAGGATTCTTATCTCTGTTCCATGTGGCTCCTCATGCTCCAGTAGATTAGATTGGAATCTTTCACTGGCAAGAGGGCCAAAGCAGAAGCCCCAAGGCCCAGGCTCAGATGCTGTACAGCAGCCTGGGATAATTGTATTGCAGAGGCTTGCTCTGAACAGATTACATGTTTTCTACTCTTTCAGATAAAAGAAAACCTTGATACATAGTTTCCAAATTACACAACTTATGTCTACTCTTGCCAGTTGTTGAAACATCTTTTCTTTTTCCTTTGGAGAAGACAAAGGGGATATCTTCCCCTACCACCCATCTCTTGCATACAGTGGTATTGTGGCAGCTGCTACTTGGGTGCATTAGTCTGCTTGGGCTGCCAAAACAAATACCACAGGGTGGGCAGCTTAACAGCAGACGTTTCTTTCCCCATAGTTCTGGAGCCTGAAACCTAAGGTCAAGATATCAGAGGGCTGGTTTTATTCTGAAGCCTTTCCCTTCGGCCTGTAGATGGACATTTTCTTTGGTTATCTTTACACGATTATCTTTCTGCACATATGTGTGTTTGACATCTTTAGTTCCTCTTATGAAGACACCAGTCATATTGGATTAGGGGCCACACTAACAACCCCACTTTAACTTAATTACCTCTTATTTCTGCATATAGACACATTTTGAGGTTCTAGGGGTTAGAGCTTCAACATAAGAATTTTGGAGAGTCACAATTCTGTCCATAACACAGAGTGGTAACTTACCAGCCTGGCTCCCTTTTTGCTATAAATGTACAGGGGCTGAGGATTGCTCTGAGGACTTGTCCCATCCCCATTGGGCAGAGGTGGATGTGGGTAGACATCATGGAACCCAGTAGTTTGGAGGTCTTGCATTTTTAGCCCCAGAACCTTTGCTGTAACATAACTTACTTCAAACCTCAATATATAAAATATCAACAATGCAATTGCAAAATGGGGACCTCCCAGAGGTGACTTCAGCTCTCATGCTATGTACACATTGAGCATACACCCAGGATGCTGTCAGATCCGATCTGTATCCGTGATTCATTTTAACTATTGCAGTGATTTGTATTCTTTGTCTGAAAGTCTTCCTTCCTCACCCATGCCATGACTACTCTGGTGTGGCATTTACTTGCCCATTTGTCTCTCAGTAGGTTTCCTGGAATCAGACTCTGGGCCAGAGAATGGTGTGCAGGTTTATGGAGGAGTGCACCCAGAAGACTCATCTAGGGCTGGGGATTTAGCTCAGTGGCGCCATGCCTGCCTCGCAAGTGCAAGGTCCTGGGTTTGATCCCTGGTTCTGGGGTGCGGGGGAGAAGACTCATCTATATGGAAGGCAGAGTTGGGCAGAGGAAAAAGCACATCCGCTATGTGATGCCACCCAAGGCATTGGCTAATACTCGGGAACTCTGGAGCTCAGATAGACCTGCACAGTTGTATTAAATTGAGGGAAGGACACAGTCCTTGGTTTTCAAGAATCAAGTAATTATTGGCAGTTGATGAGGGAGTTCCCAATGGCCTAGGACAGTCCCCAGCGAGTGCGACAGCTGTGAAGCAGCAGCAGTGATTCCCAGAGCTGGGGAATGGATATGTGGGCCCAGAGGGGCGGGGTAGGGTGACATGGATGGAGCACCATGGTATTCACTGCACCATCACGACGTTGGACTTTGTCATGGGATTTGTTTCAGTCAATCTAATGTGGAGGGAAAGGACAGCATTCTCGTTCCATGATGAGTCACTAAAAGCCATGTCAATTTATGCCACACCTCATGGTGCCTTCTTCCCCCAGATGAGACAGCTGCTACTCCTTTACCCGGGATCCAGAATGCAGACAGGTGGAGCAGACCTGAACCAGAACCAAACTCAGCAGTCCAACCTGTTCTGCTCAGGACCAGCTGAATGGCAGCTGAATTGGAGGCTTACTGTGCAATGATAGTTGATTTTTCTGTCCCTGAGATGTGGAACTGGTTTGTTTTATAGCATTTCACAAGACCTGACTAGTACAGCTAATAGGATGGAAGCAATGAAGTGGGAGATTTACCTTGCACTTTGCAAAGGATTTTCTTAAATTCTCGGTAACCATATTTGGTTTTGTTCCAAATGGCTTCTTGGGCTTCTAGATATCTTCTCTCTTCTCTCCTCTCCTCTCCCCTCTTCTCCATCCCCTTCCCCTCCCCCTTTCCGCGAATAGCCTCTACAAGGGGTGGGAGAGGGAGGATTTCCTGGAAAAGGCAGGAAGTTTGTTGGCAACATATCATCCTGGGAGGGATAGCCTGAGGCCTGAGACCTGGGTTGCCTTGCCTGCTCAGAACAGGGGTGGGTTTCCCCACACTCTGGCCAGTGTCCCCTTGAGTACTATACCTGGACCCTAGCCCCTTCCTTTCTGGCATTCTTTCCCAGATATGACTGTAGCTTCTGGAGGGCAAGAAACATCTGCTTCTTATTTGTGGTCATTACTGTCCCCAACACGAGGCTGAGTACATGGATGATTACTAAACGCTGATTGGAAGGCCACCTGGCACTGGGATTCCCACAGAAGAATCCTCCTCATCCTTGTAATGTGTCCCTTTGGCCACGAGGCGTCAGTAAAGACCTTGGTTTGGAGTTGCAGCTCTAGCTTGGAGCCAGGAAACAGGCTGAACTTTCAGGGCCAGGACATCACATCCCAAAGGACTTTGGGTTAAGCCCAATGTGACTGAAAGAGAGAGGGGGAGGAGGAATGGCAAACTTGAGAAATGAGGGCACCAGGACTTGCCTCAGAGAGTACGGGGCTGGCTCTCTGCCTATAATTCATTTATTCCACAGTTGTTTGTTCATCTCTACTGTGCACCAAGCACTGCTTCAGGTGCTAAGGTCTTGGCAATTTTCCCAAACTCATGAAGTCCCTGCTCACGTGGAGTATACAGTAGACTACTGTCTAGATAGAAGCTAAACAACAATGACAAACAAACACAAAAAGATAATTTCAGAGGGTGATAAGTGGTGTGATGAAAATAAAATGGAAATGAGATAGTGACAGTTTTGGGGGGTGGCCTTAGATGGGCTGATCAGATGAGGGCAAAGGGAAGCAAAAGCCTTCATAAAAAAATCAGAGCTTCCAAGGCCTCCAGGAGTCTGATGGTCAACAGCCTCATTTTGCAGTGGGGAAACAGGTCTAGTAAGCCAGGGGAGAGCCCAGAGATAAGCCTAAATCTTTTGATTCCCAGCTGTCCCTGAATGGCCTTCTTCTCCTCTTCTTAACCTGCCCTGTGTTGTCTTAATGAGTGTGAGCACAAGCAGCAGTGCTCTGAGAATGTAGACATTAATAGGGCCAGTTGGAATGTGTGTGTGTGTGTGTGTGTGAAGCCTTCAGAAATCCTCAGTGCAGGCAACTAAACAGCAAAGTAAAGAAGTCCCACAAAGTTCTAATTTTTTCCTTGATACAACTTCAAGACTTTTTTTTCCTTCCAAGATATTATAGTACATTAAATTCTTTTCCAAAATTTTGGCTTGGTGCTCCTGCTTTGCCTATTTGAGGATGTGACCTTGGTGTATTGGTCAGTTTTCCCATTGCTGGGACAAAATACCTGACACCCACAACCTAAGGGAGAAGAGGTTTAATTTTGGCTCATGGTTTCAGGAGTTTCAGTCAATGGTCAAATGGTCAGTTTCAGTCAATGGCTCCAGTGCAAGAGCATTGTGGTGGAAGGATGTGGTAAATCAAAGCTGCTTACTTTATGGTGGCCAGGGAAAGAACGCCAGAGAGGAAGGGGCCAGAAATAGTACCAAAGGTCATGCTTCCATGACCCACCCTGACACACCCAGAAACGTGCTCTACTAATCCCTTAAGCAGCTCTCAAGCCAATCAAGTTGGCATTCCAGTTTAACTGTCAGATTTGGGAAAATCATTTCTATTTTTCTGTGAACCTCAGTTCCCTCATTTGCAAAATCTGAACCCGACTTTCCTGATCCCAAAGCTACTTCTCTCTAGTTCCTCTGCAGACCCAGGCTCCCTTCATGGTTGATCTCTGGGATGAACCCTTTCTCCTGCTCCAAAGCTCCAGCCCTGTCCACAAGAATATCATCCTGTTTGCTAATAAGGGAACAGGCTCTTGTGTGTGAGAAGACTTGCTCAAAGTCAAACAGCCAGTAAGTTACAGAGCCAGGATTTAAACTGAAATTACCATTTATTTTCCTCTACTCAAAAGTCTCATCTAAGATAGGGGGAAACTCTAAAGCAAAGGGGGATGTTGTGCCCCATAGCAAGTGCCATCTGGCCAAACCCATGGGTAGAGCTTTTCAAATACTTTTAGGTCCAGTAAAAAAACCCCACTGAAGATACTGAGGGTATAGCCTAGTGTAGTGCATGTGCTTGAAAGCACCTTCAAAAGCAGACAAATCAAAACAAAAGACAGTGAAGGAGCTCCAGACATAGGACATTTGACTCAGAAAAACATTTAGGTCCCAAAAGATTTCTTAAGACAGACAGTCTTAAGACTACCCTGCCAATCCTGTTTCCTCTTTGTCCTTTTTTTCTGTGGACCCACAGCAGCCTGACTTCCATCTCTCTGCTGTAAAACTGCTCTGGCAAACTTGTTCATTGCTTTCCTGGTCGCTACATTGAAGGACCTCCATTCAGCCCTCATTTTACCTGATGTCTCAGCCCAACTAGACCTTCCTTTGGGAAGCAGATGGTGGGCCCAGTGACACCTGGGGGTCTGCTCCTCTTCCTCCTGCCTCCTCAACTGCTCCTTTCTTCTCATTCTCTGTCCCTGCCTTCTCCGCCATGTCTGTGCTCCTCCAAGATCTGGTCATTGGCCTCCTGTTTTGACCACTCTGCCTTGGCATTTCTATGGCAACCATGAGTGTGCTAATAACTCCAAAACATGTTCATTGTCACTCTAGACCCACTTCTGAGCCCTGGACCCTTTGCCTGGCCCTCTACCTCCTAGATCTCAACCCCAGTTGACCTAGCATGTTCATTCTGATCTTATCCTACTCCCTGTGACTTGTACTTCCTCCTAGGTGCCGCTCCAAGGAAGAGTCTTCTGGTCCCCCAAGCCAAACCCAAGAATAATTTTTGGTTCCTCTCTTTCCTGTTGCCTCCACTACAGCTGAGAAGGCATTATTGAGATTGCAGGATCCATTTCCATCTTTCTTTTTTTTTTTCTACTGGGGATTGAATTCAGGACCTTTCGCCTGCAAGGCAGGTGCAGTGCTGCTGAGCTACACCCCCGGCCATTTTCATCTTTCTAAGTAGCAGAATATCCAAATTCTCCTTAGATCCATGCCCCCCCCCCACCATATTTTGAACATTTTATTTTGTGTGTGTGATTGAGGGCAACTTCCACAAAGTGCCTTTGTCTTTCCCTTTTCTCCATTTTTCTGGCTGGGATGTTGATATAGAAGCTGAAACAGCCTTTTTGAATCATGAGGTCAGACTCATGAATGGCAAAGCAATAAGATGACGGGGCCTGGATATGACACTTCAGATAACTCCACCAGTCTTAGACCATCTTTCTGGTTCCTTGTATTCAAGGTACTATTATTTTGTTACATAAAACCACACACTAATCCTGAGTAATCTAGATATAGAGTCTTTTATTCCGCAAAGACTTTTGCTTACGTAAGACATTGTTAGTACTATTTTTTTTTTTTTTGTACCAGGGATTGAACTCGGGACCTTGCACTTGCAAGGCAGGAGGTGGAACCACTGAGCTAAATCCCCGCCCATACATTGTATTCTGTGCTTTTTCATCCCACAATCTCTCTTAAGTAATTTTACATCTGTGTCTTTACGATTCCTCTCATCTATCACACTCTGTTTCCACTTGTCCTAGGCCTCTCATAACTATTTTTTTTTTTTTTTTTGGTTCTGGGGATTGAACTTGGGGTCTTGTGCTTGCAAGGCAGGCAGCAGAACCACTGAGCTGAATCTCCGGCTCTTATCACTATTTAAGTCAACGTGACAGTCTTCTTCAGGGTCCCTATTTCTCCATGTACCTCCGTCAAATTCTCTTTACCCATAGCAGAGTGATCTTTCCACAAAAAAGGGAAAGAAGAAAACTTTCCTCTCACCCTGTTCATATCTTCCATGGCTCCCCATAAATTCCAGCTTCTCAGCCTGCCACTCAGGGGTCGTCCCTCTTTGGCCATTGCCTACTCCAAGGATATTCCTTGTGCCTCTGATCGCCTTCCCTACAAGCTAACGACTCTGGGCTCACTACCTTCCCAGCCAAGCTTTATTCATCCATGCTACTTGGTCTGTGCAAGGATTGTTGCCTCCCTTGGAATTTCTTTTTTTCATGTGTTCTACCCTATCTAGTCCACTATGTGAGCACCTAGTATTGTCACAAATTATAGTCCATGCTTTCACAGCAGCAACTTATTGACAAGTTCCCTAATTATCCCCATTTTATGGACAAGAAAACTGAGACTTAAAGAAGGGAAGTAAGTAGCTCAAGGTGGGCATTCAATAGTGATGGCTGGCTGATACCAAGTCTAATAAATTCTAACATTATACAGGACTCAGGCCTCTGAAATCTTCCCCAGCCCACCAAGCACCCTGGGGCATAGGAAGCTTGAGTTCTAATCTCAACTGAGCCACTATTTATTAACAATTGCTATGCTGGAAGATATTGGTTATCCACCAAATTTGTCCTCCCCCCCCTTCCATAATACCTGAGTTATTGATGAACATAGTTGCCAGCTAGAAACTCTATCTCCCAGCCTCCCTTGCAGCTAAGTGTGGTCATGTAATTCAATGTAGTCCCGTGGTATGTGATGCTGGATTTTAAAACATTGGGTGTGCTTATTTCCTTACCCTCTTCTTCCTGAGAGCTGAATGTGGAAGTGTCTGTGTTCCAGCTTCCACTTTGCAGACAGAGATAAAAAAGAAAAGGCTGACTCGAACTTTGAGCAGCCACCTTTGCTCATGAGGTTGAGAGGTCATGAACAGCACAGCAATAAGAAGGAAGCAACCTGAGTCTGATTGCCTGGGTAGAACTGAAAATAAATATTTTGTACTGTTTAAACCACTTAAAGTTTTCCTGATTCTTTTTGTTATAGCAGCTGAGCTAACGCTTGGCATTTCTTTTACTATGTACAGCGTAGGTATTATACTAAGCACATTTAAGGTTCTAACTCAATAAATTACTAGCTCTATGGTAGTAAGTCACTTCAGCTCTATAAAACCTGGCATAATAATGTGATTAAGTTGGGTTATTGAGGGTCTTATGAGATAGTACTGAATTAGTACTGGATAACCTAATAAACAGATGGCTTGTTTAGGGTATGAGCTGCAAGTTTGAAAGACTTTGACATAAAGAAGCAAAGGAGGAGGAAAAGAAGGTAAAGCACTACCATTTAAAAAGCCATAGGAAAAAAAATGAAGAATTTGGGCTTCCTTCCACTCATTATACTGTTTAGTATTATTTTATTTTGAATCACATACAGGACAACAGCACACTTACCCAAACCACAACCTTTTCCAGGAGCGGGGGTCAGAGTCCTGGAAGGCATAGACAGCAATATTCTTTTCCCAGCCTGTTCTCTGGACACATAAACAGCCTGCTTACTCAGCACCTATTGTACTGAGCGGGAAACAGTTATCACTTAAGGGGAACGTACCACGTGTCAACTTACCACTGTGCTGAGAGCAGGTCAGCCAGCAACTCTTTTAATCCCCTCCATTAGGTGTATATGTATTTGAATGTCATTTAGATTGAAAAGAAAAACAAAAACAGAGGATTAGAGTGAAGTGGGTTTGCCAAATGTCCTACCTGTAATTTGGAGCCAAGTCTGTATTACACGAAGACCTGGGCTTATCTCTTAGCCCTGGCTGCTAACATATCCATGCTGTTCTCTGAGCATCAAGTCAGGGCAGCAGCACAAACCCACAGATGTCTAAGATGATCTCTGAGGAAAGCCAGCCCCCATCCTTGTCCTTATAGAGGCTCTTAATAGAGACATAAAAAATTGATGACATAAAATTAATAGTTTCCAAAGGGCAAAAGATAGCATATAACAAAGCTAAGCAACTAACACTTTATAATATATAAAGAGCTCTTCTAAATTATTAAGAAAAAGACAAACAACACAGTAGAAACAGAGGCTGGGCTGGGGATTTAGCTCAATGGTTCCGCTGCCTGGCTCACAAGCTCAAAGACCCGAGTTCGATCCCCAGTACTGAAAAAAAAAAAAAGAAGAAACAGGCAAGGGTACAAACAGACAATTCATAGAAAAAGATACACAGGTATACAATACCTTTATTGGTAACCAAATAAATTGAAATTAAACAACTCTATTTATCCACTTAGGCAAACATTTAAGCTACTGTTGACACCATAATTTTTTTTTGGTACTGAGAATCAAACTCAGGACCTTGCGTTTTCGAGGCAGGCAGCAGAACCACTGAGCTAAATCCCCAGCCCTATTTAAGCTACTGTTAATGTCCAGAGTAGGCAAGTGTGAGCCAACAGGAATTCTCCAACAAAGCTGGCATGGAGGTAGATGTGATTAGTCACTTTGGGAATTACTTGGCAATAGCTATCATAATTCTATTTGCTTATATCTTCAGACCTAGTAATTCCCCTTCTTGGAATTCATTCTACAGAGATTCCCACAAGCGTTCAAGGGTAAATACACAAGGATCTCCTTGTAGCATTATTTGTAACTGAAATTCAGGAAACAGGCTGAATTTCCATCTGTAGAGGGTAGTTAAATAGATTATGCATAATGGCATCATTAAAAAGAATGAGGTAGGGGCCAGGGATTTAGCTCAGTGGTTTCACCACATGCTGCGCAAGCGCAAGGACCCGAGTTTGATCCCTGGTACCAAAAAAAAAAAAGAATGAGGTAGAGTCATACTTACTGATATGGGAATATTTCCAAAACATATTAAGAGGAAAATGCAATTAAAGAAAATCAAAATTTATTTCATTCATGTAAAAATGTATATTATGTATACATATGCAATATATATCTAGCATAGTGTGTACCATATGTACATGTGAAGGAAAAGCTTTGAGAGCCTCTGTCTTTTCACTTTATGCTTCCTAAATTGTTTGGAAATTATTTAACCTCAGGTATATATTTTTTTTTTACTAGAAACAATGAATGTGTTTATTAAAAAGAAAAAAAACAATAATGATTGGCTCATCTCCTCTGTTGGAATCAAGTAGGCCAAGGTGGCCAGGGGGAGCATCTTGCCATCTGGATGTGGCCATTTGACGGCAAAATCCCAAGCCTGAGCCACTCACTGGAAGAGGCCCAGGATAGGAATGAATCCCTCTGGAGACCACCATACAGTGAGTTGTGTTGACCTCTCTGCTCCCTCCCTGGCCACACCTCTGCTCCAAGGACTTGATGCTTATGGAACACACACACACACACACACACACACACACGTGCACGCGTGCCCCAAATAAGAGCAACCTTTTTCCAAAAGCCTTGTGTGGTTTACCACGTGTCTAACGGTCCCTTCCCCTGGCTAGGTGTTGTTCAATAGGTTACTTAATCTCTCTGAGCCCTGGCTGCCTAGAAGGATGGCAATAACTCTGCCTCCCTCTTGCAGTTGTGATGGCTGAAAGAGAAAGTGAGAACGAAGCTCACTGCCCCCCACTGCTGGCCCACCACCCTGGTAAGGAAGCACTACACTTCCCTCTCCTTCCACAGACCATCTTCGCATCCACCCAGTGCCTGTGAGATAGGAGGGGCCGGGAATGTTGTCCTCATCCAGCAGAGCTCAGTGTGGAGCCTATGGTTACAAGTTCACAGTTGAGCTGGGACTAGAACTCAGAGCTCCTAGCTCCAGTGTGAACTTCACCCCCAGGATCTCTTCAGCCTCAGCTGACCTTGCTCTTGTTTGCTCAGACTCAGGTCCTCGGCCAGACCCAGCCTGGGGAAGGGACATGGATACATAGGGTGAGAGAGTGTAATTCACTCTCTGTGCCCCAGTTCTCTGACCTCTGGAATGGGGATAAACTACTCAAAGTCCTATTTGCAGGCGGAGTGGTGAGTGAAGGAGAGGATGGAAGAGAAAGGGCACCTGGTGGGCCCTGCCTGCTAGTTCCCATCATACCTGCACACAGTAGGCACTCTGCATGTATCGACTTGGTCTTCCAGTTGACACTAATCCTGACCCAGCACTTCTAATAGCAGAGTGGCATAAAAAGTTAGGCAAGGGTGGATTAAGGAACTCAAAAGGATTACTCAGTAAGCAGCTAAACCTCTTAAACTGCCTGGGAAAAGACTACGATCAGACTGTTCATTAATTTATTGAATAAATGACTGCTGCGCACTTAGCTGAGCTGGAAGGCTGACAACAGCGATGGCAGTGTTCAGCTGGTGAGATCTACCATGTACCCATCAACCCTATGAGGTTGAAGTATTTTCAAAACTCCTCCCCCCATTCTCTAATAGGGAAGGTGCTAGTTTGAGACTAAGGTGAGGCAGATGTGACAGCTGGAGCATAAATTGGAGGAGGGAGTTGTTAGCATTCTACGTCACCTCACCCTTGTCCCCACCCCAGTGTTTGTGGGAACATAGTGATGTACTGCCCAGAGCCCTCTCCCATGAAATCATTGCCATCTCTGCTGGGAGCACTGTGGGCAGACTGCCTTCCCCTGGCAGCAGATCCAGGGGTGGGCCCAGCTGGGGAGAGTTACTCCGCCCACACTCATGCCTCTGATGCCCATGATCATGGTCCCTGGGTGACCCGTATTGGATGACTGATTGGGGCAGGAATACAAAGGAGTATGTTATAATGGCCTAGCTCAAGATGACTCTGAAGGGCCATTCTAGCCAGGGCTCTTGTTCGGGCTGCTTTGTAGCTTCTGCTTCCCCTCTCCCTTCTGCAACGCAGCTCCCTAATAACCCTCTTGCAAACTGAACCCTGTCTCAGAGTCTGCTTCTTGGGAGACCCAACCTGTAACAGTATCACTATCGAAATAATAGCTGGTTAAGACACAGCCTTCTTAAAAACTCTAAGACAGAGTTCCAAAAGCCAGGGTTCAGGGATATTAGCGCTAACTACAAACTCTACTGTTTCAGACACTTTACCTGGATTAACTTATTTGATCTCCACAGCAGCTCTATAATCTATTAACGTTCCCATTTTTCAGATGAGTTTGAGAGAAGTTCCACTTATCTTGCAGAAGAAAATGAAGAGATTAGTTATGAAAGCCAGTCAAATACATACAGAAAAATTTTTTTAAAGATGGAAATTTTCCTTGTATGTACCATGGCTCCATTCCCAGGCTTTAGGGAGCTTGACTCCTGACTCCAAAGAGCCAGCCCAGGCATGAGAGTGAAATGTTCAGGATCAAGGGGCAGCACTTGAGAGAGGTGAGAGACACTTGTCAGAACTGTGGTGTTCACATATGAACAAAGGCTCGGATGATGAGGACTGGCTTGAGGACAGGCAGTAGTAGGAGCACTGCTGGAACTGGACCCTAAGGCTGTCAGACTGCAAGTCCACCCCTCTTTTCACAGGTCTCTCTCCTCTGCTCCAAATAGTGGAGTCAGAATCCTCCTGTGTCAGGGATTTGGGGATCCAAGTGGTGCTTTTGCCAGCCTTATCTTTTCTGTCTACTGTTTGCTGTCCAGCTTGTCCAGAGTGCCTCTTGGAGGGATGGTGGGGTTCAGCAGCTAGATTCCTTCTTCCATCCCTGCTTTAATTCTGGAAAATAGCAAGTGTTGGGTTTCCATTGTAATCCCCTCCATATAGAGAGCATTTGAGTTTACCAACTGGTTATAAATCATTCCTCACTTATGTTGAGGCTTATTGCCTTGTAAAGTAGCAGGGCAGGGATATTAGCCTTATTTTACCGGTGGAGAAACTGAGGACTGGGGAGAAGGGACTGAAGACAGTGTTCAGCCCAGGACCAAACCATCCTGTTCCAGTTCAGCCCCTTGGTTTGTGTCTCTGTTCTGGGGTCCTGGGACACAACTGGAGTAAACACTGGCATCTCTGAGCCCAGAGCTCAGGGCAGTCCCTCCCCAGAAGTCTAGGGAGAATTTGGAGGCTGCTGGGGTCCCGTCAACAAGCAACTTGGGCACTAAGACAAAGCCCAAGCACTGGGGACAGAAGGCCTCAGCCCTTTGATCCTCTCTAATCTCTGGAATCCAGCATCTCCTAGAGAACGCCCCACTGTCCCATTCTAACACTGCAGGAGCTCTGACTGGGCCTTCTTCTGCCTTCTGTCTTCTTGCCTTCCTCCCACACACCTGAAGGTCTTTCTAGAAACAGTCAGCAGTGGGGGGCCAGGAACTCATACTGGTGATCAAGACTCAGGCCAAATCCTGCCAACCTTGGGCAAGGTCCGCAGCCCTCATCTGTGGAAAGACTGTGCTGACCTCACAAAATTATAAAGCTGTTAGACCTTTCTCTCCCTTCTAGACACACATGCCTTCCCATTATAGTCCCTGCACTAGTACAAGTCCCTGCCTTTCACGAGTTCTTTTTCAACCCCTAAAAACAAACTCCTCCTCCCAGGATGCTCTTACATGAGATGTCCACCTCCCTGAAGGCTGAGTGACCCCTGCCCCAGCCAGCTGAACTGCTCCCTCCTCTGGGCTTGCCGGCTTGGCCAGTCCACCTGTTTTCCGGACCTCAGCACTCTTCCTTGTTCCAAGATTGGTTATTTCCAGGTCTGTCACCTGGACTGTGATTCCATGAGGGACTGTGCCACACTAGCCCATGGCCTGGAATAAGGCTAGTACCAATTTGCAGAATAATCACCACTATCATTTTTGAGGTTGCTTAGGAGTCTGGCACCATGCTAAAGGCATCACAAAATCTAGTCCCTGTCTCTCTCTAAGGAAATAGCCTCAGCAGTCTGAAAAGATGGTGACCGGACAAGGGAGTCTGGGGCCAGAGCCAAGCTGTTTGAATCTTTGGTACCCCCAGCTCTCCCCACTCTAGGAGCTGGGAAGTCCACTGCTTATGCTACCACCCAGCCACAGCCTCTGCCTTCCAGGTTGTGACAGTATAATTGCCCAACTCACAAGATATTTTCGAAAGAAACTGTCAGTTTCCTGTCCTGGGCACTGCTGGGGACTGTGGCACTCATCCCACCGAGTCTTCAACAGCCTCGGAACAGTGGAAGCTAAATATAGTTGAGAATTGGGGTGATAAGGAAATGAAAACTCAAGATTGCAGAGTGACCCAGTTTTATTTTGGTTTTGGAGGCCAGATAAGGCACTGCTGCACTTCGCAGGGGTCAGGACTGTACATCTTTCCCTCCCCAGGCCAGACCCCAGCAAGGGCTGGGGCTCAAGGATGGTGGCAGTGGGGGCATCAGGCAGAGGCCTGTAATGGCTCAGATGGGGGACTGGAGAAGGGAAGGAAAGAGACGGGGCCGAGAAGCTAAGAATGTCGAGTCGCAAGTCTCCTTCACATTACCGCTGAGGCTCAGGTCAGAGCAGTGAAGTCAAACTCGTCCTGCGGTGGGCAGGGCCTCGAGGCAAGCCCGGCCTCTCGCCCGTGGCGGGGTTTCGCGCACACCGCGGCCTCCAACCTCACAGAGGGTGCGTGCGGGGCCGCATCGCCGCCTGCGGAGTCCGGTGGGCACTCAGGCCCGTTTCTCCACTAGGGTGCTGGGTCGCGCTTAGCAGCTCACAGAGCCCGCGGGCGGCGCCGACCCTAGGTCCGAGAAGCAGTCGAACTCGCTCTGGCCCAGGAAGAGCTCAGGAAGCTCGCGCACGCGGTGCAGCCCGAGCTCGAGTTCCAGCGACGTCAGCGCCTCCTCGTCGATGAGTTCGACGTCCATGCTGCCCAGGGCGTGCGTGGTGGGCGGTGGGGCCAGGGCAGCGGATGCGGGCTGCAGGCCTGGGGGGACTCCGGAGGCGCCCGGGGGTGCGGTCTGGCGACCGGGGTACAGAGTTGCCACCGGCTGCAGGTGCGCGCTGCCGGCGGCGGGCGGCGGCCCCGCGGGAAAGGGCTGAAAAGAGAACGAGGGCCCGAAAGCCCCGTACGCCAGGGCTCCGGGTGGGGGAGGCGGCGGTCCCAGTGGAGGCCCCTGCGACCGCAGCCCGCTGTCCAGGCCCGGGTCCGCGTACGGCTGCAGAGTCCGGAGCGCGTGAGGGCTGTGGGCGGGAGCGCAAGGAGGCGATCTCTGCACCAGGTGGTAGCTCTCGGCCAGCATCAGGTGGTCGGCCATGGCAGCGGACGGACGGTCAGCGCGGGCGGGCTATCCCGAGCCCAGGCCAGATGCTCCCGAGGCTGGAAACCCGGGCACCGTGAGGTTCCTGCAGTTCAGCCAGGCAAAGGAAAACTGAATCTGACCCTTTCCCCTGCCCAGCCCAGTACAATCCGAGCGCCGCGTTTCGCGCTGCTGCGCACTCTGCGGACCGTAAAACTGCCACGCACCTTAGCAAGCTGGGCTCCAAGACCTGCGCAGCAGCGTTCGTTGGTCGACCGAGTTCTTTATACTACAGGCGGGGATACCCTGCCTCCTGGCTCTCATTGGCTGGATGAATGGCTTTTGGGCGGGGAGAGCACCCCCACCTGGACCTAAGCCCCGCCCTCCCTCGGAGTCCCGCCCCTTGTGCCCAGGCGCTGCCCGTGGCTGACTGCTGCGATGAGACATTGGGGTTGTCTGGCTCTGAGGGTCTTAGATTCGAGGCTAGAGTAGGCCAGAGCATGAATATACCAGAAAGTGAGATGCAAGTGGGGCAAGGATCTCAGACCCCCCTAACCTCTTGGTATTCCAGATGGATACGGAGCCTCAGGAGCGGAAGAGGTTTCCTAGAAATACACCTCAAAGCCTTGACCAAAGTCAGACTCGAACCCAGGCCTTATGATTGCGGCCTCTACACAGTGCACGGAGCACCTCAGCAGTGCAGGGTCCCCTGGGAGGTCAGCTCTCTGTTCTCATAGTTTCCAGAGAGTCAGTTGCTCCCTCTCTGGCTCCCACTGCACCTTGTCTGTTGAAGCATGTACTGGGTTGTTATTAAAGTAATTTATGGGCACGTCTCCTGAAGGACTTGTTCATCTTCTCAGCACCTGGCCCAGAGCCTGGCCCAGCTCTTTTAGTAAAAGTTGAGTGAACACAGGATAGATAGGTTGCACCTCCATCCCCTGAGCTTCCATCTCTTCATCTGTAAGACTTTGGCATCAGCAGCATGGACCCTCCTGGACCGTGGTGAGGTTTAGACTAGGCAATGTGTGAAGTGCCCGCCACGGTGCCAGGCACATGGACGCTCCAAGTGGCCCTTCCACGAATGAGAGACCGGATTACTCTGTCTCTGAAGACCTTCCGGTGGGCGGGAGGGGGGGTGTCCCACCTTCCCTGGACAACAATGATAATAACTTGGGATTTTCAAAGGCACTACATTCTCTAAGCACCTTGTGGGGAGCAGGCGTGGGTTTTTAGCCCTATTTGGCAGAGAGGGAGACTGAGGCACACAAGAGAAAGTGGGTGTCCATGGGTCTCATGTGACAGGTTAGGCTGTGAAAGCCATGTATTCTCTCTAAGCGCTGAGACAACTGGAGTCTTTCCCTGTGGCCAGGAGACAGTCTCCCTGCACCATGACCTGCACGTGTTTGCCACTCTTTCCCTCCCGCCTCTCACTCCCTTCCCCCAGCCTTGGCCTTGGACTTCCTGGAACTTGGGTTTATCTGGTTTGTGTAGAGGGGAGAAGTCTATCGGCAAGAGTTCAGAGGTCTGTGTTCTAATCATAGCCCAGGCCCCCGGCAGGCATGTGACCCTTGGCTGTTGGCTGTTGGCTGTTGCTGGTGGTGGGGATCACTCAATTTCCCAGAGCCTCAGCTTTGTGATCAGTGAAAGGGAAGTGGTGATCCCTGCCTGGGCACCCTGAGGGCTTGTGGGATGGTCACAAAGGACCACAGGTATGATCACATTTTTGCAAAGTATAAAAGCTGCACACTGGAAAGGATTCCTCAGTCAGTCTCTTTCCACATAAATTTTTACATAGAAATCCCTAAACCTGGCTGTTCCTTAACTCATTCAGAAGTGGGGTGTGTGTGTGAAAAAGAATCTCCATTCCCACTCTTAACACCCAACTCAGACTAAGAGTACTCTTATTTTTTCTTCTTCTTGGAACTGGTGATCAAACCCAGGGGCTTTCTACCACTGAGCTACATCCCCAGCTCTCCTCCTCCTCCTCCTTCTTCTCTTTTAAAAAGTGTGTGTGCGAATGATATTTTTAAAAGTTCTTTAATTTGATCAGTGAGCATTTATTGAACACCTACTCTGTGGTAGGCATTGATCTACTCGTGATCCTTACGTTTTTAAGGTCACATAATTCTCTAAAAATCTAGTGAAAGCAATGGATATCATGGCCACAAACTGTCAAATATGCATTCAGTGGGTTAACCAGCCTGGGGCGGGGGAGCCATTCATGGACTCCTCAGGAGCTCATGGAGCCTGAAGAACTCTTGTTAGGTATTTGGGGATGTATAGTAAATAACAAACAAATTGAACTAATGAACCACATATTAGAAAGTTATAGGTGAAATGGGGAAAACTAGAGAAGTAAAGAATTTAGGGGAAGACTGTAGAATCACACAAGGTGGTCAGGGTAAGCCTCATGGGGACTGAGAGGTCTGAGCAGAGACTGAAAGAGAAGATCTTAGCTATGTGGTGTCCGGGGCAAGAGAAGTCAAACATGGTCAACATGACACTCAAAGCATTTCAGGTGGCAGAGCATTTCAGATTTCTGTTTTTTAAATTAGGGATGCTTGGCCAGTAAAGTCTATGCAAATATTCCAAAATCCAAAAAAACTCCAGAATCTGAAGCACTTCTAGTCCCATGTATTTTGGATAAGGGATACTGAATCAACCCCATTTCACAGAAGAGAAAACAAGGGCTCAGAACAGGAAGTGACCTGCCCAAGGTCACACAGCTATAGGGGGAGGAGTGTGCAGCCCCCTCGTTGCCTTCCAGGGGCCACTGTCCTTCCCCTTGTTACCAGCATGCTCTAAACTCCTGGCCCGTTAGCTCCAGCTGCTTCCTCTTCTTGGAACGCTCTCCTCCTCCACATCTGCTTGGTCAGTTCTCTCACCCCAAACTCACCTTTCTCTCATCCTGACCACCTTTTTTGATTTTAATGTTTTCCAAATATGTCCCTCCCCTAAACTCCTCTCTTTGATATCCCTCCCCTAATATGTCTTTGATATCCCTCCCCTAAACTCCTCTCTTCCTGAATGTGCGATAGATATCATGACTCCTAACATGGAATATAGCAGAAGTGATGGTGTCATTTCCAAGACTAGTTCATAAAAGTCAGCATGGGCTCCTCCTCCTCCCTCTCTCCTGTTCTGGGGGAAGGTAGTTGGTCTGTTGTAAGGACACTCAAGTAGCCATGGAGAGGTCCATATGACTAGTGAGGAACTATGGCCTCTGGCAACATCTGTATCTGTGCACCATCTTGGAAGTAAAACCTCCAGCCGCAGTCAAGTTTTCAGGTGTCTACAGCCCCAGCCAACATCCTCTTTGGAACACGAGAGACCCTGAGCCAGAATGGCCTAGCCAAGCTACTACTGGATTCTTGACCCACAGAAATTGAGGTTAAAAATGTGTGTTTGTTTGGTTTAGTTTAGTTTCATTTTGGTTTTTTTGGTGCTGGGGATTGAACCCAGGGCCTTATGAACGATAGGGAAATATGTGCTACCACTAAGTTACACTCCCAGCTCAAAACTGTTTGTGTTTTGAGCTGATAAGTGTTGGGTTGATTTTTGCCTAGCAATAGATAACTAGTTCACAATATAGCAACTTGTCTCTGTTTCATTCCTGGAATGGGACTTTCCTTGATTTACTTTTTATTTTTTTCTAAGCATTTATCATCTTCTAACACACTAGTTCAGTTATTTATTATGTTTAATTGCTTATCTCCTCACCATGAGAGCAAAGAAGTTGGCCCATTTCATTTAGGTACCTAGAACAGTGCCTAACACCTACTGAATTTCATTAAATATGAGGTGTTATTGATTTAAGATTCTGGTTTTGAAAAAGTTAAAATGTGAAGAAGAATTTGTCTGTCTTCTCATCGGTAAAATACGGCTGTAGGTGCTCTAAGGATTAGAATGTAGAAGGACAGATGCTGGTTTTGTGTAGGGCAGGAGTGTGCTCAGCTAAAAATCAGACATATTCTTGGACAATGTGATGATAGTTGAAGAGACTGGGTAGAGTTTCCTGGAAAACTCTTTGAATAGTATGGAATTAGGCAGAATAGGTAAATCCTGTTGTCAGGGGTTAGAGGTGGGGGAATGGGGAGCAACTGCTTAATGGGTTTGAGGGTTCTGTTCCTTTTGGGATAGTAAAAAGTGTTTTGGAACCAGAGTTGGCGGGTGTACAACATGGACAATGTAATTAATGCCACTGAGTTGTTCATTTTAAAGTGGTTAATTCTAGTGTTATGTAAATGTAATCACAATCGAAAACAAAAACAAAGATGTATTTAGCCAGTGTTCACTTTTTGTGGTTTGCTTTCCTCCTTTCCTTCCAGGGATGAGGATGTGATGTCTAGAGGAGTAGCCACCTGACAGGACGACGACGACGACGATGATGATGATGATGATGATGATGATGATGATGATGATGATAATGACTAACACTGTGTACCTGACATTGTCCTTTACAGATAGCAACTCATTTCCTATTTATAATAACCCTGTGAGGAGGGCACTGTTATTCTCATGCATGAAAACATTGATTTGGAGAAGAAAGATGATGGACCATGCTAAGGATGGCAGAGTGAAATCTCACTAAAGCCTGTACCTCCATGTACCACAGAACCTCTGTAGCAATTCGGGATTCCTGCCTTGGCCTGCTCAGCTTTTTGAGAAAAACATTTCCTATTTAGTTAAGCCACTGTAGTCATTGGAATTTGTTTCCATCCATCCTGAGATTCAAAGCCTGGTGTGTGAGTTCAGTGCCTGTGGACCTCACTGATATCCTGGCCTGCAAAATCAGTTATCAAATGCTTTATGATCTCCTTTGTCCCAATAGATGGTGACATTTTGGAAGATAGGGAGGGGTCTCTCTGCCTATTTAAGTCCCATTGCCAGCTCAGGGCCTGGCCTGGACCAAATGGCACATTTGTCAAGGTGTTGGGATGAGCAGTTTGGACCTGAGGCAGAGGCTCAGCGTGCAGAGAGATGTTTCCAGGTGCAAAGCAGATGTGAAAGATGAAGTGAGCCCAGAGGCGAGGGAAGACATTGAGGAGTGAAACTTCACAGATGGTCAGGAATAGGCAGAGAAGTGGGTTTTCTCAACAAAGAACACAGCTTTTGAGTGAAAGCACTAAGGTGTAAATGCACAGGATGAGGTTCAGGAAGTCCCGGATACCCGGCCGGGGCCAGAATGATGGACATTTGTGTCTGGAGAGGGGGGGAGCAGGCCTGAAAGGTGAAGGCCTCACACAGTCAGCACTCAGGATATTGGAAACCGTGTGTGCAGAGCTTTCTAGGCTTCTCATTGGGGGAACAATGTCGGGCAGAGTTTTAACCGGTTTTCAGAAAGGAGTTAAGGTTCAGAGAGGAGACTGGGTTTGGCTCCTGTTGCTGAACTGCCAAGGGCAAAGGTGCAGATTTGGGCCTGGGCTTTCTAACTTCACCTCCTGCATTGGAGGTGAGGAAGCACTTGTGTAAGCAAGCATTTGTTGGCCTGACTCTGAAGCGCAGGAGGGACCACCACAGGGGTTTGAGTAGGAAAGGGTTGCTCTTCCTATTGGACTTTCTCTCTCGCCAGTGGAAAGGACAGAGAAGATTTGAGGTGAATGTTGGGGTGTGACAACAGACCCATTCATTCATTCATTCATTCACTCATTCACTGCAAAATACTGGACCCCTACTTTGCTACTTCCTAACATTATAGAGAGTGCAATTCAGTGACAAGAGAGGCAAGAACCAAGTGAACAAAACAGACCAATTACAAACTGTCTAGAGCTAGGAAGGATCCAGCAGGATTTGAACTTACTTAAGGGGTCAGGGAAGGTGTCCCCATCAAGTGACTTTAGGTTGGACTCTGAGGGAGAGGAACCAACTCTGTCAAGAACACCGGGAAGATGTTCTCGGAAAGGAAGCAGCCCTGTGCAAAGGCTCAGGTCCGAAGAAATATGAATGCCCTGGGGCTGGAGGGTGGTGTGCAATCAGACAAGCAAGCTAGAGTCAGGCCAGGCAGCCCTGAGAAGCTGAATCAGGGGAATGGGTGGGGCTTCTTGGGGGATAGGAAGGGAGCCAGGTGTTTCCCCCTGATGCCCCATCAGGACCAAAACCTTGTGACCTGTGGAAGAGGGCAATTTGGGAGGGCAAGAGGGGCCCACCTAACTATAATGAAGCCACTACAGGAGTTAATAGGAGCAGGGGTATTAAGTTCTAAAATCAGCATGTAAGGCAAATAGCAAATATAGAATTTGACTTTCAGAATGTCTTACATTTACTTTTTGGAATTTATTATATTTTTATATGTTCAATTCTTATAGTAATAAGCATATTTGTTTATACTTTATACAGTAATATACAGTATATGGAAAGCATACACTATATAAAAAGCACATATTATAAAGCATATAGCTGAACTTCTGTATCTGTGAAAGATTCGCTCAGATTCTCTTTCAGGTAGATCCGCCTCAAATACATGGGTGCTCAAGTCTCTCACATAAAATGGTGCATTAAATAACATTAAATCATCTCTAGATTACTTATAATACCTAATATGATGTAAATGCTACACAAGCAATTATATCCTATGTTGTTTAAGAAACATTGACAAGAAAAAAAGGCCATAAATATTTAGTACAGACACAATATTTTTAAAAATATTTTTTATCTGTGGTTGTTTGAACCCAGAATAGAATGCAAAGCCCTTGGATACAGAGAGCTGACTATAATTTAACAATACTTTTGAGCACATAAATGAGAGAAAAATGAGTCGGGAGTGTTCACAGAGCCATCTGTGTGGACTGAACACATGAGGATGCTGGGGCTCTTTGGGGGACCTGTCTTGATCGTGGCCACCCTCTTTCTGAGAAATTCTTTCTTCTCACTTTATTCCTGGGGGTCCCCAGCCATGCTAGGTGACCTGCCTTTTCTAGCCATAGCTCCCTGTGCCATAGCTGATCAAACCAAGGTGGATGCCAGGCCCAAGCTGGGCTAGATTCTTCTTCCCAGGAATTTGGAATTGGGACTGAGAGACAGCAGCCAGAGTGAATGAGGCAGGGACAGTCACACACACAGCTGGGAGCTCGGGAGAGGGCGGCCACTGGTAGCAGCTGAGTGGCAGAAGCCTCTCTGCAGAAGTAGGAGAATGAAGTAAACAACTGGAAAAAGGGAGGAGAGGAGGGGCAGAGAGGAAGTCTTGTCTGGATTCCTGATGGTTTTATAGGTGAAATCCAGACCCGGATGTGGTCCTCTGGCCTGGGGTCCAGGATGTCCTGGTCTCCTACCGATATAGTCGTGGTGTACTTTAGTTAGCTTGAGAAGCACAGGAAGTGGTGGCTAGGGGGAGAGTTGTATTCCTATTCTGCAGGTGATGAGAAGGCTGCTCAGGAAGAGCAAGTCATGAACTTATGGGAACAGCCAGAAACTGGTGGAGTTGGAATTGGCAGAGGGAGCAGTTCATTCCGAGATCAGGGTCCTTCCACTGCCCCTGCCTCCCTAATGCTCAGCCCTGCCCACTGGGAACAGGCCCGTGGGCATGTGGATGCTGCATTTCCAAGCATCCTAGCCTTGGACTGGCAGAAATTGCTGCCTTGGGCCCAGGAATTCCCAAGCTTCTTTGGAGGACTGCAAACAAGTCACCTCCTGCGGGAAGCTGCTACTCCTAACCTGGCATCAGCAGATGTCCTATGAGCAAATGCCTGTGCCCAGCTACAAAGCCAGGCTCTTAGGATGTCTCAAGAGCCCTTGACTCTCCAGTGATAGTGACCTTGACCTTTGATTCTTGTGTAACTGGGACTCAGAGACCTTGCACAACTGTGAGAAGGGGAGTTTGCTGGGAACCGCATTTTCTCACCAGCATCATCCATCCCTGAAGAATCCAGCTGATAAATGTGCCAATGCTGAAGCCAAACCGGGCAGGATTAATCATCTCCTCTTCCACACTGCTGCTACTTTATCCTGGGCCTGAGTCATTTCCTTATCCCTTGCACCTACCTCAGTGCCTAGCACAAAATAGGTCTGGAGAATATTCAATGAAGGAACGTCATTGAATTATGCACTGTTGGGTGTTGTGTCCATTCAGTCCTGAGGCAACACCTTCAGCATATGAGGGTAGAGTCACTTTTTATGTGTGAAGATCCAGGATGGTACAGTGAAAGAGTGTAGGCTTGAGGGGCTAGAGATGTAGCTCAGTGGTTTCACCGCCTGCTGCACAAGTGCAAGGACCTGAGTTCGACCCCCAGTACCGAAAAAAAAAAAAAAAAAAAACCAACCAAACAAAAAAAGAGTATAGGCTCTGCAGACACTTGGGAGTCTTGAATTCTACCTCTGGGTCTTGATATCTCAGGCAAGTTATTCCTCCTCTTTGAGTCTCATGTCCTCATCTATAAAATGGGAGTGATGATAATACCAACTCTGAGCAGGTAATTAGGAGAAGGAAGTGAAATAATACACCTAAAATTTCCATCTCTGGCTGGCCGAAAAAAAGACAGGAGCTCAGTAAAATTTAATTGTCTCCACTCTGGTATTTCCCATAGTATGTGGCACACGGTAGGCATTTAATAAATGCCAGGTCACCTGAAGGCCATCCTGGGTCATCCAACCTTGGTTAAGCTCCCAGATGACTGCAGCTACATGAATGAGCCCAAGAGATACCAGCAGAAGAACCACTGTGCTGAGTCCAGCAGAATTGCAGCATGTAGAATCATGAACTAATAAATGGCTCCTAACTTAAGCCCTAAGTTTGGAGATTAGTGTTACATGGCAAAAGTTAATAAACAATGACGTTATAAGAAGGGCTGGGATGCTGCTGGCCTTTAGGAGCGGCTGGAACCAGGATTCTCTTCCTCTGTCTTTTGTATTTGCTTTCCCCCCACATTAGCTTCCTTTTTCATAGCACATGGAAAGTCTTCTTGCTGCAAAAAACCTGGCTGGGTTTTATACCTTGCAACTTCAGCTAATGGGGAAAAAGCAACTCCTTTCTCTGCACCCCAGGTCTAAAACTCCCTGGGAAGAGTCTCATTGAGTCAGGCACCCCCTTGGACCTTGACCTTCTGTCAAGGACCAATCAGTTAACCATGGAGTGCAGTGGGTAGGGTCACAAGACACAAACTAGGTAACTCATCCTGGCAAAACCATGTACAGGTACCTCTCTGAGGTTTAGCAGGTATTCACTGACTTCATCCTCATAGCACAATCCTATCAGAGCTATGATTATCTGTGCTTTGAAGTGAGGCAACTGAAAATTGAGGCCCAGAGAGCTGAAGTGACTTGCCCAGGGCCACACAGCTAGAAAGAGGTACGGCCAGCATTCATACCGAGGTGTCCGAGTGCAGAGGCCACACTCTTGATGACCACACTACTCTGCCTGTCTCATTGAGCTTCTGGGGGAATCCAGTGGGTGGAGGGGTGGGGAGGATGGAGGCTCTCCGTGGAAGAAAGTGGCATGCTAACCCAGAAAGGGAAGCCTCCAGGAGCCCATAATCCCACCAGCTTCCAAATGTCTGTCACACATAGGCAGGCAAAGGCGGTGGGAGGGCCTGGGTGGCCTCTGATGATGAATCTGAAAATGGTGGGTGAGTATTACCAAGAAGTAGGTTTCAGTTCAATGGAAGGAATTTCTTCAGAGTCAAGGAAGGAGGTGAATGCCCTAGGTTACACAGAAGCAACGTGCTGAGCTGGGGTTGACACTTATACCTGAAGAAGTGCTCAGGCTTTGCTGTTAACCACAGGGCCCTGTCATCATTTCCTTCTCAAAATGTGGAAAGGAATATTGGTGGGGGTGGGACAGAGAGAAACAGAAACGGGGCCCCTATCTCTCTGCCCATATCTCGCAAGAGACCTGCTGTTTTCCAGTCTATGGTGTTGGGCGATTGTGTCTAGTTGTCTTATGGGTGTGCGCTGCTTCCTTGGTTGGTGTGTAAATTCCTTGGGGGAAGAGTCATGTGCTCCCTGAATGTCCAGCTTAGTGCTGGCCTGGCTGGGCTTATAGGATGTAGGGTGAGGATTCCCTGTGGCCTCTTGACCACTCCCCCACCCCCCCCCCAACCTGGGCCAGGCAGGAAGGACCACCATGGGCTTCCTTTGGATGAGACAGCATGGCTTTTCTTGGCTGGCAGCCTGACTGGGAGGGAATTTCAAGGGCATGTCTGGATTCTGTCTTTGTAGTCTTTGGACTAAGAGTAGCATTAGAAGATGGTCCCTGCTCTTTAATGACCCCAGCAACTAACCACTCAAGGGTGAAGAGGATAATTGAGATGCCTTCATTTCGAGGGAAAGAAGCAACATTTTCTCCTCATGAGGTGTCACAACCTAGTGCTTCCCTCAGACCGGTGCCAGGAAGTCCAGGCATAGCTGGTACTTCAGCTCCTTAGTGCTGTGTAGGGGAAAGATAAATGCGAGTCACATATGAAATTGGAGGTGTTCTTATAGTCACATTTTAAAAGGTGAAGAGTAACAAGTAAAATTAATTGAAATAGCAAATTTAATTTAACCCACTACATCCAAAATAATATCATTGCAACAAATAATCAGTATGAAAAATTAAACCACCTAAAATTAAAGACCCAGTCAAGAAATGAGCAAGTAAAATGAACAGAAACTTCATAGAGGAAGAAATACAAATGAGGAAGATATATGAAAAAGTGCACAAGGACTGGAGTTCTATCCCCGGTACCAAAAAAAAAAAAAAGAAAAGAGAAGAAAAAATGTTCAACATCTCTGGAAAATTAAAACAATGCTAAGTTTCCATCTTACTCCAGAAAGAATGCCAATCATTAAGAAATCAAACAATAACAAATGTTGGGGTGCTGTGGTAAAAAAGGAAACTTTCTACATTGTTGATAGGAATGTAAACTCGTATAACTATTATGGAAATCATTATGGAGATTTCTCAAAGAATTGAAATTAGAAATTCCATAGTATCCAGCTATCCCCCTTCTAGGTATCTTCCCCAGAAGAGTTTAAGACATCATACTACAGCAATACATGCATACCAATGTTTATAGCAGCACAATTCATAATAGCTAAACCCTGGAAGTGGTCTGGAATGCTCATCAACAGGTGACTGGATAAATAAAATATGGTATCTATGGGCCAGGGATTTAGCTCAGTGGTTTCGCTGCCTGCTGCACAAGCACAAGGATCCTAGTTCAATCCCCAGTACCAAAAAAAAAAAAGGTATCTAAATATAATGGAATACTATTCGGCTGTAAGGAATGACAAATTGAGACACTGGTAGGAAAATGGGTGCATCTGGAAATATAATGCTGAATGAAATAAACCAGACACACAAAGCTTAAATGGTATCTCTCATTGGAGTGAGACAAAATACAAACAAAGAGAATAATAAAGGATGGATAGAAGGGGACCAGGGGATGGATCTCTTGCCAATAGGGAAAGAATCCAAAGGAACAAGGGCGAGGGGTGAGGAGAAGAGGAAGGGGAAATGAGTAGAATAAAGATACGCATGTACAGGAAGCTATCAATCTCAGTAAATGTAAACATATGCCATAACATGAGCGAAGGTTAATAATATCAACAAGAATGAAAATCAGAACAGGGGAATTAGAGTAGGAGGGAGGGAGGAAGGAAGGGGATTAAAAAAAGAAGCAAGCTATAGTATGTATATGTACCCACTCCCCAAGATGATTGTAAACTGCATGTACTGCAAACATGTATTAATAAAAGTTTAAAAAATGAATATTTCACTTTTTTGTATTACATCCTAAAATTTCCTGTGTTAATACCTACAGCACAATTTTAATTGTCCACATGTCAAGTGTTCCATTGCCACATGTGGCTAGTGGCTACCATTCTGGACAGACTAGTTTTAGACCACAGATTGTGGATAGGAAGGTTCAAAAGTCTCAGGCGTTCTGCCTGCTAGGATTACCTTTGGAAGAACATCAAGGTCTTCTGGTCAAGCCTCTAATACACAAGGAAATGACTTTTTTCAAAGAGACTCATACTTCTAGCAAAGCTGATGTCCACACCTGCGTGCCCTTGTGTTGGATAACTCCCCTATCCCAGCAGCCTCCTGCAACAAAAGGTGGCTTGATGACAGCTATCATCAAAGTATAAAAGAGGAGCAAGAGTGGAGGCAGGAAGATAGGGAAAGGAGATAGAATGGACCCCACCCCAGCAGATACCCTCCCTCTGTCCCTTTTTTTTTTTCCTGGAGGGAGTGCCTGGGCACAGAGTGGGCAGGAATTCTTTTGGTGACTCCACAAACCTAAACACAGACTCAGGTTGCCCCTTTTTCTTCTGATTCCCTTCTTCCCATGCATGTTGCTAGCTATAATAAGCTGGACCCTAGCTTGGTTGTAGTGGGCTACAAAGATATTAGAGGCCTTGGGGAAGACAGGCTATGCTCAGACTTCCTGGGGGAAGGAACAGTTTACCCTGCCTGGGGAAACTGAGGCAGACTTCCCCTGGGTGGTGATGGTTGGGGACCAGGGGTGAAGGGAAATGATACCCAGGCAGAACATGGCAGTACAAGAAAGAGGTGTAGTGAAGTAGCTGGTGTTCTATTTCCCCAGTGTCGTGACTGCTGCAGCTCTTTTTCCTCCCTCTGCTCTGAGATTCCAGGAGTCACTGTGGCTTCCCACAAGAGAAAAAAGATCCTATTTTTTAAAAACCCTTCTGCCTTGCCTAATTTCCTAAGACGATCAGCACTTGGTGCATGTCCACTGAAGGTTAGACAAATGGAGGAGAATGAGGAAGGCAGAAAGGGGACATCTGCTAAGGCCAGGCCAATGGGCACAGAGAGCAGGGGTACAGAAAAAGGCAAGTGTGTCCCGAACACCTGGCTTTTCCTGTTAACTTCAGAATCTCACTTACTCCCCAAGAGTGGGAGGTAGGAAAAATTGCCCCCATCCTAAAGATAAAGAAACTGAGCCTTACCGATGGTCAGTGACATGCTGGGGTTAAGGACCATTTTGGCTGACCTTTCTAGGTGCTTTCAGGCATGTCTTCACCTGGCTACTGACAAGAGCCCAGCAGTGATGAAGTTCCTGGTAGGCACTGCGCCCCTGGGGAGGGGCGTCCATTTCCCTTGGGAGTTCCTGGAAAGGCCTCCTGCCACCATCCCAAGGGGGCTGGAGCTCACCCAACCACACCCCCCACCCCCAGAAAGGATGGGAGGCAGCTCTAAGAGGTAAAGTGGCTTGCTTGAGGTCACATGGGGAGTCGGTGCCTGGAGGTGCTGGGGGACTGGGAAAAAGTTCAGCACAGTGCATCACCAAGGTGCCTCGGCCTCTCCTATTCCCAATGCCGACAGCTGGCATGGGGCATCCCTCCCTGTAGGCAGGCGATCTTCCAGTTCCCAGAGAGACCAGGCCAGGCTCTGATGGGGCTCAGATCCCCAGCATCCAGCACAGGCAGGGCAACCAACTTGCTGACTTGCTCAGGATTGTCTCGACTTTAGCACTCCAGCCTTGCAACCTGGGAACCTCCTAAGTGCTTGGCAAATTCCATGGTTGGGCACCCTAGCCCTGGCACTGAGTTCATGGTTGGCACTCAAGAAATGCATAAGTGAACAGAAGGTTAAGTATTACGTGGGTTCTTTTATGTGGGAAGCCAAAGTATAAACAGCTTAGGAGCAAAATTAGCAACGCAGGAAGCAGAGAGATAGACTGTGGAGATGGGAAAGAGATCTGGAGGTGAGGGGAGATGGGAGGAGAAGGGGAGGAAAAAAGGATTAAGATGCGATGTGTCAGTGTTCCAATTCCCCATGATGAATGTATTTCTTACGTATCGCAAATATATACTAACAAAAAAGGGAAGAAAACAGAGAAATATGTAAGTGAATGAACAAAATCAGTGAATTAAATCGCTTCTCGGCCTTTTGGCTAAGATCAAGTGCAAAATCAGTGAACTGAAGAACAACAAATGATCACAGTGCTTCAAGGGAGGTGGTTGGGGACTACTGTGTCCATTTTATAGGTGAGAACTGAGGCCCAGAGAGTGCAAACATTCAGGTTGCTGTTCTCTATCTCCTGCCTTTCCTCGGCATCAAATCTTAAAACTGTTCCCTGAGTATTTTGACCCAGTCACTAGACTGAGAAGCAAAAAGAAGGCACTGGACAGATCTTTGCCTATCCTAAGCCCGAGGCTGGAGAAGACATGAGGGTGGGGGCAGAGTGGTGCTTCCTTTCCACTGTTCAGTGCAGTCTCAGGGGCTCTGTCAGCTTGGTGGGTTCAAACTTCACCTCTGCCACCTCTAGCTGTGTGCCCTTGAGGAAGTGACTTATTCTCTCAGCCTCCGTTTCCTCTTCTGTTAAATGAAAATCCAATCAGAATACCCAGCCCCCAAGGCTGGTGCAAGGATTCAATGAGACAATCCACAGCAAGCCCTTGGCCCAGTGCCTGGCCCAGCGGAAGTGCTCCAGCAATGCCAGCATTTGGTGACACTGGCACTGACTGCACAGTCACTGTGGTGGAGTGGTGGGGGATGCGTGGAGGGCACACGTCTGAGGCTTCTGTAGCCGCGTGACGCTGGCCAGGCCCATCACCGCTCTGCGAGGCAGTCTGTGAGGTGGGGGGTACGCCATCCGCCATCCGGGGTAGTTATGGGCGGAAGCCGGGGTCTGGTTGGCACCGGTGGAGCACAGAGCAGGCACTGACTGCATGAGCTACCGGTTTCTCCCCACGCCGCCCAAAGCTGAGGACCATCTTGTGAGGCTCGGGCTATTATTTCCATGTTCTCAGAAGGAAACGGTCGCTAGAAGGCAGTCAGGAAACGATTAGCGCAGGAATGGACCAATGGGTGAGCGAGCGAGTGGGCGTGGGAAGGGGGAGTGGATAAGGCGCGGGGCGGACGCGGGGGTTCACGCCGGCGGGCAGGGCGTCCCGGGCGCGTGGGAACCTCCTCGCCCGCTGGGCCACTCGGCTTCCCCTGGCAATTGGGACTGCGGGCCCGCCGCTGCTCCCCACCCAGGAGTGAGGACAGGGCAGTTAATGGGCCTTGCAGATGAAAGGGGCCGCTAGCGCCCAGCCTGCCCAGTAATTAGCGCCAGTGCGAGCGGGGGGGCGGGCTTATCGCCTCGGCGGCCGTGCGGCGGGAGGGCGGGGTCCCCCAGGCGGTCGCCGCCCGAGGCAGAGGCCACGGCGGTTCCCACGCTCGGCCCTGGGCCGGGGGCGTTCTCGGATCGGCTTGGCCGCGCTCACCACCGCCGCCAAGGCCGGGCTGTAATTAGGGTAATTGCGCTGCTCCCTGCCTGGGGCAGCGCGGGATGCGGGATACGCTGCGCTGGCGCTGGCCCCGGACCGGCACGGGCAGGGGGCAGCCAGGCCGAAGGTGCCGCAGCCCCTTCCTCCGGACAGGTGAGTCGGCACACCCGGCCGGCCCGCCTGAGGGGCTCCTGGAGAAGGTAAGTGGGGAGGTGGGGGCAGCAGCGGAGAGAAACCAGGCTTGAGGGAGTACCTATTGTATGCTTGGCGGTGGATTTGAGGGTCACTCCTACTGGACCCTGGGGTGTTGTCGGTAGCCGATGGGCACATCTGTGCTGCCCCAAGGTGCCTGACCCAAAGAAGGCACCCAGAACACAGACTCCATTCTGATCAGGCAGGAATTTAACAGGTAGCATTAGAAGGTCTAGAAAGGTTAAATGACTTGTCCAAGACCACACAGTCAATGCATCTGTGCAGTAGGAAGGAAGAAAGTGAAGACGCTTTACCCAGTAGATGTGGTTTTGCTCCCTAGAGTGTCCCAAATTTACTGCACCTTGAATCCCACTGCTAAAGCTCATCTAGATCCTTAGGTTCTTGGGAGGCCTGATCATAAACCCCGGACACGAGGCACCAGAATCCTTATGGAAAAGGCAGCAGGTTAAAAACAAATAATCTGGTTTCAAGATCTAATCGCGGAACCCAAACCCAACTCAAACCTTAACCCTGCTGCATGCCTAACTTCTAAATTAATCTTGACCCTGGCCCTGACCAAGTCTCCAGCCTTCTCCCAGCAATGATCCCTTACCACTTCTGCCACATCCTCAGGGCACCTTCTTTCTGCAACTGTTTCAAGGGACTGGGTTTTTACACATGCTGCAGACTCTAGCTAGAATATCCTTCCAGGGCCACCTGGTAAATCCTGGTCATCTTCCAATGTTCACCAAAAGCTCTTTGTCTTCCATTCCCACCCTATGTATGCCACCTTGTCCCTTGGCCTGACTCTGTCCATGTTCTGAGCTCTCAGAGGGTAGGGTTGGCGTCTGGGAGTAGAAATTGCAGATGTAAACAATAGTGATTGTGAATGAGTGAGTGAATGAATGAATGCAAGAATGAGAAGTAAATGAATGAGAATAAATGAGTGAATTATTACTATTACTATTATCATTATTATTATTTTGTGGTGCTTGGGGTTGAACTCAAGGCCTTTGCACTAAGCAACATATCCAGCCCTTTTGTATTTTTTATTTTGAGACAGGGTCTTGCTAAGTCATTAAGTTGCTCAGGCTAGGATCAAACTCACCATCCTCCTGCCTCAGCCTTCCAGATCCCTGAGATTACAGGTATATACCACCACACCTGGCTGAATTTATGAATTATTGAATAAACAAATGAATACTTATTTCAACCTGGATCCCTTCCTAGTAGGAAATAATTGGAAGACCAAGGGACTCCACTACTCCAAGTGGCCTGAGATTATTAGTTCTGTGTGTGTGTGTGTGTGTGTGTGTGTGTGTGTGTGTGTGTATCATTATCTGAGCACAGAACTTTGACTCAGACAAGTTAGGAGTCCACTCCTGGCTGCAGTGTTTACCAGCTGAGTAACCTGGGCAAGTGCCTTCCTCCCTCTGGGCCTCTCTGAACTAAAACATGGTAACAATAACATTTACTATGATGAATGGGGTCTTGATCCTTTGTTTATTCTCTCCTCTGATCCCCTTCCTTATGGAGGTTCAGTGCTTAGTGATGGAAGGAGCAAAATCTTCCTCCTCTAGGTGTGCCCATGAGCACAGGCAGTAGCTTTGCAAGGAAGGGACAGGCCCTGGGCGGGGAGGGAGGCTTCCTAGAGTGTGTAAGAATCACTGGTACACAGGTTTGCTTCAGGACAAGTCAAGGCAGATAGATGTTCAAAGACAGCAAACTGTGAACAAAGGGTTTTCTATTATTACTGGAGGATAAGGTGGGAGGTGTGTGTATGGCAGGAGGTGGCAGCAGAAATTGAGGCTGGTGAGGGTAGCATTGACCATATCAGGAAATGCACTAGGGACAGTCTATGAACTATGCATTTAACCTATAGGCCATACAAAGCCACTGCAGGTCTGAGCAGGGAGGGATGGTCAGATCTGTGCTTCAGAATGGTCACTCTGACTAGCAACATGGAGGGTGGCATGGAGATAGCCATGGTGGGAAACTAGTGGGGGAGCATGTGACATAAAGTGACAATGATGATAGCTAACATTTATCGAGTGTCTATTATGTGTGATACACTTTTTGTCTTTTTTCTTTTCTTTCTTTCTCTCTTTCTCTCTCTCTCTCTCTCTCTCTCTCTCTCTCTCTCTCTCTCTCTCTCTCTCTCTCTCTCTCTCTCTCTTTCTTTCTTTCCTCCCTTCCTTTTCTGGGACAGGGTCTCGCTCTGTAATTCAGGCTAGCCTTGAACTCACTATGTAGCACAGGCTGGCCTTGAACTTGTGGCGATCCTCCAGCCTCAGCCTCCCATGTGCTGGGATTATAGGTGTGCACCACCATCCCCAGCCATACACACTGTTTAAATGTTTGAATTAATCTAATTCTCTAAATACTCATACAAAGAGGAGGCTTTCAGGATCTCTTTCTAATAATGTCCCCTGTGCACTAAAGTCTCCCACGTTTTTATCTCCAGCCCAAACCTCTTCTCTGAGCAGAAATGTCCAGCAGTCCACTGGCTTCTCTGCTAGAGGTCCAATAGCATCTTAATCTTCACATGTCTGAGAACAGTCTCCCCAGACCTGCACCTCCCTCAGGCTTCCCTGTCCCATCCACAGCAACTTCATTCTCCCAGCTACTTGGGCTAAAAATTTTAAAGTCATCCCTATCCCTCCCCACTCCTTACCCCCTAACCTGTCTCTCACTCCCACATCCAGTCTTTCTGCAGATCTTGTTGATCCTAACTCGAGCATGAATCCTTGGTCCCACCACTTCTCCCCCTACTGCTGCCAGAGCTGTTCCAGGCCCCTGCTGTTTCTTGCCCAAAAGACTGCAGTGGCCCCTGGGCTCCCCACTTCTGCCCCTTCAAATATAAAGTCAGACCAAGTCCTTCCTCTGCTCACATCTGCCTTCCTTTCCCTGGAATCAAAGTCACAGTCTTGGCAATGGCAGACAGGTCCCTATATGATCTAGTCCCCCCCACCCCAGCCACTTGTCAGGCCTGTTCTTCCTCACTCTACTCCAGCCACATGGACTGCTTTGCCAGTCTTCCCACGTTCCAAGAGCCCATTAGCCTCAGAATTCTTGCACTTGCCTGGAATACTATCTGCCCAGGTTCCATGTAATTTTCTCCTTCAAATTTCTGCTCAAATCTCACCTTGTCAGGAGGACTCACCTTAACCACCCACTAAAATTAGCCCTCATCCCTTCCCAACCCTAGTACTGTCTATCCTCTTCCTTTTGTTGTTTATAGCATGAGCGAGTGAATTATTAATTAATTAATTAGTTGGAGACAAGGTCTCATTATGTGGTCCATACTGGTCTGAAATCACTATGTAGCCCAAGCTGGTCTCAAATTTCTTGATCCTCCTGGCCCAGCCTTTGGAGTGATGAGTTTATAGTTGTATACCATCATGCCCAGCACATATGTATACCTGTATAAAGGTTTTTATCCATATATTTTGCCTTTCAGTTCATTGTCTTTCTCCTCTCCTCTCCCTTCCCAGGACCCCACTGGAATATCAACTCCCCAAAGACAGGGATGTTTCTTTCTTTACCTTACTAACATGTCCCCATTGCTTAGAATACTGTAGGTGCCCCATAAACTTCTTTTGAATACTATAAAATCTTCATCTTACAGAAGAGGAAACTGAGACATCAAGAGGTTAAGTAAATTTGCCCACGAAAATATACTATGAAGTAGTTGGGCTAGTGGGTGACAAGGCCAGAATGTAGGCAGTGACAGTGCAGAGGACTGGAAAGTAGAGACTGGTTGAAGACAAGAACTCTGTGGATGGCTTTTGCTGACTTGGCCCAGAGTTCATGAGCTGACTGCTGTACCAGGGGGTGACTTTGATATCGTGGGAGCTATCAAGGGTGACATGAAGGTTAAATGAGTTGAGAATCGAAAACACATTGTATATATTATGAGAAAAGACATTGGAAACACTGTTCCATGAATTTTTAATTCTTAGCTGTTTTTCTGTCCTTCCTCACCCAGGGAGCTGAGGCATCTGTTGCTTCTGGGGGACACAGATCCAGCAGTGGACAAGCCACCTGTTCTCAGCTTTGTCTTTCTGAATGGATATTTTGGAAGAGTAGATCAGACACAACAGAGCTAGCATCCAGAATTTCAGTTAAAAGACCTACACAAGTGGGAGGGATAAGGGGGTTTTCTGGACCACCGAAACCTCCTTTTAAATGTCAAGATGTGGAGTCTGACCAAGTTGGAGCATGGGCTTTTTTGCCAAAAGCCCTGGAGGGAGGGACCGGGTGCAGATTTGGGCATGTACCAGAATATCCTGGTGGGCTTATTGTGACCTGAATGGAGATTGGGCTCCAGCCATGAGGATTTGGTTCAATTGCTCTGCAGGTGAGTCCAAGAATCTGCATGTCTAACCAATTCCCAGCTGATGCTGACCTTGGATTGCCAGTGTAGGCAATGCTTAGTCATGCAGGGCAGCCTCACAGAGGGAGGGTGAAGTGTCAAGGGGTTTCCAGGAGCCCAGCAACACTGTGGAGAAGAAGAGAGCAGGGGCCAGTGCAGAGTGGGTAGAGGTTGTGACCAGGAGCACAGCCATGGGCACAGGAGGTCAAGGGGTCTGGCCAGGAGACAGGTGGGCTCTGTGCACCAGTTGCAGCTATAGATGGTAGGCATCAAAAGAGGAGACAAGCTTGGGCACCTCTAGACCCAGAGACCCCTTCCTCAGCTTCCACTCTTCAGGTGGAACCTCAGAGAAAGGGCAGAGTGCAGTGGGAAACTCTCCAAAATCAAGCCCAAGTGAGCCTGGAATGGCATGCTTTAGAATTTCCTGCTGGGAAGTCATTGATGAGCCCCTCTGTGCCTGTTGGACATGGGGAAGTGGCCCCTCAGCTGCAGTGTGGTTAAGAAACATGCCACAGAGTCATTTCCTTGAAATGCAGCCCTGAGCCTCAGTCCCCTCTAACACCAATGGAGGATGCAAATGGCACCGTCTTACAGGACTGAAGTGGCTAAGGGAGGGGGAGGATGCAGCCGAGGGTGTAGCCCGTGCCTGGCCTAGAGCAAACATTCCACACAAGGCATTTATTGCTATTAGAGTGGTGTTTTTCTTTCAAACTTGCTTTCCCTCCTTCAGTTTTCCCTTCTCTCTTCCTTCTTTCCTCAGATACTTACTGCCACATACTATGCCCCTGACACAGGTTTTGTCCTCTTGGAACCCTCATCTTTGAAGTCAAGAAGCAATTACAGAGTGTGGCCTCTGCTGGGCTGGGCTGGGCTCAGAGTGGGCTTTCTGGGAGAGGGAGTTCTCATTTGGCTGGGGATTTAGCTCAGTGGTTTCACCGCCTGCTGCTCAAGTGCAAGGACCCAAGTTCGATCCCCGGTACCAAAAAAACCCCCCAAAAACCCCCTCATTTAGCTGCCCTGTAGACGCTGATAACACATCAAAAAAAAAAAAAAAAGAAGAAGAAGCTTTTATGAGAATAATAACTTTAGGAAAGGAAAAGAGTAAAAATTATGAAATCTCTCCCTTTGCAAACATTCAGAAATATAATTCTATTATGCAGTTTATAATGGGAGCATATGATTAACTTTAGAGTCAGATATACACTGTGGTTTAACAAATAGTGTGACCTTGGACTACTTACTTAACCTCTCTGGACCTGGGTTTTCCTTATCTATAAAGTGGAACTAAAGATAGCTACTTATATGTGGCTTAGTGGTAAGAATTAAAAGAGGCAGATTATACCCTGTCTTCCCCACCAGCCAGGAGCCCCTTGAGGACAGGGTATCCACTTTGGAAAAGAGTTGGGCATTGTTAGTAAAGCTGAGGAGCACCTGCCTTATAATTTAATCATGTGCCTTCTGCTGTTTACTTTAGAGAAGCTCTTTCACTGAGAAGGATATACAGAAATGTTCATAGCCAAAAACTGGAATGCCAACCAGATCCAGTGGAGCATGCCTGTATTTCCAGTTACTCAGGAGGCTGAGGTGGGAGGATCCCCTTGAGTTCAGGAGTCTAAGTCCAGCCTGGGGAACATAGTGAGACTCCATCTCAAAACAGCAACAAAATAACCCTGGAATGTCTCAAGTATATGCCAGCAGCAAAATGTACAGACAAGTGTAGGAATGTTGTACAGTGGAACATTACATAGCAGTGAAAATGAAAGACTATGGAAAATGACATCCTCAAGTCCCTGGATCCAAGAAGAGAGGCCTCAGATGAAGAAGAGAAGGAAAGGTACATCCATCCTGGTGAAGTACTGAATAACCTTTGGAGTGTGACTTCAGGGTCTGTGAATTTTCCTTTCTGGGCATCACAGAATGATTGGAAAGAAAGTCCCTGAACTGAGGGTCTAGCCTCTGCCTTGCTCTGTTTGACTGCTGGCTCCTGCTACATGTAGAACCATAGCTCGTGTCAGTAAATCCACAAAAGCTGCTGTGCTCAGGAACTCGGCAACACTAAGATAGGAGATCTATTCCATGGGCAGTTTTCTTCAATGCATGGGGAGCTTCCCCAGGTAGGTCTCCCACAGCACCCAGCCCAGGTATTATTCCACCGACAGCCTCCACACAGCTCATACCTCTCAACAGCAGCCTTGCTGTTCTGGATTCCTAATCCTGGTTCTGGGGAGTGTAGGGTGAAAGTTGGGAACCAGGGAGCAGCTGGAAGTGCTCTTGGCTTTGGAAACCAGACTCTCACCAGCTGTGGGATGCAGGCAGACCTTTTCCCTTCCCCAAGCCCCAGGTTCCTTTCCATACAATGGAGGAGTAATCACTCCTTCTCATACGGCAGCTACGAGGGATGAAAAGAGATGATGTCCACAGAGTGGACAACTCAGGCAGAGGCTCAGGAAAGGCTCCTCCTCTTTCCTTCCCCAGACTGGAGAGGATAGATAGTGGCAGCTTCCTGGTCAGAGCCACTGAGGAGGCTCAGAACTTGGCAGTTTAATCTCCTCATTGTCAGATCTCCTCCTCCCTTTATCCACTCTCTTTTCTCCACCTTATCTCTGCTTTCCTGCCCCTTCATTTGTCCTCCAGCCTGCCCATCCCACCTGCTCTAGCTTGGTAACTGCTGAGGACATTCTTCTGTCCTTCTGGGGCCCTGCTCAACCAGCAGGAAGCTGCCGGAGTCCTCTGCTGAGTGCTCCCAGGGCTTGGTGCAGGGTGACGAACTTCCTTACTGTGGGCTTGATGCCCACAGCAATCCCGGGCAAGGCGACCCAAGCCCCACCTCCCAGCGGCCTGTCAGGACGGTACTTGGGCTGACTTGAGCTGTGCATTCCTTCTGCTGTGGTCCCTCCCCTGCCTGTCAGTGCCAGTTCACTCCAGTTCTTCATCAGAAGGAGGACCTAAAGAGCCTAGGTTCTGGATGGTGCTCGATGAGTGAATGTGAATACACCGAGTCTTCCTGTTCTATTAGATTCTGTGCAGTTGGGAGTCGCTTCAGTTAGATCCAAACTCCCTCACACCATCTGTAGAATTAAATCAATCACAGAACAAAAGCTTCTTGAACAAGGGGAAGGCCAGATGCCCTTGAGTAGGACTTTGTAGTTACATCACCAGCACTGACTCTATCTTTCTAGCCCTCTGCAAATGGAACTATAACAATTTACCAGGGTCGCTATGCTTGGAGGAAAAGAGAAAAGCCAGACCTCTGGGGTAGTTTAACCCTGAGTTTAACACTAGTCCCTGAAGAGATAACATTGTTATGGTCCACAAATCACTGTGAGGGAGCCTGGCCTTTTTTCACCTCACAGACCCCATGCTGGCCTACTACCTTGGTGCCATCATATGGCTACGACTAAGAATAAAACTAAGATCTGGTAGGATGCACTTATGCTGGAGATAGGAGATAAACCCCACAGAGATTCAGGTACTGGTACCTTCGTGATGTATCAAAGGTCCAGAGTTCTGGGACAAGTCCTGTTATCTCATCCAAAATGGGAGGCAAATTGCTGTACTCCATGCCCCCTACTGCCAAGAAAGAAGTATGGCACTTCATGGGCCTATGGAATTTGGGGCACTGTGTTTTATATCTGGGTGTGATATTCCTACCCATTTACCAAGTTACTCATGAGGGTCCTACTTGGAGTGGGGCCTAGAGAAAGAGAAGTTTTCAGGTGGTGCAGGCTGCAGCCACTTGGGCCTTTTGACCTAGCAGGTGCAAGTGCTCAGTGAGATAGGTATGTTAGGGTGGCAAGGCTCAGAGAGAAGAATCGGAGAGAAGGCCTTTGGGTGGTTTATCTTTAAAAATTGATATAAAGTAATACAGCTGTTATGGAGAATCTATGAAGGGCCCTAAAAAATCTAAAAATACACTACTGAGTCTGCTATCCTGCTTCTGAGTTTATATCTGAAGGAAAAGAAAACAGCACATCAGAGAGGTGCCTCCACACCCATATGTATTGCAGCCCCAGTCACAATAGCTAAGCTATAGAATCAACCTATTCTGTTGATTGAATACAGATGACTGAATACAGAAAATGTGGTATACATTCACAATGAACTATTATTCCACCATAAAAGAATGATGTCTTATCATCTGCAGCAAAATGGATGGAACCAGACAAAGTTATATTAAATGGAGTTGGTCTGACACAGGAAAACAAATACCACATATTCTCTCTCCTATGTGGCAGTTAAAAAGTTGAACTGGAAATAGAATAGTGAAAACTAGAAGCTGGGAAGGAGACAGCAGGAAGTTAGATAACAGTTTCCAAAATAGTAAATTCTAGTGTTCTACAGAACAGTGGGGTGACTGGAGTTCACAGTAACCAGTTGTCTATTTTATGAATAACTAAAAGACAGGAGCATGGAGACCCCAAACAAAAAGTAACAGTAAAGAGGTACAAACATCAATTTCCCTGATTTCATCAGTACATATTATACACATGTATTGAAATATCATACTTTACCCTATAAATATGTAGAATTATCACTTATTAATAAAAAATTTTTAAATGTTAAAGGAGATGGAAATGCTGACTTGATCATTACATATTTATACATATTTCAAACTACAAACTATCACCTATAAATATGTATAAGGAAGATAATAATAATAAAAACCAAACAGCTTTTTTGTGGTACTATATTCCCATATAATAAACTCTGTATATTTAAATTATAGAATTTTCTAAGTTTTGATGCATGTGTATACCTGTAAAACATCACTGCATTCAAGATGATGAAAATATCCATCACTTCTGAAAGTTTTCTCCAACTTCTTTGTAATCCTTTTCTCTAGCCTCCCTCCCACATTCGTATGTAACTATTGATCTTTCCCTATTTGAGAATTTTATGTAAGTGAAATCATATAGTGTATATACTCTCTGGCTTCTTTCACTAAGCATAATTATACTGACATTTACTCATCTTGTTGCATCTATCAAGAGTTATTCTTTTTATTGCTGAATACTGTTCATTGTATAGGTATACCACAGAATGTTTATCCGTTCATCTGTTGCTAAACAATTGGCTTTCCAGCTTTCAGTTATTCTAAATAAGACTGCCATGAACATTCATGTACGTAGCATTGTATGGACATACGGTTTTGCTTCTCTCCAGTAAACTCCTAGAATTGGAATGACAAGGTCATTTGGTAAGTATATGTTTAAGTTTTAAAGAAATTACAACACTGTTCTGCTGAACAGTGGTTGTACCATTTCACATCACTACCAGCAGTGTGCAAGAGTTCTAGTTTCTATCTTCCTTGTCAACACTTGCTATAGTCAGTCTTTTTACTTTAACCACTCTAATATGTGGAAGCATCTCATTGTGGCTTTAACGTTCACCTACCTAACCACCAATGACTAATAAGTGGAACATCTTTTCATGTGTTTATTTGCCATCCATATATCTTCTTTGGTAGTGTTTCTGTTCAAATATTTTGCCCATTTTTAAATTGAGTTATGTATTTTCCAGTTACTGAGTTTTGAGAGTTCTTTATATTCTAGATACAAGTCCTTTATTGGCTATATCATTTGCAAATATTTTTCCAGTCTGAAGATTATCTTTCATTCTCTCAACAGAATTTTTTTTTGGTGCAGAGGATAAAACTTAGGATCTTGTGCTTGCGAGGCAGGCAGTGAAACCACTGAGCTAAATTCCCGGCCCTCTTAACAGAATTTTTAATAGACATTTTAAACTTTTATAAAGTCCATTTTATCAATTATTTTCCAAGGACTATGTTCTTACGGTGTTGTATCTAGGAAACTTTTGCTCATTCCAGGGCTGCATATATTTTCTCTCATATCTCTTCTGAAAGTTATATGGATTAAGGTTTTACATTTAGGTCTATAAATCCGTTCTGAGTTAATTTTCATATGTGACACAATGAGTAGGTTGAGCTTGGGAATTGAACCCAGGGCCTCGTGCATGTTAGACAAGTACTCTTATCACTAAGCTACCATTCGATTGAACTTTTTAAAATTAAGAATAATTTTTTTGTTCAATTCTAACACATGGATACACAATTGTTCCAGCACAATTTGTTGAAAAGACGCTTCTTTCTCCACTATGTGCCTTTGCATCTTTGTCAGAAATCACCTGTACGTGTATGTGTGTGTTTCTGGACTCTCAGTTCTGCTCTAGTGTTGTATTTGTCTTTCCTTCAGCACCACCCTGTTTTGATTACTGTAGTTTACTTTATGCTAAGAAAAGGTGTAACTGATAAGGGAGAAAAGAGAAGTTATAATCTAGACATACACCTTTTCCAATAGTACACCTGCCAAGAAAGCCATTTTATTTTACTTGGAAAATTGAGAGGTTATGTGTCCTCTTCCAGGCTCCAGCACCTCCTAACCTGTAGTGTTATCTGATCAGGGTGAGGGGGAATAAGACTAACACCTCTCATTTTCTATGGATAATGCTTTTCTTAATATAGCCTTAGATCACATTAGCTCCATAGTGGTTACTATTGACTCACTTAAAGCTTTCAATGCACTAAGCCTCCTTTGTCTGTTTTGTAAATGATCCTGCTAAGCCAGATCGAGTTAAACCCTCTGCACAGATTAATGTGCACTTTATAATACATAATTTTATTAGTAATTATGTGTCTAGCTGCATGCTAGGTACTTTACATAATAAATTATTATTATGGCTACTAGATACTGAGCACTTTTACTATGTGCCAGATATTGTGCTAGACCCTCCTCATGCTTCATTCAAACCTTATAACAACCACTTACAGCAGGCTTTATTAGCCCCACTTTATTATTGAAGACCCTGAGGCTTCTGGAGTGACATCATTTCCCAAGGTCATCAGTAAGTGGCAGAGTCAGAAGTTGGCTTCATGGCTCACACTGTCCTGCTTTACTGTTTGCAGAAACGAGGAACGAGGCTCAAAGAGGTTAAATCACTTGCTGGAGGTCATAGAGGTAGTAAGTGATGGATAAGTGGAGATGCAGACCCAGGTCTGCCTGGACCCAGAGCAGACTATGCTCTTGAAAGAAAAAGCCCTACCTTGAAAGGTGTGTTGAGCATGCATAGGTCTAGGGCAAGTCACTTCCACCTGGTGTGATGACTCCTGTGTTACGGACTTCAGAAATCATAAGCCACCAATGTAAAGTAAGACAGTGTCTTCACTGTCACCCTGGCTTGCCATGTCTAATTTGGGAGCCTCTGAAGGATGTGCTTCACTGTGTCAGTGATTGATTTACTTACATGAAACAGAAGCCCACTCCAGCCAGTTAATCAAAAAGTATAATTCAATATAAGGAACCAGGGCTCTCACAGATCTCAAGGGCAGGCAAGTCACACAACAACCTCATTCCAGAACTGGCATGTCCTCAGTATAGATAGCTCTCTGTCAATGCCCACCCTTCCCTGCACTTCCCTGGGAACACTGATTTCCCCCCTCTCCCACTTGCCCAACAGGGTCTCCTGGATAATTCTACATGTCATCGCCCAACCTGGACCTGCCTCAACCTGTCCAGGCTCTTCTTGTCCTAATTCCAAAATTCAAGAATGGGTTTGCCCAGGCTGGCCTCTGGAGTGGTCATCTCTGAGTCAGGCACCCACCTGTGGCACAGTCTGCTGGACAAGGAAGGATGGGCTGGAGAGAGCAATCAGGGACCCAGGAGACCCCATGGGTGAGGTCAGAGAAGGAGCTTGTACTCTGGTCAGGCAGGTACTGAAGAAGGAAGTACTTCAGTTTGGCCTGGCCTGGGGACTAGGAGGAGGCTAGGTGGATCATTTTGGATCATTTTTATGCCCATTCATTTCTCAGTGCAGAGCTTCTTTGAGATAAAATGTGTGTGTGTGTTTTCAGTACCAGAGATTGAATCCAGGGTAGAGCTACATCACTAGTACTTTTTATTTATTTATTTATTTTTTGAGACAGAGTCTTGCAAAGTCATTAAGATGCCCAAGCTGAGCTTGAAATTGCATTTCTCCTGCTTCAGCCTCCCAGAGTGCTGGGGTTACACACACCTGACTGGTAAAATGTTTTTATTTGGGATGCTAGTGCCTTCAGAAACTCTGAAAGCCTAACGGAGTACATGTAGCTCATACACTGGAGGCTGTTTAAGGCTCCTGGGGATTTACCTACTTGTTTTTGTTAGTCTTTGAAGGATGGTTTATAGGCCTGTCCCAAAGGATTTCCCATCTGGCCTTCCTGAGTCACTGCTCAGCCTTGGAAACATGACATAAATTTGTTGCTTTTGGCATTTCCCTCTCTGGGCCTTAGTTTCCTCTCCACAGACTCTATCTAGTCTATATTTTCCTTTTCTTGGTGTCTCTGAATAACAGACATTTAGAATATTAGAACTGGAAGGTCGCTGGGTCCAAATGCCCTTCGGCTCTCAAATGTGGACTCTGAGATGTGGGAGAAAAAAGATGAATGAATGTGAATGTGCCCAAGAGTGGTCCAGGGGAATGTTTCAGGAGGTACCAGTTGGACAAACATATATAATAGCTATATTTAAACAGACTTACTCTTGCTTAGGCTGAAGCTCAATTCATTTAGGTAGAATAGTCAAATATAGGGGAAGGGGATGTAGCTCAGTAGTCAAGTTCTTGCCTAGCGTGTGCGAGGTCCTCGGTTCCATTCCCAGCAACACCCTCCTCAAGTCAAAAACAGTAAAGCTTGAGGTAGAAAAATCTTACAGGTTGTAGTGGATAAGGAAAAATGATTAAAGTATACAGGAATGAGTGACATTTGGGAAACCCCGCATTGATAAATGAATGATTGGACATGTGAATAAATAAATAGGTAATGGACAAGAATGGAATCTTTGGGCTTTGTTTCCTTACAGACTCAGAATTATTACCCAGTCTCTACATTTCCAGTCAGAGAATCATCATGACCCTGTGAGACATGGGCCCTGCCTGCATAGGCACTGTGCTTTTTACTAGGTGAACAAAAATTATTTACTGTGCTGTTCTCTCTTTTCCAGGTCATCACATTCTAACCTCAGGAGCAGCTGGATCTATCTTTCAAGGTGAACTTCTTAGGGTCTGGTTGCTCTGCTTCCTTTGGGTTGCTCTGACCTTGCCTCAGAGCCTACACAGAGGCCTTGAGGGGCCACATTGGGTCTTTGGCTTCCCACAGGGGCTCTCAAATACAGCAAGACTGAGTACTAGAGGGAGAAAGTGCTTAGATGGAAGGTGGACAGGTTGAAGTGACCTTGGGCAAGTCCCTTCATGGGAAATCAGGTGCCTCCTCTGATAAACAAGAGGGTTTAACTCCATCTCATTAGTATACTCATCGCATAAATATCTTTTGAGATACAACATTCCTTGCATTTGACTGTATGTGTGCAGAAAACAGAGGAATTGGACTCCATGTCTGGAATGACCCACAGTTAGATGAGGTAAGGAGAAGGTACACAGCAACATAAAATTACAGATATGTTTGACAAGTGCTAAGTGACTTGGACAGTCCTTGCCAGATGTGGGATCCCCACAGTGTGTCAGTCCAAAGAAAGGAATACATGGATGACTTGGAAAAGTCTCAGGATTGCACCCAGAAAGATGTTGGCCTTGAAGCTCCAGATCTGTCCTCTATCCCATGGCAAACCCATGAACATAAGCTTTGGAGTCAAGCAGATCCAGGTTTCAGTCCCTGAACAGACGTTAACTCAAACTGGAAATTTTCTTCTCTGGGTCTTGGTTTTCCCCTTTATCAAAAATAAAGATAATACTCTAGGCTCCCAGGCCCTATGAAGGTTCCATAAGACAAGTATAATATCAAAAGCTTGCTCAAGGCCTGGCATATAGTGTGGTTCTACTACCATGTGGACATCTGCCCTTCTGAGAACATATCTACCTCTTACTTCCCTTGGCTGGCCCTGAGCCAGGCTCTTTCGCTGTGAGCCTCTTGCCCAGGAGATCTTTCCCTAGCCCTTTTTTGATCTTATAAATGCTGTGGTTGGCTTTCCTTCTCCCAGGTAGAGCCCTTGGAACTATGCATGCTCTCCTGACCCAACCTTGAGCTTGGTGGGTGTGGAAAGAGGGAAGAGACTGGGAGGGCTAGAAGGCCAGGAGGGGCTCCTCTAGGGAAAGACTGCCAGGGCTGCAGGTTCCTTCCTGTCTTCCCAGCAGTGAGGCAGCTCTGTCAGTCTAGAACACCGTGACATCCTTCTTACTTTCTTGGAGACAGGACTGAGTGTGAGCAGGCAGGTGGAGCCCAGCGTCAGATGCATCCTGGGGAGGAGGGAAGGAAGCTAGTTGGGGTGAGAGCCAAGGAGGATTTAGAGCTTGGGGAAGTAGTGAAAGGAACAAGTTTACCCACATTCTTGGCAGGATTCCAAGGCACTTTGTTTTTGTCCCTGCCAATCACAGGCTCTGCCAGGGCCACCAGTACACCAGGCTCTTCCTAGCATTAAGCCCTTCCACTATACTTCTCATTCTTCACAACATCTGGAGGAGGGTACCACTGGGGCTGCTTTACAGATGAAGAAACTGAAGTTCAGGGAGGAAGAAGCACATGCCCAAACTCAGAAGGGCTGGTAGAACTTGCTATGTGCAAGCCCTATTCCGTATAAGAAGGATTCCTTTTCTCAACAGCCCAGCAAGGTGCTCAGTTTACAGATGAGTAGACCAAAACTCAAACCACTAAAAGCACTTGGCCTGAGCCCAGAACTAATACTGTGGAGCCAAAGTGTGGGCCTAGGTCTGTTGAGTCCCGGGCCCCACTGTGTTAACCCCTCCTCCATGTTAAAGCCCAGGAAATGGAGCCTCAGGAAGGTTTAAACCCTGCACCAGCCCATACCTCCAGCGTATGGCAAAGCTAGTTTCTAGCCCAGATCTGCCTAATTCCAAACCTCTTGTGTTTCCCACTGTGCTGCATCTGGCTGCTACTGCATGATTGCTTTATCTCAAAGAGATAAAGACAGAGGGCAGAAAGTACCCTAAACTATTATCATCATTATTATTAATAATAATACTGTTATTGTTGCTAATGTAGCAGGGTCACCATTGACACTGTATGATTCAGATTTGCAGAAATAAAACTTTCTCCTACAACTGTCAACTTGATCACAGCTTTGCTTCCCCTGACATATTTCTAGGTTAAAGTTTATTCTCTTTATGACGACTGAATGCAACAAGGGATCTTGCATTTTCTTCTGCTATAGAGCAGAAAGGGACACCTATAAAATCTGAAGTAAGTCTATAGATTGATCATCTTGTATAATGTTCATTCTCCAGTTTTGATAACTGTACTGTGGCCATGTAGGATATCTTTGGTTTGAGGAAATACACATGAAGTATCTTGGGGGTAAAGGGGAAATTATATTGACAACTTTTAAGTATTTCAAGAAAAGATATGCACATGTGCTCTGACAGAGAAAAATAAAGTGAATATAAATTTGGAGAATTTGGAGAAGGGTATCTTGGAATTGTTTGCACTACTTTGTAAACCTGAAACTGTTTATGTAAAAAAAAACACATATACAAAAAATTAAACGGCAGAATTTACTCTTATTTGGAAAAATAATCAGTTCTGGGTTGGAGCCTTCCTGCAGTTGCTCTTCTTTCAGAGGTGCCTGTTCCCCTGCCAAGGTGAAAGCTAGTAGTGTTAAGCAGGTAGTTAGACATTAGTGGGCCTGAAGGATAAACGGGATCCATAATAGCACGTTTTGCCGATTACAGTTAAACCAAGAAACAAAGACCTTAGTGGATAATACATCCATAATCATTTGTTAGGGCTTAGATCCAAAGCAATCCCATAAAGCACTATGCCATTTCGGGGATCATACATTGTCATGTTCTTTATGACAGAACCGTCTCTTTCCAAAACAAGACAGCATACCTGGCTGCCATGACCTATGGCCCAAGGATATCAAAGATATTAAAGACCCTCCTGCTTTGGGCTGAGACTTGATTTAGATTGGAACCTCTCTGTGAGTTTCTTTTGTAAATTTCTTTTGTTTTTTGGTACTGGGGATTGAACTCGGGTTCTTGTGCTTGCACAGCAGGCAGCAAAACCACTGAGCTAAATCCCCAGCCCTCTTTTGTAAATTTCTTACACAATTAAGGTCCCTGCGGGGATACTGACCATCTGACATTTGCAATTCCAAAGTAACTTCTAAGAAAGATGTTGATAAGCATCATAATCACCATAATTCCCAGAACCCAGAGTGACTCCTGTAGGTAAAGAGACATTCAAACTCCCACTCAAAGCAAATGTCTTGGTGGCACTTCTTGCTTTCTTGCTTGAAGGTTTAAATGTTTCTATATCTGTTTTACAATAAACTCTGCCTATAGTTCTGTGCATATGTCTCGTGCAGAATTCTTTCATCAATGTACAAAGGATCGAGGAGCGACAGGCTGGTTTCTTGTAGCAAGAGGACATGACTTCTTCGTGACACCCTTACATGGCAATACCATGGATGGTATTGGGTCCAAGCTTCTAGGCTTCAAAGCCCTGCTGGCTACCTTGCCCTCTTTGGGCTTTGTGTCAGCTTTTTCCACATTGCTTCTCTGCTGGTGTAACTGGTCCAGCCTGGTTTTGGGCCCAAGTGTGCGTCTCTCCTGAAGACTATGTGGTGTCTGCCATCAAGGCTGTGTACACTGAGCCCTTCTCCCCCTGACCCTAAGCTTCTTACTGCCGTGTCTTATCTGTACATAGATATGCCCCCTTGGAAACTGCTGAGGCTTAACCATGACCCTCAGAGTCCTGGAGGGAATGCGGCACTTGTATGAGTCAGTCTCATCAGTAAAACAGAAATCACACTGGTTGTTCTGAGAGAAATTAATGCAAGGAATTGAGTCAATTGTATTTGACAACTGGGAAAGCAAACAGTAAGACAGCAGAGTAGTAATTGCAGGAAGCATGCCAACCATTGGATGGGAGAACAGGGGAAAAGTCATGGTAATGGAGCCCAGCAGCTGGGACCCATACCCTGGAAGGACGTGCCTGTAGTGTGTCCAAGGGGCCTCCATGGGAATGTGGGAAAACCTTGTAAATTGGAACCAATCACTACTGGAACCAATCACCACTTCTGGGAGGAAGGGATGTTGTTGCAGGAACGCTGACAGGGAGGAACAGCTAGTGGACAGAATGGAGTCCTTCCTTCCTAGGCCAGTCTTGCTCTCTTTGGTGCCCCCTATTGGCAGAGCCTACCATGGAAATTGCTGGCTGTGCAGAGCTGAGTTTGGCAGTGTCCACCTCAGCATCCTATAGGGAAGGTAGAGGGGTGCTTGGGGCTGAGTGAAGGAATCTGACCACCACCATCCTGATCAGAGACCCCTCTAAACTGCCCCCTCCCACCACAGCTGCACCTCGGGACTCAACAACACTATCAGCCCTGCTATTGATAGTACTACAGGCAGCTAAGTTAGGTAGGAATATTATAGGTAGTCATACAGGGCTAGGCCCTAGAGAGAGAGTCAGGGCAAAGGTAAAACACATTACAACTATGGTTGGAGGCACATCTGTTTGAAGCCAGGCCTCAAGATAAAGTCGAAATGACCAGGCCTAAGACAAATGGTAACATCTGGTATAATGAAGTCTAGAGAGACATCAGTCACCTTGGTGGGTGGCCAAGACCCTCGAACTCCCTTCCTGAAAAGTTTTTTGTTCCTTCCAGGTACACCAGCTCCATGACTTGCTTCCCCACTGGATCAGTGTTACCTCAGCGACTATACTTTTAATCTTATTGGTTTATCATAGCTGTAACCCATGTTGTACACACATGGTTGTGCTCTATAAAACTTACCCTGAGAAATAGGGTCCTTGGCAACCCACGTTTGGGCCTCTTCCTGCTTCTCTGGAGCTGTATCCTCTGTTGTTCCTAGAATTCATTCTTCAATTTTAGAAAACATGAACTCAGTGTATCAGACATCTAATAGGTTGGGAGATGTAATCTTTCCCTTATATCATATTTGGAGGTCCTGATATAATTTCTTATATCAATAGTAGCCACTACTCCCTGTCCTTTCCCAAGTCTTGTCCTTGGGCAACCATTACGTCTTGTGTTCTCTCAAGCCTTGTTCTTGGCAGGAAGCCACAACCCCCTCTCACTGAATTCCCCCTTCCCCATGACCCTACAAAAGACCCCTTAACCTGTATGAGAGCAACTGGTCTGATCTTCATGCCAAAGTAGTCCCTCTCAGGTTTGCTCTCAAATAAACCTGTCTGGATGAGCTTGTACCTCTGTTTCTTTTTTTCCTTTTTCCTAATATTTGGTGACCTGTATGGGGAGGGGTTGAGGGGCCTACTCCAATATCCCCCACCTCTTCCTTTTATGGCCCTAATGCTTTCCAGTGGGGCCCCCATTCCAATCTTCCCTCTTTCTCTTTCTCCCCCTCTTCCTTACGAGCTCCAGGTCATTTGCCGTTTCCTGCTAAACCTGCACTCAACACCAGACATTTCATTTATCCAGCCCAGGATGGGTAAGATTGGCCCCTACCTTCTCCCAGGTGCCCCCAGGAAGTGTAGGTCCATTCCAGATCCCTGGGGGTCCCACAGGGCTGGACTCTGCAACAGACTTCGGCAGATATTGGAGCAGGGATGCCTGCCCAATCTCTAGGAAAAAACTTCCCTGACATGGCCAGGACATGTCCACAAGAGACCTCTCTGGTCCCTAGTCCTGTCTGGGGGACTTCCGGCCTCTCTGTTATCAGTTACTATTGATATAGAGCATATAATATATGGATGATATAGAACCTCCAAATAATGTAAGGGAAATATAATTCCCAACCTGCTAGAGTCTGATACACAGAGTTCATGTTCTCTAAAATCGAAGAATGAATACTAGGGACAATGGAGGTTAAATGTAGGAAGGATTTATTGAAAGATAGCTTCTGTTCAAGAGAGACAGAAGGGATCCCCAGTGGATGGCCAGGAACCCAATTCTCAAGAGAGTTTTAGAATGCAGAACTACAAGATGAGGCAGGTATAAGGTGGAACAAAGCTATAGTCAACTAATAAGATTACAAGTACAGTTGCTTAGGTAATATTGATCCAATGGAAAATCACAAGATGGGTATAAGGTGATTACAAGTATAGTCACTTAGGTAATATTGATTAAATGGGGATCAAATAGGGAAGCAAGCCAATGGCATAGCAAGCATGCTTGGAATGAACAAGGATTTTCCTAGAAGGAATGGAATGGGCTAGGGAGGTTTTGGTCCCCCACCCAAGGTGATTGATGCCTATTTGTTTCAATCATGGCTGTTTGTCCCTAGGGGAACTATGTGGGTGTAGTCAATTTCCTGACCTTCAACGAATGTGTCTCCAGCCACAGTTGTAATGTGTTCTTGTCTTCTGCATTGGCCTCTTCAAGGGCCCAGCCCTGTCCTACTACCTATAATATTTCTGACTTAGTTATACTCTGGGCTCCCAAATTTTAAAATTCTGACAGATAGTGTCAGTTACTATAAGCTCGAAAATGTCTGTACCTGCCCACTCTCCTGGAAAAACCTCTGATGTGGCCAGGCCTCATAGAGAATCTCAGACTCTACATGGGGAGGGCTGGGTCTCAAAGGGCCTGGCTATGCGGGGAACTTCCAGAGAGATTGGAGTGGGAGGGCAGATACTCCTTTGGATTGCCTTCTAAAACTTCTTCTTCTCCCTCAGTTTAAAAGGGGATAGTCAGCCTAAACAGCTTAGATTTTATTCAGCCAATGGCCTGAATTTGGCACATTTAATTTCCAAATTCTTTGTGATGTTGATAACTAATGCAGGGAAGTGGCAAGTAACAGGAGGCCCCTTATCCCCAAAAGTTCTCTGCTCTCCATACATGCCTCTCTCTCTCTCTCTCTCTCTCTCTCTCTCTCTCTCCCTCTGTCTCCCCACACCCCAAATTGCTCTGCCCACCCTAGAGATAAGGCCCTGCAAAGGAGCTCTAAATTACAACAGTATACACCAATTGGGTCTATTTTGCAAAAAGGAAGGGCTAGGGCTGGAGATTTAGCTCAGTGGTTCTGCTGCCTGCCTCACAAGTGTAAGGTCCCAAGTTGGATCCCTGGTACCAAAAAAAAAAAAGGGGGGTGGGCTAAAGGCACCAAAAGTCAAGCCAGAAAATTATGTTCAATTGAGACAGATTAACCAGGAAAAAAAAAAGAAAGAAAAGAAAGCTCCATCAGTATTTTTATAAAGGCTCAAGGACTGCTTTGAGCTCAAAAATTTCTTTTACTTTCTTTGGCTCTCTTTGAGATTTCCATGGGAAGCTGTGTATATAGGTTTTCAGGAGAGCCAAACTTACTAAAGCCTCACTTTCACTGCCTCTGGAATTCTATTTGAGTCTAAACAAACAAATTCATTTCTAACAATTGGAACCTCAGTCACAGGGACCAGCCACAAAAGGACAATAAAAATTTTTGGCCTAGGGAAACAAAAATTGTTAAATTTACTTTTGGCTTCCAATTTGAGTGGGTATTTTTGTTTAATTGATATACTTAAAACATTTCTTACACATTATATAAAGGCTACAATTACAGGGTTAAGTTGCTCTTCTTTCTGCTTTCTGTGAGTACTAAGATAATTTCTACCATTCAAGGTTACTTTTAAGTTAGTTGGCAACCAGTCCAGTTTCACAGAAAAAAAAAAAAAGATGTTTGAAAAATCCAAGTGGCAGACCACTCCCAGTGCAAAGGAGGTGAGCCTCTCCCAGCACCTAAGAGGAAGCTTCCAGGAAGCCATAGCACTGCTCCCAGCACGAAGGAGGTGAGCCTCTCCCAGCACCCAATAGGAGGCTTCCGGGCCACTGTAGCACCACTCCCAGCACAGAGGAGGTGAGCTGCAAGGGTGCCAGCAGCACCCCCTCCCCCCTCCCCCGTTGAAATGAGAAGATACATAAACAAGCCTCAAAACCAGACTTCCAGATCACCTACAGCAATCCCAAAGGGAAATGAGACGGAACACTCTGATACTCAACCACCTGGACTCCCTGAACTGGCAACAAAAGAGGATCTGGAAAAAATGAAATCAGAAATAATTTCTCAGATAACAGCAGAGATTGTTCCCTCAGTGCAAGACATGATTAATAAATCTAAAGTGGACACAGATAAAAAAATAGAGGAGCTGAGGAACATGATGGAATCCCAACACAGGAAGCAAATGGAATCCATAAAACAGATGCAAACAGATTTCTAGGAGATTAAAAACTCCATTGAAAGCTTATGCAGCAGAATGAGCCAATGTGAGGACAGAATTTCAGATATAGAAGATAAGATTGCAATTAGTGACCAGGAAAAGAAAAATTTTTAAATTGTAAGGGACCACAAGAAATCAATCCAGCAGCTGCTAGACAATGCAAAGAAGAATAACATAAGACTGATTGGAGTCAATGAAGAAACAGGAGAGAGTGCAGATGACATTAAAAAAATGTTCACCGAAGTGATGGCAGAAAATTTCCCAAGCATGTGAAAAGAACTTGACATACAGATAAGTGAGGCATATAGGAGTCCAACTAGCCGTGATAAAAAAAAATCTACACATAGGCATATAATTGTTAAGATTGAGAAACCCAACAGAAGAACAAAATTCTATAAGCAGTGAGAGAAAAGAAACAAGTCACATACAAAGGAAAGCCCATCAGAATCACAGCAGACTTCTCAACACAAATCCTTGAGGCAAGAAGAGCTTGGAGTGACGTATTTCAAGCCCTAAGAGAAAACAGCCTCCAACCCAGATTGATGTACCCTGCAAAACTGTCTTTCAAAATTGATGGAGAAATAAGATACTTTCATGAAAAAGAGCACCTTAGGAACTTCATGAATACCAAACCAGCCCTCCAAAAAATTTTAGACAATATCCTAGGAAAAGACAATGATGATCAGAACCCCAGGAAGCCCAGCAGAATGAATCCGTTGGGCATATCAAGAAATTAAATGGAAAGGGGGAGAATCCAACAAAAAGAAAAAGTCATGACAAGGATAAGTCAATACATATCAGTTATAACCATCAATGCTAATGGTCTCAATTCACCAATCAAAAGAAAGACTGGCTGAATGGGTCAAGAAGCAAGACCCAACAATATGCTGAATACAAGAAACACATTTAATTCAAAAAGAAACTTATAGACTGAAAGTTAAAGGGTGGGAAACAATATTCCATGTGACAGGAACCTGAAAAAAAGCAGGAGTAGCTATCCTCTTTGCAGATCATGTAGATTTCAAACCAAAATCTGAAACACTTATGGTCCCAAGAATTTCAGATAAGGGATAGTCAACTTGAATGTACAAATCTATCATGAACATCTGTTTTCATTCCTTTTAAGTAAAAACTTAAGAACAGAACTGTTGGTTAACAGTAATACAAGAAATTTCTACGTTGTTTTCTAAAATGGTTTTATCATTTTACATTCACATTAGCAGTATTCAAAAGTTCTAACTGGTTCACACCTAAGCTGACATTTGTTCTTTTAAAACTTTTAACTTCATCTCCCTAATGAGTGCATAATACGATCTGGTTATTGTACTGATTAGTATTTTTCTGATTCTAGTGTTGCGTACATTTCTTTGTGCTGTACTGGCTATTTATCATCTTCTTGTGTCTACTTTTTAATTGGGTTGTCTATTAATCAGCTGCAAGAGCTCTTTATATATTCTGGTCATAGGTTATATGTATTATAAATATGGTCTGTTTAAGGACTATTTTTCATTTTCTTAATGATGTCATTTAAAATTCTAATTTTTGATGGAATCTCATTTATAAATTCTTTTCTTTTATACATCATGTTTTTTGTATCCTAGGAAATTCTTGCCGACCCTAAATTCATGAACATTTTCCTTTATAATTTCCTCTTAAAGTTTTTTTTTTTTTGGTACCGGGGATCGAACTCGGGTCCTTGTGCTTGCGCAGCAGGCAGCAAAACCACTGAGCTAAATCCCTGACCCACTTGTTAAAGTTTTATAATTTTAGTCTTTCATTTTTAGGTTCATAGATCCTTTCAAGTTATTTTTATATATGGAAATAAAGGGTTGAGGTTAATTTTTTACATATGCATAACAGGCGTTCTAGTACCATTTGCTGAAAACACTGTATTTTCCTCTGCTCTTGAGTTTATGTTCTATAAAATGTTAATGTTAAATAATCTTTCAAAACTCAGTGGACCACATATGTGTGGTTCTATTTCTACATTTTCTGTTTTATTCCAATGATTTATATGTTTTTTCTTTTTTTTTTTTTTTTTTGGTACTGGGTATTGAACTCAGGGCCTTGTGCTTGCGCAGCAGGTAGCAAAACCACTGAGCTAAATCCCTGGCCCTATATATCTTTCCTTATGCCAACACTGCCTTGATTACTGTAGCTTTAGAGGAAGTCTTAAAATTAGGTAATAAATGTCTTCCAACACTGGGTTTTTGCTTTTTTTTTCTTTTTTACTTTTCTAGGTTCTTTGTACTCCTACATAACTTTTAAATTTCAATATCCAATTCTTCATTTATAGCAAGTATACATAGACCTGAATTTTTACACATACCTTGTGTTTTCTAATCCTGCTAAATTCAAATACAAGTTCTAGGGGCTTCTAGAGATTTCTTAGTATTTTCTCTGTAGATGATCATTTCATCTACATATAAAGATTTTACTTCTACCTTGCCAATCCTATGCTAATTGTTTCTTTTTATTCTCAGGCTATTTTGGTTTGGGCCTAGGTTTCAAAGTTTGATGGACAGATGAAGAGTAGGCATATCTGCCCTTGTTCCCCACCTTAGGGAGAAAGCATTGTATCTTTTCCATTCACATACGGCATTTTTGCTGGAAGTACGGAGTTCATGACTTATCTGTTGAGATAGTTCTGTTCTACTTGTAGTCTCCTGATAGCTTTTACCATGAACAGCTGTAGAATTTAGTCTAATACTTTTTCTGCAACTACTGACAAGATCATATAGCTTTTTCCTTTCCTCTGTTAAAATGATGACTTTTGGGGGTGGATCTTCCAATGCTGAGCCAACACTGCCATCCCTATAATAAAACCACTTTCTACATCCTGCCAGATCTGACTTCTAATAGTTTGTTTTGTTAAACAAATTTTTATCTATGTTCATACTTTTTTTTCTATTATCTTTATCCAGTTTTAGGATTAGCACAATGTTGATTTCCTAAAATGAGGGGAGAAGTGTTCCTTCTTTTTTCTGCTTTAAATGTTTGATATAATTTATCAGTTAAAATGTATATGAGCCTGTTGTTGTCATAAAGGTAGGTTTTCAAGCTAAGAATAGATGCTATTCAAATTTTATATTTCCTCCAAAGTCAGTTTCATTAATTTGTCTTCCAAGGTACTTCTTAGAAGTTGTCAAATTTATTTCAAAAAAGATTTTTGTAATATGCTTTCTATATCCTTTTAAATTCTGTAAAATCTGTGGTGATGTCCTCTAAATTTTGATATTGTAATCAAAAAAGGTATAATTGATATTGTGTAATAGGTCGAAAAGGTCTAAAGGAGTAAAGGAAGTGGAAGGGGTAGGAGAAAGGAAAGAAGGGAAAAGAAAAAATATGAAAAAAGGGAAAAAATGGAAACAAAGTCTTTGCAAATAGGGAAGGGTGGAAGAGGTGAAGGGAGGGCGGGGGAAGGGAAAAAAATAAGAACCAGGATACATCATGTAAAGATACAAGACCCCAATGATGAATGTAACTGTATTTTATACCTAAAATGTAACAATAAACAATGGGGAAAAAATCCAAGTGGCAAAAAGCTACATTTATTATGAAAAAGTTATAGTAAGTAGAATATATTAGGAAATGGAGAAAGCTTTAAGAATATTTTGATGTGAGAGGATTTTTTGTATGATAAGTTTTTGCCCTAGATAACAGCAGAGCTGAAGGCTCAAGTCTCTTGAGAAAAATTTATGGAGGATGCTGTTTATAGAAAGAAATATGTATGTTTGCTTGTTGCTTTGGTGGAGCCCAGGCTGTTCCTTCTAAATGCTCCTTGTTGCTCAAAAAAGACTGGGGGGGGCAGTGACCCCAACTCTGACATCATCAGTCACTCCTCCCCAGGTACCAACTCTCCTCTCTGATCTAAATTGGTACTTTCAGAACAGCTTTTGGACAATTCCAGCCTGGTTTGTGACATTCACTATTGCTGACTTCACAATTTCTTTCCTAAGTGTACAGGTCTTCAGAGATGTAAAACTGAAGAACATCTCTTCATGCCACCGACTTCCAGGCTAACGTTATTTATGGTGATAAACTTTTAGGCTCAAGCATCAGGCTTTTCCTTAGTTGTTCTCCAGCTGCTTGTGATAAGATGTGCCAATCCAGCATGAGACAGTCAGCATTGTTATGTGTGCGTTATGTATGTGTTATAGCACTTAGAGATGGTCAAACACTGTGCAGTGCAGGCAGTGTCATATAAGATACTTCTTCTTAGATGGCATTCTATTAAAGGATGACAAATTTTTTTTTTTTTTTTTTGGTACCGAGGATCAATCTTGGGTCCTTGTGCTTGTGGGGCACGTGGCAGAACCACTGAGCTAAATCCCTGGCCCAAGGATGACAAATTTAAGTAAAAGTTTCTTCCTGTCACTTAATGATGTCATCGTGATTGTTATGCTGAAATGGGAATCTCAAGCTTTCTTAGTACAGCTTTATAATGCTTAATCTGTTAACATTCTGCAGGGATTCAACTTCTAATACAACCATGATTGGTAAGGAAGTAACAGTTCCCTGGTCATATTGTATATTTCAAGGTGGTTGATATCAAGATCATAAGATTAAGCCTATTGCTCCCATAGCATTACTGGTTTAACTGATCTGGGTGTTCAACAACTGAGGTTTGAAGACCAAAGCTAGAAAAGTAACTGGGCTAAAAAGACAGCCAATATTTTGGCCCTGCCCCTCCAAGGTTGACAAGGACCCAGGCATGAAAAGACCTTTCTACAAAATCCTACAACTTCAGTGAGTCCCCCACCTCCTGAACCCAGAAGACAAAAGTCAACCAATGTATGGTATGCTAAAGGAGGGTCACCAGCTGTGCTTCCATGGAAAGCCACATAGTCAAATAAGACCATGACCCATCCTAGTGGCTAACACTGACAGAAGAGCTGAGAGGCTCTGCACATGATTCTGAAAGTTTCTGCCTGAGGAGACTTGACTGTTCTTGATAGATAACAAGAGGTTAATTTTGATTAACACAGGTCTCACTTTAACTTGGTCTTTAACACCCAACAGAAAAGTACAGTATAACCAAAAACATATTAAAGTAATAGTAATATAGGCTCAACATAAAAAGGAGACTCCAATTACTGACAATCACTGACCCCTGCTGACAGTTACTGGCTATACCTATAGACAGGTCTAGGACACAGCTGGTTATAATTGCTATTCCATTCCCTTAAGAACAGTGTCTGGAGGTGACTTCTTCCCCAATCTGTCTTTCCATTCTGATGCTCATGCTTTGGTCATACGTGCTTTAATTTCTTGGTAAAATTTGTTTATTCTCACCTAGAGACTGCCAAACTGCTAGTGATTATGTAGGTGGAACCAAGGATAAAAGTGCCTGGGATCCATTGCCTCTATGCAAAGTCTGCCCAAGGGGGCACATGCGCCATCCTTCATAAAACATGCTGTACTTTTTTATCCCAGATAATCATGCTAATGCAACTGGAGCTCTGCAGGAGATAGACAACAAGATACAGGCAGTACAACAAATGTCCTAGGAACCTCTGCAGAGTTCGTAGAAGTCTACTATCTTATCTTAAGTCCTTCCCCTTATAATGCCTGTACTCTTCTTTTTATTTGTCTGTTTATTATTGCCATGCCTAATCAATGTGTTTCAAAAATTTCTCACCAACAGGATTGTGCTCATTTCACAGGCAGTAGCCAAAAACCACATCAATACAGTTCTTCTTCAGTCCAGTTCTTCTTAACATTTCACTCATGTTTTTAGCATTCATCAGTGGATCTTGCTTGTAGCAATGGTCAATGTGCAATAGAAGAACATTTTTTAACATAAAAAATATCACATTATCCATTGTTTAAGAAAATATATAATGTCAATAAGCTATTGTGAAATCAGTTTTTGTACTGTACTAACCACAATAAATCTATATTGTTTAGATGAATTTAAAATTCATTCAGGGTGCATTCAGTGCTGAGACCTCTGGTTGTGGTCATACTGACTCTGAATTATTGAGATCCTCCTTCTCTGCTCCAAGGCCCACTTTCCCCCAGGCCTCTGCAAAACTTCTTCTCGACTCTCTACAGCCCAAACAAAACAAGCCCTTTTAGACATTTCAATTATGAGTATCTATCAACGTTTTATTCTAACCTTGTTGCAAGGGAAAAGGTTTCTAGCAGGTCAATTTAAAAATTTGTTTCTGGAAGGGAAAAATGAATGGCTAGAATAACAATTCTTAGATTAACAAGAAAAAGAGAACATTGCCTGGTTGGGTATCGGTAAGGTGAGAGTGTGGACCTTGGGAGATTTTACTTACACCCTATTATCCAATGACCAATGCAGCTATACCTGGTGGCACTGGAGCCTGCCTTATCTCTCCCAGCTTGAGGCTGAAGATTTCCATTCTGGCAGTTGGCCTTGTGCTAGGATGGCTGTTAAATACTTTGGATGTATCCCAGATTCGTGTATGCACACAACATATTAAATACCCAGTTTTGCTGTGGTGCTGGTACAGTTGGATTTGGCTCAGGAAAAACAAGTGTTAGAGCCAGAGAGAGTTGGTTGGAAAGCCAGTATTGAACACAAATCTAGAACAGTCTAGTATTTGCTAAATCACTTAAGCTGACTTTATATAAAATAGAAATGTGAGGATTTGAGATAACAGATGTGACTTTTTGAAATAGTGCCTGGGTAGTAGGGATTTGATAAATAGTAATGCTTTCAATAATAACAATAATAATAAACATTTATCAACTGATTACTATGTCAAGCACAGAGCTAAGCACTTTGAATGTATTAATTATTTTATTTTATTTTTATTTTTATTTGTTGGTACCAGAGATCGAACTCAGGGCCTTGCACTTGTGAGGCAGGCGTTGGCACCACTGAGCTAAAACCCTGGCCTGTATTAATTATTTTAATCTTCACATCAATTCTGTGATTTAGGCATCTTTACTCTAGACAATGAAATCAAAGCTCAGAGAATTCAACAAACACATTTTAAGATCCCACAGATAGAATGTTGGTGAGGCCAAGATTTTTAACACAGGCAGCTTGACGTCAATCCCTTTAAGATAAACACATAGCACACCCAGCATGCACTAACTCCCTGCAACAATTCTGATGCCTTCCAGAATCCTACAGTCCTTGGAATAGGACCCTCTGCCATAGACCTAACAGAGATCTTTGGCAGCTTAATGAAACATTTCTGACATCAGCATGGTTTTAGAACTATTTTTATAACTTGATTACAAGAGGAAGACAGGTCAAAAGAAACAGACACTGTCATTACCCAGAAACAAACCCCGAGTGTCTTAGGATCCTTAGTGGACAGGTTGTGACTACTCAGAAAGAGCTATTGGACAATACATCCCTCCAAAATACTGTCCCCCTTTGAAAGTAACAGCCCAGGCATCCACTTTCCTAAATATCACAAAATGTCCTATAAATCTGAAAGTATAAACCATATGCAAAGAGAAACACAAGACTTCTTATTAATAAAAGCACATTGTTTTTCTGTTTTAGTATAAAAGATACCAAAAGCTTCCACCCTTTCTCCTGCAGAGGGTGAGATGGGATGTATCCTGTATGACCATCTTCACTTCCATCCCCATAGGCTAACTTTTTGGGTTTCTAAGTTCTAGTTCTGCTTAGAAACAACTTAAGAGTTATAGTTTAAAAGGAGTTGCATGAACCTTTCAGATGTGGAACTGAGAATGAAGTAGCTCACTTCCTTTGGTAGGTACCTGGAAAGCTAGGAGACACAACCTGAGAGGGGACCGGGGGGGGCATAGTGCTGGGGGTGCTGCACACAGATTCTCACTGCTTGGTGCAGGAGCTGCAGAGTTCACTAGAGAGAGGAGAGCCATGCTGGAGAGCAGTGACACATGGCAGTGAAAGTGGCATCAGACAATTGCCTGAAGACCTGTAAGATGATTTTCCCCATCTTGGGCATGAAAATCAAGCAGATCCCCTTCTCTTAAACTTTAGATACACTGGCTGTTCTTGAATGAGCCATAGTCAGAGTGTTGAGGGTGGGAAGGCACTGCCCACAAAGGGTGATCCCAGAGACTTGGTGATAATCTAGCCAGGGGTGCTCACAACACTTTAAATTCAGTGTGGATGATATTGTAAGACAGTCTGAAAGTTCCTTCCCAGTATTCCAGTGTAATATGGTCTCCTGCCACATTGCCCCTCCAGGCACCAGTGACTATGGGAGTGGGGACTTGGCAAGACTGGACACATAGATCACCAAGCTGCCTCCATCACCCATCCATCCATCCATCCATCCATCCTCAGTTCTCCGGGAACCCACAAAGCCCCCTTGTGTGTGTTGAGCTGGAGTGGCTGGGCAGTTGGCTGGTATAGTCCTCAGAGGACACAGAGAGAGGTGCATCTGTGGAGAAAGCAGTAGCCAGGAAAAACAGAAGTAGGAGGGAAAATAACCTCCTACCAGAAAGCTCCAGTCTTGTGAAAGAGCAGAATCACATCGACGATCACTCATGCGACACATTGGGACTTCCATTATTCATTGTGCTTTGAGACAAAAGGTCTTTCTGTGTCTGCTTTGTGCTGAGTCATTTTAAAATCACCTAGAGATGGAAGCCAGTGTTGAGAGCCCTGGGAACAGTCTCTGTTGGCACCCTGCGCCCACCCTGAAGGTAATTTAAAAATGGCATTGAGTTCAAGGACAAGTGAAGGTCATGGTGACACTGAACACTGCAGAGCAAAATGTAATAAAAATGCTCATTAGAAACCTCTGTTTTTCCTCTTGCCTCACAGCCTTCCAAATGCCCCCTCCTCACTAGAACAAGGTGGGGGCCACGTGGCTCCTCCCACCTCCCACTCTTTCACCTTCTCTGGTAGCCCCACCCTCCAATCCCAAGATCTTCTCAGGAATCTTTGCCTCTACACTCCTTGGTTTTGCCTGTGGGCCGTGTAAGGAGATATTTCCCTTGGATGGAGATTTTTTTTCTACCCCTTTTTGTTGACCATTAGTAGACGTGTTACATTTACCCCACAAGTCATCAAACACAAACTTAAGTCTTTAGAATTTGAGGCAGAGAAAATGGATGAAGAGGGGAGGCTGGAGAATTGATTTGTCCCTATTGGAACCAAGCAGGGACAGACAGGACTCCATCTGGCCTGTAGTGGGGCGCTTCCGTGTAGTGGGCTCTCAACTAGACTGGTGGCATGAGTTGAGTCTTGGGCTGGGCCTCCTTCAGCTCTCAGTCCAGGATCAGGAGTCAAAAAATTATCGATGAGAAATGGCCTTGGGCAGGCCACTTTACTTGCTTCTCAGCCTCAGTTTCCTCACTTGTACCCTTTCCTCTCATCTTAAGGTATAAGGACCAGATATAATGGACTTGAAAACAGCAAAGAAGTGTGAAATAAAATCCTTACAGCCTTTGGATGTTATCACATCCCACCCCTTTCCTTCTCATTTTGAGTGACTTTTTCTTAGTTTCATTAGATTCTCTCTTCCTTACCTCTGCCCCCAGATCCCCCTACAAGATCTTGACTAGAAGTTATTGACACTCAAGTGTGAATTTCAATACATACCTCCTCTGCCAGCCTCAGGCTTTCATCCTTGTCTCTGACCTGTGGGAAAGACTTTAGGGCCATGGTCCCCAGCTTTAGTAGTCTCTGAATGGCAGGTTCCTGGGCTGTTCCCTGAGATTTGGATCCCCTGGGTTTGGGTCATGGCCTAGAAATCTGCCTTTTAGATGAGCAATCCAGGTGATTTGGGTCCAGATTTGTCTTAGCTCATAGAACATGGAAAAATACTGCTTTCTAGAATTAGGAGCTTTGGGAAGTGATAGAGAGATGTTTAGGGGTGAGCGGGGTGGGGGGTGTCCCATTGAACTTGCACCAATAAGTCTCCTGTGGGCCTCAGAGAAAGCTGTTGCTTTGTCCAGAGGAGCAAGCATTGCTTCCATTGTTCCAAAGCCTTCTATCCCAGTCATGTGATCCTCTAGAGGCCATGTGATTGGTCTCAAGCACCCCTCCCCAAGTGATGGCAACAGAGGAGAACCCAGGGGTTTTCCTGGGCATGTGCTCAGGCCAGGGTGCATGCTGTAATTTGTGTTGCTTCCCATGGGGCCAGAGCTGTCCAGAGGCTCCTCCCGGTTTTTCCCTCACCTCAGCCAGCCTGGTCTGGTTAGGCATTGACAGGAAGTATGTTGAGGGTCCTTGCTGGCCCTTATTCTTGTCCTCGAATCCTCCTTGAATCCTGTTGTGTCTACTTCCTAAATATTTCTGGAGCCTTCCCTCTCCTTCCTCCCTTCATCGTCATCACTCAAGCCCTGGTCCAGGGGCCAGTTCCTCTCCAGGGCTTCACTGCAGAGTTGTGGCAGCTGCCAACTGAGACCCCCTTCCCAGCAAACTCGGCTAACATGTGACTCCATATGTCACATCTAGTGTAATGTAGGCCTGTCCCTGGTATAATGATTGGTGCAGAAACTGGCCCCTGGCTTAATGGACCACTCACAAAAAGAGAGCTGTCTCCTGTGGGGCACTGTGGGGCAAGGAAGGCCTTCCAGCAGCAGGACTCCATCATCTGGGGAGACAGGAGAGGACACCATCTGGCCAGGATGAATGTGGAGCAAACAGAGTGTACTTCTGATGCTCATCTTGGCCATCTTCAATGGATGCTCACAGCACAGCTCGTGCACCTGTTAGCTTGTGCTACAGACAGCACTTCTCCTGTTCCTTATTTGTCCTGTGTCCCACAAAAACCCCAGCCAATCCACTCTCAAGGGGCAGAAAAGAAAGAGTTAAAATGAGTTGCCTCAGAGGTAGCCCACCCTCACTCCCCAGAGGTGTTTAGCAGCAGCCTGGAAGGGGTAGTGGGGAGGGGCAGGTTTTGGAATGGGGAGAGCTATGTTTGTTGACCCCAAGCATCTAGGCAAGTGCTTTACCATTGAGCCACATCTCCACCTGTTTGTTGACCTTGGAGCCTGCAGATTTCTCTGTCCCTCTAGGCTCAGGCATACTAGCTGCATGACCTCAGCTAAGCCCTTCTACGTCTCTGAGCTGAGCTCCCTAATTGGCTGTGGGATCCAGTGGGATCCTGTTCCTCACATGCTGGTGACAGGAAATTCACAGTCACTACTGTGGCTATGTTTTTGCATTTCTGGGAAGTTTCAGGCTGAAGTAGACATCAATGGAAAGAAGACGGGGACAGGCCAGCAAGAAGATGGACTGGATGGGTAGGCTGAGGCAGCAGGGCTCATTGAGCAGAGTGAAGGTAAAATCCTTTCCCCAAAGCACTGGGCTTCAGTGTGGCCATCACTGTGTGGAAGCGTCACTGCTTCCATGGGGCAGCTTCACTGCTGGGGCAGGGCTCCCACCCTCTCTACAGAGCCCATGGTGGAGATCATCTTTCCAGCACTTGCAGCAGATCCAGACATCAGCATTCTGCCTCTGGAAACCTCTTCACATCCATCCAGTGATTCCTACCCATGCTGGGAGGTGATGAGCCCCTTTCAGATGAGGAAACCAAGGCTGGAGGACTGGGATCTGGGCTCAGGTCTTCTGCTCCTCACCCAATCAGTGCTTTTTTTCTTTTCTTTCTTTTTTTTTTTTTTTAGGTACGAGGGATCGAACTCGGGTCCTTGGGCTTGCGCAGCAGGCAGCGAAACGGCTGAGCTAAATCCCCGGCCCTATCGGTGCTTTCTCCATAAAACCAAGCTGCTGTTGGGTTGGGTAAACCATGCCCTGTAGCACTTGCCAGGCAATTGTGGGCAAGTCCCTGTCCCCGAGCCCCAGAGGCCCTACCTGCAGGGGAAGATGGGCCTGATGCTCTTCGGAACTCCCACCCCACCTCCTTTTAAAATAGGATGCTGGGGTGGTGCTCTGTGGTATTCCACTCAGGCAGGGGCACACCTGGGGACTATCTCCTCCCACCTTGGGCAAGGCTTACAGGGAAGGCCCTTGGGGCAGAGTGACCAGGAGTATGGCCCAGATCAGTGATGGGGAACCTTTTAGAGCTTTCAGTGATAACAAACAGCCCACTGTGGCACACATGCCGTAGGTTCGCCAGCACTGGCCCAGATCCTTCCCAAACAGCCTGCGGCCATAGCCTTGGGTGCTTCCAGCTACAAGTGTGGCTGCCCTGGGGCCAAAACAATGTTCCAGATTGGTCCAGCCTGGGACTCAGTGTTCCCAGTCGCTGCCCGGGTCTCTCTCCCCTACCCCCAGCATGCTGCCTGTTCCACCAGGAAACAGGGCAAACAAGCCTCTATTGATTCTCGTCATGGCTCAAAGAATACCCCTTTGTTGAGCACATTACCTCCTACTCCCTGTGTCCTTGCCCGAGGAGAGGTGCTCAGGTAGGAAGCTGCCAGGCCATGGCTCCTTTCCTGGAGACCTTGGAAGGATGCAAGGGACAGAACATTACCCCTGTTCCCAGAGGGGCCTCCATGTCCTGCCCTCTTCTCAGGGTGCACTCTGTCGTTTCTCAGGCTGGGCACCCTTGCCCAGCACCCTGGTTGCTGCGTCGTTCCTTGTGGGAGATCTAGTTTCAGGTGCTCAGTGTTGAAACCTTCCCACATTGCAAGGCTCCACTTGAATGTCCGCCACTCCACAGAGCTGCACTTGGGTGGGAGCATAGCCAGGGCAGAGAGACGTGGCTTGTTTGTGTGCGCACCTCTAGGCCCAGCCCAGAACTTGACCCAGGGGCATGCCAGTCTCAAGGAACACATTGCATAACAGATTTCTGGCCATCTCCCAGTCACCTAGGCCTGAAAAGCTGATCAACTCAATACCTTGGTTGTTCATAAGGGTGGCTACTGAACTCTTGGGCTCAAGTGATCCTCCTGCCTCAGTCTCCTGAGTAGCTGAAACTATAGGCATGTGCCTGCAGCCACTTCTGCCTTTAAGCCCTTTGATTATGGTCTTCAGTGGCCCCAGCCTACCATTAATCTCCTTCTTCATCTTCTCTTCCATGTCACCTTCTGATCCTAGGGACATCAGAGCAGATACCTTGCTCTTCTTTGTGTTCCCTGCCAGGGTGCTGTGCCAGTTGTAGAGTAAATGAGAGGGTTCGTGGGGACAGCTTGGGACAGGGGAGCCCAGTGGTGGCACTGGCTCACACCTCCCTCCCTCCCGCAATGGCTTCCTGCTGCGAGCGTTGGGAGACCATGCCATGACACTGTAACTCCAGGGAGCCACCAGCCACCCCACAGACCCAGGACCCGGTCCTTTGGAAAAAGTTGACATATCCTAGGGTGTGTCACTCTAAATACAAATCTTTCCCCAGAAGCACTGGAATGGCATTGGAACAGCACTGGCATTGGAAGTGTCTTAAAGGTCATTGTGACAATAACGCTTTGCTGGCACAAGCCAATGTTCCACTTTTTTCTTTTTGGCTGGATACAGGATGTCAATGGTAATGGTTAACAGTTATTTTATCAAAGATGTGTAAAATGAAAGGAACACATACACTATCTCATTAGTTCTCCTAACGACCCTAGGATGCGAGGTGTGATTATTGCTCTCTTTCACTGAGGCAGAAATGGAGTCTCAGACAGCTAAAGCAACTTGCCTGAGGGTACAGAGCTGATAAATGCTGGAACTCTAATTCCAGCTCTCGCCTGAGGCTGATGGACCTCCAAGGCTGAATTCAGCCTCTGCAGTCGCTTCTCCAACCAGATGCTGCAGGAGACTGAGCATAGGCAGTGGGTAAGTAAGGAAGGCTTAGTTACAGGGGCTCCTCAGAGAGAAGCATTGTGGCCAGGAAGCTCAGGGTGCTGCAGAAGTAACTGGCCTTGGCATCAGAAACCTGAGTTGAGATGCTGGCTCTACCTCCTTTTAGCTGTGTGTGCTTGCTCATGTTCCCTACTTCTCTGTGCCTTCATTTCCTCGGCTATGAAATGGAAGAATCATTAATCTTCCCTCTGTAGCCTCCTCTGAGAAGTGAGATGTTATTTTTGAATGTACTTTGAACCCATGAAGCATTTGTTGATGTAATATTATCCATTCCCAGAATATTAGAAGACTCCAGAACTGCATCAGGGAGTGGGGAGAGGAGAGTGCTGGATTGGGCTTGCTCTGAGTAGAGACAGGTGAATGTCTTGCTCAGCCAACCTCATATGATAAGAGAAGCCTGCTAACTAGGTCACCTTGCAATAGGAAAGAGCTATTCTGGGATCTGCCTGCTGGTACAGAGCAGGAGCTGGGAGCAGCAGAGCTGGGCTATTTCAGGGGCAGCACAGAAAGCTCCTCCAACAGCTTTATCTTGGATCCCAGCCCTGCCTTTGTGCCTTGGGTTTTAAGGAACCAGAAGGCCTAAGTGAGGTCTATGCTCGTGCCCTCCACATGGCTGCCCGGGACCCTCACAGCATGGCCTTCCCAACCCCTGGACCATGCTCCCAGGCAGCTTGAGTGAGGACAGCAAGTCACTAGGCTTGCATTTCCCACCCTGCTAGGAGACTCACTCACTCATGCTAGGTCCCCTCACCATGCTGTCCTTGAGGATGGAGATCACTGTGAATGTCCTGGGTTCAATCCCAGTACTGGGGCAGGGTGGGAGCTGTTTACTGAGATTTAAATTCAGCATGACTCTAGGATAAGTGCTTTCAGATACTCGCCATGCTCTGTCATGTAGATAAATCAGCATTTTTGATACGCAGATATGTGAAAAGAGCCCAGTATAAGCATGTTACGTAGTCAGTGGTCAGTAATGGGCTATTGTTGCTACTGTAATTATTAATCACATTGTGAACATTGCTCAGAATTTAATTGGAAATTATAAAACTTCATAGTGGCTGGTGAAGGTAGAGGGTTTTCTAAGGCATTAGAGAAGATAGCAATCCCATTCTCTAGTGAATGGTCAAAAGGAAGAGGCTAAAAGCTAGAATCATAAGCAACTTCATTAAAGCATTCTCTGTAATTATGAAAAATAAAGAAAATGAATATATCAAGCAATAAGGGAGTGGTTATGTAAATGATGGTTGATCTCTTTGGTGGAAAATTATACTCCGACTTAAAATGATGATAATATTACCTAACTTGGAAAATACTTATTATGCAATTACTGTTACAGGAAAAGTGCTAGATATAAAAATTCTACTTCTGCTGTAATTATATCCCTATTCAAAATATCATCTGCATGTCAAGCGGAGCTGAGAGGTAAACTGCAGTCAATGTGTCAAATGATGGAATTGAGGGTTTCTCTTTTTGTAAATGATTTAATAATCCAACCGTAACTTATTGAGCATTACCTAAGTGTCAGTCACTAAGTTAGGCATGATTATTACTGTGGCTATATTAGGCTACAGGAAGACTTAAAGAGAAGGAGAGGCTTTGTTGACTCCCAGAAGCAGTTGAAGGCTGATGTGGCATCTTCAGGCTATTAGGGACCCTAGGTCTCTACCTGGTGGCTCTGCCATTCCTAGGGAGTTACTTTTTCCCATATGGTCCAGAAGTGCACGCCACCATGCCCACACCCCTGTCAGGGGAGGGCAGGCCCTTTTCCAGGAAGGGTCCAACTGAAATTCCTTACACCAACTCTATTCTTACACATTGGGCAGGACTTGGTCACACTCAGCTGCAAGTTCGATTGGAATATATCATTCCTTTGGGAGGCCATGATCCTAGCTGAAAAGACCCCCTATTAACATAGAAGAAAGGAGGACAACAATGGAGGTCCTCTGCAGCTTGCCAAATAAAGTCAGGGCCACAATCTTCAGAGTCCACCCCACAAGAAGAGAAACATGGGTAGTAGGAGAATTGCAGAAGGCCTATGATAGGGTTGGAGAGTTGAGGGAATGGGATGGCCGACACTGCCTGAAGCGGGCAAGCAGCTCCTTGTCCCTAGGAAATGTTACCCTCCTTGGGAGCCACAAGATCGAGCCCCTCCTGGGCTGCTTATCACATGGCACTGTGCTCTCCTCAAAGACCTGCAAGCTGGGACCATCCATTGGCTTCTGGTTGCCAAATGTAGTGGAGCAGGGCAGCCTCTGACGCCACCCTGTCCCCTGTAGCAGCAGGCGTTTCTTGCTGGGTCCCTGGGGACCTTCTGATCTACCCATCATACCAATCACATGTTCAACTCCTCATTCTTTGATCTTTGGCCTCCCAAGAAATCCACTGCCCTTCTCCAACCCCTATGCCTTTTTTCTTTCCCCTTAGAGATACCTGAAAATAAGCTGAACTAATTCAGGGGTCAGAATAAGTTAACAAGCCACTTTTCTGGACTCAAGTCCAGGCTGTCTTCCTCTCAGGTGTGATGAGAAGACAGGAGGTTTTTAAAGAGGGCAACGGGTAGGGGTTTCCAGGCAGGGAGTCAGCAGTGTATAAATCTGGAAGCCTTTTATTTCTGTTAGTGGTTTATTGATCATGCAACAAAATAACCACCAAGAGGAGAAAATATGTAGCAAAGGGACTGGAGGGACCAGGCAGTTGATGGCAGCCCCTGGAGGAAGGGATGAAGGTCTGCCACCAAGGCCAAGCTGCAAGCTTGGCTGTGTGGTCCTAGGCTTGCTGGAGGACCTCTCTGAACCTGTGCTTCCAATTCTAAGAGTAAATCAGGAGTGTTTAAGTGTATAAATGACCACAGCAATGTCTACAACAACTTTAAAACCCTACTGCATCCAGGGCTGATTTAACCCATGTGAGGTGCTCCTCACTCCTTTCTGTCTGTGACCTCCCTTGCAGTCTACCCATCAGCAGCTCCCAACACAGCTCTGCTCTGCCCTGGTTCCTGAGTTCATTTACTACTCCTGCAGCTTGGCAACTGCACCATGGAGCACCAGCTGGTTCACCTCCTCACTGGCTTTCCTGCAGTCATTTTTGTCCCCTTCCAATTTGTTCTGTTCAAGATAGCCAACATGGTCCTTTTAAAAATCAGATCAAGTAGCCAGGCATGGTGGTGCCTGTAGTCCCAGCACTCAGGAGGCTGAGGTAGGGGCATTGCCACAAGTTCGCGGTCAGCCTGGGATACACAGTGAGTTCAAGATCAGCCTGAACTACATAGTGAGATACTGTCTCAAAAAAATAAAATAAAATAAAAATAAAAATCAGATCAAGTGAAAGAATCCAGTCTGAAAAGTTTACATACTTTTTGTTTCCCAACTGTAGGGTGTTTCAGAAATAACAGAAATTACGGAGATAGTAAACAGATCAGTGGTTGCCAGGAATTTGGGGGAGGGATGAGCAGGTGGTGTACACAGGCTTTGTAGGGCAGTGAAGCTATCCCGTCTGGTTTGGGAGTGGGGATTCATGCCATAGGCTCATCAGAACCCACGGGCAGCACAGAGTGAAACCTGGTATAGTATGGACTTTAGTCCATAATAATGTATTGGCTAGGGCTGGGGATTTAGCTCAATGGTTTCACCACTTACCTTTCAAGCACGAGGACCCGAGTTCAATCCCCAGTACCAAAAAAAAAAATAATAATGTATTGGCTCATCAGTTGAAACAAATATATCACACTGATGCAAGGTGCTAATAATGGAAGAATATTGTGTGTGTGTGTGTGTGTGTGTGTGTGTGTGTGTGTGTGTGAAAGAGAGCAGGGTGCTGAGAGGAAATTCTCTGTACTCTGTACTAAAGTTTTCTATAAATCTAAATCTATGCTAAAATAATGTCTATTAATTTTTAAAAATCAGATTAAATTTCCCTGTTTAAAAGCCTCCCATTGTACCTTGAAAAAAAACCCCCAAACTTCCCCTGGTTTGTGAGGCCTCTATGATGTGACCTTTGCCTCATACCTTCCTCTACCAGCTGACCCTGCTGTCAGCTTCCTTCTGTTTCCAGACACATTCACGTGGCTCTCATCTCAGGACCTTTGTGCTTATTGGTCCCTCCGTCTGCACATTCTTCCCTCTGATTTCCAGGTGGCTGGCTCCCTCTTATCAGTCATGTCTTAACTCAAATCTCGGCTTCTTAGCAACGCCATCCCTGACCCTGCATTGAAAGCAGCTACAGTCACTCCCTGCCATATAATCCTATTTTAACTCTGCATGAGTCACTAGCTGATATTTTTCTTGCTTCTGCATTGGTTTCCTTATGGGGTGCCTGGGTCCCCACCTGGATGTAGTTGCTATTGTATTGTATTGTAGGGGACAGAGTTTCTCTATCATTTTCATTGCTTATCCCCACCTCCTAGAACAGTGCCTGACATTTCAAAGGTGCTCCATAGAGATTTGTTGATTGAATGAGTTAGGTGGAGAATGAATGAATGAATGAATTTATTGAAACTCCCTCAGGGCTTGGCCTATGCTGGACCCTGGATAAGGTATGGTTCGCGACCCTGGAACCTCCCAGTCTACGACACAGAGGTTTATATTAAGCCTGGTGAACAGAATGGAATGGTTAAGAGCATCGGCCATGGAGTCAGACTGTCCAGTTCAAATCCTGGCTCTGGGTCCTAAGCTGTGTAGGTCAAACACTCAGGGAGGCTCCTAGTGCTTATTATATGCTCAGTAAATGCCGGTCATCATCACCATCATGCAGGTCATGTAAAGACCCACAGAATAGCACTCCTCTGACATCAGAGTTCAAACAACCTAGGAAATCACTTTATTTATTCAGTTTTTGCTGGACCACTCGTTGCAGACCTATGGCACTGAGCATGAGGAGAAGCAGGGCATTCTGGGGAAAATTCAATTTAAAACTATGAGGAACTGATACTGACTGTGCTTGGAGGTTTATATGCATGATGTCATTTCCTCCTCCTCCAACTCTGTGGGCTGCTCCTGTTCCACCTTACTTCACAGGTGATAGAACTGAGATTGAGAGAGTGAAGTGATAGGGCTGGGGATGTAGCTCAGTGGAGCCGCCACCTGCCTTGCAAGCGCAAGGTCCTGAGTTCGATCCCTGGTACCAAAAAAAAAAAAAAAAACAAAACAAAACAAAAAAGTGATCTGTACTGTGTGACATAATCGCTAGGTGACCAAACAAAGACTCATACCCAAACTGGACTGAAGTCCTATCGCACTGTCCCCCTCACCATCCCTGCTGTGGCAGGCACAGGCCCTGAGCCCAGGCACTTAAGTGAATGACAGGAAAACAGGGTGGATAGGTGCTGAGTCATCGGTGTAGACAGACTTGAGAACTTAGGGGAGAGTGAGCCCCACAGGTGGTCCTCTGTGACCATGCGTCCTCTGTTCTCTCTACAGCGCCTGCAAAGGGTGAGCTGCTGGCCAGCACTCAGTGACTGAACGCAGTGAAGAGCTGCTATGAGGGATGGGATGGGATGGGATGGGATGAGAGGGGCTGAGGCCAGGCTTGTCAGGTGCATGGCAGGCAGTTCCCAAAATTCCTTAGGAAGGGCTGGAGCTGGGGATCCTACAACACAGCCCTGGTGTGGATAGGAGCTCTGAGGAGGGCACTGGGAGCTACGAGGAGCAGTAGCCACCATCCTGACATGTAGGGTACCCAGGTTCAGAGAAGGGGGTGATCTGCTCATGTCACCCAGTGGGGTGGTGGCAGAGCTGCCTGGAAACGTGACTGTCCATCATATGGTGGATGACAGGGGAGAAAGAAGCAGAGAAGGGGAGCTCCAAGCCCAGGTACCCCTCTGTCGCCTGGCTGGGGCCTCCCATTCTGTTCTCATGGGGTTGTGGGTGTGACAGAGCTGTGCTGCTCATTGGTGCTCACCAACCTCCCTCTGGGGATTGAGTCTTCAAGCCTGGTACCTTCAGGTTTGGCTGGCTCCAGGTACAGCTCCCTGGAGAGGGTACAGAGACCTTCCTTCTGTAGATCATCCCCATGCTGGCATCGGAGGCAGAATCAGCCCTTAGCCCCTTGATGTTACCATCCTGTTTAACAACGTTTTATTCTTCCAGCGTTCTCTAAGATAAGGTCAGAATTCCTCAGCAGGGCCTGGAAGACCTACTTCCTCCACCTCAAGCCTTTTCTCCTTCCTGCTTTTCTGCCATCCTTTTATAAAAAATGTGCGGACACATTAATAAACCATTTTGGAAATAAATCTCTGTCTTGTAGACCCAAGGCACTTTCACATATTAAGAGTTCAGAGAAACCCTTCAGGAAAAAGTCTGGCTAAATAACCTTGCTCAATCCAGAATTTCCCAAATGAATTTGACAGTGGAGCCCTATTCGTGTTCTGCAGAACCCGCTGTACTTCCTTTTCCTGCCCACCTGGTCTGCCGAAGCCAGTCCTTCCATCCACAGTGCCTTCCCTCCCAGGAAGGAGTGACCGCACCACGGGCAGTGACGGCAGGACAGGTGCGGGATGCAGCGGGATTCATGGTCTGCAAAACTGCAGGAGACGCACTTGCTCACAAGCAGGGATACGAGGCCTTCATTAGGTACTTTATTTTTGGTTACGGGAATCAAACTTGGGACCTTGTGCTTGCAAGGCAGGCAGTGGAAGCACTGAGCTAAATCCCCAGCCCCAAGCCTCATGAGGGACAGGCTGAGTTCAAGGTTGCAGATGGGGTTAGTCTTTTAAAGGAAGTAAAAATAGCACATTCAGTCGAATCGTACTGTAGTAAGAATACAAAGGTAGGTGAAGCAGTCATAGGTTGAACAGAGACTTGGAGTTGGGGAGAGATCGTTTGTGTGTTATATCAAAAAGGGCTGGATTGGCCTTTTTAAAGTTTTTTATGGAAAAGATGCTACAAATGAAGATTGATTTTTAGTACAAAGGAGGTGTGGGTGGGAAGTTTTGGGGGGGGGGTGGAGGCCACAGTAGACTCAGCCAGTGATGGCTTTCACTGTTCTAGTGGTGGGTAAATCATCTTGACAGAAATCACACTGCAGACACTCTGGGGTCACTTAGGAGATTCACTTGTTCATTAATTCAGTACGATGTGTTTATTTATTTGTCTGTCAATGTTTTAGGGATTTGAGATGTAACAGGGACTGCAAATTCCTTACCTTCTTCTGGAAGACACAGGCAGCAATCATGTCAATGTATCATTTGATGTTGAGTCAAGTGCCCTAAAGGAAAGACAGTAGAATCAAGATTGGAAAGTAATGAGGAGTTGTAGGATTCGAGGGGCCCAGACCTCTCTGAAGAAGAGACATTTGTGTTTCAATAAGGCAACCGAGAAGATAACTGATTTCTGATTTGAAAAAAATCTAAGTGATCTTCATATTTTTGTCATCTTTAAATTTGTGTTAAATAACTGACATAAAATATTTAGAATTTCATAGAATATGAAATAAAAACCATAATAAAAATGAACAATGAAACCAGTTGAAGTCAATAGAAGAAAATGATAACTAAAACATTTTCCATCATTCCAGAAGCAGTAACTTATGAAAAATGGCTGAATTTGAGATGCAGGTATAAAGAATCTCTGATAATCTGAAAAATGAGTAGATTACATCCACACCTTGGGAAAAATATTTAAGTGTTTTGCTGATTTGACACAAATTAATGAACTGATTAAGAAAGCATAAAACATGTAATGTACCACTTCAAAACAACATTAATGACAAACTGGATAATAAGTACCAATTAAAAGAGGACTTAGGATTAGTCATTGCACAAGAAAACTTAAAGTGTTCCAAAAGAAACTTAACAGAAGTTTTCACAAGTTTGACAACCATCCTAAAAATTTACCCAACATGACTAATAGCATGTCTGAAACTAGGATAAAATTTTTTAAATTATCAGTGAGTTTTTTCAACAAACTGTGCTGGAGGAAAGGCTGAATCATCTCTCTCTTCTCTCTCTAGAAACACAAAATTATAAAATTATCATACGTAAAGAGGCAACTGAAGAAAATGTAGCCAAAAATGTAGGAAATCAATAAGAATGTAATGTGTTTTTCTGTATTCTATGCTAAAATTTTATATACAATCATAATTTATTCTTTTACTGCAAATCGGCCTTCACTTTTATACCTCCACTTGTTAGTTATCATACAGTACTGTGTAACAAACATACTGATCCCAAGTTCAAGGGCTTTCAGCCTTGGTGATGGCAAAGTACAAGGTGACAAGACCCATACTCCTGCTGTTACTTTCACCCAATTCTGTTGACCAAAGCAAATCAAGTCAAAGTGAAAATCTACTCTGCTTCAGAACTGCCAGGCCACATGACAAAATTGTAGATACAGAAGGGGTGAAGAATTAGGCCCATTCATGTAATCTCCTGCAATACTAATTTTATTCTTGTGTTTGGTATTCTTTTTTCTTAAGGAGTATTTCACACTTCATCCACCCCCTCCCCTGTATAAACCACAGGCTTCTACAAAATCCAAATCTATCCCTGGTGGCTATGTCCTTTTTTTTTTTGGTACCGGGGATCAAACTCAGGACCTTGCACTTGTGAGGCAGGCATGGTGCCACTGAGCTAAATCCCCAGCCCCCTGGCTATGTTCTTTCAATGGCACCCAAAGTAGCTGTAGACTGATTGCTCTAAAAATGAACTTTCTGCAAATAAGAGGTTCATTAGTATTTGGAAATACTTGATTCTACAAAGTTCTATTGAATTGAAAGTCCCCTTAAATCATTTCAAGTGTTTCATTCATGACCAAAAAAGGAAGCACTGTTAGATTCTTTGAGTAAAATTTCAGTTGTAATTAAATGGTTGTAATTTATAGAGGTAGTTATTTTTAAAGTTTTTTTTTTTTTTTGTACCAAGGACTGAACTCAGGACCTTGAGCTTACGCGGCAGGCAGTGGCACCACTGAGCTAAATCTCTGGCCTATTTTAAACATTTTTGACCAGGAATTTGGTGTAGCTGTTTGAAAATCTCATCTAAAAATTCATGTTCACAGAAACAGACTCAAATCTCTAAGTGAAAATTTTGACAAGATTTTATTAGAAAGCATTTACAAAGTCCCCATTTAATGGTTTTGCTGATTGTTCTTCTGAGGCATTAAGCACACAAAATTAAATTATCATAATTTTTGGTTTATGGCACACACTTTCCATTGGTTCATGTATATTATACTTGTGGTTTGGTTTTTTGCAATAATGCCATCTCAAACCAAAGTCGGTACTGTAGCCATAACCTATAAATAGCCATAAGTTCCCCGCTCTGCCCTGCTTCCCCTCAACACTGGATTTTTACTTTCATGGAGCCTGGACGCTTACCTTTGTCAGCCTCCCCCTACACATGCAAACCCCCCAGCATGCATACATATTATACATATGTATATACACATGTGTATTTTATGATTGCACTGCTACTGTATAAAATATGTATTTAATATATTAAAATATTTTCTTTGGTTTAAAAGTTAATTCTTTTCTTCTGATTTTAAATAAATTAAAATATTTTTGTGGGCCTCTTAAGTATGAAGGGCCTAAGCATGCTGCCAACTATGCGGATGGATAAATGGGCCCTCCCCACTCTGCACATGAAGAACCCAACACACTGTGTCCTGTGTTCATCATTCTTTGTTTCCTTTTGCTTTTTGAGATACCATCTTGATATGTAGCCCAGGCTGGACTTGAATTTGCAATACTTCTACCTCAGCCTCCTGAGTGCTAGAATTATAGGCCTATATTACCATGCCTAGCTGTTTCCCTTTTATATTATAATTTGTTACAATTATGTGTATTCCTTAAAAGCATTGTATTTTTTACTTTATTTGTGTATTTATTTTTTGTGGTACTAGTGATTGAACCCAGGACCTTCGCACTGAGCTACATCCTCATCTTTTTAATTTTTAAAAGGGTTTTTTTTTTAGACAGGTTCTTGCTAAGCCACTAAATTGCCCAGGCTGGGCTCAAACATGTGGCCCTCCCGTCTCAGCCTCCCACATTGCTGGGATTACAGGATAAAAGCATACTTTTAATGTTAGTCACTTTTTGGGGTGGGGGGTACTGGGGATCGAACTTGGGACCTTGCGAGGCAGGCGCCGGAAACACTGAGCTAAATCCCCAGCCCCAGTCACTTCTCATTGTGCAAAAGACAGCACATGGTATATAGTCTTTTGAGATTTACTTGCCTTGATCTATGAGAGTGACAAAATGAATTCAGATTTGAGACACATCCGTCCCTGTTCGCTATTCTGATTGCTATCTATTGTACGCTGTATGGGACCCTATCACAGTCTACCCAGGCGTCTATTCATCGTTCTCCTATTAGGGCTGGGTATTCTTTCATCCTTTCCTGTAGGGACAAACAACCTCAATATTTCAATGGATTACAGCACAAACATTTATTTCCAGTTCTCACTCTGGGAGCTGAGCGCCGGCTGCAGCTCTGGTAGGGTCTTTGCCAACACAGTCTGGCAAGGGTAAAGAGGGAATGAATAATTATGAACAAATAATGCAATCAATCCCAGATGGTTTCTGGTTTTACTACAGGAACAGTGCTGTGAGTAAAGCTGCTGGGTCACAAGCTGTGAGAAGGTTTAGCTTTAGAAAATGATGCCAGACTTTTCCATAATGGTTCCACTGACTTTCATTCCCACAGGCAATGTGCAGACCCTCGAGGGGGTCTATGTCCTTTCCAGGGGTTGGAATTATCAGACTTTTAACACTACAGTTTGAATGGATGTTAAAGGGTGTTTTACTGAGACCTTGATCTGCATTTTCTGGGTCACTATCCACCTTGAAAATCTCTTCACACTTCTTGTCTAGATGTGTTTCCTTTTGTCCATTTTCATTTCATTTCTTTGTTTTGTTTTGTTTTTAGAGTTTTCTTTCTTACTGAATTTAATTCTTTATAAATTTTCATCTGGGTATGGTGGCACACACTTGTAATCTCAGCACTTGGGAAGCTGAAGCAGGAGGTTTGCAGAGAGTTCGAGGCCAGCCTTGGCTACACAGTGAGTTCAAGGCCAGCCTGAACTACATAGCGAGACTCTGTTTCAAACAAACAAACATCTCCATACTGGACCTTTGTTGCTTATATTATTGAGATTTTCTCCCCTCATTTATAACATCATTTCACTTTACTTAAGGTGTCTTGTTGAACATAAGTTCTTAACTTCAATATAGTTAAGTTTATCAATCTTGTATTTCTTTTTTTGGTACTGGGGATCGAACTCGGGTCCTTGTGCTTGCAAGGCAGGTGGCGGAACCACTGAGCTAAATCCCCGGCCCTCAATCTTGTATTTTGTAGTTAATGCCTTTTAGGCCTATTTAGGCCTGGCTCTAAATATAGGTAAATACGTATAATTTCTACTGAGTTTTAAAGTCTCTAAATCACTTAGAGTAGCTCTTTGTGTATGTTGGGAAGTAATTTCTCCCAGCTCGATTTATTGGTCCATCCTTCCATTCGCCATTGTTATGTACCACCCTGCCCACATAATAAAGGCTCATCTTTGTATGGATCTGATTTTGATCTCTCTGCTCTTTCTCATGGTCAGTTTGTTCCTGGATAGATACCCACTGCCTTAATTGGCACGGCTCCATATTGGGTCCTGATTTCTGCCCTTCATCAGAATCATACAGACACAGCAAGTCCCCTGACCTGGGGTGAGGGAGTTGGACCATCTCCAACACACAGCAACGTTCTTGGTAAAGCCACAGGGTGAGGGATTCAGAACCAAACACAGATTCAGTCTGAGCTCTGCTCCCTCTCAATGAATGGCCTCAGTTCTGTCAACTTCCCCTTAGAAATTTGGTTTTCTTGAGTAAACCAGGAGGAATGATACCACTTATAAGAGCATTCTGAGGATCAAGTAAGACTGTATGAGAAAAGCTCCCAGCACAGCGCCTGTTTGACCAGGCTGTATTTGTGAAATGGAGCCCAGAGGACATAGATTCTCCAGGTCACACGACCAGACTGATCCCATTCTGCCTCTTCATTGCCAGAACTCAGAGACTTTCTAGATATTAGCCTTCTCAATTTTTGTTTTCTTACCTTTCCTTTTCTTATGAAAACAAAAGCTCAATTTCTGAAAGCTCACAGGACTTCATGGTTCCCAGCCCTTCCTCTGTTCGGCTTTTTCTTATTTGATGGGAACAGAGTGAACCAGATAAGGATCCAATGATGTTGGAGAGGAAGTTGGGCTTATAGAAAATTCAACTTCTTTTGGCTCTGTTACCATTGGCCTTGGCTCAGCCACGGCTCAGGAGCATCCAAAAGACTCAGGACGTGCGTATGGCTTCCTGAACAGTGCTGACAATAAAGCGCCCCTGGAACTTGGGAATCATGGAAATTACAGTGGACTTGAATGCTGAAACCTCTGCCAACCCACAGAGTGCTTCGTACAGAGTAGGCGATTAAGTACTTATGGAATGACCAAGTGCCCATCAACTGGAAACTGGATAAAGAAAATGTGGGGTTTTTTAAATAAAATGGAGTACTACTCAGCCATAAAGAATGATAAACTAGAGACATTTATAGCTAAATGGATGCATAATAAGGCCATACTCTTGAACTTTGTTTTTTTTTTTTTTTTTTTTTTTTGGGTACCGGGGATTGGACTCGGGTCCTTGTGCTTGCACAGCAGGCAACAAAACCACTGAGCTAAATCCCCGGCCCAAGGCTATACTCTTAAGTGAAATAAATAGGACACACATGTGTAAATACCAAGTAGTTTCTCTGGTGTGAGAAACAAAGTGTAAATAAGGATTAAAATGAATAATTGATAATTTGAAATAGGAAGAAAAGGTCCAAAGGGGTAGGGGAAGTGGGAGGGGAAGGGGATAGGAAAGAAGGGACAGGAAAATTATAAGAAAAGGAAAAAATGGAAACACAGTCTTTGTAAATAGGGAAGGGTGGAGGGGGTGAAGGGAGGGCAGGGAAGGGGGAAAAACAAGAACCAAGAGAGATCAGGTAAAGGTACAAGTTCCCAATGAGAAATGTAAATGAATTGTATACTGTAGGGAACAGGGGAAGGGGACGTTATCAGAACCTCTGCAGTGAGTCCTGGTCTCCTGCGAGCCACGGCAGCACACGGTGAATTACAGGAAAGGTAGACAAATGAGACTGAGAAGAAGCTGAGCTTTGGGTCTGATCAGTGCTGCTCAGGGCAGCAAAGACAAAAGCCCCCAGCTTACCACACCTTTATTCAGTACATTGGGAGAAACAAAGGTAACAAATGGCTTGCAGAGAGTTCAGTACATCCGCGTAAACAAGATGGTAAAGGTCCAAGAATAATGAGGAACTGTGTGGATGTTTGTTCCTCCCAGGATGTTTTCAGCTCCCAGGATGTTTCTTGTCCTGGAGAATCACAGCATCACCAGATCATTGAGGTCTCAGTTGTGACCGGAGGCCAAAATGCAATTGTCTCGGAATTCCATAGCTGGGTTGTAGGCAGGAGAACTAGGCTAACCAAATGATTTTCCCCTAAAATTATGTAGCCTTGCTCCCAACAGTATACCTAATATGTACCAATAAGAGAATTTAAGGGGGAAAAAAGTTCTTAGGGAATGAATAAATGAACGTAGTAGAGAGATGCAGGTTACCTTGAGGAGACAGTTTGATCTTATGGTTTCTTAGTGCAGTGCTGTGCGTGGGTCTTGTGCATGTTAAGCACACACTGTACTACTGAGCCACATCCCCACACCCAGTTGACCTTGTTTGAAAGGCAATAACATTCAGACAAAGGGTGTGCAGCTCACCAAATTTGGTGGTCTTACAGTGAGAAGGGTTTAGAAAAGAGTTTGAGCATACTAAGAGTTGCAATAATTAGTGTGTAACTGACTCAGAAAGTAATGATGGAGAGGTAAGTGGAGTGGAATAGGACACACAAATAGACCCAAACATAGAAGAAAATCTGGTATATGATAAGGTGGCATTTGAGATAGACGAGGGAAAAATACAGGTTAGGATATATGATGTTAGGGGAAAAATCAAACTATCCCTAACTCACTGCAATCACTAAAACAAATTCCAGATAGATCAAATGTGCACAGATAAAAACACAGCCATAAAAATACTTGAAGAAAATATCAGAAAAGATTTTCATAATTATGCTATGAAATCTCCAAAACAAGACACAAATCTCAGAAGTTATCAAGAGCAAGATGAACAGATCTTGTGATGTAGGAAAAACATACAGGGGAACATTTAATACAGGTGTATTAGCAAAAAATTTATTTGCTCTCCATAGGACAGATGAGGGCTAAAAACCTGATATGTAAAACACTCTTACAAATCAAAAAAAAATTTTTGGTACCAGAGATTGAACTCGGGACCTTGCCCTTGCAAGGCAGGTGGCAGCACCACTGAGTTAAATCCCTGAGCCATACAAATCAAATTTTAAAAAAAATATTTAGGAAGAAAAGTAACAATAAAAACTATGAGTAAGAAAAAAAAGACTAATAACATAGGAAAACATATTTTATAGTAGATGACATTCAAGTGGCTGATAACTCCACAGGAAGACAAATCCAAAGTTTAAACAGTAATGTTTATTTTTCAGGTATCAGCTTTGTAAAAATTAAAAGACATTGAGTGTGGGAGGGAGTGTTGGTAGGGTTCTCACAGGCCATTGCTGTTACAAGTGTAAATTACTTTTGGAGAGAAGTTCATTACCATCAAAATTTTATCATGTGTTCCCTTTGATCAAAATGGTTCCACTTTGGGGCATTTATTTATAGAAATATTGGCAAATGTGAGCAAATATCAATATAGAGGAAGTTCTTTGCAGTATAATTAGTAATAACAAAAGATTGGAAACACATGTTGTATTAGCAAAAGATTGAACAATTCATGATACAATATGTGCATATTATAGAGCTGAGAAAAAGGAGAGAGCTAGCAGTAGATGTCAACATGGAAAGATATCCACAACTTAGTGTTCCAACTTGAAAAAAAGAACAAGTTGAATAACATTTATTTTAAATACATATATAACATATTCTTACATGGTAATATATGCTGTAATACACTTATATTTTTATATTTTATTATATTTTAATGTGTATTTCAAAAATGGTTTCTCTCTCATTTATATTCACATATTTAAAAACACATTTATACATCCATTTGATTATATGTGATTATATATACCCAGAAATTTACCCACCAAAATGTTAACAGTGATTTAGATTGAAAATCTAAAAAGTTGAAATTAACATTTAGTTTCTCTATTACTTGAATTTTTTCCAATGAGCATCTTCTACTTTTGTAACAATGTTGAGGATCATTTTTGTTTAAAAAATTATAACATTTGATTAAAAAATATTGATGTTGGGCCAGGGATTTAGCTCAGTGGTTCCGGCACCTGCCTCGCAAGTGCAAGGTCCCGAGTTCGATCCCCAGTACCAAAAAAAAAAAATGATGTTTATGTATCAGTTGGTTATTAAGAGACTGTCTTGAAGGACCGAAGACTCCCATACTAGAAACAAATCGGATTTTTTGCTGGATCACTTCCCCTCCCTGTCTACTAGAGACTTCCTACCAAGACTCCTGGCTTTCTTTTAGAGCCAAGAGAGCCAGGGAGGCTGCTTGTGTTTGTCTGGGTCTGGTGTTTGTCTGGGAGCATAAGTGGCCGAAGTGCAGCCAGGCTCACCAAGCCATCTTGGTTATTGAGTCCAAGCCAGGATGTCCCAAGCGTAACGTGAACTTTCTACCAGGCAGGTGGTGAAGCCTAGCTGTGAAACTGGCATGAGGGAGAAAACTGATGTGCAACCAGTCATGAATGGCAAGCAGACAGAAGGAGAAAGGGAGAAAAGGAGCCAGCACCCCCTACAGGGCTAACGGAGTATGGAGTCTGCCGCCTTAGGAACAGAGGGCAGAGAGGTGGGTGGAGATGGAGGGCACAGTGTGGTGAGACACAGGGAACCCCATATTCTATCCTGCATGGCAGTGGGTGAGGCTACAATTGGTGCTGCTGCTGACATCTGCTGGAAGCTACCTTTGTGGTGGAGATAGCTTCATAATATTGCAAAAACTACTGCATATCGCAGCAATATTCTGTAGCCTAAGAGGAATTGAAATAATGGCATGAAACATGTATTGCACAGAGCAGGGACTCAGTAGATGGTCTGGACAAAAGCAAGGGAAGTTGGGAAGGGACAAAGAAGGGAGGAAATGGGGACAATGACCCAAGGACCATGAGCTCTTTTCTGGCTCCGTGACCTTAGGAGACCCTTTGAGGCGGTCCCTGGAAGCCTGCCTCCACTGCACTGCCTGCCCCCAGGGCTTCCACACACTGCTCTGTAGTGTGGGGGAGGCATTATAGGAGGAGAGTGAAGGCTGGACCAGCTCAGTGATTCTGACCTGGAGTTCCAGAACCCCAGGGAACTCCCAAGATAGAAATGGGCACCACGAGCTATTTTGGTACTTCTAAATGCATACCAAGAATTAAGCATTTACTCAGGATAAGACTGTATGTGCTGACGGGCCAGGTATCAGTCTTTGGGCCTAGAACTCCATCACTCCCAAGATGAAGGGAAGAATTTGGGTCAAGTTTGTTCTGCAGGAGGACCAACTTAGGGTAGCTGGTACCCAGTTGTGTGCTTTGGGGCAAGGGACTAAACCTCTCCTGGTGTCAGTTCCTTCCTCAGTGCTATGGGGTCATAAGAGTACTCCACTTGATGTGGGAATTGAAGGAGATGATACACATAAAGCACTTGGCAGCCAGCCTGGCCCAGAGTCAGCCCTAGGCAAATGGTAGTTACTATTATTATTAATTCAGAATAGGAAGTCTGGACATCTCATGCTAATCAGGAACTCTGATTGGAGCTATATATATATTGATTAATAAGTAGTAGGAAATGAATGAATTATTAATTACGTAGAGCAACTTGTGTGGAAGACGTCTTTCAAAACCTTAAGACCTCTCCTAGAGAGAAGTCCTAAGAGTGTACTCGGTGGGACAAAGGCAGAGGCCCTGTGTTAGGCCCCTTGAAGTAGGGGTGTAACAGGAGACTAACCTCCCCCTCTTCTGGGCTGTGGCACAATTGTTCCCTCTGTGTGGAAGTCCTTTCTCTTGCCTCTCTCTGGCTGACTCCTACTACATCAGGCAGCCTCTGGGGCCCTTCTCTCTGAGCAGGTCCCTCCTCACTCGGGACTGCAGGCTGCAGGCCCCTGTGACACTCACTCCACTGTGAAGTGCCTCTTGGCAGTGCGGGGTCTGAAGAGTAGGTTCCGTGGGTCCAGAGAGTCTGTGGGTCTCACGTGTTCACAGGAACACCCGGTGCTGCTCACCAGGGGAACACACTTCCAGTTTCAGATCGTGCGCTCTAAGACAGCCAGGAACTTTCCTGTTTGCTCCCCACTGCATCCTCCATTTTCCCACAAGCATCCCACAGTCTCTGTAGCCATTCTTACACCGAAAGAGAAAGTCAAATAAAAGCCAGACAGTGGACGAGACGCTCCAGAAGGATGAATTTTCAGAAGCAAGAGCTCCAGGTGAAGGGGTCAGGGACTGCAGGAGGCCCATGTCCTAGGTCATAGCGCCCTCTGGTGTCAAAAGCTCAGCTCTGCGCCTGGAGCTGCAAGTGGACCGTTAACAGCAAGGGAGCCCACGACTGACCTCCCAGGCCTTGGTTTCCAGCTCTCCACCTCACCCACGTCATCACCAAGGGCAACTTGCTAAGGCTCAGCTCTGACTGCACTCCCTCTTGTCCCACCCTCAGCGTAACTCTGCCACCGGCTCTCCACTGCCTGCCGGACAAACTGTTCGAGTCTTGCACTGTCTGCCCAGGACTCCCCAGCCTCCGGGCCCTCGGCGTCCTGCCGCCCTCCTGAGCATTTTCTAGGCGGTGGACTTACTTCATGCCTTCGCTCATGCTATCCTTCTTAATAGGACTGCTGCCCACTTTCTCCCCGGAGAAACTCTTCAGTGTCAAACGCGGCCTCTTCCATGAACCCTTCCTGGACTCTCCTAGGTAGAAGCAAGCGATAGTTTCTCCCTCTGGATCTCTGGAGACCCCACAGGCCTTCCCTGAAACCATGGACTCCTTGGTGATGCTAACTCAACTTAGTTGTCTCAATTTAAGTTTATCATAGTTATGGAATCAAAAAAAGTCTTTTCCCTGTAAAACAACAAGAAACCTCTAATGCAAGTGTATCCTGGCTACTAAAGAGGCTAAGACAGGAAGATGGTGAGTTCAAGGTCAGCCTGAGCAACTTGTTGAGATTCTTTCTCAAAATTAAACTTAAAAAAATAAAACTTAAAAAAAATACTTAAAACCAGAAATGTAGCTTAGTGACAGAGTTCTTGCCTAGCATGCACAAGGCCCTGGGTTCAATCCTCAGTACCACAAAAGCAAAAACAAAAAAAGCCTTGCACATCAAACTGGGTAAATTCGCCTGCTGGACCACACTTTGCCTGGCAGAATTAGATGGCTCCATTGGAGAACAATGAGAAATTTGAGCCTGGTTTCTCCCGAAGTTCACACAGGCACTGTTTGTCTTTACTGACTTTAATCTACGTTCATCCACTGTAATAAACTGTTACCATGAGTGTGACACTGTTCTGTGAGGCCCAGCAAATCACCAAGCCGGAGGGTGCTCTTGGGAATGCCTAACTCAATATTTTTTGTTTTTGTTTTTGTTTTGGTACTGGGGATCGATCTCGGGTAACTCAATATTGCTATACACTAGCAACATTTATGAATTCAAAGAAAAAATTTACCTTTGCAGAAGTGAAATTACAAATGGTTTACCAGTGAACCAAGTTGGCGTTATGATTTGAAACCTGTATACAATTACTAAGACTGCTAAGAGCAATATCTGGGCATGTCTGAAGAAAATTTCATCACAATTTAAAAATACTTGACATGATAAAAGTATTATTCTATTCTAATGCCCTTTATGTTATTACAAGAAATTCAACATTCTGTGTTGTCAATGAATGAAAAGGCAGAGATGTTAGACTTAGAGAACAACTGCATTATTAAAGGAAAAATAAAAGGATTCAAATTCTGTTAATGATAAAAAAGGTGTTTCTGACAATTGCAGGAAAATGACAGGTACTGCTGCCACTCACAGTATCTACTTATGCAGAGTTTCTTGTCAATGGTGATGATCATGAATTTGAAGAAAGCATAATTAGAAAGACATAATTAGAGATTTTGTCATCATTTCAGCCCTAAAATCTAATATAAAAAGCATGTTCATAGAAGTAAGCTGATTTCTCACACAAAATTTGAATAAGTATTTTATTCCAATTAAATATTTACCATCTTCCTAAATGCTTTGTATCTGATTTCTTTTCAAAACCATGTACTGAAAGAAAAATGTCACTATTTTCACCAATTCTTATTTAGACTTTCCCAAATCTTGAGTTTATCCTTATGTGCCATATAAATGCTCCTGTATTCCATATCTCACCTACGAAGTAAAAGACAATGGGACACACTGAATTAAAATAGTTTTATTGCTGTAAAAGAGCTAAAATAATGATGGCTTGAAAGTATAGACTTTTACATAAGCAACCTAGGGATGCTGTGAGGACTCCTTAACTCAATATCAAATGCATTCCAGCCAGCCGGAAGACAAACAAGTAAACAAAAACCTCATCATCTACCTATTGTACTGACTGTTATTGCGGTGTTCTATATTTGTTGGTCCTTCGGTGCCCAGGTCCATAGTCTGTGGGCTCTTGGGGCAGGGAGTGTCTCTCATTAGTCTAAAACAACAGCAGTTGTGGAGCCAAACTAATGTGGGTTTGAACCTTATCTCTGTTGATTATAAGCCAGGCCATTTATGAAGGTGTTTATCATTCCTAAGACTCAGTTTCCACACCTGTACAATGGAGAGAACCAACCTCAAAGACCTGCTGTGAGAATGAAAAGAGGAATGCAGTTAAAGCACTCAGTAGCGCACCCAGCACTTAGTGTGAGCCGAAAGGTGTTCAGGTTCTTTTGTGCCCCGGAGTCTAGCACAGTGCATGGGAAAGGGGCTGCATTAGTGTTGGTTGTGACAGACTAAACCGAACTGGGCTCAGAGGAGGGATGATAATCCCCAGCTGGGCAGGCCTGCCCTGTGGGCACAGTAGGCTCTAGCATCCATAGAAAGCCCTGGGTAAGGATTTCAGGGCTTAGACAGAGTCATGTGCCCTGGAAGGCAAAGGACCCAGACAGGGAGATGATAGCATCTGCTATAGCAGCAAAGACCATTTATATGTTTTTAGAGAAAAATTTCTGGGTCGATCCTACATGGAGCCTGGGATGGGGAAGGGGGTCTCAGCAGAAGTGGGCTGTGACAAGCAGAAGGGAGAGCTTGTCCTCTGGGCCTGAGGTGGCAGCCAGGCTGTGGTGGCCTTCTGCTTGTCCCCCACATCTGTTCTCTACTTCCTGCATAGGAAGGAAGTTCACTTGGATAGATGATAGCCCTGCCAAGAACTACATCTCCCAGCCTCCTCTGCATCTCAGATATGGCCTTTTAGCTAAATTCTGACCAGTAGATGTGACAGAAGGGCTGTAGGGAACTTCTACATTACTTGTTCAATAGGAAATTGTTCTTCTTTTGCTTCCTTTCTTTCCCTATTCCGCGAGGATAGACATAGACATGTCAGGAACCCAGCCTCAACCATGTTGATGCGGACAATGTCCAGTGGGAAGGCATAGTAAGAAGACAGAAGGAACCTCAGCTCAAAATGGTCATCCTGTCAGCCAGGACCACTAGCCTAAGGTAAATATTTATGTTAGTTAAGCCTTCACTTTTCTGGGTTTCCGCTGTGGAGGCTGAGCCTGGTACAGCTGACCATAAGGTAGCCTTTGAATAGGCAGAGAGCACAACCTAGTTCATGGCTGCTTCCTGAGCATTCAAAGCCCTTCCCACAGCTGGCTGTGAAGGAGGCCTCTGAAGAAATGCGGGAGTCCACATTGGAGAGAGAGAGTCACGCAGGTTGCTGAGCAAAGGGTGGACCTGTGGCCAGTTCAGAGAGGACAGCAGAGCCTCAGCCTGGAAGAAAACAGGAGCAGCTTGAATGGGTTGGAGTTAGGGTTAGGGTTAGGGCTAGGGTTAGAGTTAGTGGTGGCAGAGTTTCTCTTCTGCCTGGAAGGAGGACCTAGATAGGGACTTGTTGCCACCTAACAGTGAGCAGTGAGAGGCTGCAGGTGCAAGACTGCCAACTAGAATGTGAAGCTCAGGATCTAACAAAATAACAAATGACCAGCGGCACATCTGCAACTTAGAGGGGCCAGAAAATTAAAGTGACAATAACAACTGGAAAAGTAGAGTGTTTTATTGGAATATGCATTCTGCTGAAGGAACAGAGATGGAAGTTTCTTTCTCTTTCACCCAATTATCCTGGTGTGGGCATTTGGGGCTGGGTGGTTGTTCTTTGGCAGCAGGGCCTGTATTCCTTCCATCTTGTTGCTCCCCTGCTTGTGTTGGTCCAAGTTTAATTTTCCAGTTAGTTAAACTGGAACTATAAACCCTTTCCCTATGTAGTGAGATTTGGCCAAAAGAGGAATAGATACGAGAACTGGGAGGTAGAAGTGAAGCAGTGGCCATTATTCTCTGAAGGGGAGACGTGGTGACAGACTTGGAGACAGACATGGTGACAGATAGATGCAGAGGTGCTCAGCAGGCCCAACTTTTTCTTTCTTTGCTCCACACATCACCCCTCTGACTATATTTTGGCTCTGCTGACCCTAGGGGCCCCAGGCTCAATTCTGGACACTCAGACTAATGATGAAGTAGTTGCACTGAGACACAGCTCCACAGGCCTCTCCACGAGTCCCCCCTTCCCAGCAGCTGGACATGCCTGGCTTGTCAGATTTCCCAGCCAGCTCTACCATGACAGCTGCCCGCCATGCTAGCTCCTTAGGGAGACTGTGTCTGGTTCCTTCACTTCCTTAGCTCCTCCTTCACTTGTGCAAAGTCTAATTTATGTAATCAATCATCCTGTCACTGGACAGGGTCTAGAAGGTCCCTCAAAGAGGAGATGGGGACCTCAAATCACCTCACTCATGTGGTAGTTTATAGGCTCTCTAACTTCTGTCATGGAAAAAGAATTATCAATATGCATCAATGAGAGGAATAAAGAAGTTTATTAAAAAGAAAGAAGTACACACTCAGAGAGTGTGAGGGAGCTCATAGAGTAAGATGTATTATGGTCTGGAGTTGGGGTATTTTTATGTGGTCTTGGTGGGTGTCCTCAAGGTGGGTGATCTGGGATGTATATTTCTACTGTGTCAGGCTAAACATTTGGTGGGCTGGGTTAGATTATAAACTATTGCATGTGTTTGAAGTTTGGAGATACACTGCCCACTTAATAATGTCTCTTCTTTGAGCCTGGGAGTCTAGGGGAGAACAAACAAGTAACTGGTGAAAAGTGTGGGATAATTGTATCTTTAAGATCCTCAGGAATTTTTGTTTTTTTGGAGTTTCCTGGAAAGGAAAAAAGGCATTGTAATCTTGAGTAACTTTTGTATCCTGAAGCTTCAGCTTTTCTTAAAAGTACAATTTTTATTATTATTATTATTATTATTTTTGGTACCAGGGATCAAACTCAGGTCCTTGCACCCACGGGACAGGTGGTGGAATCACTGAGCTAAATCCCTGGCCCAAAAGTACAATTTTTAAATTACAATTTTTCCTTATCCCCTTTTCACCTATCTTTATTTCTTCTAGCCTACCTCATCCCCTCTCCCTGACTTTGATCTTTTATTCTTAAGGGATACTGGGGCCAAAGGTCCATCTTCTTTTGGATGCTTCAGGCTGAATGGGAGTATTGGCTTGGCCTAACCAGGCATGGAAAGTCATTGATGTAAATCAAATTGGCCTCAGTTTTTCCCACTGCTTGCTTGGGTTTTGGCTTTTTAAAAAAATCTGCTCAGTTTTTATTCATTTATCTAATGTCTTGGTTCTAGAACTTTTACTCTTGCCATCTCATTCTCCATACATGCATAGATTTATACATTTTTCAATCATTGCTTTACTACAGCATTAATGAGGTTTCGGTTAGGAGAGAAATTTGCTATTAGTTCGGTCTACCATCTTAACCCAGAAGTCTTCTCAACACTGCCGTTCTTTATACAGAATAAGCTGTCTGCAGTTTCCTGCCTCTGAGCCTCAACATGAGATCTCTCTACAACACTTTCTTCCACAACCATGCAGGCTGCAGGATTGCAACTGTCTTTTTAATCACGCCTTCAGCAGTGCCTGGGACATTGGAGGTACAATAAATGCTTATTGAATGAAAGAAAGAATGAATGAATGAAATAGATAGCCATTTTACTATAGGTACTGCCAAAGTGAGCGTGATACTCATTTTACTGACTCTTATTTTGTTTGCATAATGAGAATCAGAGGAAGATAATTTGTTTATCTAAAAAAGAAGAGGATCCGGCATGTGTGTGTGTGTCCGGGGGGAGAAGACAGGTACAACTTATAAGAGCCAAATAAAACGTTGTGATTTTTACCATTCATAGAAACATTTTCAGAGCTTTAGTAGATGACTACATTATTCCAAGGTTAGCTTTTAAAAATGACTTAAGAAAGTGCATCCATGGCATTAGAAGACAAAGTTGTTGTGGTTATTCCTGGTTATGCTTGACTGTCAACTCTAAGGAGAACTAGGGAGCCTTTTGGGTTCTGGTAATGTTCAGTGTCTTGGTTTGGTGCTAGTTATATAAGCCTAGGCTAATGTGTAAAAAGCCATCAAGTGATATTTAGGACTTTCACACTGTTTTGTATGTCTGTTATACTTTGAAAAAGCTTACAAAAATGTACATTTTTTGTGCTACTGGGGCTTGAACTCAAGGGCATTCTATCACTGAGCTATATCCCCAGACCCTCCCTTCCTTTCTTCTTTCTTTCTTTCTCTCTTTTTTTTTTTTGTACCAGGGATCAAACTTGGGTCCTTGCACTTGTAGGGCAGGCAGAGTAACCACTGAGCTAAATCCCCGGTCCAGCCCCTTTCTTTTTTGAATTTAAAATTTTTTTCTTTATATGTTTTTAGCCGTTTTTTTTTTTGGTACCAGGGATTGAACTTGGGTCCTTGCACTCACGCAGCAGGTGGCGAAACCACTGAGCTAAATCCCTGGCCCTTCTTTACATTTTTTAATAGTACATGTAATGTTTTCGTTCAAGGTTTTTATTTTGAGACAGGGTCTCACTGAGTTGCCCAGGCTAGCCTAGACCTTGCCAGCTTTCTGCTTCAGACTCTTGAGTAGTTAGAATTACAGATATGTGCCACTGTGCCTATACAAAATATAAGTAAAAATTTTACATTGCAAAACAACAACAAAAAACCAGCCCAACACTGACCACATTATTCCTGTCAGTCCTCCCAGTCATTTTAGCCCACAAACAGATGGGAGTTTTTCCATATCCCTTTGAGCTCAGATTAGGCAAATATTTATTGAATACAGCTATTTTAAAAGGTTGAATCATTTTTTTAAAAACATCTCATAATGGGCTGGGGATTTAGCTCAGTGGTTTCGCCACCTGCTGTGCAAGCACAAGGACCGGAGTTCGATCCCCGGTACCAAAAAAACAAAACAAAAACCTTTCATGATGTGATTTTTCTCCATCCTCCTACATCCAGATTCCCAACTTCTGTTTGCTTTTGAGTGGGAAAATTCCATTTCAAGAGAAAAGCAGCAATATACCTGGACAGTTCTCCCACAAGGGTCTAGAGACACTCCTCACCTTTTTACTTGGGCACTGGAGAAAGACTTGAGGAACTAAAAGCTTAAACAGGAAGTCATCTTACGGTATATAGATGATATCCTAGTTTGTAGCTCAACTCAGAAATTATCAACTACAACACTGTACAGACTCAACTTTCAGTCTAAGCAAGGATATAAAGTCTCCAAAGAAAAGGCCCAGTATCCCTCCCCAAAGTTCAACATCTGGGATATATTCTTCATCTCTGTAGAATAAAGCCAGTCCCATCTGAACCCTCCGAAGAGCAAGATCACCCAAAAGGAAAAAGCTGCTCTTGTGAGCCTCTGGAGGACTCGAGATTTCTCTTCAAAAAGCAAGACTCAAAAAAAAAAAAAGAAAAAAGCAAGGCTCCAGTGCCACTGCAGTAAGTATGGAAATCTGACCTGCCCCTCATATTTGGTCTAATAGTGAAGCTCAGTGGTCATTAACTCTTTTCTTGATGTTTTCTGACAGGTTTTCCTTTCTTCAACCCAGTGAGCCACAGCACTCCAAGGTAGTTGGAGAGCACATAATCCCCAGTAGGGAGGGTCTACAGCCCCTTCCAGCTTGAAGAAGCTATAGAACACAGAGACTTCCACTCCCTCAGCACCCCATAAAGAGTTATGGGGATTTGTGTCTCTTGGGGAAGATGAGATAGGAGATTAGGGCTTGGCAAAGCTGGCTGGGGAAGTAGGCAGGACCTGTTAATTACAAGGTCTCAGACGCATGTGCAGAACAGTTCCCAGAGCCCTGTATGTGGACTTCCTGTGAGAACTCAAGCAGGTTTTCAATAGGATGGCCTAGAACTACATCAGCCTGAGAGGTGGGATCCCAGCACCGCCTCTCAGGACCCATATGTAGAAATTCTCATGAATTTCCTTGAGATTTGGACAGCATAAAGGACACACCAACACCATGAAGAGTGTAACTTTCCACGATAGCCCATGCTCTGTTTCCCAGACACAGTGTATACTTTAGTTTTGCTTTTACCCTCTTTCTCTCTTTACTTAGTCCAAGAGCACTCTACAGAGCCAGTTTCTCCCCCACTCTTCACTTTTACTTTCTCAAATAAAATTTGGCCATTGCTTTTTGCTCATTTTGCTCAATTCTTTCTTTGAGACAAGAAGAACCTAGAATCTAACTCTAGAGAGCAAGGCAAGCAACCCAGAGCCAGTAACATTCAGAGCCACTTTTAGAAGCAGGCTACCCGGTAACAGTTTGATCTGCCAAAACAGACAAGAAAGCAAGACATATGTGCTGTCAGTGTAAGTGATACTTGTGTATGGAACATGCTGTTTTCGTGTGTGAAGACTGCCTTAGGTATGATAATTGAAGTAAAGATTATTTCTGTGGTAAGGTTTTATTTGTATTTTCATTGTAGTTCACATAGGAATTTATATCTGTTATTTTTTAGATTTTATAAGCAAATAAACAATTGATGTTGAAAATGTTTATTCTAAACACTCAGTACATATTAAAAATTTAATATTTTATTTTCTTGTTAAGTACACATTGTATAATATCATAAAACTCATAAAATTAAAATAATTCATCAGTAGAAATACTCCTAAAAAATAAACGTGGGCATTTATAATGCTCCTTTTAAAAGATTTACAGTGATGCCCTAATTCATTGCCTTGTCTCCCACTTGCCTGTAAGCTCTGTGAGGTCAGAGACCCATTTATCCTGTTTATTGTTATATGCCCAGTGTGTAGCTGGTCCCAGCACACAGTAGGCTTTTGGCAAATTTTGTTCCACAAATAAGTCCAAAAATTAAATTGTATCACAAACCCTTTCTAAAGGTGAATCACAAATTTAATTTTTAACTCCTAGCAGCCAAAGTGAAAGAGGATCAACATGATTAAGTAGAAAAACATAAAAATAATTGCTCAGGAGAAGCATAACATCCTCAACCCCTCATTGACCCTTAGATCCCCTTACTGACACCCCTAAGTCACTCCTATTTTTTTTTCTGGTAGCATTTATCAAAATAGTTACAATTGATGGAATAATTGGCTAGGTGATGTTTGTCTTCTTCCCCACTAGATTGTATTTCATTTGTTCGTTTGTCTCCAGAACCTGCATGTAGTAGATGCTCAGTTTCATTCAATAAATTAAAAAGACCATTTTCCTGCCATTGAGTTCAGAAATCAATTCTACAGTAAGTCTTCATAGAGAAGATATAGGATTTGTAATGTAAGGACGAATGATCTCAATAACATCCATACGACAGACATACAAGTGAGAGTCAGAAGTCTGTTCCTTAAAAAGACTTGCAACAGAGGCTAATGGCAGTGCCACAAAGTGCAGTTCAGACAAAATGACTCCATGGAGAACCAAGGAGATGTGGTACAAGGGAGAAGCCACCTGAAGACTTGGCTTGTTTGGAGATAAATTATAAATCATCTGCTGCTGTTCCTGTATATGCTACTCTAACCTGGGAGCTGGGTAGATTTTTGAGGGGCAGTGAATTCAGTATTAACTCTGAGAGGTCCATGGAAACTGTTCTGAATGTCAAAATACATTGAAGCTTTCAGCAGTTGAACTTGAGAGGTAAAATTCATATCCACCACAGAATTAATTGATGCCCTTCATAGAAATATGATGTGATGTAAGAATAATCTGGTGGAGACATCTGTCTCATGTAGGGTCCATAATAATGTACACTGCTATTATATATGACCTTACAGTATAATTATACACTAGTACCTCAACATAGTTTTTGGGAAAATGTAGTAAAAGAGAAAGAAAAATCAACTTTGTAAAAATGTTCTCTCTAGCCTAATAATAAACTTTTAATTGACAAATATACCATAGCTACCATCACCACATATCCCAGATTTGAGGAGACAGTCCTGCCCTGGGGGGGTGGGATAAAGGGTCTCACTATATAGTGCAGGCTGGCCTTGAACACACTCTGTAGTCCAGGCTGGCCTTGAACTCATGGTGATCCTCTTGCCTTCTGAGTGCCGGGATTGTAGGCATACATCACCACACCTGGCCAGTTCTGATTTCTTGGAATTTTATATTTAGTAGAATTTTATTAATTTTAATTAATGCATTATATGGCAAACTAAAAGACCTAATATAAAAAATAAGAGACCTAATGAAAATAAGTAGGCAGATGAAAAAGTAAATATCTTTCAGATTATATGTTCTGAGTTTGGGGTTCAAAAAACATGCCAAACATTTCTAGTATCCCCATCTGTGGGAACCCCTCCAAGCTTCTCAGGTTAGTTAGATAGTCCTTACTTCTGAGTCTATCCTGGCCCCTCCAACAATGTCTGCCTGAGCCTCGTTTGATTCTTCTCTCCTAGCATCTACTACTTCCTATTGAGATTATTTGGATTTGCTACTTGTTACACTCAGAGAAAGGATTGTCTCCTTTTAGCTCCAGTAGCTGCAAGAAGGGCTGGTAAAGCCTTCACAAAACTTCCACAAGCCCTTCAAAACCACCTCAAACACATGCTTTATGTATAACTTATATGCCGCAGAGCTTCAAGAAGAACTCCATCTCCTGCTTCCAACTAAGCTGTGCCCCCAGTATCCTCCCAGAATCACAGCTTGAGAGGGAGAGCCTTCTGCCCACAATTACTAGCACAGAGCTGGGCACATAGCAGGCCCTCAGTAAATGTCTGATGAACTGAATTAAGACTATGAAATGATCTCATGACTCTAAATTTCCTTGCAGTCTGGCTTTTTTCCACTTGAGTAAGACAAATGAGCTTTCTACAAGAAAACCAATTTTTGTATTTCAGTTGGTGGGAAGACATCACAAAAGCTTCCTTACATCAGCCTAACTCAAAAACCCAAGGGTCTCAGATGTTTCCAGGTAACACTTCCCGAGGGTGATTTGCAGGCAAGGATCGCTACGGGGTCAATATGTCAATATTCTCTGGGTACCCACTGTGGCCCCCGCATTCTCCCAGCTGCCTCAGAGTCGAGTGACCTAATCTAATGATGCAAAATAGATGAGCAGTCAGGAGACTGAGAGATTTAGAAAAAATTTCATCCAGCAAGCACTCAGCAGAGCCATTATATGTATATAAAACTCAACAGTTATAATTTCATATTCTAGGCCAGGCTCCAAACATTTGTATCCAAGGTCTATCTAAGAGACATTTCTGTCTCTGAGAGCAATGGTTCATGTGCCTGTGATTAGCACAATGCTCACTTGAAAGGCACCTTTGAACCTGGAGGAAAATGGCATCCAATAAAGCCCAAGTTTATGTAATGAGCACTTGGATTCCTGTTGCACATGATGAGAGGGGTTTTTTTAGTGATTCAACCTTTTAAAATAGCTGCAGTAAACATACATTTACCAAATCTGAACTCAAAGGGATATGGAAAAACTCCCACCTGTTTGTGGGTTTAAATGATGAAGGGCAGGGATTCCCAGCCTGCAATATCATGCCTGGCTTCACTATCAATCTTGTCATCAAGGTGCAACAGTGACAGTATCAAAACTACTTTGTTTTTCTTCACCATAATGTAGTCCAGGCTAGCCTGGAACTCACTATGTAGCATGGGTGGACTTGAATTCACAGGATTCTCCTGCCTCAGCCTTCTGAGTGCTATAGGTTTTTTTTTTATCAAGAGCTAATTTTTTTTTTTTTTTGGTGGTACTGGGGATTGAACTCAGGACCTTGCGCTTCCAAGGCAGGCGGTAGCACCACTGAGCTAAATCCCTGGCCCTCAACAGCAAATTTTAATGGCCTACTTTTGTGTTGGCAAGCAAATAGGCTTTATTTTCAGAATTAATACCCACTTCTTGAAGTGATTATGTATCAATCAGTAGTCCCTAAACACTTTTTGAATAAGTAATTTTCTCACATAATTTATATCAATATATTGGCAGGTGCAAACTAATTATTTTTCTAGGTAGATAATGTTGTTAAAGTAGGTAGTAGAACAAAAGCAGGATACAAAACATGAATAAATCCCATTATGAGACCTTCCAGCTATCAGATTTTCTAAATAATAAATTGATTCAAATATATTAATAAGGTGAATGAGTTCAAATTTCATCCTGATAAAAAAAACGCTGCTATGTTCAAAGACATAATACATCACTGCATAAAAATTTCTTTTTGTGTGTAATACTTGCAAATAGTTCCCATGCTGGTCAACTGGTGTTTTTTTAGTAAAGGTAACATCAATGGGTAACCAGTGAGCCAACTGTCGAAAGTGATATTTTGGTTACCTTTTTGAAATAGGTGCAACAAGCCTGTTCACAAAGTCATGTGGTTTATTACTGCATGAATAAAGACCTGATGGCTGAGTTCCAGGATGAATTTCTAAATTCAAGGTATAAAATGTCTTCACATCTATCAGGGGATATATTTTTATGCCATATTTGGAAGGTTTATTTGGCTGAAGGTTTATTTACCATATTTGCAAGGTTTATTATTGCTGAAAGCTACAACAACCACAAAATGATGAAGGTGTTTGTCAACTGTCATGTATTCAGAAGGTGTATAAATTATTGGCAGTTCAAACTGAAACAAAGCTTTCAAAAAATAAGCAAATAATAGCCAAATTGTTGGATTTTTTTCTTTCTTGGTGGGTCTTTTTGTCATCAAAACATAGGCAATTTTGAAGGAAACCAAATCTCTTGAGTGTCATTATTGTTCTAAAAATCTCAATACCACATATATCACTACTCCATAAATCCTTTAGATTCTGGCAATTAGAATGATAAAGTCCTGTTCTGAAGGCTTTTAGTTTAGCTAGTGAGGGGTCATGATAAATATATTTTTGAGTATTACTATTGGAGCATATAGAATGTTTTACTTGTATTTCATTTTTGGTGTATTTCACAACATCTTTTAGCATATCGTCCATTACAAACAATTTTCAACATTGAATCATGGTGCCAGCATTCCATCTAATAGGCCTCATCCCTGGCAAGAACCTAATAATATTTTTTACCCTAGTTCTAATGTTAGATTGTAGCATTTTGACTAGTCAAATATTTATTTACATTACTGTTTTTCCTCATTTGAATCAAATTCTGTACTTCTCTGTCTGTCATCCCTCGCTAACTTCTTTGGCTTACATGATCCAAGTCATCATCGGTAGCCAAGATACCTGATGTCTCACTTTAAACCTCCTCCCAGAGTTGTAAAAGTGGATTTTCATGCTATATTGTACTGAATTGGGCTAATTTTTACAAGAAAAATCAAAAGAAAACATTAGAAAAGTATATAGTATGGGCATCTGCTACCCTGAGTGAGGAACCAATTAAAAGACAATTTGGTAGAGCCAGGGATATAGCTCAGTGGCACTGTGCCTGCCTGGAAAGTGCAAGGTCCTGAGTTTGATCCCCAGTACTGAAAAAAAAAAAGACAATTTGGTAAGTGCTATGGTTGGGAAAGAACAGGAAGCAACCGAAGAATGAGAGAGAAGTTCTAACACCAACTTAGAGAGAAACACTTCAGATTACTTTGGGGAAGTGAAGACCAAGCTGAGCTGTCATGTTAATAAGAAAAAAAGGGAGATGGGATGTCCCAGCAAAAGTCTGGGCAAAAGGTGGAAAAGAGAATACAGGCACGTTTGGGGAACGGAGAGTTCAGCATGGCCAAATCACGCAGTGGGTGATGTGGCTAGAGAAGTAAATTGACTACCCCAGTTTGTGGGTAGCCTCATAAATCATGGTGTGGTTTTCACTTGTGTTGAAAGCAAAAGGATTACTACCTTTTAGTTTGTTTCATTTTTCCTCTCAATTTTACATAGAGCCTTAAATACTTTCTTGAACAAAACAAGAGTAAAATAAACTAATTTACTAAATAAAATCAGCTCATTTCAGGGGGAGGGGTGCACACCTGTAATCCCAGCACTAGCAAAGCTAAGGCAGGAGGATTGCCATTAGTCTAAGGCCAACCTGGGCAACATAGTGAGTTCAAGGCCAGCCTGAACATAGCGAGACTCTGTCTCAAAAAAACAAAACAAAACAAAGGAAGCTCAAGTGAGGAAAATTCAATATAACAATTATATTAGGATAAACACAAACAATAAGAAAGGATATATATGTACTGACAGTGTTTGTTTCTGGGGAAAAAAACTAGGTGCAGGAGAACAGGGGTGAGAGGGAGGGTTTTATTATATATTCCCTTTTCCTGTTCAAATTTTGTACCATTTACATATTTATTAAAAATTAAATAAACTATAATGTTGGAATATCCCAATCTATAAAAAATACAACCAATTTGTCAATAGACACAGTCTCTTGCCCCATTTCTCACCTAGATAATCTGTGAGAATGTCAGATGTGGAAGTGAAAAAAGTCAAGGAAGCCTTAATGAGGAAACAGCAAGATTTTGTGATGGGTAGAATGGAGGAACCAAAACAGAAAGAAGATTCCAAATGAACCTTCAAGTTTGCCCTCAGGAGGGAGTTTACATTTGTTCCATCTTGGCTTCGTCATCTGTAATCTAGTAATGATGCCATGTGCATTACAGCGTAGGACTGGGAATTAAGCATGCTAGATCCTGGTTATTAAAAGGTGAACAAAACTGTACCTAATAAGGAAGCTGAGGCATAGAAAAATTAAGAAAACTCAAGGAGACAATCTGGTGTGGAGGAGACAGACAAGTAAATAGGCAGTTTCAGCACACCATAATAAGCTCTGGTATGCTAAGGGACATGTAGGTGGCATGCTGTCTTCATCAGGTTCCCCAGGAATAAAGCCTGAGATCTGGCTTTGGTGTAAATGTCTGATTCAGGAATACTCTCAATTGAGGCCTGTGAGAGAGTGAAAGAAGCAACACATGGCAGGGAAGAAGCTAGAGAAGATGTATGTCTAGCTGAGAGAGACTATGGTGGAGAAGTGTCATGTGGTCCCCCAGAACAGTGACCAAGCAAATGGCTCATTTTTGTATCTCCTATAGCAGCAGTGGTGAACCTACAGCACACATGCCACAGCTGGCTGTTTGTAATCACTGAAAGCTCTAAAAGATTTGCCATCACAGTCCTATAGCATCTTCACGTTGTCAGCAAGCACACTGCCACCATCTACCATGTTCTACTTTCATGGACATCAAACACTTCTTGGAAGCATTTGTGGGTGTAGGCCACCTTCAAACATGTCCTTTGCATTTCTGACTTGGAGCTGAGGAGAGCTTGCACAGACTGCAGAGCAGGAGCAGAGATGGTCCAGGTTGGGAAGGAGACAGAAGGCTGTGGAGCCCACTAACTAGTTTCTTGGAATCTACCCATTTAGTCATTTTCCTGAGACGCAAACCAGAATATGTCACATCTTTAACTCCTTCAATGAAGATAGGTAAGAACTCGAGGCAAATTGCTTCTGGGAGAGAAAACAGGAACACTGGGGTTCGCGGTGCGAGACTGATTTTTCATGGATACTCTTGTGTAGTGTTGGAGGGGTAACCACATGCATGGATTTATTTACTATTCAAAAACCAAACCCTCTCTTCAAAACTTCCTCCTGCCTTTCATTATCCTCAGAAGAAAGACCATTTCTTGACTTGCTTTATAACCCTCTCCAGTCCATGATCCAGGCAACCTCTCCAGCCCACTATGACTCAGCCACCCTGGACTTCCAATTCACCAGTGTCATGCTTTTCCTTCTGGTTCACCCTTTGTTCCCATCTCTCCCTTCTCCATCTTTGTCAGGAAACTTCAGTCTCGGAGTCAGAGTCACTTTTTTCAGGGCTGACTTCACTGCCTGAATACTGATCCATCAGCTCGGTCAGAACTCCCCTAGGAAATCTCCTCCCCCATTTCAGCAGCAGGCACTTATGAAAGTGTCGGATGCAGTGTAATGAGCGGATCAGTTTGCCTAAGAGGTCAGGGTCCTTTGGGAGCTAGCGCAGTGCACGGCATAGAGTGGATGCTCAGGGAATGTCCGCTGGATGAATCCAGTCTCACAACCCTTGTACATCTCAAGCAGGATTTGTGTGGGTAAGGAGAGGAGACGAGGAGTTGCAGGAGTTGCGCCAAGCAGCCTTCTTAGGCTGCTTTCTTGTAGGCGGGGGCGACACTGTCACAGTATCATGCCTCACGGCTGGCAGCCCGTGGGAGGGAGAACGTCCAGGAAGACCGAAGCTGCTGCAGGAGGAAGAAAAGTCAGGCGGCTAATATGCTTTGCGTGAGTCACAACACGGCCTTCCCCTAAAGAAAGGAAATCGGGACCACCCGCTAGGCCCAAAAGGACAGAGGATGAACCTCCAAGATCTGTCTCGCGGAGGGCGTCCTAAACCTGCGCCTGCGCACTCGAGTCCCACCCCCCCCCCGCGCGCGCGCGCGCGCGCGCCCGGGACCGGACCCGCTCCGCCCCGCCCCGGCCCGGCCCGGCCCTCTGCGTGCGCACCGCCTAAAGCCCGCCTCCCAGAAAGACTGCCGGCGCATGCGGCCGGAGCGGAACACTGGATGCTGGCGGCTCAACGCGTTAGTCGCTGGCCTCGATCTGCAGCTGACGGGAGGATCTGAAGCCAGCCTCGGGTAAGCCGACTCCAGAGATCCCGGAGGAAGCGCTCTCCTGTGCGGGAGTCGGCGGCGCCAGCCGAGCGCAGCATTGACGGCCCCGCCGCCGGTGATGGATGCCACTCCCTACCAATCAGGGGCGAGGTGCCCCGGCGTCCTGCCCAATGGGGTGTGTTTAAGGGGAATGGGGTGGGAGCCCCAGGGCGGCGAGGTGCGGGGCTCCCGCGCGCGGGCCGCGTGGCTGGACGCCGCAGGCAGGGCGAGCCAGCCGCCGTCTGGGGGAGGCTGCGGGGCCAGCGCTACAGTGCCCGCGAGCGGCGGTCAGCCTAGCCTAGCCTGTGGGTCCGAGAGGACAGTGGAGGCGCAGAGTACCCGGCGCTCGGCCATCCCCGGGAAAGCCGCTCCGGTTCCCGCTGTCCTGGCCGCGGCTCCTGGGGCTCGGTCCACCTGGGAGGGGGCGCACAGGTCCGACACTGCCCGCCGCCGTGGGATGGGCCTAGTGGCCTTGGCCCGGGCGAGGAAGGGGCCTGTTTGCTCGACGGCCAGGAGCTGGCTCCGTGGCCCCGCCGCTGTTCCCTCGTTCGCGGCGGCATGAGGATGGGGCGTTCTAGGGAAGTACTCTGCGTTTGCGTGGCGCGTTTACGTCCACACTTACAATTTTGTTAGCAGCCCAGTGACGCGGGCATTACGTAGAGACTCACCCCATTTTACGGCGGTGTGGACCCAGGCTTACTGGGGACTTAAGTGGGGTCTCAGCACACGGGCAGTGGAGCTGGAACTTGATCTCACAACTTCAGCTGCCCCTCTCCCCGTCTACGGTGAAGTTCTCTGATGCGTCTGATTTATGTTGCTTCTGTGCTTAAAAACCTTCCAATGTCTTCTCATCACTTGCAGAATAAAGTTCAGCTGAGCATTTAAGTTTGCACGAATTGACCCCATCCCTACCCTATACCTTCTTCGCTAGTGTTTTCTTGGCGTTTGCCTCTGTTCTCACCTGCCTGTCCGCTCTCCCATGCTTAAAGACCTAAGTTAGGTCATGCAGTTGGTCGTAAGGCCATAAGTCAGGCCTAGAAAGCGGCTAGGGGATCTTCCCTCACCCCGGGGCGTCCCTCACTGCCCTCTGGTGAGACGTTGTATTTATCTTAGTCCTGGCACTGAAAACTTTCTACTCTTTCTGATTTTACGTTTGTAGTCTTCCTATCTGTCCTGCTTCTCACCATCACTGGATTGCTCTTCTATTTTTAAATGTTTTTCTGCCTCAAAATGGGCTGCCAGCACTTGAAGTATGAGCCCAAATCTGGTTTTTTTTGGGGGGGGGGCGGGGTACCGGGGATCAAACTCGGGTCCTTGCCCTTGCGCAGCAGGCGGCGAAACCACTGAGCTAAATCCCCGGTCCAAATCTGATTAATTTTTATGGTCCCTACAAAATGTAAGTGGGGTATTCCATAAATGTGAGTGAAAGAGTCTTCTCAGCCTCTCACAGGATTTCTGTGGCTACTGGAATGTTTATATGCAGACACTGTGGGAGATGCCAGAATCTCCCAGAGAAGGGTCACCTTAGTAAAACGAGCCAGTCAAATGCAAAGGGTTGAAATAAGTTTTTTGTAGAAGTAACCCATTCTATAATCCACTCAGAGTGGCTGAGAAATTTCTAGGAACATATAAAATTTAGTCAGTGTGAGACCAGGATATATAATCTCACCAAAGGATGCCTGGTCAGGATTGCTAAAATGTAGCCACATCTGAAACTCATGTATCAATAAGCAACCATTCAACTTCAAGGTGATAGAGTTTCCCCCAGTTAAAGGGGCTTCAGCCCAGTAAGTTTGAGGAAACTGCATGCTATATATTCCTTTTAGGAGATCACAGTTTATATTAACTTATTAAACTGCCAGTGATCTTTCATTAAAGAAACTGGATGACTGTTTAGTGAGCGTTTCTCTGATTTATCTGTCCATAAAACTCTTGGGAAACCCATATACATTTTGAGGAAACCAAAATTCATGCTTCTGAAGCAGCTGCAGGAGAGACTAGAAAGAACCAGACAGTGTCTTCCCTGCAGTCCTAGGGAGAAGACATTCTGAGCATTCTTATTTCTTGCCTAGTGTGTTCATTCCTTCATTCTGGGGAAGAGTGGGGCCCAGGAATGCCTCAAACCAAATTCTTGGTTCCTTGCACCTTTCTCAACTTGGTTATAATTTGGCTTCACATGGAATGTTTCTAGAGGAGGAAAATGGCTACCTCATGCCAAAGCAAATATTCTCTGTGACTTGGTGATCACGTTTCTCTTTTTGATCACATTTGGGCTTGCCAACAGAATAGTATTTCTGGGCCTCAGAAGCTGAACAGTGATGAATTCTCCCTAGGGAGCCTGTTACCATCTCCTTACTGATTATCGATGCTATTTTCAGCTGCCTCTTGACTCTGCTGTCTTTGAGTCCACCTCACTATCTCTCAAGTCCATTTCTTATACTCCCTGCACGACTATACTATTCTTTGGATTTCATCTCCCCTTTCTGCCTTCTCTGCCCACTGTGTGCTTCAGACTGGCTTATTGTCTGAGGTCCTCCCCCAATATATACAGTCTCTGTTGATGGCATACCTAGGAGAGATTGCTAGCAAGGAACAAGTTGTTATTAAATTACAAAGAGCGCTGTCTGTACTTGAGTTTTAGGTTTAGCTATAATTCCTTTTATATATTCAAGTCCTTTCCTTTTGGCTTGTCTTCCAAAACTTAGGGGAACTGTGTTTTCTCAGTGATACATTGTAGCTTAGCCAAACACATTATTACTTACATGGAGAATTGGAGTGCTTATCCAAGATTGCAAATTTTTTTCCCATATAGGGGAAATAGTGAAACATTTGTCTGGTATCCCAGTGTCTGGCAGTGATATCAGCCAATATTTTAGGCAGAGTGTTCTATCAACCCTTGTAGAACTTTTTTGATTCTCAAGGTTGTTGTCAAAGGTTTAAACAAAATCTTCATTATTGTGTAAGAGTTGTTTTCCTACTCATGTTTGACTAATGCCATTCAATAACCTAAGAAAAGCACCAGTTATGAACTGATTTAAACCTGACAAGGACCTTCTAAACTCATGGGACATGATCAAGAATTCATGTTCATGGCCAGTAATTGGCAAAGCCAGTGTATGAAGAGAGTTTGGCTTGTTGAGATATATTTTAATCTATAATTTTTCTTTCCTTCAGGTCAAAAAGGAAAATGAAGTACATTCTAGTTACTGGTGGTGTTATATCAGGAATTGGAAAAGGAGTCATCGCCAGCAGTGTGGGCACCATACTGAAGTCCTGTGGCTTACATGTGACTTCAATTAAAGTTGACCCCTACATTAACATTGATGCAGGAACATTCTCCCCTTATGAGCATGGTAAGTGATAGTCATTTCTTTCTTCCTTCCCCTCTCTAATTGGGTATGTGAAAGAACATGTTAGCTCTTGGGAATTGTATGGGCATTTTGTAATAACTTCCATTTCCTGCCTTCTAAAATGGTTCTTAGTGTAGCAGAATGATTTTTTTTTTTTCCCTTATCTGGAGAGGCAGAAGTAGAAATCTTAATAGGCAAGTTAATGATTAGAATCTAAAAGTTTCTATAATAGAAATGATCTGTTTGGTAGCAGCTAATGGAAAATTTGTCATTTCTGTTGGAAAAAACATACTTGGTGATGTAATAACTTTCTTCAGAGGAGTATCCTTTTTGAATACTCCTATTTGAGGAGTATCCTTTTTTTTAAAGCAGCATTAGAAGGATTTATTAGAAGTAGATACAGGATGTACTCAAGAGCCAAGTGTGGGTGCTCAGAGAAATGAGGCACAATACAGTTGGAAACAGGATCTTTTATGTGTTTTGGGAGGTGGAATTTGATAATCTATAGTCTTAGAGGGTGGGAGAAGATGGCCCACCCTTAGTGAGCCTGTTTCTATGGGAAATGCCAAAAGGGTGGTCCCTTCATGGGTGAAAGAGAACCATTTTCAAGTAAAAGAGAATGGGCAGACCTTTTTGCAGCTGAAAGGGAGTTGCCCAGGTTTGCTGTTTCGGGAGAAGGCAAAAAGTAAATGAACAGGCTTGTGTTTTGAAGCTGCAGGTTTTCTTTAAAATACAATTTTTTTTTTGGTACCAGGGATTGAACTTGGGACCTTGTGCTTGCAAGGCAGGCACCAGAACCACTGAGCTAAATCCCCAGCCCTTTAAAGTACAGTTTTTAAAATTTTGATTTTCTTGTCTCCTTTCTATCTAACTTTTATTTCTTCTATCCTACCTTGTTTTCCCTTCCTGAGACTTCAGTCCCTTATTCTTAAGGGGTTGCAGAACACTGATGGTCTATGTTCAGTAACTGTTTCAGGCTGAGGAGGAGGAGGATTGATCCTATCTAGCCAGGGACAGAAAGTCTCACCCTAACTGAGCTAATGGAGACATAGGAATATGGGGTTCCATCTTTTGAAGAAACATCATCTTTCTATAGTCTGAAAAAGAAGGCAAGGACATATGAGACATTAGCCCACAGCAACAGTGAATCATGTAACAGACAAGAATCCCAATGCCTAGTATTGTAACCAGAAAAATGAGGACTTTTTTGTCAACAGCATGTTCCAGAGAACCAAGAAGCCAGCCAGTCATTAAAGCTTATGGCAGAGTGACATTGCATTGATTTGTGAACGTAGATCACATAATGCAGAGGGCAGAAGACACCTTTGCAGAATTGTCAGGAATGTATCTGCAACATTCTGTTTTGATAATGGCACATGTTCTTCCTTATGCTACTGTTAGAATATCTAGGTCTATTCAGTTTTGTAGAATGGCTTTGTCTTACTTTTCTCTTGGTGCGACAAAATACCGACACTCAAAGTTAAAGGAGGGAAGGGTTCTTGAGCTCACAGTTTGTAGAGGTTTCAGTCCATAATCAGCTGGCTCCAAGGCAGGGTGGCATGGCAGAGGAGAAGCAGTTCATGGTGGACAGAAGGTAGCAAAGCAACAAGGAATGACCACAGCTCTTTCTGTCCCTTTTATCTTACCCACTCTACTTCGGTTGGTAGCACTCACATCCTTAATCCTAGCGCCCTTGATCACAGCATTGCACCATGAATCAATCCCAGCGTCACACACTCTAGATCCAGCCACCTCTGAAAAAGCGTCACCTATGACTACATGAGGCTTTGGGCGGACATCTAGACACAAGTCAAAACAGATTTTTCTGATCATTTTTACTTCTGAATTTAATAATGAAATACCCTCTGCGGTGTTGTTTAGAGTAAGTGATTCAATGTGCCCCATTACATCTCAAGTCCTATTTGGGGAACAAAGATAGCACCCAGATGATCAGACCAGTGAAAAACTGATCTTGGTCCATCGATTGCTCAAGACTAGGAGGTTTAGCCCAGTACCCTTGGACCCATGGACATCCTAAGGTACATCTTCTAATCCACCCTGGAGGCAACCAAGGCCACAGGTTTCTACCACAGAGCCACTGGGTAACCTTTGGGTCTGGCCATGTTTTTTTTTTGGTGCTGGCGATCGAACTCGGGACCTTGTGCTTGCGAGGCAGGCGGCGGAACCACTGAGCTAAATACCCGGCCCCTGGGACTGGCCATTTTATTCCAGCTCTTATCATCCAGTCAGTAGCAACAAGTCAGTATCTCTTAACACAGTAGTGTGAATACAGCTATGGGTAGGAATCAACCCCATATTAACATAGGAGGAAAAAATTAACTCCCGACCTGCTAGATGTCAGACAGGCTGAGTTCATGTTCCTCAAGGTTGAAGAATGAATTCTAAGGAACAACAGAGGTTAAGAGTAGGAAAATTTATTGGGGACTAAGAATGGAGAATAGGAATAGCTCCTGAGAGACAGGAGAGGTCCAGAATGGGTTGCCAACAAGCCCACTTCTCTGAGAAAGTTTTATAGAGCAAAATCACAAGGTGGGTACAACATGGGTCAAAACTGTAATTAATCAGTAAGGTTACAAGTATAGCCACTTGGCTAATATTGATCTAATAGTAGCAAGGACATTTGAATGACATCATTAACCTTGGTTGAAAATTTATAGTCTTAATCTTGTCTCTAGTCTTAGTAGTCATAGTCTTAGTGGGTAGGAGAGGAGGGCCATCCCACACCTAATGAGGCACTGTATGCTTATTCTTTGTAGCCCCAGTCTTCAGAAATTGCATGGGTGGATAGAATTTGTAAGGACATAGATTTTGGCCAGTATAAGAAAGAGTTTCGCAATAGCAAATGCCCTCTGAGAGCAGGGTGACCAGACTGAAAGCTGCGAGTTGCCTTTGGTGGAGATGTTTAAACAGAGGCCAAGGACCACTTTGTAGGGATTTAAGCAATAGGTAAATGCTGGATTTGGAGGATCTGTAAGCTTGAGGTTCTGTTTTGCTAATGGCAGTTTGGATAACATACATATATATGTATATATATATATACATACATATCTTTTGAGGTGAGTGAAAAGTCTAAACTATTGGACTTTGTTGCTGTTGTGTTCCTATCGACCACGTGATAAATTCATCGTGTTTGAGTTGCCTCAGATTTATCGCTTTAAATCGCAGGAAATGTACTGTTAACACATACCTTGAAGTTTTAAAGTTTTGTATTTTTACTCCTGTCTAACAGTGAGGTAAAAAAATCTATAAAGCTGACTCTGTCATTGCACAGAAAACTTCATGTAATGATTAGCATCAGAAGATCCATATACTAGAGGGGATATGTATCTGTAGACTCACAGCTTTCAGAATCTGGTTACCCTGCTCTCTGTGGGCATTTGCCATTACAAATTCTTTCTTGTACTGGCCCACATCTACACCCTTACAAGTTTTTTCCACCCCTGCAATTTCTGAAGCTATAGATATATATGGTAAGAAGGGGGTGGGATAGAGATAGGTATTTTTTGGTGGTACTGGTATCATACCCATGGTCTTGTACTTGCTACCCAAGAGAGCTCTAGCACTGAGCTCCATCCCCAGCCCCTGCAGGGGTGTCTAGTATGAAGTTCTTGAGCAGAGGATGCATTGTCTCTGAGGGGGGAAATACAACACTTTTTCTTCTCCTGCTTTTGAGCTTGACTTATTGTGACATAGGTATGACTCATTCTCAGCAGAATTTGTAAAATGAGGTTGCAAGGAATGAATATGAAACAAAAAAAAAATGAGAGGAACTCAGGCAGTTTTTCTACTTTGTTTGGAACTAAAGAGTAGCCCAGAGGCTGATTTTTATAATAAACACAACTTTTCGTATGTGTATGTCATAGACATGTTGAATAGGATCATACTTTCATCATCGTTTAAAGCTTATTCTACACAGGTAGGAAGCTTCTGTGTGTTCTTTCTTTCTTTCTTTCTTTCTTTCTTTCTTTCTTTCTTTCTTTCTTCTTTGTGTTCTTTTTCTATAGGGAGAAATAGTTACCCTATTACTTATCATAAGTGCCCTTTTCTGACAGCCTTTGGGATGGCATTGCCTTCCATGCATGCTGTTTTATCTCTTCCCAGAGACAGCATTTTTGTTGGCAGAGGGAAGTATGAAGTTAACTTTTATTTTATTTATTTACTTACCCCCCCATTAAGTTTATTGGTACATTTTAGGTATAAAATACATTTACATTCATCATTGGGATCTTGTACCATTACATGAGTATCTTGGTTCTTATTTTTTTTCCCCTGCCCTCCCTTCACCCCCTCCACCCTTTCCTATTTGCGAAGATTTTGTTTCCATTTTTTTCCTTTTCTCATATTTTTTCTTTTTCCTTCTTTCCTTTCCCCTACCCCTCCCACTTCCCCAGCTCCTTTAGACTTTTACTTCCTATTACACAATATCAATTATACATTTTTTAAATTAAAATATCAAGACCTAGGAGACATTACCACAGATTTTACAGAATTTAAAAGGATATAGAAAGCATATTTCAGAAATCGTTTTTGAAATAAATTTGACAACTTCTAAGAAGTACCTTGGAAGACAAATTAATGAAACTAACTCTGGAGGAAATATAAAATTTTAATAGCCTCTATTAAAGAAAGTATATTTCTAGCTTGAAAACCTACTATATGACAACAACAAGCTTGTATACATTTTAACTGATAAATTATATCAAACATTTAAAGCAGAAAAAAGAAGGAACACTTCTCCTCTCATTTTAGGAACTCAACATTGTGCTAATCCTAAAACTGGGTAAAGATAATAGAAGAAAAAAGTACGAGCATAGATAGAAATTTGTTTAACAAAACAAACTATTAGAAGTCAGATCTGGCAGTATGTAGAAAGTGGCTTTATTATAGGGATGCCAGTGTTAGTTCAGCATTGGAAGATCCACCCCCCAAAATGATCATTTTAACAGAGGAAAGGAAAAAGCCATGTGATCCTGTCAGTAGTTGCAGAAAAAATATTAGACTACATTCTACAGCTGTTCATGGTAAAAGCTATCAGGAGACTAGAAATAGAACAGAACCTTCTCAACAGATAAGCCATGTACTCCATACTTCCAGAAAAAACACCTTATATGAATGGAAAAGATACAATGCTTTCTCCTTAAGGTGGGGAACAAGGGCAGATATGCTTACTCTTAATCTGTCCATTAAACTTTGAAACGTAGGCCCAAACCAAAATAGTTTGGCAATAAAATGACATAATTAGGATAGGATTGGCAAGGTAGAAGCAAAATCTTTATATGTAGATGAAATGATCATCTACAAAGAAAATACCAAGAAATCTCGAGGAGCCCCTAGAACTTGTATTTGGATTTAGCAGGATTAGAAAACACAAGGTATATATAAAAATTCAGGTCTATGTATACTTGCTATAAATGAAGAATTGGATATTGAAATTTAAAAGTTATGTAGGAGTACAAAGAACCTAGAAAAGTAAATTTTAGAAAAAAAGAAAAAAAAACCCAGTGTTGGAAGACATTTAGTACCTAATTTTAAGACTTCTTCTAAAGCTACAGTAATCAAGGCAGTGTTGGTGTAAGAAAAGACATATAGATCATTGGAATGAAACAGAGAATCTAGAAATAGAACCACACATATATGGTCCACTGAGTTTTGAAAGATTATTTAACATTAACATTTTATAGACTATAAACTCAATTCAAGAGCCGAGGAAAAGATAGTGTTTTCAGCAAATGGCACTAGAACACCTGGTATCCGTATATAAAAAATTAACCTCAACCCTTTATTTCCATACATAAAAATAACTTGAAAGGATCTATGAACCTAAATATGAAAGCCTAAAAGTATAAAACTTTAAGAAGAAATTATAAGGGAAAATGTTTATGAATTTAGGGTAGGCAAGAACTTCCTAGGATACAAAAAACATGATATATAAAATTTAAAAATTGATAAATGAGATTCCATCAAAATTTAGAACTTCAAATGACATCATTAAAATGAAAAGTAGTCCTTAAACAGACCATGTTTACAATGCATATAACCTATGACCAGAATATATAAAGAACTCTTACAGCTCATTAATAGACAACCCAATTAAGAAGTAGACACAAGAAGATGATAAATAGCCAGTACAGCACAAGGAAAGGTGTGCAACTCTAGAATCAGAAAAATACTAATGAGTACAATAACAAGATTGAATTATACACTCATTAGGGAGATGAAGTTAAAAGTTTTAAAACCCTTGTCATGACTTTTTCTTTTTGTTGGATTCTTCCCCTTTGTGTTTAATTTGTCACGCCCAACGGATTCATTCTGCTGGGCTTCCTGGGGTTTTGATCCTCGCTGTCTTTTCCTAGGATATTGTCTAAAATTTTTTGGAGTGCTGGTTTGATATTCATTAAGTTCCTGAGGTGCTCTTTATCATGAAAGTATCTTATTTCTCCATCAATTTTGAAAGATAGTTTTGCAGGGTACATCAATCTGGGTTGGAGGCTGTTTTCCTTTAGGGCTTGAAATACATCACTCCAAGCTCTTCTTGCCTTGAGGGTTTGCATTGAGAAGTCTGCTGTGATTCTGATGGGCTTTCCTTTGTTTCTTTTCTCTCACTGCTTGTAGAATTTTGTTCTTCTGTTGGATTTCTGGAATCCTAACTATTATATGCCTATGTGTAGATTTTTTTTGATCAAGGCTAGCTGGAATCCTATATGCCTCCCTTATCTGTATGTCAAGTTCTTTTCCCCTGCTTGGAAAGTTTTCTGCCATCACTTCTGTGAACAGTTTTTTATGTCATCTGCACTCTCTCTTTCTTCATTGACTCCAGTCAGTCTTATGTTATTCTTCTTTGCATCGTCTAGTAGCTGCTGGATTGATTTCTCATGTTCCCTTACAATTTTAAAGCAATTTTTCTTTTCCTGGTCACTAATTGCAATCTTATCTTCTATATCTGAAATTCTGTCCTCACATTGGTTCATTCTGCTGCGTAGACTTTCGATGGAGTTTTTAATCTCCTAGAAATCTGTTTGCATCTGTTTTGTGGATTCCATTTGTTTCCTGTGCTGGGATTCCATCATGTTCCTCAGATCCTCTATTTTTTTTATCTGTGTTCTCTCTAGATTTATTAATCATGTCTTGCACTATGAGTACAATCTTTGCTGTTCTCTGAGAAATTATTTCTGATTTCATTCTTCCCAGATCCTCTTTTGTTGCCAGTTCAGGGAGTCCAGGTGGTTGAGTATCAGATTGTTCCATCTCATTTCCCTTTGGGGTTGCTGTAGGTGATCTGGAAGTCTGTTTTTGAGGCTTGTTTATGTGTCTTCTCATTTCCACGGGGTGGGGTTGGGGTGCTTCTGTCACCCGCGCAGCTCACTTCCTGTGTCCTAGGATCGTGGAATGGCGGCGGGGAGCCTCCTCCCAGGTGCTGGGACTGGCTCACGTCCTCTGTCCTAGGATCTTGGAATGGCGATGGGGGAGCCTTCTCCCAGGCACTGGGACTGGCTCACCTTCTCTCTGAAGGTACCTTTTAGAGAGTGGTTGGTAATTTTTCTTTGTGTGTCATATTTAGCTTTCCAGAAATAGATTTCTGTGCTTCTGTCAGGCTAATGCAGACCTTATTGTGTTCCAAGTGTTTGTATTTCAGGAGTCAAGTTATATTATGGTAAATGTAGTCTTCACTTAGCTAAACATCATCACTCTTCACTGCAGGTGAAGTGTTTGTTCTGGATGATGGTGGGGAAGTTGACCTTGACCTGGGGAACTATGAGCGGTTCCTTGACATCCGCCTCACCAAGGACAACAATCTCACCACTGGGAAGATCTACCAGCACGTCATTAACAAGGAACGAAAAGGAGATTACTTGGGGAAAACTGTCCAGGGTAAGACTGGATTTACCTTTAAGATTCTTAACTTCTTTTGGGTTAAAAATGTACTTTTTATGTGATTGCATCATTTTGTCAAAAGTATTATTACTGAAACATGCCTTCAGTTGAAAATTCTGAATTGTTTGGCCATTTACTTGAAAAATCATTTGAAGAAGCCACTGCTACACCATGAATGGCATTGAAGCTTGTTAGTCCAGGCAAGGCAGCATGGTTTGAGTCCAGAGAGCTGCTGGTTTTGCACAATAATGAATGTGAAGTGACAGTGGCAACTAGATTAGGGCATCGAACCAAGGTGGTGTGGATACTATGCATCTAGGACTATAAATAAACAGAGATAAGGAAGGAAATGTGTGCATTTTCAGGCTTTTCATCAGTGTCACATGGACCAGGGAGTGTCTAAAGAGAGTTCCTGAGTTCTCCCACGTTTTCCTGAGCACAGCTTCGCTTTTAGCTATTTGCTGTTTTGGAGTTTTGTAGAACTGCTTATTTGAGATCAGTGTTCTGTTACTTTAAAAAGGTAGGGTTGGAAAAACAATGATCTAATGGAATGGTGCTAGCCCAAAGTGCTTTCCTCTGAGTTATGAGAGTAGGTGTGCTTTTGGCCTGAGAGCTGAGTGTCACACTGACAGCTGGGTCTGGCCTAGGATGAGTGTTGTTACTGAGTAGCTCCTTCTAAAAGTGGCTCACTGGGCCGGGGATTTAGCTTAGTGGTTCGCTGCCTGCCTAGCAAGCTCAAGGTCCCGAGTTTGATCCCAGCACCAAAACAAAAAACAAACAGTGGCACACCAATTAAATGTTAGGGATTATCCATTACCTTGCTGTAAATCTATGGCTGGCTTGGTGGGATTAATTAACATGGATCTGGGCTCTGTCTGCCTAGTTTGTCTACCAGTGACAGCAGAGACACACCTTGAATTGGACATTTTTTTTTTCTTATTCTTTTCTTGTTTTTATATGAGTGTGAACATTGTTTCTAGCTTTTTGTTGTTGTTGTTGTTATTTTGCCATTCAAAGGCTTTGCCATTAGTCCAATATTAGGTAGCCAGATCCTACAAAAGCTAGCCATCCCCAGGAGAGAATGAAGCTGTTGCTTGGTGGCAGGAGGCCCAAGATCACAGATAGCTTGGATCCAGTCCCTGGACAACTGTCATTCCTCAGGTGTAAGAATATATCCCAGATACAGAACGTTTTGGAGGGATACTGGGCCTTTTCTTTGGAGACTATATTCCTTAGCTAGAAAGTTGAGAGTCTGTACAATTTATAGCTAGATAATTTCTGAGTTGGGCTACAAACTGGAATATCATGTACATACTGTAGGATTGTTACTTGTTTAAGCTCTAAGTTCCTAACGTCTTCCTCTAGTGCCTGAGCATAAAGGTCTCAACCCTTGTGGGAGAACTGTCCAGGTATATTGCTGCTTTTCTCTTGAAAAGGTAGTTTCCCATTCAAAAGCAAACAAATTGAGAGTCTGAATGTAGGGGATGGAGGAAAATACATCTTTTTTTTTTTCTTCATCTTTTAAATCTTAAGACTGAGAACCAATTAGTGTCCCTTGGAATTTGGGAGAGAAGATTGGAATGATAGCCTTGTTAGTGAGACGGAGGTCATATACCATCTGATATTCTCCTGAGGGCTTTACTACAGGGAGAATGGGAGTATTACAAGGGGTCTGGCAAGGCTTCAGAAGGCCATATTTGAGGAACTTGTCTATGAGAGGCTGGAGGCCTTTATGTGCCTCTTCCTTGATTAGATACTGCTTTTGGTTAGGAAATCGGCTTTGGGGGTTGGGTTTGAGACACGGTCTCACTATGTAGTTCAGGCTGGCCTTAAACTCGCAGGAATCTTCCTGCCTCAGCTTCCCTAGTGCAGGGATTGCAGGCATGTGCCACCACACGTGTCTCGGTGTTTTTAGTCTTGTAGCTACTGGAATAGCAGAATTTGCCCTACCAGGTATTCCATTGTACCATGCAGTAGTATCTACTTGTTGGCTAATTTGGTCACGGAGATCGGGTATAGTCTTGACAAGTAAAATTTATTTTGGCCTTAGCTGGAATTTGAGAATTGCCCCCAGTTTAGCTAGTAAATCTCTTCCTAACAAGGGAACAGGACAGTGTGGGACAATTAGAAATTCCTGGTTGGAATATCTGAGGCTGATTGACAGATGAAATGATGTCCCGTTGGTGCCTCTCTCTCCCTGGAAGATGGATCTATCTATATTAGTATACTTGGGAAGGCCTCTGCCAATTGGTTATGAAACAAAGCTGGATTTTCTTCTGCACCTTGTAAGGTCCCACTCACTTTATCATAATTAACAGACTTTTTAATGCTAGACATCATCTTTAGTACCTCCTGAGTATTATAGTCCCAGTTTGGCTTTGTTTGAGGGAGAATAGCTTCTCCAGGGTGGTTTCCTTTACTTTTCAAGGCATACTGCTCATTTGCATAGTTTCTAGCCTCTTCTAGGATTCTTTTTCATCTGGGGTACAGCAAGTGGCTAAGATGTATTGGACATCTCACCATGATAAATCAAAAGCAAGGGCCAAAGTTTGAAACCCACCTGCAAATATACTAGAACCTTCTGATGGTTGGCCTAATCATTCCTTGAACTGTTGGACATCTGCAGCTGAAAAAGGAGCTTGTACTCGAGTATTCCCCCTAGTCCTGAGACTTAGGGGCAGAATAAGTTGTGAATTAGGGTAGTAAGAAGCACCACTTCGGGTTCTACCTGAGAGGCTTAAAGCTGTGTGAGAAGCATAAGAGGTCTGAGAATCACTGGGTTCCCCTGGGGCACTAGGCTCTAGTGGAGTCCCTGAGTCACCTGGAGGGGATGGCCTTGATTTATTGGCCTGGGGGCTGTATGGAGGAGGTGGAGGACAGACAGATCAGAGATACCCTTAGTTCCCAAGGGACAAAAGGGGATCTCAGGACAGGGTTATCCAGAATATCTTTTTCCTCCCTGGGGGTCACTCCGAACACCATAGCTCCTGAGCATTCCCTTTGATAAAGAGTCACAAAAGCCTGAACATAAGACATTTCATTCTTCTTTGCATGTTTTAAGCAAAAACACTGTAACTGGAGAATAGTTTTATAATTTAAAGTAGCATCCCCTGCCCATCTCTCTCCATCTCCCAGTTCATGTTGGACGCAAATCATATTGCAATAGTAGACATGCTGCTCCTATTCTAGATTGTCAGGATCAAACCTTTTCCACTCATCGGGAATATGGCCTTGTGGTGAAGTCAGTGAAATCCACATGGTTTCGAGATCCAGTAGCTTTCCCAACTGCTTGTCTTGGGACCTATAGAGAGAAGGAGACAACTAGGCCTACAGTCCTGAAGGAGGCATCCTGTGCATAAGGAGACCCGAAGCCCACAAAGTGCCCTTGTGAGACTTTACAAAACCCAGATAGACATTTCTATCAGAGAACCTTAGAGTGATGCTGGCATCATTAAGCACAGAAGAAAGCCCCAGGGGGCTTTTGTCTCCATATTTGGACCCATTATCTCATTAGGGAGAAGGGGGCTGGGCCATCTCTTGGCTTTGCCAAGTCCAAACTCTGAAGTAAGGGTGGAACTTTCCCAAGCAAAGTTCCTTTAGCCATCTACTTGAACCCTTTGATGGCTCAGCTGGTATTTTGAGTCCCTTGATGATTGTACTTAACCAGAAACCATGTGAGAAAACATCTCCCACATTTATTCTGACAGAAAAAGTAGTAAGAGTTGGGATGGCTGTTTTCATATACTTACAGTCACTTTAGTTAAGTTTTTAAATGTTAATTTTTTTTTGTTCATGCATGGTCCTTAACTGAGCTGCATTTAACAGGGAAGTACAAAAGCCAGGTGACGATGCTCTCAGGCAGCCTCTTGGAGTGGCTGAGGCACTAGGTTTTGGCCAAAAGCCTTGAATGTTTTAAAATGGATTTTTTTTTCTTGGATTTCCATTTCTACCCTCTAGCCACAGTAAGATGGTGGTGTCCTGCTGGGATGGGACCTGGCCACTCTGGTGTCCTCCTGGGCATGCATCCATGTGCACCTGCATTTGCCTGGGGCCACAGCCAGAGATCCTCTGGTTGTTACTCCCACCCAAAAGCTTTGTATCCGCAAATGACTGCAGAGGTTCTTAAAGGGGTAGTACAGAGTTTTTCCTTCTGTCGGGAAGAAAAAGGTTCCTCTCTCAGGTTTTGCATAAGCCCATATGCTGTCTAAAATCAGAGGCTTAGCTCATAAGGCTAGTTATTTTAAAAAGAGGGAAAAAAAAGAGATTTAAAAAAAAGATGTCATTGGCTGGTGGTGGCACACCCATGTAAAAGTTACTTGATCATACAAAAAGACAAGCTGGCCACGTGCCAAGATAGTATAGCTGCTGACCACATGGCAAGGTAACATGGTGGCACCCTTGACCAAAACACAAGCTGAGAAAAAGCCATTTACAAAGTAGGGTACACAAAGACCAAGTTGGTTCCAAAAAACCAAAGTACAACAAATGTGTGGAAAACAAGGACCCATGGCACAAGCAGCTAGAAAGAGCAACAAAACCTACCGTCCATTCCCCCATCCCCAGGGCCAGGCCAGGAAGTCCCTCTTTGTCTGTCACCTTGAGAAGAGTTCCTGGATTCCCTGTTTAGGAGAGAGTGAGGCAAAGAGGGAGAGAGAAGGAAGGAAAAGCCTTGTGGAGAGAAACAAAACTTTTGCCCAACTTGGTTGGGCCTTACCTTCATCTCTGGCACCTGAGCTTTTTTCTCGTGACTGGCCATGCCAAAATGTACTCTACTGGCTCAGATCATCAAAATGTTGGGTAGCTTGTTTCTAAAAAGTGGCTTGCCAGCTAAATGTTACTGGGTTCTGGATTGCTCGCCTTTCCTTCTGGAGTTGGATTCCAGGTTCTTCTCACCTCAAATAAAGAACTGAATGAAACAAGTAAAAAGCAGTAGCAAAGTTTATTCAAGAAAGCAAAAATGAAGAGTGGGAGAGAAACTGGCTCTGCAGAGGGAGCTTGGATTGAATAAATAGAAAAAGAGAGTGAGAGCAAAGATAAAAGTACATGCTGCATGTGGGAAACACAGTGTGGGTTATCATGGGAAGTTAGAATAACAAAATCTTCATGGCATCTTGTGTTCTTTTATGCTATCTAAATCTCAAGGAAACCGCCAAGAACTTCTCCATATGGGCCCTGAGGGGAGTCCTGGGATCCCACCTCTCAGGCTGAAGTCAGGTCTAGGCCATCCTATTGAAAACCTGCTCGAGTTCTCATGGGAAGTCCATATGCAAGGCTTTGGAAATCGTTCTGCGCATGTATCCCGAATCTTATAATTAACATGTCATGCCTACTACCCCAGCCAGCTTTGCCAAGCCCTAATCTCTTATCTCAGTGTGACCATATTCTGGGCTAATTGGGTCATATTTGGATCTTTGCCCTGTCACTTAGCAGCCTTATGAACATGGGCAGATTGTATAATTTCTTGAGATACGGTTTCCCTTTCTATGAAATTGAGATAGTAGCAGCACCTGCCTTTCTAGCTCTTAGGTCTGAGGCACTACATCAATAAAGTTTCCCTGACACATAGAAAGGATCAATTAGGAATTAAAATCTTGTCCATCAGACTTTGTTGTTCTAGGCCTCCAGTGTATTCATTCATCTGTTTGCTATTCATCAAGTATTTATTGAACACTCACTGTGGTCAGACCCTTATTAGTGCTGAGAATACATGAAAACAAGATCAACAGGATCATTGCCCTTCTAACAAGAGGCCTGATGGGAGCTGTGAAGGAGATATAAATGGAATGAGGCAAGAAAGCAGGACTTGGGAAAAGCCACTTTGGTCAGGTGGTCAGAGGAAGCCTCTGAGGAGATGATTTTTGAGCCGAGGAGCTGATCATGAGATAAGGGGCACCACAAGAACAGAGACCCAAGGCCACAGAGGACTCATAAAGAATAGAGAGGAGACCATGTGGCTGAGGCCAGCAACCACAGTGTCTGTCAGAGGTCACCCAGGTGGGCCTTCTGAGCTACGGCAAGGAGTTTGGATTTGACTCAGAGCAGTGGGAAGCACTGAAGAGCTTAAACATAGGACTGATGAGTTCCTATTTGCATTTTTAAAAGACTGCTTTGTCAGCTGTGTGTATAATAGATAATAAACATCCTTGTACACAAGGCACTGCTGTTTAATGAGAGTGTTAGAGTTAAATAGTAATCTTGCTCCTTAAGAACTTACAGTCTGAGCCCAACAGCTATGATTTTTAAAAAGTGTTCAGCTATAGTTGGCATTTATTGAGCTCTAGCATGGTAGGTTATCTCATAAAATTTCCACAATTTTATGAAGTAGGAGTATTACCCCCACTTAACGGGGAAACCAAGCTTAAGAACAGTTAAGTAATTTGACCAGTGCACCACACCTGAGATCTGAACCTAGACTCCATGTGCTGTGCCCCAACCACTCTGGAGTGATTATCTACCCTTCAGAACTGGAAATGAAGTGGGACAGGGTCCTAGTGGTCTCTTGTTCCTGGAAAAGCATCAGGAAGATGTGAGGTGCCCAGCCCCCCCCTTCAGCTCTGGCTGTTGAAAATAGGGGTGGCCATCTGTTCCTTTGTGTGCAGCTGGAAGAGCAGACTCTGCACGGGACAGGGGCTTCAGAATGCCACTCTCGGCCTCCTCCTTTTGCAATGTTCCCATTGACGACCTGGAACTCTGGAGAGGAGACCATGGGGAATGTGAGCCCAAAGATTTCATGAGGCCATTTGAAAGGAGCCTCCAAAAAAAATTTTTTTTGGCCCCACTGCTACTCCGTCCAGGCAAAGAGTGCAGCAGTTTAATAATAAATGTTATTTGCCTCAGTGATGGACAAGTGTAAGTGACAGGTTTCTTTTCTGTTTCCCAGTTGTCCCTCACATCACAGATGCAATCCAGGAGTGGGTGATGAAACAGGCATTAATACCTGTAGATGAAGATGGCCTAGAACCTCAAGTGTGTGTTATCGAGGTTTGTATGGTTCTTGCATCTGTGAATACTCCACGCGCTCGTCTCCTTGGTCAGCCAGGCAAGACAGTTCCCAGGGAATCCTTGTCCCCATCTCTGTGTCAGGGCAGTGTGGCTGGTGAGAGCACAGTAATGGTCATGTGGAGCGGCCACTTGGGGGAGAGCACTTCTTATCTAAATATACTGTCTACTCCTTTGCAGCATTCATGGGTCCACGTAGTGCCAGCTGTGCCAGAAAGAGTGGCAAGACAGGCTTTCATCTGGCTCTTGATGGAGTCAGCAGACCTTTACTTTCTTCTGGCAGGAACATCTCCCTCACTAAATGAGCTTTTTGGTTTTGGTTTCTGTACTGTCTGCTGATCTCAGCTGTTGGATCTCAGTGTTCCTTCAAAATCAGGAGACTCAAAAGTTCTCATAATTTGTTTATAACTGATGCTTTTTAATAATATACAAGTTATTTATGGTAAAAGAAATAAGATCAGATTTTTTTGCTTTGTGACTCTTGGGCAAATAAAATTCCTGGTCCTTGTTTCACCTGATCTTTTTCTTGAAATACTGTATAAAGTTCTGTAATAGCCTTGGGAATTGTGAGCCTAGCCAGAAGAGTCACCTTGCAGCACAAAGAAATGTCTGTGACTGACATTCTGTAGGGCCGAGGAACCCACATCACACTGTTATTGGCCACTGAATCAAGGGGACAGCAGATGCTAGAATGGAAACCACCAGAGAGAAAGGTTGAGTGCTTTCCTCCTAAATTAGTGTTGCTTTTCCAGCTTGGTGGGACAGTAGGAGATATCGAAAGCATGCCCTTCATTGAGGCCTTCCGGCAGTTCCAGTTCAAGGTCAAAAAGGAGAACTTTTGTAATATCCACGTCAGTCTGGTTCCACAGGTAAGGAATTTACAGTCAGGTTTTGGGGGAGAGAAGGTTGATTTTCACTTGTTAATCTAATAGTTTTCAGTACTTGAGGTACACAAAACAGGATATAAAGAACTTCTTTGTGAATTTAAGCTTGCGGTCATTATGTCTTGTGAAAAGATCGAATGGAAAACGTTTGAAAAGTGAATCAGGGGAGTTACTGTTGATGGTGGATTGACCATATGTGCTTGTCTTACTGAATGGCAAAAATTAAAGCTTTCTTTTTAAGGCAAAATTTCACAGATAAATACTGTGAAGAGAAATCAATAGTAATACAAATGAGAAAGCAGATTGACATGTAGAAACTGACCAAGCTGACCTGGGAGCACTTAACCCTCAGCCTGGAGCAAGGAGAGCAGAAAAGCAGCTCTGTTTGCCCTGCAGAGCAACTGGGGCGTCAAGGTGGGCAGCACCAGGTTCTCTGGGCGGGGGTGGGGTAGGACTTGTTATGTTGTGCCCAGATCGCGAAGTCCCCAAAGACCACCAAGGAGCCGATTACGATGCAAACGCACGAGGGTGGAGGGTCGTTTATTCAAGCTCGAGCAGGGGCTCTCAACTGTCACCGACGCAGCGGGTCAAGATTGAGAGCCCCGAATTTTGAATTAGCAGGGTTTTTATAGAAGCTACAGCAAGGTTTCATCTAGCAGTTATAATGATTAGTCGATGCTTAGCATGCATGAAGTGTAGATTTTTGATTGGCTAGGCTCATGGGGGGCGGTTGAGGGGGATTACGTATAGGTTTTACAAGGGAAAAAGGGGACAAAGGTTAGTGGCCCACTGTCACATACTGATGGTCAGCAGACATCCTGACTAATAGTCACGACCACCCTGTGTGGATAGCCAGCACATTAACAGATTGTCCTATAGATAGCGGGCGCAGGACATTTGCTTCTAGGGTAAACAAATGGCTGAGTAATAAACTTAGGAATCTTGTCCTGTTACAGATTGTGTCTCCTGTCCCAGAGCAAACACATTTTAACCATTAATTTGAGAGCCTAGGGGAATGGTGGATTTTAGCAAAATGGAGTCGCTTTGGTCTCACAGTTACAGCTGCTGTTTCAGAGGAGGTAGACCCTGACCCCTTCCCTACTATGTACAGTTGGGCATCAGCCTCTTTCCACCTTGACAGAAGACTGGGCCCCAAGGAAAGTTCTGGACAGGCAGGCACCGGGGTCAGCTGAGGGCAGTAACACTGAGCCACACTCATGTGGTTGAGTGTGATATTATGCTGCTTGAAATGCTGTGGAGATACCTTGCTTTCTTCCACCTCTTGTTTCTTAGAAGCTTCACAGCCTTCTACATGCTGCATAGTAAGAGCCTTCCCAGATATGACTAGCCTGGAAGAAAAGACACTGCTCCCAGGGCTCCTCTGGGAAACAGGCTGGCCACTGACCTGCAGTGACCAGCCTGCCACTCACATGGGCTTCCAGTTAGCTATTAAGTATGAGGTGCCAGCCAGTGATTAAAAGGCAGTAAACTGCTTGTACCAGATAAAAACTGTGCATGCCATAAGTAGGGAACCTGTGGAGACAAAAGAATATGTAAGAATAAGAATTGGCTTGGGCTGGGGATTTAGCTCAGTGATTCTGCCACCTGGCTCAAAAGCGCAAGGACCTGAGTTCAGTCCCTGGTACCAAAAGAAAAAAAAAAAAGAATTGGCTGGAGCATGCTTGTAATCCTAGTGTGAGGAAGGTTGAGGCAGGAGGATTGCGGAGAGTGAAGTCAACCTAGGGTACATAGTGAGTTCAAGGCCAGCCTAAACTACATAGCAAGACCTTGTCTCTAGAGAGAGAGAGAGAGAGAGGCATAGTGTGGTTGTATAATCCTATAATCCTAGTAGTCTGGAAGGCTGAGACAGGAGGGTCACAAGTTCAAGCTCAAATTTAGTGACTAGATAACTTAGTGACATAGCAAGACCCTGTCTTAAAAATTTTTTTTTTTTCTTTTAAAAGGGCTAGGGATGTAGCTCCATGTGAAGGCTTTGGATTCAATCTCCAGTACCAGCAACAACAACAAAAAGAATTGGATAGCAGAGATGATAAGAGAAAGTTGATGAAATAATTCGTGAATGGGGTAGAAACTAAGAGACAGAATAAGGGAGGAACGATAAGAAGTTTTGACATCAATTGGTAGGATTTCTAGAAAATAAAAACAGAAATGGAGAGGGAAGTGGATAATCTGATGTCAGGGTTCAGCAAACTATGGTCCCAATGCCAAAACTTCTACTGTTTTTGAAAATAAAGTTTATGGAACCAGAATCACATCCTTTTGTTGATGTGTTGTTGTCTGTGGTTGTTTTTGTACTAAAACAGTAAAGTTTAGTAGTTATGACAGGTGCCATACAGTCCACAAAACCTAAAATTTATTATTTGGCCCTTTACAGAGAAAGTTTTCTGACATTTGATCTAAACAAGGAAATTTCTAGACGAGTTTCTGGATTGAAAGGGCCCACTGGCTGTGCAGCGTGTTGGATGAAAAATGACCTCACCGAGGCATATCATTGTGAAGGATCAGAGGAGCAGTGGGGCAGAAATCTAAAAGGCCCTAAAAAGAAAAACACTTTCTTCTAAAGAGCAAAATCAAGAATCAATACAGCAGTACTAGAAGCTAAAAGACAGTGAAGCTATTGTGTTCAAGTATTGCAAGAGGAAATTATTTCCAAACTAGAATTCTGAATGCAGCAAATCTGTCTCTTAAGTGAAAGGAGAATAAAGATAATTTATTATAAAAGGAAGAATGTGGCATATGGTTTAAATGAACAGTATTTTATCCTTGAAGAGGGCTACAGGCACTGGAAGGGTGCAGTGTAGGGGATGGGAATGAGAGAGAGGGCAGATTCTCACTTAGCAGTCCAATCACAGAAAATGCTTCAAGCAAAATGTCAGTAGCAATAAAACATAGGAGAAGGATCAGTTAAAGAGCTCAAGTGGTGGGGTGTGGCTTCGAGGAGGAGTACTTGACTAGCGTGCACAAGGCCCTGTGTTTGATCCCCAGCACTGAAAAAATAGTCACAGGCCACTGTTTGTGGGTTAGGAATGTGAGAGAGAGCAGGGGAGCCCAGAGACCACTGTTCTTCAGTAGGACTGTTTGACTCTCAAATACGTCTGTGTGTAACTTCAAAAATACAAGCTGAAGTGTGTAAACGATCAGATCCTCTATTAAGAGGGATTCAGGGAAAAGTGATATTTGAAAAATTTTTATCATGGAGAAACTAACCTTTTTTTCTTTTGTAAAATAGCCAAGTTCAACAGGGGAACAGAAGACAAAACCCACCCAAAACAGCGTTCGGGAACTTAGAGGGCTTGGACTTTCCCCAGACTTGGTAAGATTTCCTGGGTTCTTCGACTAATTAAAACACATCTCCATGACAGGCCAGGCAAGACCTTCACCTGCTTGACAGGCTCTTGATGATGATTGATAGTGAAGAAAGTAGGTTTAGTGCTTTGAATGGAGATTTTCTTATTAGCATGTGTGAAGTCTTACATGCCCCGTGCCTTATTTCTTCTGTCCGTCCTTTTATTTATTCTCTTTTTTGCTCCTGCCCAAGAATATTCATTGGAGAGGAAAGCCCCAGTTAGTAGCACCTCTAGTTTTATTCATCTGCCTTTCATTGGTATTACCATCTTCCTAATGGTTCTCTAATTTGGGATTTAGGAGTTTCATTTTTTAAAACAGGCAATAGTATTTTTGTGGACTATGTGCATTGTGCCAAGAGCAGACATACTCATTCATCTTAACAATGTGATGTCTATTTTGAGTTCAGTCTGGGGGACACCCAACTTTGTAACCCTTTCTTCCTTCTAAGCCATCTTGTTTTCTCTATTGCCAGGTTGTGTGCAGGTGCTCAAATCCTCTGGACACATCTGTGAAAGAGAAAATATCAATGTTCTGCCATGTGGAACCTGAACAAGTAAGTACACATTCGATCTCTCTGGAATTGGCTTCTAATTGCCTGAAACCTCTTGGCTGTGAGCTTTATGAGGCTTGTTGTTATTTACTAATTAGAAACGGTAGGGCTGGGGATTTAGCTCAGTGGTTTCACCGCCAGCTGTGCAAGCACAAGGACCAGAGTTTGATCCCTGGTTCCAAAAAAAAAAAAAAAATCAGAAACAGTAGATCGTCCTTTAGGAGAACTGATACTCGTTGGCTCTGTGGCTCCCCAAACATACCTGTCCCTCTCTTTCCTCTTCCTACTTTCCCCACTGCTTGTTTTTGTGCTCCATCCAAGCTGAATGTCTTTCTCTTCACCTAACACCCCAAACTTTCTCCAGTCTCTGCTCTTTGCACTTGCTAATTCTGTCAGGAAATCAGGGTTTACCTCTCCCTGCTGGCCTGGCAACCTTTTCTTCATTTGCATCCTTCAGGGTCGACTAAGACTTACTTTCTTAGAAGCTTTACCTACCAAGCCTCAACCCTCAGGGCTAATCACTTCCACTTCTGGGCAACCTATTCGTCTCACACATACTGGTGGTGAACCTGCCTTGTGCACACCCATGTGTGTCCATATTGTCTTTCCTTACAGACTGCAAGCTTCCAGAAGGCCACCTTATGCAGCTTGATGTTTCTGGTGCCTGGTGTCTGGTGTTGTAGTCTTGTAGTCTTTTTGTTACTATGCTAACGGAGGGGACCTGTGGTATAGGAAATTCAAAACTTCGGATCCTTTGCTGTATCTAAGTGTGGTGCTTACTGTGGAAATTGTATTTGTCATTAATTGAGATTGTGACATTGGTCAGCATTAGTCAGCTTTTCATCACTACCAAAAAACAACCTGGGGCAGCTAACTTGTTACAAAAAAAGAGATAAGTTTTGCTCACAATCTTGGAGGCTGTGCTCCAGACACCATAGGCCAGGCTCTGGGAAGGTCCTTTGGCCAATGGCGGAATGTGTGGGGAGGAAGGTCAAGTTTTGAGCCAGAAACAGAGGGAGGGGCCAGGTTTGCTCCTTTTATAGCAGTCCTCTCTCCAGAAATCTAGGTTACAGTATAAATGTCTTTATTCCGTTTGAGGGCAGGACCCGAGTGGCTTAAGGATCTCCCACTAGGCCCGCCCTCTTGTAGGTTCCACAGTACCTCCCAATACCTTAGCCTCCCTGGGCCCAAGGCTTCAGTCACATGTACCCAGTGGGACACCAAACTGGATCCAAAGTATAGCAGTCAGGTCTGGCTGATGGGAAGTTGAGGTCAAGGGATTAAGACTAAGATTATGGGGGCCAAGGATTTAGCTCAGTGGTTCCAGCGTCTGCCTCGCAAGCGCAAGGTCCTGAGTTCGATCCCCAGTACCAAAAAAAAAAAAAGACAAGGTTATGGAGAGTTTGTTTTACTGTTTGTTGGTCTGAGGGTCAGGAGACTGGTGTCCTGGAGAGGGGCCAGTGAAGCAGCAGGGTTAAAATAAAAGCAGTCCACTTAATAAGATTTTGAGAGACACTGAGGTGACTAAAATTATTGGCCTGACATTGTTGGTAGAGCAGGAGGAAAGCCACCGACCTACGGAGGGCGGTTATACTCTATCCTCATGGCTCAGGACTTGGAGTGAGGGGCGCCTGGGCCGTGGTCAGCACTCCAACGGAGGGGTTCTCTTTCATAGCTAGCAGCACGAAGAGCAGAGAAATTTCCATGTTCTCATCAGCCCTTTATCATGCCTTTAATTATTATAGATATTTCTGTCCTAGCAAACTATCTTGTGTATTCTATAGCAGAACTGATTTTCATTAGATTTATTCACTATTAAAATGTGACATGTATTTTCATCTTTAAGTTTCAGATCTTTTGCCTATTTTTAAAATTGAGTTGTTCATCTTGCTGAGTTGTAAGAGTTCTTTATATAGTCTAAATAACAAGTCTTTTAAATATGATTTGAAGTATTTTCCCAGCCTTTTCATTTTCTTAATAGTGTCTTTTGAAGCAGAAAAACTTTTAAAATTTCAGTTTATCCTTTTTTTTATGCTTTTATGTCATATCTAAGAACTCTTTGCTCACCCAAGTTATGAAGATTTTCTTCTAACAGTTTTATGTCTTATGTGATCTGTTTTGAGTTAACATTTGTAGATGGTGAGGTAAAGCTTGAGATTCATCCTTCTGGATAGCCAGTTGTCCCAAACTCATTTGTCAAAAGGACTATCCTTTGATAATATCCTATAATGTTTTACCAGGGATCAAACTCGGGACCTTGCACTTTTGAGGCAGGTGGCGGAACCACTGAGCTAAATCCCCGGCCCCTGTAATGATAAATTTACTGATAGCTATTCCTAATTTTTATTATTATAGTGACATTTAAAAAATTGAATTTCCTGTATAGACATGGCACGCACACAGAACACCTTGGCAACTTTTATCCTTTGATCTGTAGTCTAAAACCTTAGTAGAATTCTGTTAAATCTTACTCTTAACCTGTAAATTTTCTTGATCTTTATGGATGAGCAAAAATGATGTATGCATTTAGTGGCAATTGTTTCTTTTCAGTTTCTATTTTGTTTCTTACCTAGTTGCAGTGGCTAATATCTCCAGCATCACTTACTAGTGACAGGAAGCCATTCTTCCCTTGCTCTGGACTTTAATAAACATTGATATTAAATATTAATTAAATCATGTGATGTATTATGAATTGGTCTGGATTTTGCTCAAGTCTGTGTCCACAGAGCTGACTCTGTTTTTCTCCTTTAATCTGTTCCCTGTGATGAGTTCTACTTTTAAATTCCCTAATGCAGTGGTTTTCAAAGTTGACCATATGTATGTTGGACCTCACAGAAGGAGCTTTAAGCAATACTGGTGCCTGCCTCCTTGAGGTTCTAAGCTAGGTAGCCTGGGATTTTGGATTTTTTTTTTTTTTTTTTTTTTTGGTACCGGGGATCAAACTTGGGTCCTTGCGCTTGCACAGCAGGTGGCAAAACCACTGAGCTAAATCCCCGGCCCCAGGGATTTTGGATTTTTATGAACTCCCCCTAATGATTTCATTGTGCAGCCAGCTGAGTTTGAGTTTGAGAAACACTGTGCTGAATGAAGCCATTCAAGGGTTTCTGGGACAAGTCCTCTTTGAATGTGCTTTTTTTTTTAGGAATTTTTACATTCATTTTCACAGTAGATTAGTCACTAATTTTTTGTCCTGTTCCTGAGTCAGTTTTGGTGATTTGTCTTTTTCTAAAAAATTTCCCTTTTGAAAAAAGGTTTTCAAACTGAGAATTTTTCCTGAAGTTCACATAGTTAGTAGGAGGCTGTTAAGCTCTGTTATTTTTTTATTTTATTAAGTAATTTGCTTTTTTTCAAACAGGTGATCTGTGTCCATGATGTCTCAACTATCTACCGAGTCCCCTTGATGTTAGAAGAGCAAGGGGTTGTAGATTATTTTCTTCGAAGACTTGACCTTCCTGTTGAGAGGCAGCCACGAAAAATGCTGATGAAGTGGAAAGAGATGGCAGACAGGTTTGCTTCCCATAAGGAGCTAGGAGTGACAGCTTTCTTTCTTTTTTCTTTTTTCTTTTTTCGAGACAGGGTCTCACAATGTAGTTCACGCTGTCCTTAAACTCACTATGTAGCCTAGGCTGGCCTTGAAAGCACAGCAATCCTCTTGCCTCAGCCTCCTGAGTGCTGGGATTACAGATGTGCACCACCATATCCACCTCTAAAAAGCACATATTATTGTAAACCATATAGCTGTATCCGTATCTGTGAAAGACTAGTTCCAGGATCCCCCTCAGATACCAAAATCCACAGGTGCTCAGGTGGTGCAGTTTTTCCATATGACTTACAACGTTAAATCATCTCTAGATTACCTATAATACCTATCACAATATTTACTTATAATACCTATTTACCTGTTTACACAAGCAATTATACCCTATATTAAGAAATATTGACAAGAAAAAACGTCTGTACATAGACACAATATTTTTTATCTGTGATTGTTTGAACCCATGAATACGAAGCCCTTGGATACAGAGAGCTGACTGTAATTTAATGATACTCTTGAGCACGTAGATGAGAGAAAAATGAGGTAGGAGTGTCCATAAGCCACCTGTGTGGACTGAACACATGAGGATGCTGGGGCTCTTTGGGGGACCTGTCTTGATCGTGGCCACCCTCTTTCTGAGAAATTCTTTCTTCTCACTTTATTCCTGGGGGTCCCCAGCCATGCTAGGTGACCTGCCTTTTCTAGCCATAGCTCCCTGTGCCATAGCTGATCAAACCAAGGTGGATGCCAGGCCCAAGCTGGGCTAGATTCTTCTTCCCAGGAATTTGGAATTGGGACTGAGAGACAGCAGCCAGAGTGAATGAGGCAGGGACAGTCACACACACAGCTGGGAGCTCGGGAGAGGGCGGCCACTGGTAGCAGCTGAGTGGCAGAAGCCTCTCTGCAGAAGTAGGAGAATGAAGTAAACAACTGGAAAAAGGGAGGAGAGGAGGGGCAGAGAGGAAGTCTTGTCTGGATTCCTGATGGTTTTATAGGTGAAATCCAGACCCGGATGTGGTCCTCTGGCCTGGGGTCCAGGATGTCCTGGTCTCCTACTGATATAGTCGTGGTATACTTTAGTTAGCTTGAGAAGCACAGGAAGTGGTGGCTAGGGGGAGAGTTGTATTCCTATTCTGCAGGTGATGAGAAGGCTGCTCAGGAAGAGCAAGTCATGAACTTATGGGAACAGCCAGAAACTGGTGGAGTTGGAATTGGCAGAGGGAGCAGTTCATTCCGAGATCAGGGTCCTTCCACTGCCCCTGCCTCCCTAATGCTCAGCCCTGCCCACTGGGAACAGGCCCGTGGGCATGTGGATGCTACATTTCCAAGCATCCTAGCCTTGGACTGGCAGAAATTGCTGCCTTGGGCCCAGGAATTCCCAAGCTTCTTTGGAAGACTGCAAACAAGTCACCTCCTGCGGGAAGCTACTCCTAACCTGGCATCAGCAGACCTTGACCTTCTGTCAAGGACCAATCAGTTGACCATGGAGTGCAGTGGGTAGGGTCACAAGACACAAACTAGGTAACTCATCCTGGCAAAACCATGTACAGGCACGTCTCTGAGGTTTAGCAGGTATTCACTGACTTCATCCTCATAGCACAATCCTATCAGAGCTATGATTATCTGTGCTTTGAAGTGAGGCAACTGAAAATTGAGGCCCAGAGAGCTGAAGTGACTTGCCCAGGGCCACACAGCTAGAAAGAGGTACGGCCAGCATTCATACCGAGGTGTCCGAGTGCAGAGGCCACACTCTTGATGACCACACTACTCTGCCTGTCTCATTGAGCTTCTGGGGGAATCCAGTGGGTGGAGGGGTGGGGAGGATGGAGGCTCTCCGTGGAAGAAAGTGGCATGCTAACCCAGAAAGGGAAGCCTCCAGGAGCCCATAATCCCACCAGCTTCCAAATGTCTGTCACACATAGGCAGGCAAAGGCGGTGGGAGGGCCTGGGTGACCTCTGATGATGAATCTGAAAATGGTGGGTGAGTATTACCAAGAAGTAGGTTTCAGTTCAATGGAAGGAATTTCTTCAGAGTCAAGGAAGGAGGTGAATGCCCTAGGTTACACAGAAGCAACGTGCTGAGCTGGGGTTGACACTTATACCTGAAGAAGTGCTCAGGCTTTGCTGTTAACCACAGGGCCCTGTCATCATTTCCTTCTCAAAATGTGGAAAGGAGAGGCCGGGTATTTAGCTCAGTAGTGTTGCCACCTGCCTTGCAAGTGCAAGGTCCTGAGTTCGTTCCCTTGTACGAAAAAAAAAAATATGGAAAGGAATATTGGTGGGTGTGGGGTAGAGAGAAACAGAAACGGGACCCCTATTTCTGTGCCCGTATCTTTTTTTTTTTTTTTTTTTTGGTACTGGGGATCAAACTTGGGACCTTGCGCTTGCAGGGCAGGCAGCAGCACCACTGAGCTAAATCCCTGGCCCCATGCCCATATCTTGCAAGAGACCTGCTGTTTCCCAGTTGATGGAGTTGTGGGATCGTGTCTAGTTGTCTTATGGGTGTGCGCTGCTTCCTTGACTGGTGTGTAAATTCCCTGGGGGACGTCATGTGCTCCCTGAATGTCCAGCTTAGTGCTGGCCTGGCTGTGTCTACAGGATGTGGGTTGGGGATTCCCTGTCGCCTCTTGATTCCTTCCCACCCCTTTACCTTTGGTCAGCCAGGAAGGGACCACTGTGGGCTTCCTTTGAATGAAACAGCATGACTTTTGCTTGGTTGGAAGCCAGGCTGGGAAAGAATTTCCAGGGCATGTCTGGATTTTGTCTTCCTATGGACAACTTTCTTTCTCTTTTTTGAGGGGCTTGGAATTCAGACGTGCCATCACACATTAGCACTTGGGCTCTCGACTCATATTAGAAAGGGTCTTCTTGGTAAGAGACGTACGTTCAAAGTGCTTAACAGCAGTCGTGGTTATAACATAGATGAGGGGGTCCAAGCAGGGCTGGGTCAGTTCCCAGGCCTCTGGACAGTGAGTTAATATTACACACCCTGTCTCACTTGTCTCCTACCAGCTAGGTGGTCAGCACATACAGGTGCCTAGTGGCTGTGGGTCATCGTGCATTCTGATTTCCCTTGTCAGTAACTGGCACAGCCTCCTGGGTAGCATGGCCATTTTCTGAGCTGTGTTTGGGAACATGCCGCTCACCCCATACCAGAAAGGGCTCAGCAGAGGGTATTGCTGCCATCTGCTCTTAAACTCCGATGCTTGTGCATCACTTTGAAGATCTCCCCTCAGTGCCTTCAAGCAGTGGATCTGCCTTGCCGTAGTTACTAGGTCACTGTGAGGATAAGCAGGTTCTGAATGAGTGCTCGCTCAGTCCCTTGTTCTGTGATAGGTATTTGCATTTTGACATTTTCTCTTTCAGTCTTCATTTACCTTGCTGTTAAATGACACCCACCCCCCTTATTTTTGGAGACAGGGTCTCAGTATGTAACTCGTTCTGGCCTTGAACTTGCTATGTAGCCCAGGCAGCTTCAGACATTCGATCTTCCTGGGATCACAGGCGTGCGCTACCACTCCTAGCTTACATGTCCATTTACATGTAGCTATCACAGTGACCAGGTTTCATGGTCCTTTTTTCATAAAACATTATAAACATTTTGCTCTGGTACTAACTACAATGAGAATTTTTAGCAAGTTTGGACTTTTCTGTTTTGTGAATACCCCATAATTTATTTGATCCTTCCGTTTATCTTGTGAATTTTCTATTTATATCAAAAAAATTTTTCCTTTGGGGTTGAAATAGTTTAAAAACAATTTGTGTGAGATTTTAGAACTGTTTCTTTGGAACAGCTTCCAAAATCCTACTTTCTATTTTTTTTAAAATTTTATTTTATTGATACATTTTAGGTATACAATATAATGACATTCATCATTGGAAATTTGCACCTTTACATAATCTCTCTTGGTTCTTATTTTTCCCCCTTCCTCTGCCCTCCCTTCATCCCCTCCATACTTCCTTATTTACAAACACTTTATTTCCTTTTTTTTCATTTTCTCATAATTCCATTTCCTTCTTCCCTTTCCCTTACCCCTCCCACTTCCCCTTCCCTTTTGCCTCTTTTCTTCCTATTTCACATTATTATACCTTTTAGTCCTTATTTACACTTTCAGTTTCTCACACTAGAAAAACTTCGGTATTTACACATGTGTGTCCTATTTATTTCACTTAAGAGTATCACCTCAATGTGCATCCATTTAGCTATAAGTGTCTCTAATTTCTCATTTTTTATGGCTGAGTAGTACTCCATTTATAGAAAAACCACATTTTCTTTATCCAGTCTCCAGTTGATGGGCATTTGGGCTGCTTCCAAGTTTTAGCTATTACAAATTGTGCTGCTGTGAACATGGGTGCACATATATCACTGTGGTATGATTCTTTTAATTCTTTGGGGAAGATACTCAGCAGGGGAATAGCTGGGTCAAATGGGACATCCACTCCTAGTTCTTTGAGGTATCTCCATACTGATTTCCACAGTGGTTGCATCAGTCTACACTCCCACCAGCAGTGGAGCAGGGTTCCTCTTTCCCCACAGCCCCACCAGCATTTGTTATTGGTTGATTTCTTGGTAGCAGCCATTCTTTCCGGGGTTGAGGTGGAATATCAGTGTTGTTTTCATTTGCATCTCTTGAATGACCAGTGATGTTGAACATTTTTTCATATGTTTATTTGCTATTTCTACTTCTTTGTCTGAGAAATGTCTGTTCATTTCAGATGCCCATTTTTGGATTCTGTCTTTAAACTTGGGAGGTCTGATTTTTTTTAAGTTCTTTATAGATTCTAGATACTAGAACTTTGTCTGAAGAATAACAGGTGAAGATTTTTTCCCACATTGTGGGTTGTCTCTTCACACTGCTGGTGGTTTCTCTTGCTGTGCAGAAGCTTTTTAATAAGAACAGATCCCACTTGTTGATTGATTATGCTAGTTCACAGGCAACTGAGGTTTTGTTCATAAAATCTTTTCCTACACCAATGTCTTCAAGAGTTCTACCTAATCTCTGTTCCAGCCGATTCAGGGTTTCTATTTTAATATTTAGATCTTGAATCCATTTTGATTTTAGTTTAGTGCATGGTGAGAGTTAGTGGTCTAGTTTTAATCTTTGACAAGTTGAAACCCGGTTTTTCCAGCACCATTTATTAAAGAGGCTGTCTTTACTCCAGTGAGGATGTTTGGCTCCTTTATCGAAGACGAGATGGCTGAGTGTGTCTGGAGTTGTTTCTGCATCTTGTGATCTGTTCCACTGGCCTCAGGTCTATTTCTTTGCCAGTACCATGCTGTTTTTATCAGAGTAGCTTTGTAGTAGAGTTGCAGGTTGGGGATTGTGATACCCCCTGACATGTCTCTGTTACCTAGAATTGCTTTTGCTATTCTGGGTCTCTTCTTGTTCCAAATGAAGTTTTGGATTGTTTTCTCAAGGTCCATGAAGTATGCTGCTGGGATTTCAATTGGGATTGCATTGGATCTATATAGCAATTTTGGAAGTATGGCCATTTTCACTATATTGATCCTTCCTGCCCAGGAGCAGGGGATGTCTTTCCATTTTCTGATATCATCTTCAATCTCTCTTTTCAGAGTGCTGCAGTTTTCAGAGAAGTCTTTGATTTCTTTCATTAGGTTGATTCCTAGGTATTTCAGTTTTTTGGATGCTATTGTGAAGAATTGTTTGCCCTATTTCTGTCTCAGTGAGTTTGTTGTTCGTGTAGAGGAAAGCTATTGATTTTTGTGTGTTGACCTTGTATCCAGCTACTCTACTGAATTTGGTTATTAAGTCTAGAAGACTTTTGGTGGAGTTCTTGGGGTCTTCTATATAGAGTATCATGTCATCTGCAAATAATGACAATTTGACTTCTTCATTTCCTATCTTTATTCCTTTTATTTGTTTCTCTTGTCTAATTGCCAGGGCTAATGTTTCCAAAACTATATTGAACAAGAGACTAAGTGGGATTCATCCCAGGGATGCAGGGATGGTTCAACATATGCAAATCAATCAATATAATACACTATATCAATAGAGCCAAGGACAAAAACCATATGATCATCTCAATAGATGCAACAAAAGCATTTGACAAAATCCAACATGCATTCTTGATAAAAACCCTACAAAAAATTGGAATAGAAGGTCCCTACCTCAATCTGATAAAAGCCATCTATGAAAAACCAACAGCCAATATCATACTAAATGGTCGAAACTGAAATCCTTCACACTAAAATCAGGAACAAAATCCTGCTTTCTTTACAAAGTCTATCATGTTCTGAAAATTGCTTCTTTACTGGCTTATACATAGACTTATATTCAGGTGTGCTGCTCACTCCCATTACTACATTTTTCCCAATTTTTTTTTCTTCTCTTCTTGGTCTTGGGATGGTGTATATATTCCAATTAATTGGATATTTCTTGACCTTTCTTTCATAGATATGATCGATTGCTAGAGACCTGTTCTATTGCCCTTGTGGGGAAATACACCAAGTTCTCAGATTCATATGCCTCAGTCATTAAAGCCCTAGAGCATTCTGCATTGGCAATCAACCACAAATTGGAAATTAAGGTAAGGAAGGATAACACCGATATAGCCAAGGGGTTAATAGGGAAACAGTCTGTATTCTTGTGGGTGTGTTCATGTCTGCTTTGTTTTTGGAGCTCTGAATTTCTTTTTAAGGATAAGGAAGATTTAGCTCCTGCCTCTGAGAAAACAGTGGTGTATTACCCAGAAATAATGAAGGGGAAAGATGGCCAGAGTAGAGGTAGAGACTGAGTGCCTGGGTCTGAATATAATGTGACCATATACAACTGCCCTGTGAAATGAGAGGGCCTGGTGGACAGAGACATGGTGCACAGCACTGCTTAGGCAGCTGTCTTGCTTTGGAATGTGGTAAGCAGAAGCTGAGCTCGTAGAATGTCTGCACATGGACCTGCCTGCCTCTGTCAGTGGAAAGAGAATAGACCGACCTTTACTTGTAAGGGGAATAAATGCAAATTAGTCATAGTGAGAAACCCTGTAGGGTAATGAAGAGTGTCGACGAGGATGTAGAACTCACATACCTTGATGATGTGAGCACTTTAGAAAACAACCTGGTGGTTTCATATAGAAGTAGATATGACCAAAGAATTTCAATCCCAGATATTTATTTGCTCAAAAACATGTATTCATACAAAAAAGCATTTTTAGGGCCGGGGATTTAGCTCAGTGGTTTTGCCGCCTGCTGTGCAAGCACAAGGACCCGAGTTCGATCCCCGGTACCAAAAAAAAAAAAAGCATTTTTATACAAATGGATACATTACTCCTAGTAATCTACATCTGGAAACGACCCAAATGCCCAGGTAAATAAATAGATGTATTATGGGATATTTATAAAATGGGAAAACTATGGAACAAAATTATGATATACACAGCAACAAGAACGAACCTCAAAAACACTGAGCCAAAGAAGCCAGCCACAAGGCAAAACTAAACTGTGGTGATAGAAATCTAATCTAGGCTTCTCTGGAACAGAAGGAGAGAGGAAACCTCTTGGGGCCATGGTAGTTTTTTGTGTCTTGATAAAGGTGGTGGCTACCCCATCAAGTCTGTGTTTGACCAAATTCATCAAAATGTGTCTAAAATGCTTGTATTTTACTGTATGTAAATGACACATCAGTATTGTTCAGAAATGAAACAAAACAAAAATACAAAACTTTGGGAAAGATGGCCTGGAAAGTGTCATTAGGACACATCAGTGAACTTGCTTTACAGTCTCCTTCAGTGGCTTAGCTGGGCCAAAATTCTAAATGGACCGAGTATGGAATGGATGAAGCCAGATTTGGAGTTAAACAATCTTGTTTTTTGTTTTTTGAGACAGGGTCTCATTTCTCGCTATGTTCAAGTTAGCCTTGAACTCACTGTGTAGCCCAGGCTGTCCTCCACCTCATGACGATCCTCCTACATCAGGCTCCTGAGTGCTGGGATTACAGGCATGTGCCACCGTGCCTGGCTTCAGAGTTAAACAATTTTGAAGGAAACTCTCATATATTAAAATGTTAAATTATTAAATTTAAATATCACTTTAAAACCAAAATTATCAGAAATGCAACATTGATAATATTATTTAACGTCATGGAAGTGCAGTGGGAGTCACTAGCTGTCTCTTCTCCATCCTGGTGCCCAGTACATAGATTCCACAGACCTGGAGCTGAGCACCATGCAGGAGGAGCCCGTGCGCTACCACGAGGCCTGGCAGAAGCTCTGTAGTGCCCAGTAAGTAGTGTTCTCTGGCTGTGCCCAGGGCTTTTGCTTGCGTTAATGAACCCACTTCCAGTGCAAATAGCAGGTCATCTACTTGTTAAAATGTTTTCCAGTTATTGAAAAGACTTACCTATTATGTGATTTAAGCTCAAAAAATACTGCTTACCAATATAGATGGATCTAAAGAAAACCAGTTCTAATTTTATTAATACTGTATGCAATTCATCATTAGGTTTATTTAAAGAGTCTTCATCCAGGACATTTGATAAGTAGCCATAGTAGAGTCCCAATCTTTTTTGGCGGCCGGCCCCACCACCCCATCTTGTCTTCCTTCCTTCCCTTTTCTTTCTCTTTCTTTCATAGTGTGGGGGATTGAACTCAGGGCTGCGTGAATGCTAGGCACTCTCACTACTGAGCCATATCTCCAGTCCTAACAGCTATTGTTACTTTTTAAAAATATATATGTATATATATATATTTTTTTTTGGTACCAGGGATCGAACTCGGGACCTTGTGCTTGCACAGCAGGCACCAGAACCACTGAGATAAATCCCTGGCTCCCTAACAGCTATTATTTTTCATAGTAAAAACTTAGCAAGAATTCAGAGTTCAGTACAGCAGTTGAATGTTTCGGGCTGTACAGCTCCTGTTGAATGCTTGGCCAGTGTGGCTCACTGCTGAGGAGGAAAGGCCTCTGATGACTCAGGAGCACGTAAGTCAAGAAAAAAGGAAAAGCAAATTGGGTTTATATCAATATGTTTTAAAAATTACATCAAAGTACTTGAGGTAAGTGCAGCGGCAGCATTACAGTGATGCGCCCCATCTCTTTTTCCATTCATAAGCCTTTTCTTATGTGACTAAGTCCACAGTTTTGTTTGCAGTTTCTAAGTTTAACTATACAACTCGTTGATTCCTTTAAATAGTACAGTCTTAGCCCCAGTAGTAAGACAGATGGGGTAACTTCATGCCATTAGAGTCTTGGCAGTAGCTTCTTTGGTAGCTACTGCAAGCTGGGCTGATTGAAAGGGGCGTTGCCTTGTGGTTTGCTCTCCTGTGCAGTGGAGTGCTGGTTCCAGGAGGGTTTGGTGTTCGAGGAACTGAAGGAAAAATCCAAGCAATTTCCTGGGCTCGGAAGCAGAAAAAGCCTTTTTTGGGTAAGGAGTTATGCTGTGCCCTCTTCATTCTGAGTAGGAAAGAGTAAGAAGATGTGCCAGGGTGGAGTGGGGGCTGTAAATAAGGCAGGATTATTTTGAAATAGGACGTACATGTTGTCTGTCTAGATAGCAGCTCAAGTGGAAGCCTTTGTGGTTCTCTTTGGTAGAAATTCAGTTTCTTTTTTCACTTCTCTTTTTTTTTTTGGTACCAGGGATTGAACTCGGGTCCTTGGGCTTGCGAGGCAGGCGGCAGAACCACTGAGCTGAATCCCCAGCCCCTCTTTTTTCTTATAGACGTTTATAAGCTGCATGTAGATGCCATGGGAATTTAAGAGTGGACTATCCACTAGGGAATTCTGTTTATATGCATGTGAGATTTTTATGTCCTAACATGGCATACCAGCTGACTTTAAATGAGCAAAGGGATTTGGGATGCTTTCTGGTGCTGTAAATTTTAGTAATTTTTAACTTGATCAGTTGTAAATGAGAACTTAATGAGAAATGATGGTAAGGAAACTTGAACTTGTAAGTACCAACTAGAATATTGCTTATTTCTCACTTGTTAACTTTGCAGAACCTAGAATTGTGTACACTTAGATGCTTTTTTTTTTTTGTAATTGAATACAGATAAAGCATAACAGCAAACGGTGGTTGCTTATAGCAGGAAAGAGTTTGTGACTGTGGCTCTGACCATGCAAGACAGGGTCCTTTGTGGGCGAGGGGGAGATGTGGGAGTTTCAGTCTCAGTGGAGCTTCCTTTCCTTTTCCCTCCCCCTGGAAGGTGTGTGCTTAGGAATGCAATTGGCAGTGGTTGAATTTTCAAGACATGTACTGGGATGGCAAGGTAAGTGCATTTTGAGACTCTTGATTCTACAGGACCATTGCCTGGAGCGCGTGCTGGCCTTGTTTCGTGGCGGGTGATGGGGAGCTGTGAAGAGGATGCCTGGTGCCTGGTGCACCAGGAAGTATAGTCCTGGCCTCTGCCCCGCATGTCCTGTTCTTGAGATTCTTCCTTTGACCACCTGGGCCACCATCCAGTCTGTGACCAGAAGGCACCAGCCTAAGTGAGGCCAGTGCAGTTTTTATAAACCTGGGCTCTAGAACTGCTGCTTTTAACTTACCACTTATTATGGGTGATTTTAGGCAACTTACTTAGACTCTCTGGACCTCTGTTTCTTCTGTACAGTAGGAGTCAAAATGGTACCCACTTCACATCGTTGTAAAAATTAGGTAAAGTAGCTGGGTGTAGTGGTCCACACCTGTAATTTCAGCTACTTGGAAGGCAGAAGCAGGAAGATTACAAGTTCAAAGCCAGCTGAGATCCCACTTCAAAGTAAAAGGGCTGGGATGTGGCTCAACACTGCCTAGGTTCAATCTCTAATTCTTTAAAAAAAAGAAAAAGAAGTAAAATAATGCACACAAATAGTCCCTAGCAGTGCCTGGCAAGTAGGAAATACTCAAATAATATCAGATTTGTTTACTAACTGTGTTATAACTATCACAATTACTCCCAAACCCAGTGGCTTTAACATCCTTGACTTGTCACCTCTTAGTATCCTGTGGGTGACTCAGCTGGGTGGTTTTCTGCTCCTTGTAGTGTATCTGGAGTCCCTCAGTCCTGCCTGGCTTTCCTTGGTGCGCTCAGTCCAGCAAGGACCTTGAGATGGTGGCTTCACATGGTGGCTTCAGTAATGGTGCCCAGACTTCTTCACACATGGTGGCAGCTGACTTCCCAAACACTAGGCCCATTGCACAAGCACTTGCCAAACTTGCCAGTATCCTGTTGGCCAAAGCGAGTCACAAGGTGAAGCCCAGTCAAGGAGGGGACTGCAGGGCATGGATACTGGGCATGTGGCTCATGGGACCACAGTCAAATAATCTGCCACAGCCATTTGTGCCCTTAACCCAGCTGACAGTATTAGATTTCAGAAAGTCCTATAAACAAAGCAGTCTGAAGGAGTTAAAAGCAGTCTTGTTTAGCACATAGGGCAAGTGATTCACGGCCAGCTTGTGGCTAGGGCTGGGATTCAGTTCACCTTTCCTCTGAGAGACAGTGGCTCAGCTTGGTGAGCAGCACGCCCCTAGTTATGGCTTCTGTCCTGGAGGGGACTATCTCTCCCCCTACTACCACAGAACTGGTTTTCAGGGCCCCCCAGACCCTTGGGCACCCTGACCCTGGTCTCACATAGGTTCCCAGATGGGTGGTGACCTGGTGATGAGCTCACCCTGTGTTGAAGCCTGGGTCAGGTCCAGGAGGGGAGTAGTACCTAACACTTAACACAGAAAGAACCAACACACAGTACTGGGAACTTGGTCCTTTTCCTTTAAGTCTACAGTGGTGTCGCTTAGGGTTAGGCAGTAAGTTCAGTAAAGGATGGGAAGGTGGTTTGAGTTGAAAGGAGTTCATTTCTGGTGTAGCATTTGAGCTTGGCAGTTGAGTAAGGCAGCATATCAGGTGCTGAGAGTGAAAGAAAAGTAGAAGATACAGTTCTCACTCATCTTGGAGAGATAGTCTGTAACAAGATGTGAGAAAATGAAGATAATAATATAAGAACTACCAGTCATAAAGACATTACCTAAATACAGATTTTTAGGTTATGCTATTGGTTTTGATCTCTCTATTTTATACAGCTTGACTTCCCAGAAAGTTAAAAAACTCACACGTATTTGTATGTTGAGTGTTTTTATGTCTTAAAAATACTGTCCCTAATTTTTGTTCTAATCATTGATTTTAAACTGAGGGAGGTGATGGTGATTTAGTCTAGTGCTTTGCAATTAAACTATTAAGTAATTGATTTTGTTTTAACTGTTTTCATAACTCAAGTATTTTAACTTTTCAGATGCGAATTCTACAGAGTTTGACCCTAAGACCAGTCATCCTGTGGTGAGTCAAGAGTTTCGATCTCCCTGGGGCTTAGAAAGAGCTGGAAGGGGGCTCATGATGCAGTGGATGGTAGAGGCAGGCCATGAGAGGCTCTCGAGGTCTTGTGCTCTCAGCTCTAACAGAGAGGAACTTTGCACTACGTAATTCCTCACTAGTGTTTCCAATTTACGAGTCTTTAAGACAGGAATCAGCCCAGCCACCTTGAGGGGATTCCTGATTAAAATAATTCTCCATTCCTGCTTCCCTTGGCTCTCAGAGCACTTTATAAAATAATGCTGATGTGAAACACTAACATAGGCATTTGTCACTCACCAGCTACTATTGTCACCATGTTCTTAATTCATGTTTTCCCTAGCAGCTGTCCTATTAGGGACAGCATGTGCTTTAAAGCATGTGCGTAAAGAACTGCTATTGTGTGGTACTGATTTGTGTCACAGTAACCAAAGCCTTTCCAGGTTGGCATACCTGGTGGTTACATCTAATAGCAGGAGCGTGAGTCACCGTCATCCTGCTTGCTCAATTATTAAGGCTCACTGGGGAAGGACAGTGCCTTTATTCATCTTTGAATCCATACCCCAGGAGTGACAGGCATGTTAAAAGGCATTTTTTTTCTCGGGCATTCAACAAATGTTGAGTACATATGCTAGCTGTTTTGATCACTGAGGATACTGATAAATGAGACAGGAAAGGTTCTTGATTTCTTGGCATTAGTATATGTTTGTTGACCTGCATTTGAACTTTGCTAATATGAAGGCCTCACAAGAGGAAGAACAAAGATTGTGAAGGGTGGACCTTGAGGCAGGGGAGTAGGCACAGAGAAGGCTCTGGGGGTCAGAAGGTGTTCAGGACCAGTGGACCGAGAGGTGAGCTGGACCATCCCCTCTGAGTGCCACAGCCCACCCATTCATAGACACTTGTTAAGCTCCTGAGTGCCGGCCCTGCACCCCTTCCTGTGAGCACTGTCTCAGGCCTGCAGATGGGGAGATACATGTCACAACAGCTGGTCTCCATAGTATCCATGCTACTGGACTAGTTGTTTCTGGAATGTGCAAAAGCCTGGTGGCCCATGTGATCCCCAGTGCTGGGAGCAGGAACAGCATCACAAGGACAGGCTGAAAGACTGAACCTCTGGCCTGGAGGGTAAAAATGATTAATTGGGAGATGATTTCCCAGTGATGGTGTCTCTTATGGGGAGAAGCTGGAGAGGTGGAGCCTACTCACTCACAGGCAGGCATCATTTGAGGGGCGGGGGTCTTGCTTCTAATGGAAGCAGCATTTGGTAGACTGTGTTTGTTTTCTGAACATCTCCAGGTCATAGAGATGCCAGAACACAACCCTGGGCAGATGGGCGGAACCATGAGGCTGGGCAAGCGGAGAACCCTGTTCCAGACCAAGAACTCGGTTATGAGTAAGAGCTGCCTTAGGCTCAGCTGTCCAGGACACATGTCTTTGGGCTTCTTTTTTTGTTTTGTTTTGTTCTTGCTTTTAAGGTTCTTTTTTCTCTGCCTGTTCACACTCTTTTCAGGTGCACCTTAATAGCTAGAGCAGCAGTATGGGTCTTAGGGAGGTCACTGGAGATGCAGTCAGAGCCCTGAGCTGTGGTTATCTCCCAAGCCAAGGCAGTTATGTTAGATCCATTGCAATCTCTTACTTTGCTAATACTGTTAAGTTGAACTGTATGAAATCTTCTCAGGATTTTTGTTGCACAAAAATGGCAGGTTCGTATGGTTCAACCTAAAAAGAATTTTGTTCTGAGAGTTACTCATAGATGCTAAAGATTTAGGAAAATTGTGGGAGAAAAACATTTAGAAAATTATTTATTAGACAGGATTTTTTTCCTTACTCATTGGGAACATTCCAACTTTAATTGACAGAAATTCCCTTGTGTCTGTCTGTGGGTTCCATGGCAGCATAGTTTGAGTACTGATCTTCACATCCTTCCAATGCTGTGAAGTTTTGTAGATTTGGAGGTCTCATTAGGCATCTGAAAGAGAATGGGTGAGGCAGCCTCTGTGCACATCAGCTCCTGTTCACCCGCAGCCATCAGGCACTGACAGCCTTTTTTGTCTGTGTAGCTCTGAGCTGTCTCCTTCCCCATGTGTTCTCGTGGTTTGGTAGGTTCCCGTCTGTTTCCCAGACTTGCTCCCAGCTGCAGAGTGGGAGCTGTCATGTGTCCTGGGGAGGTGGTAAAAGCCTGTTTCCATTATAGTTCTCCTTAGCACGGTCAGGAGACAGAAGCCCAAGAATCACTCTAGATTGTGGAAAGAGCAAGTGAGCATAGTTGCCAGAATTGTAATAGCCTGGCTATGTAGACAATAAAAAGGAACTGTTGGAAGCAGGATGGCATTGTGAATGAGTTATTTGTGAAATCAGAAGTCTAACATCCAGCCTGGTTTTGTTTTTGTTTTTCCAGGGAAACTCTATGGAGACGCAGACTACTTGGAAGAGAGGCATCGTCATAGATTTGAGGTGAGAACTTGAGCTTGGTCTCTTCTGTTACTGGACAGTTAGTGATGGAGAGCCCAGCATAATTTTTTTTTCATGCTTCAACAGGTGAATCCAGTCTTGAAAAAGTGCCTGGAAGAGCAAGGCTTGAAATTTGTTGGCCAAGACGTTGAAGGCGAGAGGATGGAGATTGTGGAGTTGGAAGGTAATGGCTTGGGTGGATACGTTTAATGGAAAACTTCATAAGGTTTTCTTGTCATGTGGGAAAATGTAATACTGTGTGTCTGGCTCCTGACCTGGTGGAATGAAGAAGTAGCACTCTCTCTCCATGAGGGAAAGGGTCTTGGTGATGAGAGGTCTGGAGCCCTGGGAGAGTGATTCCAGCGTGTGGCCTTCTACAAGCAGCCACTTACCCTCAGCTCCTCCTCCACAATGAAAGGTTGGACTTGGTACTGAGTGAGCCACGTGACTCAGGCTGTGTGAGTCACAGGAGCCAGGGACTGGGATGGGGACCCTGGAGCATAGGCCCCTTAGCCAGGAGGGAACAGCATCTCAAGGGGAAGGGTGCCAGATTGCTCATGCTTTGGGGTTACCAATATTTAGATTCAAATGGTGATGTTACTTTCAAATAATTTTAAGGCCATGTAACAAAAATTTTTCCTCATCTTTTACTTTGTACATACAATATACATAGTGAATCCTTTGAATTTCTCTTTCAGATCATCCTTTCTTTGTTGGGGTTCAGTACCACCCCGAGTTCCTGTCCAGGCCTATCAAGCCCTCCCCACCCTACCTTGGGCTCCTCCTGGCCTCCGTGGGGCAGCTTCCTCATTACCTCCAGAAAGGCTGCAGGCTCTCACCCAGGTGGGGACACTGCTTCAGGAACCAACTCTGTCTTTTCTACTCCTGTGGGCTTAGGGAAGAACCACAGGTGCTGGGGTTGGGTTCCTGGGTGGGGTGTCCCATGCGCCTCACATTTATATGGAAGTTCCCATTCTGTCCCTCGCGTTGTCTTCTTTGGCTGCTCCCTCTCTGCTGCATCGGAGTTCTGGTATGCTGAGCAGAGACCCCTCTGGTCTGTGTTGAGGCGACTGGTTTTCCCCGGGAAGTGGGGCACACCCCTGGGGGATTTCTGCCTCACTGCTCCTTTCATCTGCACCCAGTTACTCAGCGTTAGTGGGTAGCATATACAGGCCGAAGTATAAATGGCTGTGTATATCTTGTAACTAGAGGAAGGAAATTCCTCTGCAGCCTAATGCTAAATGCAATATATAGTAAAGAGGTGAATTTCTGCTGTGTGGACACATGTCCCTGTGGTAATGGTGGCTACAAAAACAGAGAAGTGAGTTTTTGGTGGGAGCTGATGAATCCACCTTCTGAATCCTACAGGGACACCTACAGTGACAGAAGTGGGAGCAGTTCCCCTGACTCTGAAATCACTGAACTGAAGTTTCCATCAATAAATCACGACTGATCTGGTAATTTCAAGTGATTTTTTTTCCCCCTCAATACTGGGAATTGAACCCAGGACCTCATGCTCATGCAGGCTAAGCAAGCACTCTACGTCTGAGCTACCTCACCAGCCCAAGTGATAGATGTGTTTTATTATTTTTTTTCTTAAATGGTGATAGGCATGAAGGTTACAAGCATATCATGAAAGTTTAGTGCTAAAGTTGTTTATCTGCCAGAGAATGGAAATAGTAAGATTGGTGTGGGCATGGGTGGGCTGCCCTGCTTGGGGGGCTGGTGGGGGACACCAGTCACTTGTGCAGGTGTCTTGTGGCTCATTGCTTCATTCAGGTGCCAGTCTGACCAGCTAGGTGGGCTGGGTGTTTAGACCGTGGTTTTTCATGAAGCTGTGAACTTGGAGATCGTGAAGGAGGAGACAGGCATGAGACTATGGCATGTCATTATATAATACCTGAAGTCTTCATCAGGAAGTTCTTCAGAAAGATACTGCTTGGAAATAGCTTGGTGTTGGTTGCTGCTTATTTCAGAAATCCTGCAAAAGCTGGGCATTTATTGAATAGACTTTGAATGTCTGTGTTTGTAGGGACAGGGTTTATAAGTTTATAAAGTGCAGTTCAAGTGCATTCAACACTAATGTTGAATGTAAAAGTCAGAAGTACAGTCTGTAATCTCAGCATTTGGGAGGCTGAGGCAGAAGGATTGCTGCAAGTTCGAGGCCAGCCTGGGCTCCATAGTGAGTTCAAGGCCAGCCTGCACTGCATATTGAGATCCTGTCTCAAAAAATCAAGCAAACAAACAAAGAAAAGAAAAAGTCAGAAGTACAGGTTGTGCTGGTGAGAGCAGCAGAGGGCAAAGGGTGTCAGGAATCTGGGGTCTGAAGTGAGACCAGGGGATCTTAGTAGGTCCTGGCCTGGCCTGGTGCTGGGGCCAGGGTGCTTGTATCAGGGCAAGGCAGATGTTGCTGTGAGGTCTTGAGATGTGCAATTCTGTAGGAATTACAATTTTAGCTTCTAGTTACTCATCTTAGGCTCCTAGGACTGTTCTCTCGTGAAAAACAGGCATTGTTCCCCATGACAACTGACTGAAAATTCTAACTTTTCTACTTAATATGCATCATGTAATTGCTTTTTTTTTTTAAACAGATTCAAGAGAACCTTTGACTTTGATGGAGTTTACTGCTATGATTTTACATTTGGCTTTTGACACTTCTTTTTTTTAAATTAATTATATTGGTACATTTTAGATATATATAATGATAGCATTCGTCATAGGGAATTTGTACCTGTACATGATATATATATATATATCTCGATGCTTCTTTTTCCCCCAGTCCCTCAACACTTCTTTTAAATTATGTTTTTATTAAGATTATTTTATTATGGAGAAAGGCATTTGGAAAACTCACTAGCATGTCCCATCATGGATACTGGCTCCTTTGACAGTATGTCCTGCCTGTTGTGTGTACAGCTTCTTTGTAGTTCCTCAGTTTCTGAGATGAGAAGCCGGACATCAGGTCAGGAACTGATGGCCAGGGCTGGTAAAGGGCCCGTCAACCTTGTTTCTCCAACTACCTCGCGTCATCATGGATTGGAGTGTATTGCCTCTTGCTTTCCTGTGGGTGCCTGGGCCATTAGTGTGCCATGTGGATTTGCCAAAACCAGAAGGTCCTTGCAGCTCGTACCACCGATGACGTTTGGTGCTGGTAACCTGTGTGTGCAGCTTGCCTCTAAGAGCCGTGAAACAAGAGCTGAAACCTTACTGCTGCTCCAAATTGATAGGGACGCTCGGTGCCAGCTATAGCTGGTCCTCATCATCCAAAGGACACTTTGATGGCACATGTAGCCACGAGAAGCCTGTGTCTCTGAAGTGTGGTTTTAAACCCCTGTGCTGTTTCTTGTTCCTGGGGCTGGGGACACTCCTTGCATCAAGGGGTCACTTAAAAACACCTTTGGGGAAACTGCCCCTAAAACCCTCTCATCTATAGACAGCTTTGAATTGAGGGTACTTTCTTCTTCCAGAATGGTGTTACTCTAGGTGAGGTGCAATATGGGGAGCTATTTTCTTACTGTGATGAAATAAATGGCACAGCCATGTGCTCACTTTATTCTGACTGAACTCGATGTATACTCTAACTTAAGAAATAAACAATGCAGAATACAAGACCTGCTTTGACTTTCATTCTTTTCCTCACTGGCCAGGTGGGAAAGTTGGAGCACCCTTCAGGGGATGCCAGGCATTTCTTCAGGGGAGACAGCTTCCAGGTAGCTGTCAGACTGTTCGGAACTAAGAGAGGAGCCTTTCTTGTTATAGGAACCAGAATTCTCTAACAGGCTTTCCATCTCGGTTCTCAGGTGTCAAGGAAGATGAAAAACAGCATGGGCACTGAGTGTGCTGCTTGACCGGGAGCCAGGCAAGGGAGGAAGTGCAGATTGTCTTGTGCAAGGGTCCCTCCTCTACGGCAGCTGGATGTGGGCACCTCACAAACATAGCTGAGAGTGGCTGACCAAGGACTGTCTTAGCCAGCAGGACTGCTTTCTCCCTGCCTAGCCTCCAGAGTGCAGGCCCAGCAGCTCAAGGCCTCCCTGCCAGGGTTTTTTCTTCTAAAGTAAAACGGGAGCATTGGTGGCAGTGGCATCCAGTCACCCTCTGGAAACATCTGGATTCTGTTGAGTCAGGGCTCAGGCCTCAGGCCAAGATCCTTAGCAGTGGTGAAGCCTTAACCCGCTGAAATTTTTTTTTTTTTTTTTTTTGTACCAGGGATCAAACTCAGGACCTTGTGCTTGCAAACCAGGTGGCAGAACCACTGAGCTAAATCCCTGGCCCCACACCCGCTGAAATTTGATATGGGGTATCTCATATGGGGCCATATCATATACAGGGTATCCCACCAGTTAGTGCAGCTTCTACCTCAGAAAGACCCAGAGAACTAGGCTGTCTTTTGTCCTTCCACTCACCACGGCTGCCATTGCCCTTGAAGCCAGGAATCCCATCTTCCAGTCTCAGAACTGAGAGCAAGCTGCCCTTGTGCACTTCTCACAGACTGAGCCGAAACATCCTCACTTCCACAGATCTCTGCAAACTCGTCCTGGGGTTTGACAGCGTCACTCTAACCTTTCTCCCAACCATAGTCCCAGCGTTCCTCACACTGAGGGAAAGGTGTGCCCCTGGGTGGTTTGGAAGAGCCTCCTGCAGTCAGGTTCCTGCCCCTGGGGAAGACCACCTCAACTGACCAGTTGCCAAGCACTGGCCACCTTCAAAAGTGTTCTGAGGAAAGGGACCCATGTGGCTCTCCAGGGCTTTGCAGAGTCCTGCCTACCCCACAGTGCTGTACACAGGACTAGCAGGAACAAGGGCCAAAGCCAGGTGGCACAAAGTAGTCTTGGGGCTTCTCCATGGTGGGAGGAAACCCAGAGCATCCCTCTTGGGTCCTCCCTTGGATGGAGGAGATCAGACAGCTCGTTCTGAGCAGTCTAGAGCAACTAAGCTCACTCTGACTTCACCCTGCTATATCCCAAAATCCAACTAGGTCCCAAGAAGAGCATTTCTGAGGATTGTGAGGCTTGGACCAACATCTAGCAGTTTCTGACATGGGGGAAGTGTCCAGGAACACTGCCCATCATTATTAATGATTTTTTTTGTTTTTGAAGACAGTCTCACTATGAAGTTTAGGCTGTCTGTGAACTTACTATGTAGCCCAGGTGGACCTTAAACTTGCAGTAATTCTCCTACCTCTGCCTCCCTAGTGCTGGGATTACAGGCATGTGTCCCCATGCCCAGTTGGAGATGAACCCAGTGCTTTATGAATGGTAAGCTAATGCTCTATCAGCCCAAGCTTTTTGATTGTTTGGTTGGTTTTTGTTTTTGTTTTTTTTGATACTAGGGATTGAGCCCAGGGCCTTTGCGCTGAGCTATGCATATAGGGATTGTAGGGATTATAGGTGTGCATCACTGTGCCCAGCTAGAGTAATACATTCTTTATTCATGTAGTTTTCAAGCAGCTTCAGTGATCCTGCAGCAGGATTTTGGTAACATACATGCATTTATGATCACATTTGGTCCCTGTAACCAGTGAGTAGTGGCCAAGGCTGAGGTTGAGTCTCATTTGATACAGGGGGAAACAAGGTCTCAGAGCAGTAGTGATTGGTCCAGATGTCCCCTGCCTGATGAACAGGGTGAAAGCTGGGTTTCAGAGCTGTTCTCTTCTCTGTCTGCCTTGTGGGATATGGCCAAGGGCTTCAAAGAAAGTGGTGTGATCAACTGAAGTGGCTCCATGGAGCCCTGGTTATGTGAAATGCTGTTTTTGTTTTTGTTTTTGGTACCGGGGATTGAACTCAGGTCCTTGCGCTTGCATGGCAGGCGGTGAAACCACTGAGCTAAATCCCTGGCCCATGAAATGCTGTTTGACAAAAGTCCATAATTTTCTGGTAGTTCAGACCCCAAATATAGGAGTATCTTTGATTGTTTCACCAGCAAATATTGGGTATCTACCACATACCAACTATGTGTTAGGTTTTGAACATAGAACAAAATCCCCATCCCCTGGAATATACATTTTAGTGGAGGAAATACCACTTTTCTATGACATAGAAAAGATGGAAGTAGAAGAGGGGAAAGGAAGCTGGGGAGAGATATGATTTTATAAGGGTGAATAGGAAGGTTGAGGACAGACTTGAAGGCAGAGAAAAAATGGGAGTCATGCAACTATCTTGGGGAAGAGGATTCCAGTCAGGGGAGCAGCTAGTGCAAAGGCCCTGAGTTGGTGTGGGTGGCATAAGAACAATGGTAAGAGCTGAGGTCACAGGGACCTTTGCTCGGGATGAAGAGGGAGCATGAGCATGGCAGAATGGGACTCTGGTTTCAGTCTCTGCTCATTTAGTGGAGATGGCAGGGGAATGGCCAGAGCAAGAATCCTTCCCAGAGGGGGAGGCCAGAAAGGGTCTTAGAACGGGAGGCAGACCCTTCCCGGGCAGATGCTGCTCTATGCCACAGCCAGCATAGACACAGCACTGCCTGATGATGACAAAATGCCTCTGCCCACTGTCACTGTCATACAGGCAAACAAACTGAAGAGGTAGGTGATTTATCCCACGGCACCTGGTCTTTTAAGATGGCTGAACCAGAGACTGACTGCTTTCTGTCCCCCACAGCTCTGTGGCAGGAGCCCAGGTTGGCCTCTGCCTCCTGGGCAGAGGTGGCCTGAGCCTCTCTCTCATGACCCAGCAGCATCTAGCTGGCTGACCAAGTGTCCTAGAAATAACCATATGCATTTCAGGAGCATGTAATTTATTAGGATGCTTTTGACAATTACAAGTTCCAGCAAGTCAGGGTGGGGCTGCAGTGTGTCCTGTTTGTCCCATAACCACAAATAACAAATACACTTTGCTGGTGGCAAGAGGTCTTCCCAAGGTGACAGATTGCTTTCTAGCCATCCAGCAGACTGGAGTCATAGACTCCAGCTTGGGCAAAAGGAGCATTTAGGGAGAAGGACAGTCCCTTAGAGCTCAGCTGTAGGGTAACTGGCCAAGTTTGTTCTGAAAGTGAGGTGCTTTGGGGATGTACCAAGAGCAGTTAGCTCTGCCAACTGGGTCTGCTCAGGGTGAAGCCACATGCATGGCAGCTGTGTGTGCAGTGGAGGAGAGGACGCTGGAGCTCCTGCCCACCTCTGTGAGGTCCAGGTGTATTTTATTGCTCAGACTTGGTCCGTTGGAACTGCCCCCGACACCTAGCAGAGTGGCTCCGTGCTGCCTGCCACCTGCTGCAGGGCTTCACAGGATGCAGCAGGTGCAGGACATAGGCTGGTGCTGCTGTAGCTGCTGCTGAAGCTTCTCCTTTTCCTGTGTCAGCACCTTCACCTTCTCTTCCAGCTTGCCCAGTTCTGCTGTCCACTTCTGAGGGGACAGTGTTGGCAGCAGATGGCCAGGCTGACATTGCCCCAAAATGGTCACCCTCCCTCTGGGGTGAACCAGAGCCTGGGAAGCCTTCTCAGCTAGGTCAGAACCCAGGTCCCTTGCCCTTGCTGCCCTGGGGTCTTGAGCTACCAGCACGCTGGATGCTAGGATGGAGTACTGCCCTGTAGCCTCCCCAGGGCTGGGGCAGGTGTAGGCTGGCCACCTGGCCACATCCTTCCTTCACTCTGTCAGCTCCCTGCCACCTGTCCTTTTGAAAAGGTGCCACCTCGAAACTGTGTCCAGCACTCTTGTCCGCTCTCTTCAGGGTTCCCCTACATTCAGTGCACAGTCCTTGGAATTTTCTTGTGATGTAGAACTCCACCCTGTTCCCTGGCCACTCAACAATGGAATTCTTAACTGGCCACTCTCGGGTAGTGGGCACCATGGAAACTAGGACACAGACTTTTTTTTTTTCTTTTTTAGTACTGGGGATTGAACTCGGGTCCCTGCACTTGGAAGGCAGGTGCCAGAACCACTGAGCTAAATCCCCAGCCAGGACACAGACTTTTAAAAAGAGACTGTTTCCAGCATTCTGGGAAACAGACTGGAGGACCACATGTTCAGGTCCAGCCTGGGCAACTTAGATTCTGTCTTAAAAATAAAAAATGGCTGGGCTTTAATCCAAGCCCTTATGTCTGCTCATGGGGTGATCCAGGATCCAGACTGCTCACTGAGTGTCTGGAGGGGCCTTGTTCAGCTTGGCCCCAGCCTATCCTGGCCCAAGCCCCCTCATCTGTCTGCACCACTCTTGGATTGCACTGACGGACAGTGGGCCCTGGATGCTCCCTTCGCGCCGCAGGAACACCTCTCCCTGGTCACTGTCATACAGCTGCGGCTCGCTCTGGGCCTTAGGGGTGTGGACAGTCAGGCGGAGGACCTTGGCAGGGGCAGTGGCAGTTCTAGCAGGGGCTGTAACTGTCAGTGGCAGCCCTAGTCCACCCTGCTTCTCACTGTGCCCAGCTCATCAAGGCAGCCTGGCAGGGCTCCTTTTCCCAACCCCCTCTTCCCCTACTGCCCACTCCAGAGAGCATGGGCCATCATCCTGCTAGTGATGACAGACAACAGGCCTGCCTGTCCTGCAGGCTCACCTTGAGGGGCACGCTGGTGGTGGAGGTACTAATGATGGGGATGAAGGTGAGAGTGTGGGCGTCAGGAAAGACCTGAGGCTTGAAACCCTGTAGGATAGAATCCACCAGTAGATGTGCACGGTCTTTGTCATGGTGGCTGCAGCAGATGCCCTGCACCAGGCCACTGTCCTTGACGCCCACGAGCAGGCTGCCACCTTCACTGTTGAGGAAGGCGCACACATAGCGCTGCACATGGTGTTTGAAGGCCATATTCAGGTACTCCCCGCTGCCCCGCTTGAACTCCGTGTTCCTTGTCTCACTGCCCAGGAAAGCTCCCTGGAAGAGCTGCTCCTGGCCCAGGATCTCCTGGTGCACAATGGCGCTGTCTGAGCACACGCCCCTGGGCTGGCTTTGGGAAATCTGCCACCGCCAGGCCCAGGGCCGATTAGTTGAAGAATTTGCAGGCTGAGCTGGCAGTGGCACACTGGAGCCTGGGCTGTGACTAGGGCTGGGGCCCAGGCTTGGGCCACTGTCCTCCTCCTGCTGGGGTGGGGATCAAGAACAGGGTGTATGGGTCTAGGAAGAAGTCAGGAGTCCCTGCCTTGAGACAGACTGCCACACTCCCAAGGGAGTCCCTCCCTTGAGAAAGACTTGCACCCAGTCTGAGGTCTAGACCCATGGGCATCTGATCCTCCTCCCAGGCTGAGAGACCCCATCTGCCCACCCTTCTGTGGCCAATGTGGGGCCACTCTGCTGGGTCAAAGGTCTCAGGGCTTTTCCTGGGTGCCCAGGCTGTGAGATGCCTGTGTGGGGAAGAAGGGATGGCTCCTTCTCAGGGCTGGAAGCTGGTACACTTGTGGGCAAGTCTTTTCTCACTTGGACTGTAGATAGGTCTGAGGCCAAGGCCCAGGTGATTCCAGAACATACCTCAGCTTCCTAAGGTTGCCGATGCAGAACTGCAGGTCCCTTTCCTGATCTCTCTGGAACCTCTGCCTGCCACTTCCAGGGTCGCTGACACATCCTTCTGAGTATCAGCTTTCCTCTCCCTTCCCTTGACTTCTGCTGTGTTCCAGGGCACTGGGCACTACAAGTTCTCATGACCACGTTGCTAGTCTGGGCCTCATCAGTCTACCCCTCACCAATCTCTCTCCCCATGCATCCTCTTTGTCCACTCTAACCAAAGTGACATAGTCCTTCCTCTCTAAAAGCCTTTCCCTAGCTCTGAGCTATGATTCTACCCTGGGGCTGAGAGCTCAGCATGGGCTGATGCACGGACATGAGGGTCACTGCCCTGCTAGCCCTGCAGCTCCTCAGGGAAGACAACCTCTCAGTCTAAGGAACAGAATCAGTCATGCAAACAGGAAAGCAGGCATATGTGTGTTGAAAGGTGTCATTGAGCTGTTTAGTTCCGGAATGGTTTGCAGTCCAAGGAGAAGGAAGAACGAGATCATCTGTTACTTCCAGCCCCCAGCAGATCCAGCTCTGCTCTGCCTTGATCAAAACCATGGGGCCCTGAGCCCTGCATGACAGCCCTGCTTCCTTCCTCAGCATCCCTGCAGCCTCCAGCCTGGGTTCTGTGGACAACAAGCAGGCTGCCCTGAAAATATGACATCCTCTCATCCCCAACCCTTTGCACAGGGAAGTCTTTCTGCCTGGAACGTTCTTTCCCGAGTGCCTACTCAGCCCCCTAAATCCGAGTCTGGATTTCACATTCCCTGTGAATTTGTCCCCAGAGAGCAGTAAGAACCTGCCTGTGTCCTTCCAGAGTCCCTCAGCTTTGTGACTGGTGGTGTGTGGCTCTGCACATGGGTGGAGGGCAGGGCCCAGGCCTCCAGTTTCTGCTGTACTCTCCCCAGCACAGAGTGGGTGTTGGCATTTGTCCACTAAACAAATGAAGAGGGTCACAGAGAAAACAAGGACTCCTGTGTGCCTGAGGGCTACCCTGGCCTGGGAGTGGGTTACAGAAGAGCCTGGGGAGGAGTTTACACTTGGCATTTCTTCACCCAGGCTCTGCTGGAGGTGCCCCTAAAGGCCAGAGTTCCTCTGGAGAAAGCAGCAGTACCAGGCTGAGGCCTGTGAAGAAGTAGCAGGCCCTAAGTTTGCAGATTTGTCCCCAGGCCCTCAGGCCATTTACACACAGGCCTCTTCCCCAGTGCACCTTTGGGGCTCACCTGGGGAAGTCTTACCTCTCTGCGGTTCTGTGCTGGCCCCCACCCCTCATTCAACACCAGCTCCTTCCCACGAGCCGTCAGCTCTTTAAGGATCAGCTGCTCCTCCAAGGCCATCCGCAGGCGCCAGTGGAGGGAGGCCAGGGCGGCCTTGTGGGAAGCCACTCGAACCAGTGCATAGGTGTTCCTCGGATGCCTCACCACCTGGATGTGCTCTCAAGCCACTGGCAGCTCCGGCTGCTCCAGGATGTCTCGCAGCAGGCAGGCAAGCACAGGCACTGAGAACTGGGGGTTCAGATGGCCTACATATAGTGTGTGTCAGGGACCACTTTGAGATCCAAGTCCTCAAGTGGAGAGACTCCTGAGGGGAGCTCTGGTGGAGGCTGCTTGTCCTGGGTCTCCATAGGGGGCTCCTGAAATTGTGCTTGTGCTGATCCCTTTCTGGTGACCATGGAAGTCTTCCTCAGAAGAGATTTTAAGATTCCTCACTGCTGGTGGCTCCTCCCAGAGCCCAGGGTCTTCCAAGGGATCCAATGGTGCTGAGGCTCCTGGGAGACTCACAGACTGACAGAGGTTGGGCAGCTTCTGAGAGAAGGATGGCAGAGGGCCAGCAGGAAGGGACCTGCCACCCACCTGGGGCCTAGGGCAAGAAAGAATTTGACAACTGAGCCAGACCACAGAGTCTGGGCAGACCAAAAGGATTTGCCTAAAGGGGCAGGAAGGACCAGAACTCAGGTCTTTGAGGGCCCCACCTACCAAGCCTCTCAATTCTCCAGGGGTCCTGTCTTCCTTCCCTAATCCACAGGATAGGGGCCTCCTAGGTGCCCTTGAGGTTTCCTGCCAACTAGAAGATTTCTGCTGCCTCCAGACACCAGAAAAATCTTTTAAAGAGGGACTTTTGGAAAAGAGGACTTAGCCCAGGACTCTGAGGGCTGGCCAGCAGCAACTATCTTTCTTCTTCTGCCTGGCCTAAAACCTGCTGTGAGACGAGAAGGGCTCTGCACTTGGTCAGGGCTGGGTCTGAGGGCTCTTATGCTTTTGAGCACACTGACAAAAGTTCTGTCTCCCCCCGCAACCCCACCCCGCTGGAAAGATGGCTTTTGCATACATACATATAAGTGGAGGAGGCTTAAAACATAGTTAAAGCTGAGCCCTTGCACCCTGCCCCAGGCCTAGGAACCTCACTTCTGAGCAGTGCACACAAGCACACACATCAGTCCTCAACTCACCCCACACCCCCGGCCTCCAGGTTGTGCAGTAGGTACCACCAGCCTGCATCTTTTCAGGTAGGATCCTTGAGGGCCTGGGAGCCACCATGGTTGGGGAGGGGGCATTCAGGACAAAAGGCAAGAGGAGGCCTAAGACCTTCATGTCCTGTTGGCTTCTGGGGGAGCATGGGAGGTATCCCTGAGCTGTCAGAGCCCCCTGGCCCCTAGCCAGCTGCCCTCAGAGTTCTTGGAGCTTGGCCTGGAGGCAGCAAGAACCAGGGTCCTAGGAAGTGGGTGGGGCCTGCACAGCTGCCTCTGTGATCTCATGAGGGTCAATAATGCTTTCCCTTTATGGCCTGCCACACAGGTGGCAGGTGGGGTCAGGAAAGTCAAACTGATTCTCCTCCCTCACCCCTACTGGCTTAGTCACATACTGTATGCAGATATATCTGCCCACTGTGGCCATGGCGCTCCCTCTGGGAAGCTTCTAGAATCCATTGAATCTTCCCTCTGCAATGCTTCTCCAGGCCCCAAGTGGCCATGCAGGCTAGCAGTTGTTGCTTCTTTTGGCCAGGAGCTCTCCATGCTTCTCTGCCCTCCTTCACGTCTGCCTAAAGCCTTCACTTTCTTCTTTGGTGACCAATACCATGCTTCACCAAACACTGACCAGATCTAGCTGCTCCCAGGATGGACTAAAATGCACAGGCTGGGGTTCAGGGCTCCCCTGATACCAGGCTCTTCTCAACTCCAGAGACAGTGGATGCAGTTTACAAGAGTACTGGAAAGTTGGCTAAGCACTGCCATCTCTTTTTGAAGAACAAGGCCATCCTTGTTCTTTGACTGGAACCAAGACTTGGTGATGCACAGCCTCTCTGAATGCAGAAACTTGTTCCTCTGGGGTGGGGACTTTGGTAAATGCAGTTCACACACTTTACCACACTGCTTCTGGAAGCCCTGACTAAGGGGACTGAGAGTGGAGGCCACCAGTGATACTTCAACTGAGGAACTACGGTGAAGGCTGCCTTCTTCATGGGCAGCTGTGCTGAAGATGTTCCTGGAGTTTGTTTCCCTTTGGGATGAAGGCAGAAGCTTGGGTGTGAGGAGCTTGAGAAGAGACTGTGAGGGCAAGGAAGAGCCCTGGCCCACATGGTGGCAGTGTGAGGCTCTGGGGAGAGCAGGCCTCACTGAGGTTCCCTCAGCTTGCCCAGCCCTTGCAGGCAGGTCTCCCTCCACTCTCCACAGCTGCTTAAGTCACAAAGGGACAGCCAGGAGCTTTCCATGCTTCTCTGCCTGCCTTCAAGTCTTCCTTGACTCTGTCTTCCATGAGTTGCTCTCATGACAAGTGGCCAATGAGCTGTTTCGAGATGTTAACTAAAGTTGTGTTGGGTAGTGAGGAGATAGCTGACCATGGGAAAACGGTAGATGACACACACACACACTCTAAGCTGTTCTCCTTATCTTGCAGCCTTGCCAGTTCTGCACAAGATGTCCCTTGCTGACCTGACTGCCATTGTTTTCTTGTTCTTATTGGCAATCTCTTTAAGCCAGGCCATCACCTATTTCTCTGCAGCCTCTAACAGCTTATGTGAAATGTGCATCAGTTCCTTTCTTTTTGGAAATGAGGGTAAAAGTTGTCTTTCATTTTGAGTACTAAATAGATTTAAAAAATAAACTTTTTAATACAGAAATGCATTGCATGAGAATCAGGCTGTTTACAGCATCTTAGGCTCCATATGGCACTTTGCAGGCAGCTCAGTGTGGTGCAAAATGTGGGACATGCAGCCCCTTCTGATCCTCTCACTGGATGTCTGTGACCTGATGGATAAAGCTCCTTTGGCACCAGAGGAAACAAAATAAAGCCTGAAATTTAAGGCTCTCCTGGAATGGGAGTTGGGGGCCAAAGATGGAGGACACAGTTACATGGTGGAATGCTTCTTTTCACATTATCTGGAGTGTCCACTGGGCTCACATGGTCATGATAGCTGAATCCACATCAAGGATGTCTGCTTTCCAGCTCCCAAAGCAGAGTCCATACTAATTGCCCAGGGAAGTCAGTGAAGAGGTAGAGGACAGGGGAGAGAAATGAGCTCAGCCACCTGTGAGAGGACAGGCATATTAAAGAGCAGATTCTGGGGAGGAGTACTGTGGATGCAACCTTCAGGGTCCTGGGACCTATGTCATTTCAGCCTTAGTCTCAAGACCCTCATAGCCTAACACCAAATTCATGTAGACAGGGTCCAGCGCTAGTGACTCACAGGCTATGTCTGATACTTGAAGGACTCCAGCCCACTTTCTATACCATTTGCTGATGACTGCTGGCCTCCATGAATATCGGTAGTGGCTTTGGTATTGAGGACACAAGTACATACCTCTGATGCTTGGCTGTGACTATCCCTGGGCTGGGGCCTGAAGTCTCATGCAATGTGGTGGGAGAGCAGCTGTAATGACCTGGGGTGAGTGGTAGGGTAAGCAGGTTGCAAAATGCTGAGGGCCAGCAAGGTGGATGGGTAGTGCTTTGACTGTCTCAAGTTTCACACTTTTAGCTGTGATCAAAAGAGCGAGCAAAAAAAAAAAAAAAAGTAAGAGCAAGTCATTTTCAGGTGCTTCCCAAGGAGGGGTTGGGGCATCCAGCAGGGGCAGTGTGCCCTTTTGGCCCACCAGTGCCTGTCCCTGAGAAAGATCTTGAAGTTTCATGAAGATACCAGTGAGGGCTGCTGTGGACATTCCTGCTTAGGACTAACAATCTGGACAATGGAACAGTGGAGAGGACATGTGTCACCTGGCTAGGAGCAAGGAGGCTCCAAAGATGGGGAGGAGACAGAAAGTTCCAGAAATGCCTCTGACCAGTCCTACCTTGACCAGCCCTAAGTGGAGCCTAGGTTCTTCTGTTACTTTTTGTATTTCTGGTGGTGCTAGGGGTGGAACTCAGGGCCTGGCACATGCTAGGTAAGTGCTATATCCTGGGGTACATCCCCAGACCCTGAAATACTTGGTTTTTCCTCCTGATCTGCTCACCACTGTCAGTATTGCTATGTGTGTGTGTGAAGCTGCCTGTCATGAGGCACCTGTCCCTGACTTGCACTTTCCCACATTTCCTCTGCCTTTGCAGGTGGCTGGAGTGCTAGGGTGCATGCAGTGGCCTCTTCTGCACTGAAAGGGTCTGCTTAAGGCCAGCCACACTGATTTTGAGATTTCTGGTTATCAGAAATGCTTTGTGAAACAGTTTCATAAACTGAAGGGTTTTTGGTTTTATTTTTCTTAAATAGCATTCAAGTCTGATCTCAGAGATTAGAGCTTAACAAGTTCTTTTCTTCCTGTAGACTTAATCTTTGGTTACCTTTCTATTTTTATTCCCTGGGCAACAATTGCTTCAAGGGACTATTACTTATGGTGAAGATGACCCCTGGTTGTAAATTATCTGGACTTGGAGTACTATGGACACAACACGGTTTTCTTTGTGCAGTGACTTAGAAGGCAGGTCCCTCACAGGGGTTCAAAGAGATTTAGCTCCCTTGGGAAACAATGGTTGTAAGCTGAAGTGAATCCACTTCTTCCCGGTAGCTTTTTCCCTTGTACTACAGCTGGACAGCTCTAGAAAACAGCTCTTGAGGACTGTGGCCTTCACAAGGACTGACCCCTGACCCCGGGGCCCCACTTGCACTGTTCTGCTGGGAGGCTGTTTCCTGTCACAGTGAATGCTATGCCAAGACTGGACTATGAGAGTCCTGAGTCTGAATGGCTCCCTGGTTCTAAAGGACAGACCCTAGTGGGAGAAGGCAATGTGAGGCATTGCATTTGCTTTTAGATATGGGATTTGAGGAAAGTAACCTCATTTCTCTCAGCTTGCACCTTAACATGGGGGAAACATGGTAGTTATCTTATATGGTTGGCACAAGGTTTAAATAAGATAATGCACACAAACAACTCAGCACTTAATAAGCTCTCCAAAAACCATTCACCAGCAAGTTGTACACTCTTGGTGACAAGAGGGAAGGTGGGGTATGGCTGTTCTGCTCCATGACACCTGGCCTTGCAGCACATCTGGCCTGCCTGCATACACTGGTATACGTGCCTGGGGTCTTTTCAATAATGAGAAGTTCAGTGGCAGGGTTTGGTCAGGCCCTCTGTGGGTGAACCCCAAATGAACAACACAGCCTCTAGGGTCTCATGTCCAGGAGTCTGTGGAAAATGGGCTCTTCTATCTAGTCTGGCAGCCTTGATGGTGACTGCTTCAGTGTGACTGGTTAGAACCTCACAGTGGCCAAATGGAAAGGATATTAACCCTTAGTTATGCTGTCAGAACCAGTCACTGATGAGAGCTGGCCAGGCCCAAAGATCCTCATCCAAACCCTCCTAGCCAGGTGGGGCCTGAAGAAGGGGAAGAACCCACCCAAAGCCTCCCAGCAAACAGGTGGGCTAGCACTCTGCTTTGAGGTCATTCCTTGGCACTTCCTGCCTGTGTGATCTGAACTTGTTTCTTCCTCTATAAAATGAGTTTTTTGTGAAGATGAAGAGAATTTTAATTCCTGTAGTTTGTGTTAGGGTTATGAGGTTATGACTTAGCTGCACTGGGCTGAGCTGGTGCTTCCTTCATCTTCTCTATCTTCTGCAAAGCACATACTCTGTGGTAAAGCAGTGTGTGGCCCCAGGGTAAGTGCTGGGCTCTGCTTAGTGTAGTGGGTACAGTGCAGGCTACCCTGCATTGTCCCCAGTCCAGGAAGGTGAGGGTACACCCAGCCATGCAGGATTGGAATGGCTGACCCTGACACTGCTTCCCACTCTCCTTGGCACAGCTGCGTGCTCACCACTGTAGTCCACCAGAGCCGGGTCCTTTGAGGGAAGAGGCTGGATTCATACATGGTCATTCAGGGGTCCTGTATGGTGCTGGGGCTGGAGGGCACCTGAAAGATACCTTATGATTGCTGAAATTAGAAGAGCTCTTAGTGATCATGTGGTCCAAGCTCATTTCAGCTATGAGAACACCAAGACCAAGAGAAGGGTGGTGACTTGCTCACTGAATGCACAGCAATTTAGCTGTCAACTGATTAAAAAGACACTGGCATCTGGATTGGTTTTTATTTATAAACAAATTGACATAAAATAAGTCCAGATGGCAACAGGAGCAGCTATGCTGCTGACTTGCTTACAAGGAAGCACATGGCCAGTGGAGGAATATGGACTACACCAGCTGGAGACCATTCCCTCCCCAACCTTAGGGTTTGCTTAGTCTAAAATCATTAGGACCAATTTTCTGCAGCACCTCTGACCAGGGCAAGAAGCAGAGGCGGGGACAGTATGAAAGACAGCTCCCATTCCACAGATGGGTCTGGGGCTGCAAAAAGCCCAGTGGGGGAAGAGGGGAAGATGACAAGAACTTCTCCTCCCTGCAAAGCATGTAGGTCTGTCCATTCCAAAAAGAAAGTGCCCGAGGGCAGTGCCACTGAATAGAGGCTGCATCTATCTTCTTTGGGAGCAGGGCAGGGTGGTCTCCCTCCTCCCAAAACTCAAGTGTCTGGTTCAAGAGGAGTAGTAACTAACCAGAGGTTTGCCCAGGTGCCAGAAACAATAAATTAGCAGTAAGAAAAGATGTATTTTTTAAAAGGCAGAGTTGGCACCATGGGTTTAGATTTTGGGGGTCTGGTGAGAAGGCAGGAGCTGGGGGGCTCTGGGACACCACACCAAGCACAGGAAGTGGTGAAAGCCCTGGGTATGAGGGTCTTCTGAGGCCTCAGGGTTGGCCTCTTTTACTTCCTTAACTTAGAGAGTACTCAGTCTAAACTCCTGGTGAGAGGCCATCCAGGCCTGAGGAATAAATAGAGGAGACCTTAGCCCCTCAGGGCTGAGGGGAAGAGCAGTGCCAACCCTGGGCCCACATTCTCCCCTCCTTGGTCCTTCATGGAAGGACATACTATGGTAGGAGGAGGCAGCAGTGGTGGCTCCACACAACCTCCTGGAGCTGTGAGGTGGCCCAAAGCCACACTGAGGCACCTAGGAGAAGGCTGGTGGCTCTCATTTCTGGGAGAACACCCCGTCTGCCAGACCACTGGTGTCTAGGTTGTGTCTTCTGTTTAGAACTTGCCCTGCTTCAGCCGGTCAATGTGAAAGGAGAGCTTGAGCGCTGGCCCCAGCTTCAGCCCCATGTACTTCATCATCATGTCACTGCGCAGCAGAAGCAGGGCCTTGCCATCGATCTCCTGGGGGACAGGGGAATCAGAAGGGAGAGTGCCACCATCAGAGCCTGGTTGGTCTGACTTCCCTAGGTTCTGATCAAAAGCCCCTCAAGGAAGTGCCATCACTCTACTGGGACACTGCAGCCTGCCTATTCTCCTTTTTAGCTAGGGACTAAGACCCAGCAGGTTAGGCTCCTCACATAGTGGGCACTAGGTAACTTTCTCTGCTGCCTGGGAGTTCTGCCCTCCAACTCTCTGAGAGCCAGCTCACCTCTACCTCTCCTAGGAAACCTCCCAGTCATGTACCTGCACCAACCATTTATGACAGTGATGGCAAATCTTTTAGAGCTTTCAATGGTAACAAACAGCCAGGTGTGGCACAGGTGCCATAGGTTCGCCACCGTTGGTTTATACTGACCCTTAATTGATATTCTGTGATATATTTATTACCTGTCCTGAGCAGCAGAGGCCTCTCTGGGCTGGGTCAAAGTACAACTCACAGGAAGGCTGTGAGACTTTCAGGCCAGCTTGAGAGTCTGCTACAAACCCACCTGGCTTGAAAGATTTGAAGGTCCATTAACAAGTGCCAAGTTTGCTCTGAGCGCCTGCAGGGATGAACACCAAGCAAGAGCAGCTTTGGAGTCACAGGTTTGAGTCCCAAATCAGGGGTATGCTCAGAGCATAGATACTGGAAGCAATGTCTAGCCATGGAGCCAACTGGTTCTTTGAAGAGAGAGTGCAGGCTCATAGAGTGACAAGCAGATAACAGAGGACTCATAAAAGTTGGGACTGGGGCCAAGGGATTCTTTGATTTGGGCTGAGGCCCCTGATTTTCACATCAAGGTAGATAGGAAAGCAAGCACTCCTGGAAAAGACTCAGGTCCCTGTGCCTGCAATGGAGCCTCAGGCCACAAACCCAGTAGGAATGTGGTTGAATCAGATCCTACACTGACAGAATGAGGTGAACACAGTGGCCAGTGAAGTCTGTCTGAGTGGTCAGGTAGGGTACCTACATGTTTGCGGAAAAGGTCAGCATGGGGTCCAAGCTGAGGATCGGCTTCCCGGACAAACTGCATCACATCCTCAACTGTCCACAAGGAGGGGTCCCGGCCACTCAGTCGAGAGGCATCTCGGCTTTCCAGGTATCGGTCTGACCCTGCAGAACAGGGAACACCCATTATAATGGGCAGGGACTGGCTGGTACATTCCCACCACACCCCATACTCATTTAGTGGCCTTGCAGGTAGGTGATGCTCAGAGCAGTGCTATAGCCAAGCAGAGAAATGAAGCAGCCCAGGGAGTAGTTTTCCCGCAAAGGGAAAGTCAAGTCTTTGTTCTGTAGGGTAGAGCTGATTGTTGCAAATGATCAAGAGGAATTTTGCACTGAGGGTGCAGTTCAGCCTGAACCTGAGACATGGATGCCAATGAAGTAAAGGGACCACTTGGGTTGTGTGAAGGAGGAGGTGGTGGACTATTTTTGTCTTGATTCTGGGGACCATTTATAGAGAGATCTTAATAACTAAGAAAGAATAGAGCCAAATCCTTGAGAACTTGGGAGAAAAACAGTAGTAGGTAATACTCTGGACCCTCTTCTAATGACTGGAGAATAGGTGACCTCATTACAACCTTATACACTAAGGCAGAAAACAGGGTTTGTCTTGGTTGCAGGAATCTCAATGTTAATTTTGTGCTCTGCTTACAGCTTTCATCTCAATCTTGACTCAAATAAAGCTCTTCCCATTTCCTCTATGGGATATATAGGATCTCTATGTTTTGACTATCCCTTGCCTAAAATGTGCCCTCTTCTCTCCTTTCAATTCTTCCTTTTCTTCAGGCAAAGTCCAACTTAGCTAATAAAGTCTTGGCTTCAAGGACCAGCTTCTTTATGAAACTTTTCTGTTCTAATCCTGGAATAAATGATCTCCCAAAGCATTTACTATATCTCCGGCTTATCTGTCCCATCACTCTAGTGATCTATTCTCTACAAGCAGCCAAAGAAAAATTTAAAAAGCAGTAATTGAATCACATCAATCCCCTCTAAAAACTCATGGCAATGTCCTCTCATTGCACATAAAATGAAATCTGAATTTCCTGTGCTGACCACAGGATAAGAGGCACTCTGTCATCTGGACTTTCCTCCTTTTGGCCTGGTCTCCACCTCCCACCCCTCAATGCATGAGATGCATTGGCCTTCTTTCTACTTCCTGCACGGACCAAGCTTTTATCCTCTCATTTATCTGGAATGTCATTTTCCAGACCTTTTCATGCCTGACTCAACATTTTGGTTATATCTTGAATATATATATATATATATATATATTTTTTTTGGTACCGGAGATCGAACTCGGGTCCTTGTGCTTGCGCAGCAGGTGGCGAAACCACTGAGCTAAATCCCCGGCCCTATATCTTGAATATTGATTCCTCAGAAAAGCCTGAGGAATGAGTACATTTTCCCATATAGTCACTCTCAACCAGTTACCCTTAGTTTTTCCCACAGCACATATCACCACCCTGAATAATTTTATAAACTCATTTATTTTATTTTTATTATCTATCTCCTCTATAGAATGTAAGCTGTATTAGTCTATGCTCTGTATTATATTCTATGTTCAGTACCTGGCCTGCTGGAGGAGATATTTAAGCACACTATTCAATGAATCAATGATCACAAGATAGTTGTATATTTTTGACTCTCCCACTAGACAACGTCTCTACTGAGGCAGGGAATTTGCCTTGCTTACATCGATATCTTCAGCACCTGGAGATGCCCTGCCCCATAAATATTAAGTGACAGAGTAAAAATGGATCCATGAAAGTAGAATCTATTTTTGTTTTCCTTTATTCTGGGTCTTGGATCTAAAAATTATGGCATACTTAACTGGCCTAGCCCAGCCCTTCCTTTCTGCGGAAGAAATTCTGGCAAATTTTCTTTCAAATTTGAGGTTGGGCACTGACAGACCACAGAAGAGAGCTATAGCAAGCAGGGCTGAGTACAGCCAAAGAAATCCCAACGGCTTTTCAGAGGTGTTAGTGGACAGGAAGCTGGAGGAGGATCTGTGGACTACTTTGCCGTGCTCTAAAGGTAGGCTGTGATGTTAAGAGAGAAACCAACTGCAGAGACTCTGGAAAGCATAGAGACATGGGAAGACCAACTATATGCATGAATGTGTCCTTCTTGGGATTTAGCTCAGTGGTTCCACCTGCCTCACAAGTGCAAGGTCCTGAGTTTGATCCCCGGTACCAAAAAAAAGAAATGCTAAATGTGTCCCTCTTGGCCCATCTAGTAATCCTCTAATCAGAGCCTAGGAATCACACACAGAGACAACAATATTATACATATATACACATAGAGGATTACACGGACGGACGGACACACACCTCTCCCTATTGACTGAATATCTGTGTTCCCCCCAAATTCATATGCTGAAATTCTAACCTTAAAGTGATATTAGTAGGTGAGACATTTGGTTAGAGCCCTCATGAATGAGATTAATATTCTTTTTTTGGTACCAGGGATCGAATTGAGGACCTTGTACTTGTTCAGGTGTGGTGCCACTGAACTAAATCCCAGGCCTGATTAGTATTCTTTTTATGAAAGAGGTCTGGGAGAGGTCCACCCTTCAGCTATGTGAGGTTACAGTATGAAGACGGCCTTTATAAGCCAGGTCTTATCAGACAATGAATCTGCTGGGAACTTGATGTTGGACTTCCAGCCTCTGAAACTGGGAGAAATATACATCTATTGTTTATAAGCCACACGGTTTAGGGTACCTTGTTACAGCAGTCCAAATGGACTAAGTTGATTCACATATACAATACTATTATACATTTATGTGTTTCTCAGTCATCCTGCTCCCATTAGAACATAAACTCCATGAGGGTAGGTGACAGGAAGCTGTAACTCAGGAAAGCTGTGATGGTAAGGAGGGTGTCCTTGAAGTGATGTCATCTGAATGAAGACCTGAGGCATTAGAAGTGATTGGCATGTTCAAGATTACAAGGAAGGTCAGTGTGCCAGAGGGATGGGAAGAAGGGAGGAAGTGTGGCAGGAAATAACACCTAAGAAGCATGTTTGTGTGTCCTGAGGGGAGGAGGGACACAGTGGTAATGTGGTGAACTCTGTATGGCAATGAAAACCATTGGGCTTTTTAAGCAACGGGTATATTTTGAGCAGGCAATGGCACACACTAATTTACAAAAAGGATTACTCTTACAGTCTGTGTTAATTATACTTTAGGGGGTCAAGGACAGAAAAAAAGAGACCAGTTAAGAACAAAAGAATCCAGGCAAGAGACAATGGTGGCATGCACCAGAATGGTAGTGGAGAAAAGCTGTCTCATATGATTAGTATTCTATAAACTAAAAAGAACTCCACCATTAAAAATAGCCTTTGAAGAATGTATCATCATTATCTTTAGTTTAGAGAGGAGAACACTGAGGCCCAGAAAAGTGAAGTGACTTGCCAAGACCACACAGCTAGAAAGGAGGTAAGTTAGTGCTCTGTCTCTATCTTCTCCTACTCTCATTTCTGCAGACAGCCTATCTCAGGGTCTCCCCCTCCCCCTGGCATGTGTACATGTGGCAGCTGCCCTCTGAAGAAGGCCGATTGTCTCAGTCTGAGAATAACTAAGGCAGGTGAGGCACATCCAGAAGAGGCCAGACTAACAAACTTATGCCTAATCGTCTGGATTAGTGAAATAAGGAAAGGGATAGATTTAACATCTAAATTCTTTGAGATAACTGTAGGGCTAGTTAAGTAAGAGTTTTCTAGCCTTATGAGGTTCTTCAGTGTCAAAAGAGGTTTAATCCGTGACCTGGCAACGGATTCACAAAGTGTTCCAAAGGAAGAGTGGAGACCATCAGTGGCCACTGAGTCATGGGAGGTGGCTATCATGACAGACCCTACCAGAAGCAGGCCTGGGGAAGATGACAGTCACAGTAACTCCCTACATACCTGGGGAATGATTTAGTTTCCAAAATGATTCCATATCCCTTCTTTCATTTGATCCTTTTAACACTCCTGTGGGAAGATCAGGTTAGTATCAGTGTTTCCATTTTCCACATGAGGAACATTTTGCATATGGGAAGAAGTGAAAGAACTTATTCAAGTCTTAAGACCAGGGAGCTGAGGCTGGAACTAGTTTTTAAAGCCATTGTACTTGAGAGCTCTTTCTACTCCTTTGTGCCACCTGGCTGGGTTGGGGGTGCACCACAAACTTCTCCTCCTGCTTCAGTCTTCATGCAATCTCTCTTTCCTGAACCACCTTTCATTGCAGGCCTTGCTAATTTAGCCTTTTTATTCTGTCACACTTTGCAGTGCTCTGGGCTGTGGGTCTGGAGGTGGCATCAACCTGGCTTCCCATTGCTGCTTCTATACCACCCTTCAATGGAAGCTCATGCTTGTCAGAGGCCAAACATGTTCCCAGCCATCTGCTCTTCCTGGTCACCATTATCTACAGATCTTTGGGTTACTATCCCTTATCATGTGAAGACTTTCTGGTACTTAGTTCGCTTTCTTCTGATCTATCTCAATTTCTGCCATTTTCCCCAAAGGCATCCATTCAGCTACCATGCCTCCAGTGACTTTCATTGTCCTCTTCTTTAAATACCCACTGCCAAGGCCACTGCCTGATTCTTGCCATCGTTTGAAACAAATCTACTTCAAAATTTTAAAATTCCATTCTCTGACCCCAACTTCTCATCTTTCCAACTCTCTGGAGACTTCTGTCCCCTACAGCCATTACTCATAACTTTCTTTAGACTGCTCAGAGCTGGTGTGGTCAATCATTTGAACTGCTCTCTCTAGCTTCACTGATTTCCTTGCATTCTCTCTCATTCCCTGCTCCCTCTTTTTCTAGTAACTTAGCATTAAACCTTGATTCTCAAACTGTTTTCTCATATCTAGGTTGCTAAGAACTACAAAAGAAAATCATAGCTCTTGCAAAGTGGCAAACTGGTCTCTAAGCATAGCCAGGCCCATGCCTGTAAGCCATTCTCTCTTGATTCACTTTCTCCTATCTTCCCTTGAGTGGTCCGATTCTTTAGCACTCCTAAGCTCTTTTCTTCTCAGCTCTCTCTCTTTCTCACTGATGGACACTTTTCCCTGACCTTAGAGAAGGTTATTCTGATCCATCTGCCTACACCCTTGATCTCTCTTCCTTCCCATCACTCCCAAGACTTTATTTTCCCCTTTTTCTTATATTCTTGGAAAGCTCAAACTGGCTGCTGAGAAATATGTCTGAGTGCTCCAGCTTCCAATTCTAATAAAAGTCTTTCTTTTGACTTATAGGCCCTCTCAACAGCATCTCTCTCTGTTTCTCTTTCCTTCTTTCCTTTTCTCCCTCTCACCCTCCCTTCCTTTTTTATTTTTGGTTTGGTATTGGGACTAAACTCAAAGGGTGCTTTACCACTCAGCTACATTCTTGGGCTCTTTTTATTTATTGAGACAGGATCTTGCCAAGTTGTAGGCTGGCCTTGAACTTGTGGTTCCCCTGCCTTAGCCTCCTGAGTAACTGGAATTATATGTGTACCTCCATCCCTGGGTTCACCACTATCTTTACCGTCCTTTTTATTCTCAATTCCCCCTGATGTATTCCCACCCACTGTAATTTGCCCTCACCACCCTCCACCACCACTGAAGCCACTCTTGCTGAGATCACCAATTATCCACTAATTACCAAATCCAGCAGATGTCTCAGTTTCTGCATTACTGGAACATGTCCAGCTGTGCTCTTTGTAATCTTGTTAACCTTGGCTATCACACTATCAATTTCTTCCATTTTCCTTCACTCTGAACATTTCTTTACCTCCTTGGTGCACTGTTCTTCCTATTCCCATCTCTTGAACTTTGTTGATTCCCAGGGCTTGTTCTTTGGTCAACTGTTCTTTTCATTCTCATGTATTTACATGAGAAAGTAATTATATTTATATCTACTTCTATCTAACTTCTATCATATATTTGATGACTCCCAAATATTTAGCTCTATTCAGCAAAGTACTCTTTCCAAGAACCAGACCCACATAGCCACTGCCTGCTGAGTATCCCCTAAGTGACCCACAGGCTCTTTCTCTTCCTTCTCTTCCATGGTTGGTTCTCTCAGTGAGTGGCACTATCATCCCTCTAGCCACCACATGTAGACATCTAAGCCCAGGAAACATTCTCCACTCACTTGTCTCATGATCCTAAAATCTGATAAAATTATCCTCATGAATAGTTTTCAAGTCTCTTCACTAAATCTCCTATCACTATCCTAATTCAGTCTTTTATCATTTCAAGTCTGACTTACCCTTGTAACCTAACTGGCTCTCTAGTCTTATCTAGTCTTGTTCCCTCTCAAGTTCATCTTCAACCCAGTGATCTACTCAAAACATAAACCTGAGCCGGTATGGTGGCTTCCACCTGTAATCCTAGAACTCTGGGAGGCTAAGATAGGAGGATCTCAAATTTGAGGTCAGACCAAGCAATTTAGTGAGACTGTTTCAAAATACAAAATGGGCGATGGAGGCTCAGGGTGCCGGCCCTGGGTTCAGTCTCTGGCAGTAACAATGCTAACAACAACAAAAACAAAACAAAAATACCCCCACAAATGTAAGCACTACCTCTAATTAAAAGCTTCTGAGGGCTGGGGATTTAGCTCGGTGGTTCCACCACCTGTCTTGAAAGCGCAAGGACCAGAGTTTAATCCCTGGTACCAAAAAAAAAAAAAAAGCTTTTGAGCAGCTTCACATTGCCTACAAGATCATGCATGAATTCTTTAGTATGGCATTCAAGCATTGACCTGTCTAGGCTTTTGTCTATGAAGTCCCAGCACATTTTAGTTTTGGTAGTACCAAATGGCATGCAGTCTTGGTACCATCTGTCCTACTTTCTTTCCCTCTGCCCTTGCTCATGTTGTCCCTCTTTCTGGAAAGGTCTCCCTTCTCATCTACTCTAACAACCATTTATACAGCCTCAGACAAAGAGTTACTTCCTCTAGAAGTGCCCCTGAATGCTAAGATTGGGTTAGGGGTCTCTTCTTGCAGTTTTCAGACTATCCATAGCACATCTCTCTCAATGTACTCAGGATACTGTTCCAAGTACAATAATCTTTTTGTGTTTGTCTCTTCAAGACCTTAATGATAAAAGTGATTTTTATATCTCTGTGCCAAATACAGATAGTATTCAAGTAAATGGCTAATGAATGAAGACTCCTCCTCTGTCCCTGTTAGCTCTAGGTGTCTGGCTCTTTCTGTTATTTGCAAGCCAATCCCAGAGTTCTGATTTCCTTCCAGGCACAATAGTAAACCTAATCCCAATCCCACCAGCATGTAGAACTAGGTTACCCCTGGCCTATCAGAGCATGTTGGAAGGAAGGAAGGAAGGAAGGAAAGAAGAAAGGAAGGAACGGAAAAACAAAGGAAGGAGGGGAATAAGGAAGTAGAGAAAGAGGGAGGGCAGAAGGACAGAAATCTGGCCAGCTTACCTCTGGAGCACAGCCTGCGCACAGCTGAAGCAGTGTTCTGTGGAAGGCCACAGGAGGGAAGCAAAGGCCGGTAAGCAGGAACTCGAAGATTTGGGGAGGAGCTGACAAGTTTGTTGGTATTCAACGCAGAGTCCATTGAGTCTGAGTGTGGTGTCAAGGACCGAGGCAGACTATTCCCAAGGACAAAGGTTTCACCTAGAAAACAATAAAACCAGGCTTTGAGCAGGGATGAGCTTGGATAGACTGTTAGAGTGCTACTTTCCAGGTACCTGCTTGAGTGGACAAAAGGCAGCAAGACAGAAAGCCATGGATGGAACTTAGGAGGCCTGTGTGTCAGTCATGGCTCTGGTTTTCACTGGGTGACCTCAGCCAAGCTCAATGTCAGTCCCAAGTTCAATTTCCTTAGTGACTCTTTCTTTTGAACAGACAGGCTTTGAGGTTTTTTTCTGATCTGGATGCCCTAGGCCAGTGATGGCGAACCTTTTAGAGCCTTCAATGATACAGATAGCCTGTTGTGGCACATGTGCCATAAGTTTACTGCCACTGCCCTAGGTTTTTTCCGGAAAGGCAACTTTAAAAAATTAAGCTACTCTAGAAGAGACTACCTTAGTGACAAGATGCTAGAGCAGGGAATGGAGTGAAGAAAGGATGCATTTGCTCAGATGAAGGTTCTTTGGAAGCTGACACTGCTCAACCAGAAGGACATCTCAGAAATTCTTCCTGATGCCCAGTTAAAGGCCTGTCTGTTCCTACATTCCATCCCTCTGATCACACAGGTGTTTCTAAGGAAGCTAGGATTGTACATTAGGGAGAGCTTGAACATGGAGACCAGGATCAGGGTTAGAATTTGGCTTTGACACTCAGTAGAGTGTTCTTCTGAAAACCCAGTATCCTTATCTATACCATGGGATGCCTTCCAAGGGGCTTGGGCTAATCAGAAGTGAATGGCCATGAAAGTCTTTGGAAGAAGAATCTCACCTTGACATTTCTACATCCATTCCATTGCTTGACACCAGGCAGCAGTGCCGTCAGGGCGGTGCAGAACCCAAAGCTGAATCCCTCTCATGACTGAGTTCTACACAGACCAAATCAGTTTCTCAGCCCTAACACATTACCTGTGTGAGGGTCATGGGTACCAGACAGTATCACTGTTCCTCACACTTTTCCTAGAGATCAGATGTTTAGATAATGCTTGGGATTCATTCAAAGGCCTCTGATGAATGCTGAATTAATTATTTAGCCCATAATAAGACCTTAGTCCCAAGATGGTTTAGGATTTTTAGGACTCCTTTTTAGTATTCATCTAAAATTTCTCAGAAACACTGACTGAAAACCAAATCTAGCATTAGATAGCTATGTACCCTTTGCAGGGAGGTTACTTGTTGAAGCCCTTTCCCAGAAGGTGTTCAGAAAAGAGAGGTCTCTGAGGCTTCAAGATACTTAAACCAAGTCCTACCCTCATTCTGCAGACTAGGTTTCTGGTTCCTGTTTCCAGGAGAGATGGAAGCATGTCCCATTCTGTGACATGAATAGAAATCCAATCTGAAAAGCAGGAGACCTCGTTTCTAACCTGTCTTTTGCCTTTTGTGAGGCATGTGATCCTAGGCAAACAGCTCTTCTTCTTTGGGCACATTTCCTAATGTGTAAAATGGGGGAAACCACCCAAGTCAGGCAGAGAACATAAAATGAGAAAATGGAATCCGGTAAACTTCATGAATGTGAGAAATTTTATTTTCATTCAGAATTAGAGTAGCAGACTTCAGCTCCCTGCCATTCTTTGAAAAAAGAAAAAAAAATTGATCTAGCTTCTACTCAAATCAGCAGAGTCCTGACCTTTCCAGCCCTCATATTGCTCAGCTATGATAAGACGATAGTGCTGCCTGCCTTATAGGAGCTTACAGATGATATGATGGATAATAATGATAACAGTACCAGAGTTCACCAGATGGAGAAACAGATCAGTGGAAGTTCCTTCAGTAATGCTAAGGATACTAACAGATCTGGATTCTGAGTTGAGAGGTCTGAAAATCTGGACCTGTGGCATGTTGACTAGGCAAGGCCATCAAATCTTGCCTTAAGGAGGTATACTAGAAAAACAAAGCATTATAACCTCTGGGAGGCCCTAGTCCTCTAAGCTGATCAGATGAGATCCTGGGGGCCTTTGGTATGACAAGGCCAGGGTAGAAGACCACAATACTTCCCAACTGTGCTCCATAGAGCCTTGAGGGCCCCCTACAGGGAGGCTCTAGGCCTGGTTCCAGCTTCTATCAAAATAGCTCTGGTTCTAGCCATGTGTGATAACATACACCTGTAATTCTAGTGACTCCAGGGGGCTGAGGCAGGAGGATCACAAGTTCAAGGCCAGCCTGGGGAACTTAGTGAGACCTTGTCTCAAAGTAAAATTATAAAAAAGGGGTGGTAACATAGCTCAATAGTAAAGTGCTTGCCTACCATGCACAAGGCCCTGGGTTCAATCCTCAGTACTGCAAAACCAAAACACAAAAGAGCTCTGGCTTTTAACTTCATTATAATCCATTATAATCTTACCTTTGCAAAAAACAGAGTTCTGCTAAAACAAAACAAATTTTACTATCTCAGGTGTTAAGAGGTTGGAGCTGGAAGACCTGAGTTTTATTTCTGGCATGATCATTCAGCAGTGATCAGTGCCTTTTTTTAGGATTCAGTTTGCCCATCTATAAGATGGAGATGAAAAAAATCTTTAACCTTCTAGTGCTGATATAAATTAAATTTACTGTAGAGATAAAGATCTTGTCCTGTGTACTCATTTTCAGTGAGAAGCAGCTCTTCTCAAAGTGTCCCAGTGTAAAGTTGACCAGAGACTAGTAAAGCTGACTTGAGACTAGCATTCCTAGTGAAGAATGACAGCATGGTGGTGAGAAGCCACAGGATTAAAGCAAAATAGAAAGGGCTTGTGGAGGTGAAGTCTGGAGGAAATTTTGGGAGACAAATATCCTAAGGGCAGGCTGGGGAGAAAGAGTGCTGGAGGTGGATTTGTTCTTTTAGAATGCAGAGTAGAACCAGAGGCATAAGTTCTAAGTTCAAAGGAGGAGGAAATTCATGTTAGCAATGGCATAGCTTGAGACGGGGCAACCGAGATGGCATGTTTTTTTGGGTGGTGTTATCAGCCAAAAGGAAAATTATATTGTAACAATTTACTCCATTCAGATATGCTGGAGGGCGGCAAATAGAAGGGCTGCCCCAAGTGGCATGAGCTCTAGCTATGCCACTGCATGTTAGCCAACAATAAAATCAATCGCCAAAAACCAAGAGAGCAACTTGTTACTGGGAGTGAGACAAGCAGAGGTCAGATAATCACTAGATTGTCTTGAGAGCACTTTCTACTTCTGTGGCTCAAGGATTTCATGCTCACTGCCACACTTTTCCCTGCAGGGTAAACTGAGTAGGTATGGAACTAGAGCTCTGGATTAAAAAAAAACTCCCACACCAGCACAGAACCTGTACACATTGGCACAGTCCTTGTGTATGCTGAAGGTATTCCCATATTAAAACATATCTCTCTCTGAACTATCATGCCCAGGTTCTCTGTTGCTCGCTCTTTTATCCAGAAAATACTATAAAACACTTACTATATGAAAGTTAGGGTTATGGATACTGAGAATGGTAAAAAAGAGATTTTCCTTCCCCTCATGACTGATTTAGTCTAGTGGAGAGGATGACAAAATACAGGTAGATTAAAAATTATGATATACTAGGTATTACAAATGAAAGGACCAGGGTATTCAGACAGATAATAACAGGGGGTCTCTTAGACGAGGAGACCCTCGGAGGCCTCCCTGACACTGCGGTATTTAAGCAGGTCTACAAAAAGAGTTCAGTCATCTGGAAAGTGGATGTGTGCTAGACACTGTGCTGCAATTAACTGTCAACACATTGAGTTATCTGAAAACCCTGTGAGGAAGTCTATGTGGTGATGAAGATACCCTAAGAGATTTCAAAGTTCTTATCTGGCTTTAATCTTTGTGACTCTTTTGACACTTTATAATTAATTCTGAATCCCTGGATGGCAACTAGAAAGAAAGGCACAAGGAACTCATTATCCTAGGACAGGTGAACCACTTTTTCTAGCAGAGGGGAACCTGGAAAATCTAAAACAGCAGACCCAGAGACGAATGCTGTGTGGATTTCACTTACAGCTAAAATTAACAGTCAGTGTGACAAGTCTAAGCTACAATAAACAGTGGCTTGCCCAATATTATCAATTGTTCAGGGGATCAGAAGGGGTCTTTCTCATTTAGTCTCCACAAGCGTAGTACTTCATCCAGCACACATGTGGTTCTGAAGGTAATCTGCTCTAATACTGTCTGCCTCCTCCTAGGAGTCCACCTTCCCCTCTTTCTTCATCCTATTCACTGCTCATCAGAGTGACTGTGCCACAGTACCTCTGCTCTGTACACTTTCTCACAAACGTGCACACATTCCTCCCTCTTTCACCTCTTTTGAGTGCAGAGGTTGAGGCTGGTTCATCTCGGTCACCACAGAGTCCAGAATAGATCTGGAACAGAGTATTTAATAAATATTTGATGACCTAAACAAAAACAACTGGACCAGATCCTTCAAAATGCCAGTGTTACATCATAGAAAATAGAAAGAAACTGGTAAACTGTTCTGTACAAAGGAAGCAAAAGAGACAGGACCATAAAATACAGTAGGTGATTCTTTATTGGATTCCAGATTAAGAAAAAAATAAAACATCTATAATGGACACTGGATTAACTGGGGTAAATCCTAACATGGATTGTATATCTCATTTATCTTAGTATTTTATTTATGTTAAACTTCTTGGGTATTTTATTACTGTTAAATTTCTTGAGCACAATGATATTGTGCTCATTCTTAACAGATATATACAAAAATATATGAGGATAGTCTCTCATTTGAAGTTTACTCTCAGATGGATTAATAAACAAAAAAGTGTATACTCACATACATCTATATATCTATATGTATATGTGTTTGTATATAGATGTGTATGTGTATGTATATCCTCCTCCCCTGAGACTGAACTCAGGGCCTTGCACATGTTAGGTATGCTCCACTACTACATTCCAACTTTTGTAATTTCTTTTAAAATTCTGAGACAGGATCTCCTATGTTGCCCAGGCTGACCTTGAATTTGTGATTCTCCTGCCTCAGTTTCCAAAGTAGGTAGAATTACAAGTGTATGCTGCTACACCTGCCATATACTATGTACAGTGGTACTTTGATTCATGAACTTAATTTGCTCTATGATTTTGGAAAAGATGGCCATGTCTGGACTTGTGTGGGAAAGATGGCTGCAGTCATGTTTGTCACCTGATGCAGAGTGTGCAAGCAAAAACAAAATTTTGCCAAACACTTCTGTTTGCAAACCAAAAGTGTGCATAAACTGAGATACAACTGTATTACAGATACAAATATATGTATATACACTAAAGAAAGAGACAAAGTATTTCAAAAAATTAAGTGGTAAATCTAGGTGGAGTGCATGTGCTTGAACACTGTATTTTTGCACATTTTCTGTAGATCTGAAAATTTTCAAAATATAACAGTTTCAACTTAGGTAAGAAAGCTTAATGGGATATTAAATCTACCTGAGCTTTTGGTGGCTATCTGACATACTGGAAGTACATGTTCAGTTGGGCCAAGACCACAGATAGTTATCTCTTACCATAGGGATAGGGTAGGCAGGAGGGAAGGGAGAAGGCTCCAGTAAACTTTATTCAGTCCAGAGAACAGAGGTGGTATCTACAGATGTCAAACTAGTAGAAGTGCATATAGCCAGGCAGACAGGCAGGAGTGATAAATAACAGATCCAAAGGGTAACCCAAAAGACAGGTCTTGAACAGATCAAGCTCTTTGGCAAAGGTTTAGGCAAGTAATCAGAAAAATGTATGTACTGATAAAGGATCAAAGGCAAAACAAATGTTCAGTGTGGCAGAAAGGCAGGAGAGAGGCTATGAAGCACAGAAGAATCATAAGTCCAGAAAAGGCTCTGGCTTGTCTAGAAAATGCTCATTCAGGAAAGCAAATAGAAACTAGGCTGGGAATAGACAATGTTGTGAATATCCAATGAGAAAATGAGCTCAGAGAGGAGAGGGGGACACAGAATTGGTTCAGTCTGACTGAAAATGGGGGTAGGGAAAGGTGGCAGCCAAAGGCAGAAAGTAATACCCCATTTCTCCATTTCATTCTTAGCTAGTGAAGCAAGAAGGAAGAGTCTGGCTGAAGCTTGCTCCCCTTATCTGGTAGTTGAATCAGAGAAATATGAACTACCACAGAATTCCCAGGAAGGGTCACGCCCCAATCTCAAACTACCTTCATGACTGCAGGTCCACAACATACATATCCTAGTCTGAGTGCTTCTGCCAGTGTATCTTTTGCAGTTCTTAATTTAATGACTGTACTCCAGTTAAGAATTCTGGGTTCCTGTTACTTTGAGAAATTTCTCTTTAGACGAGCAGCTACATTCATGGATATGCCACCCCTTCCCACACATCCTTGCTTTCAGAATCCCTGAATGTCAATAGCTGGGGATATTTAATAACTCACCTTTGTCTGTACCAACTCCACCATGCCAGTGCAACATTGTAACTATAGCTGCAAACACCTTTTTCTGTTTTCAGATTCTAATGTTGAAAGAAAGCAATCTAGAGCAGGCCGGGTGAGAAGTTTTCCTCTGAAGGAAAGAACCACCCAGGGGCATGGATATAGCTTTAGGGACCAGGTAGTCTGGTCCCCACAGGAGTACTTAGAATTTAGATACCTTTTTGGCCCTCTTGCAAGTAACATAAACAACATTCACTTGGATGCAAAAGTATAAATGCAGGAGGGGAGAATGGGACTGGGTGAGTAGTCACTTCCCCACGCACATTCTCCAGAAGTAGTAATTAAATTGGAAGTGAATCCTTTAAGACTAAGATGACAAGAGAATAGGAAATGCAGCATGGGAATATGACTTATGTAAGAAGGGCCAAGAGACACCTTTCAGACTGCTCTTCCATAGCACACAGCACAGCCCCACACTGACAGTGGCTTTTCTCTGCTCCTCTGCTCAGGTCACAGTCCAGAGATCTCCTTTATGGGGCTTTCCTCCCTCTCAACAGAGACCTACCTCATTATGGTTCTATGGTTAGGGCCAAGCTTTCTTTTCCTCCCTCTGCTCTGTGTCCCACACTCCAGATTAAAGATGCTGAGTTCCATCCACTCTTCAATTTCTCTCTTGGAAGTGCTTAGTCATTGACCGGCTACGTGGCATTTGCTTTCCTATTGTGGATCTGGTATGTTAACTAAGAAAGTTATTTTCCAGCCTAGTTGGAAACGGTAAGAACTTGAATTGACATGCTAGACTTGCAGTGCTAGAAGAGTTAGGGCCATGTGCCAGAGCAAAGAATGGATGGGTGTTCATGGGACTGGGGGTGGTGGTGGTGCTGGAGCAGCAGATTTCTCAATCTCTAGCCTGAGACTAAACCTTTCTGGTGGCAAAGGAGAGCTATGTTATGCCTTTGCTGCAAGATTCAAATTAGGAGATTTGCTCTGACTTCAGGGTGGCTCTATTTGGCACTCAAAAGGGGAACTTTTTCTAAGGATAAGGGTCCAGAAGAAAGAATAATTCTAGAGAAAAAAGGAAAAAATCTAGAAGACTGTGATGATGGGAGACCAAAAAGTCCCAGGTGATACAAAGATAAGGAACAGAAAGAAAAGGAAATTTCTGGACAGTAGACACTAGGCTAGCAGGTGTGGGCCCTTGCAGGTGTGGGCCCTTGCAGGTGCTGCTGCCAGCCCAGCCCCCCTCTGAGCCCAGGCCCCATCCCCGCTCCTACCTGGTAGGTACCTGTCGTGGCTGTGGCTGTATTCTGTGGCAGTGAATGATAAGTGAGTCTGTGTAAAGGGCTGGTTGCCAAACAGATTGTCACTATGAAGGTTGCGGCAGAGCTTCTCCAGGAAGCGGAGGACGTAGGTGATGCTGTTGACTGCTGGGAGGTTGAGAGTGTGCTGTTCCCGGTCAAACACGGCTGTGGAGTTAGGTAAACAGAGCCCTGCATGTCAGCTGGGCAGTGCAGGGAAAGTACTGCACAGGGCCAGAGGAGCCCAGCCCACTGCTTGTCTCAGGCTTACTTGGTTACACAAAAGCAGTCAGTGCCCAGAGGCTGCATCCCTCCCTCCCTACCTTTCCTTCCCCCCTCCCTCTTTCCTTCCTTTCCTCCCTTGAGGGCTTTGATTTTTGCCTCCTACCAAAAAGGGCATGCAATAATGGGAGTGGCTAGGCCAAGTCCTTTGCAGCTACAGGGCTCAGAATGATTTCACTCAACTTGTGAAAACAAATGTGAATATAATTCTATCTGCTCCATCGTTTGGAAGGGCCTACTCCAGGAAATCTGTTCATTTAGGGTGCTATTTTCACATGAACTGCCCAAGAACAGAGAAGCTGAGCAAGAAAGGATAATACAGCTATTGCTAGCAATGGTTTGGGCACACAATTTCCAAACTATATAAAAACACCAGAGTTTTGATAATATCTGGAATTTTTCATGTTGGGTTTTATTATTCTCATTTCTATTAAAAATATCAGCATAATTTTTTTAAAGTAAAAGGTCTGTGCTCTTTGTCTCTGAGGGAGTGAGGAAATGGAGATTTAGAGAGTTAGGTCACCCTTAGGAATCAGTTTAGGGACAGAAGAGGAGCCTTAGTGGGGCAAAGTAGAAGCAGCTAAAGAGGAGGTAAAGAAGGCCTATTCCTGCAAAATGCTACACAGAAGCAAAACACAGCCAGAGAATAGCCTGGGCTTCAAAGGATACATGAATTTATTTGCCAGCAGTTCCTCGCCTTCTATAGTAATTCCTTCCAAGTTTGACCCTATCCTCCACACAGTCAATTACTCAAGCCTGGGCTCCCATACATTTCTCTGTTGAGTCTCTAAC